>NC_051047.1:6458962-7110212 GCF_904848185.1 Acanthopagrus latus | reverse complement strand
CATGTAAAGAAGAAATAGTTGCCAGAGGTATTTCCTTTCATTCAGGTGCAGAATGTACAGGCTTGTTGACCGTTGGCTGTAGTTTTTGTGTTCAGCTTTTTGGCCAAGACACAGGAGACGCGAGGAAACACAACAGACGGCCTTTGATTATAGGCCAGTGTCTTTAGACTCAAAGCAGACTGCTATCTTGACATGCAGTACGGTTTGTTAGTAGGAACCATCTGGAATGGCACTGCTAAACACTGTGCAGAAAAGGGCAAGCACTGTTAAAAAAAAAAAAAGACTTTGCAGGTGGCTGGACTAACTGTCTATCTATCAGCGTCTGTCACAGGTAAACTTCAACCAATAAGATCAACCAGGTAGTAAATCAAACTCTTACCAAAGCTTTGAGAGAAGAGCCAAAACATGCTTCAATCAGTAATTGACTTCAGTTCCATTCACTGCTCTTCACTCAGTTAAATATTCTCTCCAGTTCTGATAGAACTGATACTGTAGCAGCTACGCTAACCTCTTAAAGAGCTGCCGTTGTCGTTTACAAATGAGCAGTCGCTTCTCTCTCTGGTCCTCACTTCTAAATCACGCTCATAGCTGCCATTAGTTCCTCAAATGGGCCATATTGGTTCAGCACCAGTTGTTGTGGTGGTCATGGATCTGCAAGATCACGTGCGAATTCAGCTGCCGCGAATTGCTGCACTAAAAATTAAGACCTTTGATTTAAGAAAAAAATTATGAAACAAGTTGGATTAGGTATTATTGACAAGAAACGGTGTCCAGGTTCAGAGTTTTTAATTTGGACAGCTGCAGGTTTGGCTCGTATGGTAAACAGGTGGAGTTTGAAGAGCTGAGAATGAAGCTGGAGGGATGTCGAGTGGAAGCCAACAGAAATTAAGCTGTTTGAAAATTGTGATCTGGATGCCAAGTAATGTATTTTGAATTGTCTGAAGTGGTAACAGGTCAGCATGGGGATTAATCATAGACGAGACAGCAACGCACCAGGTGTGGACAGACAGAGCTATGGGTAGAAAGTGCAACTGCAGGCCATCACACAAAAACACACACACACACACACACACACACACACACACAAGTCGGACTCATAAAGAATACATGATGTATCCTCTGCTCCACTCTTGTCTCCACTGTGCTGAATGATTGACTGCTTGGTGTAAAGGTGTGTGTGTGTGTGTGTGTGTGTGTGTGTGTGTGTGTGTAGCTGTGTGTGTAGCTGTGCTCTTTGTGTGTTGCTGCTCCTCCGGGAATGCGACCATGTGTGCTTGTTGTCGAGTGCAGATGCCGACACGCGTGTGTGCGCTTGTTTGTACGCGTGTGTGTGTGGGTTGAAAGCATCTGACGTGCTCAGATGGATCCTGACAAGTTGCCTACGACAGCCGCGGAGAAGATCAAGCTGAGATGATGGAGGCTTTTGCTGCTCTTTTCTTCACTTCCCACCCTGAAGTCGTGTGATGGAGTGTGATGCATCGATGTGCTCTTGTCAGGAAGTTCTCACTGCTGCAGGTGTGCAGGCGCTGTAATGTGACCTTGCAGAGTGCTAGATTGCCATCGATCAAGTAGCTGCACAATGTGTGTAGGTACCAGGCTGTTGAAGTCTGCTGAATCTGACACAGTGCAGGTCTGTAAGCTGCTCAGTGTCAGGGTTTGGTTTTCATAGAAGTGAGGTATATTTAAGCATAAATCAGGCGTGAATCTGTTTTTCCTGAAGTCAGCAAATCCTGTGAAAAGACCAAAACCAACAATGTGTCTGTCTCTGGACACTTTCTTACCTCCCTATTCTGTCTTTGGATGTCAGTTTGAAGCACATTCATGCCCACTGAAGATGAAGACTTTGAAAAATGGATAACAAATCTCCAGGTTCATTTTTTTTTTTTACAGACTCAGCAGTTTCCTCAAACAGCTGGGCACTTGAGTTTTTAATCATTATAGCTTACTAATGAGTTTTTAATAGTTTCTGGACAACAGTGGAACACAGCAACAGAGGAATAAGATGTATCAGACTTCAAAGATATGTTCAACCGGAAAGAAAAGTTTTGTTATCTCCTCCCCCCAGTGCGGATGGAAAGTTTTACAGATTTACAGAAGAAGTTTCATATCAAAACACTGCACTGCATAAACTTTAAAGATTTTGATTTTAGTTGAACAATTGTAAAAAAAAACAAAAAAAACAAACAATGATTATGACCAGATCATGAAAAAATAACAGTGTTGATGTTGTGATGTCTACAGTCAACAGTACTGTGTTGCCAGGATTTCTGCTGAAGTTAGCATGCTAACCAGTTAGCAAAGAAAAGCTGATGTGAAAGCGGTGTAAACGCCAACACTCCCCTGGTGCTCCGGGCTCTCCGTTCAGACCGTGGATGAACGGCTAACAAAGCTATCGAGTTATCAGCAGATACATTTACCAGCAGTTAGCGGTAGCCCTAGTGATATGCATCCTCCTGTTGGTTTTGAGTATGATTCGACAGCTGGCCAATTTGTACATATTGCACCTTTAACCAAGAATCTCCAAAATCATTCAGCTTGAATATGTAATAATGGGGCTCCGGGTCAGAGGGTCCCTCATACGATTTGCAGCATCAGTTCTCTCAGTATATGTTTCAAAACCAAGACACATTGGTGCTGTAACTAAAGTCATCCTAACTGAATCATGGAATAAGAATTGAATCGATTCAGGTCATCAGTGGCTGTATACCAGCTCTAATTCAAAGATTGTTTGACCATCCAGTGTGATGGGAGACACATTTTCAGATTTGTGCCCACCTCTTCTCTGCGCCAGCTCCTGTTAAACACTGATTCCAACTGTGTTCTGCTCTCCTGAAGAGGAAAAACGCCTGCGCAGATTAATTTTATTATTATGTAAATTCCCCTCAGAAGTATTGTAGTCGATCGTCTCATTACTCTAATTTCCTCTCTGTAGTCCAATAATAGATGTGGTAAATAATATGCATGGCTTCCAAACTGATAAATTCTGCCTGAGCCCCGTCTTTTCAAACTCCGTTTGGCCCCCTCGTATTGAAAATTGTCAGCCATGGCCTTTAAAGATTTCCATCTATTTTCAGTTTACAGTTCATTTTAGGGTTTTCCTTTCGGCTGCCCGCTGCCTCGTTATGCATCCTGAATTATGGCTCCTTTCCCTGCAGGCAGAGAGGCGTTTATGAATTTACCTCCTTGTCCATTTTAATATCCACGAGAGCCCAGTCTTGGTTCAGTGAGCCCCACCTGGCCTCTTGACTTTGTTGTCGTGTTATAAAAATCCTCAAAGTCTCTGAACCATGTGCCTCAGAAACATGAATGAAGCCCGGGGCCCATATATCGGCTGTTGTCGCTCTCTTTCGATTTCATCTACTGTGTGTTTGTGTCATTTAGCACAGTGCACCGGGCGGAATACAAAACAGCAGAGAGTTATTGTGGAGCAAAGTGCCTCAAAGAAGAAGAGGAGGTGGAGGAAGATGAGGAGGGAGGGGGAGGGACGGCATGGAGTTTCCGTTCAGCTGTGAGCTGTTAGAGTCTCCTGCACAGAGGGAAGCTGGGATTATTCACCACCGAGAAATAATTGCCACAGTTCTTCAGTCCCAAGAAGTTTTTTTCTCTTCTTTCTGCTAAACTTTGCATTCTCGTCTGAAGTGAAAATGTCTCTTCTGCTGAACTTTTTCAACCCTCCGTAAAGACTGTGGAGGTGTTTTTAAAAAACAAACAGCGTCTCTTTGTGGAGTTCAATCAACCCAGAGAGAATAAAAGCCTGTTTCATTTGCTGTACCTGTCATTTTGATATCACGAGTGAAGCAACGCTGACAGAGTAAATGAACAGAGGCACACGAACGCAGATCACACACTATCAAACACACATTCACACACACACACACACACACACACACACACACACACACACACACACACACACACACACACACACACACACACACACAGGCAGACTTGGCAGTCATAAATAACCTGGCTACTTCAGGTCCGTTCAACCACCTGTAGATCTGTAAATATTTCCACCTGCATCACAATGAAGAGCTGGTCATCATGTCATGACTGATGATCTCATGCATCTACATATGTTTAGGCGCTCCTCAAACAAACGCCGCAGCCATAAAGGAGAACTGAGCCACGTTCATTTCAACGGTGCATTGACCTCAATTAAGACTGATTAAGGCCATAAGACTCCTGTCGGCCCACACCTCTGTCTTCATCTGCAGAATCGACGTGCTGATGACGGCAGTTACAGTAATAGACTGTTAACGTGATGAACTGTCCAGGTTTGCACTGATGAACTCAAAAAAAGAGAATCACTGAAATTAAGTAAGAAACTCCAAGTCTGAGAGCCGTTTGGGTCTAATTGCTTCAGAAAACATTCACCGACATCACCCTCTTCCTCTTCAACAATTCAAGTATCAGCCGTTTAACTCATCTCACTGATGCAAAGTGCTTCAACAATCATTACAAAAGACTAATTAAATTCATTAAAACAAATACAAACAAGAGACAAGACAAGACAAATGGAAACACTGAATCCACGTTTTTTCAAAAGTGTGATTTTTTTATTAGGCCAAGTTTCTCAACTGCTACAAGGCCAGTTGCCAACTTTGTGCTCAACCTGGTTTCACTACAAGAATCTTTTCAGGCCTGCAACACAACTCGAGTCACGCGAGTCAATCACCACTAAAATCTAATATCAACTTAAAAGCAAACCAGTTAACTGTCAAACTCAGTGACTTCTTTCTTCCTGCCTTCCTTTAATCTTGTTAGCTCTAATCTTCTGCCTTCATCCTCCCTCCTCCACCTTCTCCTCCTCCTTCTCCTCCTCCTCCTCCTCCTTCTCTTCAGCTCTCCTTCATTCAGACAAACTTTTAACTGTTTCCTCCAAACTTTGCTCCAGACGTGTCCTCAGAGATCAAAGTAGAGCAAGTGAGCTGCTTGCCCATTTTCACCACCTCACCTGATTGAATTATACAATTACCAAGTTCCCCATTAGCATTCCTCCAACGCTGCAGACACAAACACACAAACACACACACACACACACACACACACACACACACACACACACACACACACACACACACACACACACAGGCTGTGTGTCTCTATCTTTAAATGGACCAGTGTTTGTCGGGTGCACATGTGAGGAAGCGAGACAGCGCTGGACGGAGAAGACGGCAGGTCAGATAAACACAACTCCATTAACCCGCCTCCACGCCGGGTCTCCTGCTGTCCGGCTCACACGCTCCTGATTAATGAGGCTGCTTTGGGAGTCTCGACACCTCGCTGCAAGCAGCCTCACCCAATCCCTCATCTCCCTCTGTGCTCTCAAGCCTCTTCTCCAGAGCATATATCCTTTGCCTCCATCCTCTGAGCCCACTCTCGTCTCCTTCTCATGGAGGCACACACAGGTTAGAGTCTAACAGCCAAAACTCATGATTTACCAGAGGAAAGGCAGCGTGGTGCAGTCTCTTCCTGCTTTGATCAGGTCCTCTCTTGACCAGAGCAGTAAGATGACGTTGTTCTGAAGCGTTGGCTGATTGGAATCGAAGTGGCCGGTGTGAGTAGAGAGACAGTGTGCTGGCAGGGCCTCCAGGGCTCCACTGCGTGTTACGACCTGATTTCTCTATATTTGCTCTGGCTTGTTATCAGGGCGCGAGCAGCTGTCTGCTGCCACCACATCCTCAGTCCTGGCTGAGAAGTTTGCCCTCTGCTAGACATCTCTGTCCAGAGAAGACCCCCCCCCCCCCCCCCAAACAGCTCTGTGCTGCTGTGATGGCCGACTTCACAGTGAAGGGCTGCTTGATGCATTTGAAAGAAGGAGTTTATTGATGCTGGTTTTGTCCGGACTTGACAAGGTGTGACTGCGTGTTCATGCAGGCTGCATGGTGAAAGCCCGAGCAGGAAGAAGGGCTTATTTGTCTGCGTGCTGATGAGTTAAGATGCCGACGGTTCAGTGCAGTTGCGAGTTCCCATCTGCCCTCCAGATTCAGCATTACTGCAAACAGCCAGAGCTCCTCTCCTGTGGGTAATGGAGCCTGAACAGAGCTGAGAAAATAGAGCACCTCATTCTGCACCGTGTTTAGGTTCAAGTGTAGGTCAATGATAATGGGGAACACTGCCAATATCACTGAATTATTCACAATCGTTACCAAAGACAGCTCCCCTTATTCTTGTACGTCAGGCATTCCTATTGATTATCCATTCATTCTATATGATACTCATAACTTATTCAGTGTCACTTCATACTAACTCTCATTAGGTTTACTGATGACTTATATTTTATTATGCAGGAACGCTCCACCCACCCCCCCACACTCAATCATTTATTCCGTGTGTGTTTACACACAGGAGCTCAATGTTCTGTCCACATGTTATCTTTATATTTAATACTCACCTCTTCACTACTGTAATTAGTTGTGCAGTTAATGGACAGCAGTAAGGACACCCCTGAACACACACAATGGTTGAACCTTGCTGGAGTAATTTGCTCCCATTCAGCCACAGCAGCACTGAGTGAGCGTTCCAGTTCATTCCAGTGGTTTTGGATGAGACTCAGGTCAGAGCTCTTTGGAAGACATTCCATACCATTTGTCTAGATACTGTGACACAAAATCTTCGATTTTCATGAAAAGATAAATGTTAGAAGGCTAGTGTTTCGTGTGTTAAGCACTACAGCATTCATGATAGTTTACTTCAGACCACAGTTAGAGGAGTAGGAGGAGGCGGGCCTGTGTGGACGCTGCGGCGGTGTGTGTGTGTGTGTGTGTCGACTCGCTGTTGCAGAGAAGAGAGAGTGGAAAATGATCGTTGGAACATTTTCAACAGTGGCTCTTGAATGGGTTCCAGTCAGGAATCTCAGAACCTGGGCGCTGTCAAATGTTTCCACCAGTTTTGAGTGGAACTATTGTAATCAGGGATGTGCGCTATCAGCGACATGCAGAATATGACAGGCCCACTTCAGTTCTTGCCTCAGGCCAAGAGAAACCTGCTATGTTTTTATCCCAGCTGGGAACCAACTTTGAACCAACAGTTGTGAACTGATGTATTGTTGGTTGAAATGCTCAGAGCGGTTCAGTGTTAGGAGCACACAGTGGCTCAGAACAAGCTCCATGTTGTAAGGAATGGTTCTTCCACACCAAACTGGAAAACCATGTGCTCATGGACCTGGTTTCATGGGGGCACTGTCATGTAGAAGGACAGGATGTTCCCCAAACTGTTGCACACTGTTGTGTTATCGTGACATCAGACCATATATGGACGTCAGGTTTAGATATCATTATATTGTGATATGACATGTATGTACAAGTATTGTCTTCTCCTGGTTTTAAAGGCTCATGACAGGGAAGTGAACCTTCCAGACTGTTTCTACTTGTTCTTGCCTTTATCCCCTTTGTCATTATATCCACATGACTCATGATTATTGATCAGAAATTTCACTGTGTTCATATTTTGTGATAATATCAACAGTCATCATTACGACATTATTGCAGTGTTGAGGTATTCAGGCAAAAAATACAGTGATAATTGATTTTTGTCACCAAGTCATCAAATGAATGAAGTGTTTTAGTGGAGATCTAAAAGTAACATCTCTGTCTGTGCACATTTGGCCATTTAGCGTGTTTTTTTTTTTTTTTTTCATTTGAAAAGCAAGAGGACATATGAAAATGTCTGTACGAAAAGAGAAGATGGTAAGATAAAAAAAGAGAGAATCTCAAACTGTTGAAGTGTCTTTGAGCAGGGCAGTGTCACCTACCTGCCCGCCTGATGTGTCACACTGTTCATTACAGCCTAACTCAAACATGTCTCCCTCTCTCTGTCTGCCCCCTGCATCCAGAGCTGTCCTGGTTGAACTGGTGTCTCACCGGCTCCTGTCTCTTCAGCCTCGTCCTCATCCTCTTCTTCAGGGAGTCGTACGACCGCCTCTACCTGGACGTCTTTGTCTCCGTGTGACACCCCCGAGGGAAAAAAAAACCGTGACCACTAAAGGATAAAGGACTGAATAATCATTCTTGCACAACCACGAGGAGAAAAGGGAGCCGAAGGAGAAGTGGAGACCCACTCTCTTCTTTAGATGTAAATGTATATATTGATAACCATGGTGATGGACGGCTGAAGAAAAAAGAACTGGCTCTCCACCAATGTTTACTCTTACGTGATGGACTGAATGCCATATGACTGTTGAACACATCGTCAGCTGTTTTTATATGTCAGCCTCTGTCTGTATGTTAACGGTTTAATTGTCTGAACCAGGCTCGGCACGACGGACTGTTAGTAGTTACAGTTTACAGGTTATGTAATATTTAAAGCTGTTCTCAGTGTCGTCCTCCCCCCCGTGACTTGAAACTGACTCAAAGCCTTGTATGCAGTGCTGACTCCAGATCAGCATAACAAGGAAGTAAAGAGTGATAAGAGGACAGCTCCTTCAGCCAATCAGCAGGCCTGGCTGTGCTGAGTCGAGTTAAACGAGTGACCTCCTGGTGTGTCAGTGCTGCTTCAAACTGCCAGGTACGACTCGCTGGAGAGGCTTAACTGGCCGACTCTGTACAGTGACCTGTGACGCTGCCTGTCATCAAAAGGCAGGTACTTAGATTCTGTTTTATCGCCCTCTCATGATGGATATTATGCAAAAAGGATCTCAAAGATTTATGAGACGTGGGCCGGGATTGGATAAACCGGCGCTTTGAACTGTTCCTGTGGAAGACGCTGAGTCATCTGAACTGTGACGCTTTCACATTTCAGAGGTTATTCACTCTATTTATGGTTAATTGTGTCCGTTTCTGGGATATTTGCTTTTTAATCTAACTCAATAATGTTGCTTTGCGTTCTATTTTTAATGCTTTCCTCAGCAGCCTGCCAGTATTTATTGGGCATGTGTCAACACTAACACAGTTAACACCTAGTTTCATTGAAACAGGATGTTTTTGTGGCAGTTTCACCACAGCTGAGGCACTCTGAGGGATATTATTTTATCAGGCATGAGGATTTTGTTAGGATTGCCAAGCTGCTCGTCCTCTAAAGCACCAGCAGGTGTCTCTGCGCCAAATGAGAGTCGACTGGCAACAAAACCTGAAGGGAAACAGGATAGGAAGTTGCCATTTTTCTTGGATTCCTTGACTGATAAAACTGGAGCTGTGACAAAAACCAGCTCCAGATCTGGAGGGACGTAACCACAAAGAGACACACGAAGACAAATGCAAAATATCTGTGACTGAAAGACATTTTTTCCTGTTTAACTTGTCCATGACTTCTCTCTTTGTCTTCGTCCTGCACAGCAGCTATTTGAAGTGTTTTAATGTGTTCCTCTGGGGTTCAAGGAGGCTCTGTAAAGTGTTTCCTGGTGCTTGTTTTTTTATTTTTTACTCTCCTTGTACAGAGAAGGTTGTCTTTTACCTTTCGACGTGTTGCCTTAATTGCCCAGTGCAGTGTGTTCAGCCTCCCTCTCCTCCACACTGTGACTACTTTATCTGTACATTCTGTTGAAGGTCATGTTCTCCTGCTCAACAGCACTCTGTGCTTTCCTGGGCTTCAAATGTGACTCTTGAATATATTTCCGGCACCTTATTAACGGAGTAAACATTTTAAGAATAACACTGCTGTTGTTAATGAGCTAAAGAGGGTTATTAAAATTGTTTGACATCAATCTGTGATCGTCTGTGCATTCCAGGGTTCATCTGAGATGTTTCCGACTTGCCTTTTTTTTCCTGTTCTTTTATTTGCGTCCTCCTACATTTCCATCAGAGCCTGTAAAACATCTCAGACGTCTGGTTCCACTTCACCGTCACTTTTACACCTGCTTGAGTACAGAGCCAACACAGTCGAAAAGTGTTTCATAGTACAAATACTTGCAGACCAAAATGTGATCGACTGTTTTGCTTGCTGAGCTCCTCACTCAACGCTCAGCCCTTTGTGTGTCTGGCTCCATTATTTGCTCTCTATAGAAGCTGCAGTCAGGGAACATTTCTGTTGTGTCTCGCCTTAAGACAGATTCCTTTCATAGTGACTGTTGAACAAATGGAGGAGTCTGGAAGGTTTTTGTCCCGTTATTATGTAATTAATGATTGACTTCCAACACGCTCCGCTGTGTGCAGCTGCGATAGAAATATGTCAGTGTGGTGTCAGGTCTTTAATGCAGAAAAGACAGAATTACACCCGGCTATACCCGGAATTATAATTGGCTGCAAGGAGGCAAATGTGCACAAGGGTCACTGTCCACAGACCCGCCACCTGAATAGAGTTCAGTCAACCAATCGTTTTAGTTGATGCACAGGTTCACACAATGCTTGACTGGCTTACGGCCAAAATTTGATTGTCATGACATTGTCCCACCCAGATATTGCGATGGATGATGGCACTGCCGCTCGAAGACATCCCCAGCACCTGCTGTCAACATGTAGCCTCATTCAAATCCCTTGGGCCGCCATTTTCTCTGCTTAGAAACCAAGTCCTCCCTGCCTGGATGTCAAAGCGCTGCATGCCACATCGGGCCAATTAACGCGTAGTAACCTCACATTGCCACGGCTGCCATGACAGCTCTGTGTGCATTTTCTTTTCAATGTTACAGCTGAAGATGACGCAACAGCTGTTCGATATTCAATATTGTGAAGAAAAAAATAAAATAAATAAATATTGGATAATATCTAATATCGGCTGAAGCCCCCTCTGAAACCTTCAAAGACACCGTTTTATGTTGACATTCGGTGTCTTTGAGGTGGGTTTCTCCTTTGATTTACAGTGATTAAATATTCTACTTGATATTGCTCTCCTACAAGGTGGTGGACACGGAGAGACAGATCATAAAAAGAATGGTCAAATGAAGTCAGCGTGGGTAGAGATAAGCATCTTTTCATTAGATCCTTCCTGCCTGGTAAACGGCCACTTCTTTTAAACTCCACGTCTTCATTCCGTAACACAGGCTTCCACATCTGCCAAAAAATTGAGGGAGAATTTCTGGGGAATCAGCGGAGGTCGTACTTCACCCCCGGCTATATAACGCTACACTACAAATTAATGGAATAAATACAAGGTTGTGAGAGTAAAATATCTTTATACTAGTCCTGTGTGTTATGTTATGTTACTCTTAAGTCGTCTTAACTTATTAGATATTTAGAAATAAGTGCAAAGAGTGACCAAAAGTCGATTGACATCCCAAAAACATTGAGGGAAAGTGTGTGAGGAACCATGATTGCCGGGCGGACCCTTCGAAAAGATCAAGAGGGAGGATGAAGTGATGCAGGGCTACAGTCTGCAGAGTGGAGGCAAGAGGACGAGCAGGTGAGACAGGAGTCAGGATGTCAGGTAAAGGAGAAGGTCTCACTGAGTGGAGAGAAATCTGGATGTGTATTTCTTCTCCTCGTGGAGGGCGTGAGAAGTGCAGGGGCGAGCGGCGCGTGTCAGGCAGGGCTGTTTGCTCGCCTCTGCTCTGGGTCGGGTTGCCTGGCACCAACACGCACATCCCACACAAACTGAAACACTCTCATATGATTTGTGTCACTATGAAATCGGGAGATTGATGCAACAAATGACAAATTGGAAGCACAGCGGGAGTAAGGGTTAAAAATAAGGAGTGTTGGCAGGCATCAAACTGAGGCAACTCAGATGATGTCATGGTTAATGGCTAATTCTGAGTGGAAATGTAAAGCGATGTAAATCTGTGTTTACTTTCACCTGAAGGTCCAGTGTGTAGGATTAAGGGGGCTCATTTGGCAGAAATGGAATATAACATTACTAATTCTGTTTTCATTAGTGTATAATCAGCTGAAACTAAGAATCTCTGTGATACCGGAGAAGAGACTTTCATATGTACAGATGGAGCAGCTCCTCTTCTAGGAGTCCACCATGTTTCTACAGTAGCCCCTGAGGGACACGCTGAACTCTGACTCTAGAGAGAGACCCTGACCTTTTTTAGTGGACACTGTAGGTTCTTGTGTCATCATTTTGTTTTCTCATGTGACTCAGGACCCATGATCACATGTCATGCAGCATGTCCAATATTACTAATACACAAGAGACACATTCTTCAAAAAGGAATCTAGTTTTAAAAGAACCGTTGGTTTATCTGATTCCAGTTACACAACTCATTGAAACAGCAAGGAGAGAGTGAGGCGCAGTACACACACACACAGTTCCATTCTATCTTGTATTAGGTCAAGTATCCACCTTTCCTACAGTGGCAGGTTTACATTTTGTCCATCATAACTAACCACATGATAACATTTTGGACTGACATCAGCGTGTTGAAAATATAATGCCATTGTTTTAGAGTTGTTATCTGACTCTAAAACATAACTCACAAACACCGCCTACTGTCTTTTAAGGTTGGCCATTTTCTTGCATGTTACACAAAGCTTGAGTTAACATGCTGACTTATTGCTTTTCTGGCTCTCTTGTGTGGCAGACACTTGGTGATTATTGGCTCTTCTAGTGCTTAGGATGTTTAAAATGGATTATTCCACACTTGAACTTTTACCCGATCACATATGAATCATTGGTCTCCTGACGTATTGTTACTGGCATAAACACACTTTCAGCAGCATCAGATGGTTCATCACAGTGTGCCGTTAAATAATTGAGTGTTGGTCCATGTCATTAAGCATCTGTCAGCAGGTTTTAGATTGATGGGGGCTTTAAGTTGTAGGTTCCTTGTTAACATTTGGCTGACGGCCTGTCACTTTAAGAAACAGATTTCGTCACTCTGTGCCAAGGCTTCGAATCATTCTGGCACCACGGTAACATTTCTGCACATCGTCCCGAGGCACGAGAAGACACTCTCAGAGGACACCTGCATTCTAGGAAATCTCTCCGTTTTCCTTCCTCCGTCTCTTTCTGGATACAAATTAGCATGAACATGTGCGGCCTACAGGCATGACCTCACTGTGTTTAAACCCCGTGTTAAGTGTCTGCATGTACAGCTGGAGATGAGCTCATGCTCTGCTGCTGGTGAGAACTACGGGCGAGTCCGCATGCAACACGCTGCTGAAGTCTTCGGTCTGGTTCCTATTACTATCACTGTGTGTGTGTGTGTGTGTGTGTGTGTGAGTGAGAGAGAGAGAGAGATTGATGTCACCTCGCCCCACAAAATCATTCTGTTGTGATCCTCTGAACCGGTGCCATTCTAGCAGGCAGGAACAGGAACTGACCCAAGCTGTGACTGTTGTCAAGCATCAAACTTCATAAGAACATGAAATACATCCAGAAATGAACATGGCTGTGCATTCAATCAGATGGGTGTGCCTCAAATTACTACACTGCATTTTACAAAGCGAGCCTGCGGGGATGTGGAATTAATCCTCTGTTGGGTTTATGCGGATCTGTTTGGTTTTTTGAGGAGCTGTCACATGTATTCATCACAAGTCCGTGCCGTGGAAGAAACGCGCTTTGTTTGTGGCTTTTCTGTTTATTGACACAGTTTCAGTTTTCCCCTCCTCTCCTCCATCCTCCGTCCCCTGTGTTCGACATGCGACGAAGCCAAATATCAGAAACAAAGTACAGCAGGAAAAAGGCTTTTTTCTGGATTAGATAAACAAAGTAATCCCGCCAAAAGGGGTAAACAGAGTACAGTCATTAATTGATACATTTCATCGTGGGTGTGTTTGTTTATTTGGGCTGTTGGACAGAAATGGTCCCAGTGAAAGGTTCTTGAGTTGCTTTAAATCGCCATCGGCCAAATGCTTGGAGCTGTGCGCATAAAACCATTGTTTTCTTAATTAAAACTTAATGATGAATTTGTCGTGGCTGCAGTCACCAAACAGCCATTGTTGTAGCATTGATTCGAGTGGTCCCAGAAGATTTAAGTTAATGCGCGAAAGAGATCTTGTAAATCAACCTTTAAACACACAATGTGCAGTCTCTGCAGCCATGGTGCCGACTCAGAACAAAACAAAGACATCTGTGCAGTTTGGTGTAGTGAGGAGGGGCAGATCCAGACCTTGTGGAGGAATAAACAACCACATCAGATTCTGCTCTGCTCTGGAGCCGTTTACAGACGGGAGGAGAGCTCAGAGATTACTTTTGTACTGTTGGGATTAAAAAGAGGATTTATCTCCACTCCTGTTTATCAGCCCGACTGCAGCAGTGATCTGCGGAGGTGACCTCTCCACTGTTGGGTGTTTATGTTCTGCAGTGTTGACTGCTGACTGGAGCTGGAGGGGAAGTGCACTTTACTTCATGAGCGTAATGTTACAGAGAGGAGAGGGGGAAACAAGAGAGGGAACCAGAGTCCCTGCTGAGTGCTGAGTTCAGTGTGTATCTATGAATTGAAAATATAAACTTGACCCTGCTGACCTGCTCTGTCCTTTTCACAGACAAGAAATCGTAGAGTGTATTAAAGGATGAACCAATGGCATTTTGACGTGGACTAAAACAAATCCTCACTTGGCAGTTTAAGTTCATGCGAGAGATGAGGAAGATTCTGCGGGAGGCGCGAGCCTGTGGTAGAAAATCAGATTCTACCCACATTTATCTGATTTGGAAATTACTATGACGAGAAAAAGCTTTTTTGTTCACACGGGGGGGATGTTACAGAGAAAACACTTTTCTTTCTTACTATGAACCTCGGTGTAAGCAAATACACTCAACTTCCCAAACAAGCCTGGGACAAAAGAGGTGGCTGTGACTTCTTGTTGGAGGGAGATAAGGTAATGATGCATACATTTCCTCCGCTCGCAGACACAGCGCTAACTGTTTATTAACAGCTTTTCAGCAGGAGTTCAATTCCAGTTTCCTCCTCTGGCTCGTTGTCAGCGTGGGACGTGGAATGGTCCGTCGGTGGAGCCCCTGGGGAGAGGATGGAGCCATGAAATGTGAAACAACAGTTTTCTTTTACCCACAAGCAATTTGGGTATTTATGCTTTTGTGGCTGAGCCTGTCAGAAGCTATGAAAGCGGCTGGCTGGCTGACGAGTGCTGGAGTTGTTGTCACTGCGTGTGACATTTTGTGTAGCCCGTCTTTTGTTTCCTCCTTTCAGACGGCGCTTCTTACATTTCCCCGTTGTGTCTCCATTGAGACGCTGCTTGTTTTTCCCTCCCCTTGTGACTCAAACTCACTCGTGTCTGTTTTCCAGCGCCGCACCTCAATGTCTCCTTGGGCCTCCCTGAGCTCCGCGAGCCCCTTAATTGACTTCTCCAGCATTATGAAAAATGAGCCAGGCTTTCAAATGGCTCATTTAGCACAACTGCTATCACAGTGCCTCTTACTTTATCTTCAACATATTAAAAAGGGCTAGGTGCTCTTGATAAGGAGCGATGGGCTGCAGAAGCCCAAGCCACCGGCGTTTGACAGCTGGCCACTAATTTGCCAATTCATCACTGGTGAATCTGAGATATTTTCCTTTGGGAAAACACAACACATATTAAGATATAAATGCCCCAGCAGTGTTAATAAACACCAGGAGGCAGAGTTATGGGAGATGTGGAGAGGACACACACATGGCTGCAGGCTGCTTTAGTGTTTGCTCACAGCTTCATGGGCTGAGACAGTTACAGTGTCTACAGCAGCATATCAAACCTGCACATGCTCATTAAGTGCATCAGATGAGCGCATGCACACAACACGCACAAACAGCAAGCTATTAATACACAACAACAGGTGTCAAGATGCAGGTAAAGAGAAGTGGCTGTGTCTCATGTGACAGTGTGACAAGTTGAATGTTATAAGAACAGTCAAACACGATATTTCCATGATATTACAATATACACAGTTACCACGTGATAACAGGAAGCTTTTCTAGAGGCTTTTATATTGTTTGTTACGCTTGTAGCTGCTGTTTGTGTTGTGATCACGTTGAATGTTTCATGTTATGACAACTGCTGCTGTTGGAACATGAAACAGGTGATGACGTTATGTGAAAATACAGTGTTACGACTGCAGAGATTAGTCACGTAGCTGAGCGCAGGTAACCGTAGCCACAGTAAACCAGTGAAATATGACGTAGAGTCAGTCAATTACTATGTGGATTTTATCATATAATGATAAATGGCATCTTTTTCTGTAATTTGTACTGTAGACTTACATTACACTGTATTCTTTTATATTTTATATTTTTTATTCAAAAACTGTGATTTCTTTATTGCGAGTAAATTCAAGGACAACACATTTTAAAGAAGAAACGTCTTCGTGTGGTTCTGACATACAGCTTTGACAGACAAACTTCGACTTTTTAGGACAGTTCTGCTAATGCGAAGGTATCTCAAGTTAAAATGTGTCTGTTTTTAAAAAGTGACCGTGCTTTAATGACTATTGGACTGGTGAAGCACCGCACCAGAGCCTTCTGGTTAGCGCAGACAGGTAAACAATGAATGGGTATTGATTTGAGCACAGATCTTTTAGCCGACAGGTGCTAAGTGAAGTGTATAATCACATTTAGAGAAACATAACGGACCCAGTGGAAAAAGTGTCCATTACTGTCACGGGCAGAAACACGCTGTGTATTTGTCTCTTGAAGCGCACCACACTGCTGCGTACACTCACTAAGACGTGGCCAAATTTCACAACTTCCAGGGAGGAACTTTAGTGTTTTTGAGAAGGCCCTTGGTACAACACAGATGTGTTGTTCTCAGCTGTACATGGAACACAATTGTCTGATAGAAATACAGTCAAGGTGTTTTATTACTATGAATAATCTTTTCTCCATCTCTAACATGATTCAAGTTGACCACAGCCTATGATCTTTATCTATTTCAGGGCCGGCGTTTCACAGCCATTAAGCCTACATCGACGACAAGTGTTATTTCCAGAAGATACATCATGTATGGAGTTTTCACTTTTAGAGGAGGAAATTAAATGTGGTTTAAAGGTCACTGGAGGCAATGTGAGAAGGTCGAGTCAGACCTGGCTGATTAAAGCTGATGATGCTGTCAGATGATTCAGCACCCCTCCCATCCCCCCAGCCCCCAAAACTCCCCGTGTCAAACTACCTGGCATGTTCTGAGGCGGGAGAGAGAGAGGAGGAGAGTAAAAGCATCCACCTGCAGAGCCAAGTCGAGTTTGGCTGAGGCTCCTCGGCTCTAATGCAGGAGGACGTGGCCCTGACGGAAGCAGCATGTCCTCTGAGCAAGAGCAATTATGATAACCATGCAAGCGGAAAGGGCTGTAGCCAGAAGAACAGCGAGACAGGCTTTGATCCGGCAGGCTGCCTATTTAAATCACTGCTCACCTCCTCTGCAGGCGCCATCCTCGCAGAATGTCGAGGGGCTTTCAAAAAAAGGGAGTCCAGGACCTCTACGGGCTCCTCTGTCACGATCTGTCGCTGCTTCGCCCCCCCTTGAAACATCATTTGTTTCTCCTGCCCTTCCTCCCATCAAAGGTGGGTGAAGGTGCTTTTGTTTTAAGATGACTGATGGTGCCTTTCATGGACATTTAGACAGTTTGCCTCAGAAGTACAGCCTGTGGAGGCACGCTGAAGCCCCATGCAGGCTCTGAGGGAACAGTTAGCTCAATTAACTTTTCATCAGAACACAGTCCAACTCCTAATGAAACTCTTTGAGCCTCGGATCCACTCCGTCCTGACAGCGCGAGGCGATCTAACAATAGCGGTTTCCAAATAAAAGAACTGAATAAAGAGAGATGATACTGCGTTTGACCCACATCTCCAGACACCAGAGAGGAACACTGACGGGAGGAATTAATAAACTGTGACACATCAACCTGTCAGATGAGACCGAAAAATTTAATCAAGTCTGTTTCCTAGTTCATAAGAACAATTAATAACAAAAACTACAAGCAGTGATCTGCAATTGAAAGGTCAAAATGTCCTCAAAGTTTTCACTGTTCATTTATGCAGATGTTACAGTTTATAACATGTTGTGTGAGCTGTGGGAATCAGTGTTCCATACTGAAGTATCAAATAAGGTCACACAGGGCAAACTGGAAGGGAGTGACTTCAGCTCTCTCTGGAGCAGGAGGCAGCTGCAGCTTGAGAAAAAAATGGTAAGTCGGACAAACTTTTTTTTCTATTACTATGTACTGTCATTAAAACTTAGAGGAGAACTTATTTTTCATTATACTTCTTCATAAATGTAATTATACATTTATTTAATTGACAGCTAAATCCACCGCAGACTGATGCTAGTTGAGTTAGCTATGACTAGATGTTAGTTGACTTAGATGTAGCTAGTTGAGTTAGCTGTGGCTAGCTGTTAGTTAGGTTAGCTGTAGCGAAGGAAGCCAGGCAGAGAAAAGCCTGTGGGCCTGTCTGGAGTGTTTTTAGATCATTGGTTGTGTACTTCTGATATTGCCACACTCAGAGATCCAGTTAAAGATGACTACCAAGCACCTGCCACCTCTGCCTCAACCTTATTGGATGATGCTGGACCTCATAAACTGTTTACCTGCGCTTCCCAGGAGCTCTAAGTACTAATCGAGCCCATCTTCTGTGGGACTTTTGTAAATCTGTACCATAGACGTTGTAAGAGAACCAAAAGTAAGCCTATATTGTCTTTTCCATTAGTGATGAAATGATTAGTTGATTGACAGAAAACTGATTAACAAAACTTCATCAGTGAAATCCTAGCAAGCAAAAACACTTGACTGAAAATTGAATACAATGTCTGTGTCTGTGTTTTGCTCAGAAAAAAAACAAGAAATTTCAAGATGACACCTTGAAATTATGTTAATGTTTCCTGTTATTTATGCACCACACTGTCAGTTAATTGAAAAATAATCGAAAGACTCACCAAACAAAAGCTCTTTTAAATTGGGTTTGGTTTAATCTGAATCAGTGCTGGGGATTGAGAGGGGAGTATGGCAGTAGTCACAGTATTTGCCTGTTCATCGGTCCGAATTGGCAGTTTGCCGTCAGGGTGATGTGAATATCGCCATGCGTACATGTCCCCCACAGTCTGTGCGCCGCCGGCTTTTACTTTATGTGAACAGCCCAGACACACGTACAACCAGTGTTGTGTAAGAAAAAAAAAAAAAGAAAAAAAAAAAGTTGTGTGCAACCCAGTTTCCCTCTGAGTGCAGAAATAATTTGCCAGTCAAAGAATGTTTACGAATGAGGAGCTGTTTTCACTGTAAACCCCATGAGCAATAGACTGGTTCCAAGGTGTAGGAGTGGTTTGAGATGGAATCCGGTCCTTGCACCAGTAGATGATGTCCTCATTGTTAATACTGCCGACAAAGCTGATCGGCTTGGTGGTGTTTCCAGTTGGGGGAAACAGCCGTCAATGTAATCCGCTCAGTATTGGTTTGGCTATTGAATATGGAAGTTTAATCCGTTCATTCAGTCCAATTTATTTGGCTTCTTTTGGCAAAAAATATGTGAGTTAGCACCTCCTCAAATTAAAACATGTGCAACAGGGCTTTACCTGGATAATCCTTTCTAAATAAATGATATCAGTGACAGTGGATTACAGTATTTTGTTTTATGAATGTGCAGACTGTCACAACCCCTGGCCCACAGATACAGTTGAAGTGAATGATGAGGGTGGGATGTTTTGATTGTTGGCAGGAGGCCAGACCTGTTGGTACCCACGTCCCTCCTGCTCATGCTGATATAACGTTTCCTGTGAGGCAGAATGGCCTCTTGGTGGTTGCTGCTGATGCCTGCCCACACAGCAGATTCCAGGTAACTGTGACTGTGATGATTATAGAGGTATAATTAGAGATGGCTGGAGCTATGCGAATTAAGGGTACGCTGAGCAGTATTTGTGTGGCCAGTCACCAATAAAAAGAGAATTCAGAGAGGACAGATAATTATGGAAAAATGTTGCGTCTCAGTCTCAGTTATCTCAGTTGTCTCAGTCTTTGTGCTGAGGTCTCTGTCAGGAACAGAGGCAGACTGCAGCGTATCATTCGCTCTGCTGAGAAGGTGAGCGGCTGCAATCTGCCGTCTCTCCAGGACCTGCACGCCTCAAGGACCCTGAGGCGTGCAGGTAAGATTGTTGCCGGCCTCTTTCATTTTGGACACAAACTTCTGGAGACTCTCCCCTCTGGCAGGAGGTTGCGGACCATCAAGGACCAAAACCTCCGCGAGAACAGTTTCTTCCCATCTGCAACTCGCCTCATTAACAAGGCCTGTGACCCCACTGACACTGACCCCCCTCCCTCCCCATCTCAAACATTTTGCACTCCCTCTTGTACATATTGTTCTGCTGTTTTGTAATTTTTTGTCCATTTGTGTGCTATTATCTATTATATTCTATTTCTATTTCTATTTCTATTTCTATTTTTATTATATCTATTTTTAGTACTGTTTGTTGTTTTGCACTTTCAGACCACAGCGAGCAAGTTCCTCGTATATTAAAACTAACTTGGTGATAAAAACGAGACTTCCACACTCGGAGGGCAGAAAATGGACTTAATACGAACAGACAACCCCAAATGAAAAATTGAATTGACTACCTCCGACTACAATGTAGCACGTCTTCTTACCTGTCTCTCTCTTCCCATCTCTTTCGTTCTTTCTTGACTGTACTCTGCAATATTTTGTTCACCACAGTGAGCTAGTGTTGCAAAGCTGCTCTCCTTTATGACAGCAAGGCTCTAAAAGGCAATCATTTCAGTGCATACGCAAGAGATAAGAGAGTGTGTGAATGCGATTCATTATTTTGGTGTGTCAGTGCGAGTTCTGACACCCAGCCAGACAAAATACATGAATTTACTAGACTCTGATTTTGTTCTAGATTCTTTTATCTCTCCTCAGTCATTCGTAGTAGCAAAGAGCAGCGTCCCGAACAATGTGAGAGCTTCTCACGTATAGCCAGCGTGTGACCAATATCTTCGCCGGTTTAAATTAGTGTTGGGCTGATTAACGATGCGTGGTCCACTGCACGTACATTTGCATTTAAGGCATTTAGCAGGCGCTTTTGTGCAAAGTGAATTACAGTAATTCACACATACATTCATGCACTGATGGCGGTGGCTGCCACGCAAGGCACCGACCAGCACATCAGGAGCAGTTTTGGGGTTCAGTGTTTGCTCAAGGACACTTTGACATGCAGACCAGGGGAATCCAACCAGTGACCTTCCAATAACAAACTGCTGGCTCTACCCCTGAGCCACAGTCAGATGGTTGACAGTCATCGATTACTGAGCCGTATCATGAGTTAAATCTTGATTGTGACATCTCAAAATTGTATTGCCACTTCTGAACAGATGCTATGATCACCATGGTTTGTTATTGTAAGGGGAGGTCAGAACCTAGAAACCAAACAATAGTCCGCCAATATATCAGTTGTGTTAGCACAAAAAGTAAAATAAAACCTTGGTTGTCTTGATACCTGTTCTACCTGTGTGACCCCACTGGGCAGAGAAGTAGAGGTGCAACCTTTCAAACAGTGTCCACGCTGGGTCGGCGGTTTCATTAACCCATCCGTGTTCCTGCAGTGCAGCAAAACAGCGCCCGATTTGATCTTGGCAGATGCCATCGACAATCAGCAGACTGATGGTGACGCGAGAGAGCTGCAGCAAGATGCTAAACAGCCACTCGAGATGTGGCAGAGGCATGTGGTGTGCTTGTGACAGAAGTGTGAATGCGTGTGAGGGTGACGAATGCTGAAGGGAAAAAAGGAGAAAATTGAGCTTCAATTTAGAGCCAAATGACCCGCCGAAAACACACTCCACTGGGTCTTAAATCCTCTGCTGGAGAGAAGAACAGGGCTGCATAAAACCGCCTCCTTATCCCTCAATTGTTTCCTTTTGTGCCAGAACTGAGTGGAACCGATTTAATTGCATATTGTTTAAAGCGCATTGTTCTAGAAATGTAAAGGAAATTATTAGATGTGCAAGATATATAAAATGGTGGAAAAACATCTACAATACTCCGATATGTCTTGACATTGGGTCAGAGATGTGTTACTGAATTCTGGAGGATTGTCTGTTTGTATCCCCCGCTGCGCATGTTTATGGTTAGATTAGTCAGTCAATAGATTTGCAACTGTTTTCATGTGGGATCATTTCCCCAGACATTTCCTCAGTCTCCTTAATCAAGGAGACTGAAAAACTACATTTTGGACCGATATTCCTTTGAAGCAAAAATTAAACACTTCAAATGCTGATGAAGGTTCTCAGCCATCCAGGTCATTGTAATTCTAAGTGCTGTGTTGTAGGCAACTGGATGTGTTTCAGTTTCTTGATCCAAGAAAGGCTTCTTCACTTCTAACTAACTAAATTGCTGCATTTGAACTCTGTGTGGGAGTGTCCTTACAGAGTCTCAAGGACACGTGTGTGCTCTGAGTTTCAGAGTCCTACGACCACTTGTGTACCTGTGTGAGGTACGGCCCGCAACAATACTTATCACCCACCTACAATGCAGTACTGAGTTCCTTCCACAGACAGCTTAACAAGGATTTGCACCTCAACTCACCTAGGCCTGGCAACCCACAAGAGGGCTGGTTGGGTCAACGACCCACACGTTCTTAACAGCTCTGTAAGGACTCTATTCAAAAGCCTGCGACTCCCCTCCAGTTAGTTAGAGATGAAGTAGCCTCTTTGATGAGAGGTGAAATGTCTTCAAGAAACTGAAACATGTCCAGTATTGGCCCCAATAATCTGTCTGTTCTTAGGGCTAAACTACCTCTTGGGTAATGCCACACCGACTGGCAGTGGTCTGCAACCCCTAGGGGGTGGCCACCAAATTATTGCTTGATAATATTTAGAATGCTTGAATATTTCAGAAATTCACATGTATCTGAAAGCACATGTGGACTTGGATCCAACATAATATTAGCAAGGATTCATTCTTACAAAAAAATGTAATTACCACAGCATTGATAACAACATTGCTCGTGCAGTCATGTTGATAAATCTCACCACCAGCACTGATCCATAACAGTAAACTAGTCAGGTATTATCCAAAGTGAACCAACATTCTGGTGAGCTTAAATAGATTGTTTTGTAACTTATTTAAGAAAAGACTCTGATCAACTACAAACTAGAACAACAACTTCTGCTGACTTGTTATACATGGCACTATAGGCTGCCCAAATGGTTATCGTAGGCCTGGTTTAAAATGTAGCAGAATTAATACATTACATGTCCGAAGCTGACGACCACTGGTCCTAATCATCAGGCCTTGGACTGGCCTGATTCACACTTTCTTCTCCCTGCCAGCAGCAAGTACCACATCTCACATTTACATTTGTCTTAATTGCCTTTACACACATACATAACATAAACATTCAGTTTAGAAACTAATTTGCAGATTAATGGATGATGAACCCAATAGTTAGTAGCAGCCGAAAGCATTCTCTAAAGCTGGACAGGATTTTTATCCGAACCCCTGGAAACCCAGTGTTATCCTGATGAAGCCCTTTTGAAGTCGTCACCTTTCACAACTGTCTTCACGCTTAGTCTTAAACTTTAATTAGTCCTCAGAAGAGAGATACAAGAGAACACACGCACAGCAGACAGCGCTGATCCGTCTCAATTTGTTTCAGCTGTGTCTCTCTTCATTTTCTCACCCTGTGCAGTGATTTCACCGCGGTCCACATTTCACCTTCCGCTCCTCTGAAGGTGCTTTGCAGCAGTAAACCTCCTGATCCCTTCACCAACAGGCAACTAGAGCAGAGCATAAACATGATGAGAGACCTGGTAACAATGAAGCTGTTTGTCGTGTTGGGGGTAAACCCAGTGGAGTCCGGGTTTGCCTCCATTGTGAGCGCCACAGGCTCAGGCAGGGCTTTACCTGGGAAGGGAGCGGGAGAGCAGAGATGAAAGTTGCTGCCAAATCATCTTGTGATGCTCAAAACCCAAAAGCTTGCAGCTATTTTCTGGATTGACTGATTTCACAGCTGGGATGCAGAGCATAACTGTGCACAGCCAGACTGTAATTCTACGCATTCCTGGCTTTAACGCCCACACGCAGCGCTGATCTCACAGGAGCGCTCATGAAGAAGGTGAAGAAAGAAATCTGGTTTTTGTGCACTTTCCCTGCACAAAACAGTGCCCAGTTGGCTCTGCGGCAGGTACAGCGATGCACCATGAGTTATTTCAACTGATTACTGTCCAGAACATTTGAGTTATTGGTGTGGAGAGGCGGTGGAGGAGGGAAGCTAAATTAGCACTGGAAGTAATGATGCCCCGAGGCTGGAGGGAGAGAGAGATGTAGAAAAATCAACCTGTGGTCCATTCATTACCCCGTCTCTCTCTGCAGTGTTGTGCAGCAGTGCAACAGCCATCAGAGGTCACTTCAAGAGCTGCTCTTTGTCTAATGACACTGCAATGAATGAAACGTTTTACTTCTTTTGTCCTTGTAGACTCACTATGATTAAAAAAGGCCTCTAATCTGTTGTTGTTGGCTGTGGTAATGTCTGAGAGAGAAATCTTTTCTAACCTTCTTATAGCAGCTTTCCTTTGAAAGAAATTGTCAGTTAATGGAACACACTGGCTTTGATGCATGCGTGTGTGTTTGTGTGTGTGTGTGTGTGTGTGTGTGTGTGTGTGTGGTCTTGCGTTTCAATGACATTGCAGGAAAAGGCATCAAACAAGCACAAGGACAGGGAAATTGCTTAAAAGCGCCCGTTGGAGCGTGCATCAAATGAGTGGCCTGAAACTGCTTTGCAGTTACTTTGTCACTTTCCCATTTTCTGAAAGTTTAATACCCATGTTCCCTTTTTTGATATTTAAAATCCCGTTCTTCTATATACAGGCATTAGTTCAAAACTGTATTGTAAATTCCGAAGCCCCGGGCTGTATAAATGATTGAATGACATTGAACATTGAGCAACTGGTTACCCCCTCAGATCTGTAGAGTAAATGTGAGTGTAAATGGCCTCTCTGGGTGTGCATTAACCCTGCCACAGAGAGAGTGGGGCCAGGGGTGCACATCACAACTCAGACCTGCCAGAGCTGTAGTTCCAACATAAATCAAGGAGCTCATACTGAAGACTCACAAAGACCATTGTGTGTGTGTTTTTTGTTTTTTTGTTTTTTGCAGCAAACTGTTAGATGGCATACGGGGAGCACAGTGTGTAATGTTGAAAGGAAAGGTTGGTGGTCTGCTCCTTTACATGGCTCTGGCGCCTCCGTACGCTACGGGAGGAGCAGCGTGGTAAGGTTCGAACTTGCTCCACACTCCGAGGTACCCGTGTCCCCATCAATATTTCTGTGCCATCAGCAGTTTTATTTACGACACTGTCATCAATATTGCCTCCACTCAGTGCGGCTGCCAGCCTTTACAACCTCCGTCAGCTGGTTAAGTAGATTGAATAAAAAGCAAATGGCTCACTCAGGCTCTGAGCTACGCAACCACCATAAACCCCAATGTTCGTCAAATGAGCTTCTTGGAAACAACCTCCTGACTTTGTAGCGGCTACTTTTAACGACCGAATGTGGAGGCTTGGCTCTGTGTGAGAGGGAGGCGTTGGAGGTGATTTAACATCGTTTGGTTTCTCCTCTCTGCTTTATTAGGAGGGGGAGCGGGCCCTCCATCACTGCCGCCTCCGTCTCTCCCACTCATCTCTCTCTGTCAGCTGGGGTTAACTTGTGGCACCATTAACCCGTCCTGTCCTCCTACAAGGGGATGCAAGGAGAGCATCCCAACTTCTCCAACTACATGGCCTTTTGACCTCTAACAGCTGGTTTCACAAACATCTTAGTTATTCTCCAGCAGTTTTATCTGTTATTCTTCCCAAAACAGCCGATGTGCTGTCGTTACGAAACTGACTGGATGTCCAAGATGACATCCATTCATTCCTATAAAAGCTGACTCATTATGCACACATGCCAAAAAAAAAGTGAACTCTGCATTATACAGCACATAAAGTGCAACACAGACAGGCTGCACCCACACCGGACACAGCCTGACATGCCTGGACTGGTGCTTTTCTGGGGTGGCGTATGTCAGACGGGAAAGTGCATATAGTGACACCTTTCACAAGCTGCCGAAGTATGTTGCACCACAGGGCGGAATTTTTGTGAATCCTGCAGAGATCACAGTTGGGTGCGCCCTGCCTCACGTCCCAGTTGCACAGCTCCTGTCCATCCATCTCCACTGAGTGATAGTTTCCTAATACAGGTGTTTTAAAATCAGTAAATAGTAACTGTGGCCAGCAAGTAGATGTAGACTGAATGAATCTTTCTTGCCAAATCGGTATGAACCCAAAACAAAGAGATCTCTCTGTGATCTGACTGCAGTCAGCGGATCAGAAGGATGCTGATCATATTAATCATAATGCCGCCTTGTGAAAAGTCTGAATCGTACAGCTCTGGGTGTCCACAAATGGCCACAATTAGTGATTATTATCCTGTCCTCCATAGTTGTTCATGAATGCCTTTTCATACACTTTTCTGTACTCTGGATACACATGATACATTCGTATTGTTATCTGAAGTGTGACTATGAGCTCTGACTCTGAGTCACATCTTTTCCCACAGGCTGAAGTGAGCCGTTAGAGTGGTAGTAAGGTGTGTGTCTGCTTGTGTAGTTGGTCAGTGAATGAAGCATCAACAGTATCAGATTAGAGGACAGACCTGAGCAGCCAGCTTGATTTCGTTCTCCAACAGATTGCATTTTGGTGGCTTCTTGACTCCTTTGATTAAATTTCCAATACAACCAATTCCCTTGGAGTTCCTCCCAGGCAGGCTTTGCCCAGACCACACTTACACACAGAAGAACTGGCCAGTAGATTAATACTAAGCTGATGAATCATATCAAACAAACTGTTTTCCCGTCGAGGAGGATGGAGAGCTGTGATGGCGGAGGCGACAAAGTCTCAATCCCCGCAGACGATGAGAGCATTTTCTGGCTGTGACTTCAGACGGCATGTGATCTGCCCATCCTGTCTGGTTCGCGTGAGAACACAGACATGTCTGTGTGCTGGACGCCTCCTGGGACGGTGCACAACACACATCAAAAGCAACCGGCTGTGCACTCTGTAAACATGAAAACGGTGAATAAACATCAGCTGCTCATATTATGCAACTGTGATCGATGCCGGGTGATGTAGTGTTTGAGGTTTCTCAGGCTAAGAGTGCTGCTGTTGCACTCACGATCAAACACATATGATCAACCTCGGTGAAGGCCAGGCCAACTCGCATCGGTCAGACAGAAATGTTGATCTTTGCACTACAAGTGCTGCTCCACTTTTGACCTCTGCAGACATGTTTTTTTTTTCCCCATTCACCGCAGAAGCAGGTGAAGCTGTGCCAGGAATACCATCAATAGCATGGTTGTCTCTTTCATAAAGAATACTCATGGTTTATACTTCAAATAGTCCAGATTTATACCCTCTAGTGCCTTGCCTAGTAATCCACAGATATATGAAATTACATCTGGTTAAACAAATGTAACTGCACGTCACAGCAATCTGCAAGGAATGTGATTGGTCCTCTTGGCATCACTGCATTTTCTTGCTTCTCCTCCATTGCTTAGTGGCGGTGCTCACATCAGGGATTGTGACCTGTAGTTTCCACAGTTACCTGGCTGCACTCACCTGTGTCTGCAGTCCCTGTTGACCAGCCAGCCTGCCTACAGCTTTAGCCTTTAGTCAGTTACTTTGTTTATTAAAAAAGAAAAAAAAAAACCTGAAAACACTGGAGTGTGGCTTTAAAAAACAAACAAAAAACACCTCGATTGAACCGCTGACAGGAGCACTGTTTGGTGCTCCTGACTTATCTATTCATAACACATAATTTGCATTTAAATAGTTTTGAATTCTTTCAGCAAACATCAGCATATGTGATTGATTCTGATGAACCGATCACAAAGCTTTTAATTGATTAGACACGTTTTTTAACCACTTGACAGCACGACTTTATAGCTCCATTTGTAAGTGTTTTAATGTAACATTGAATCTCATCAGCTGAACATAAAAATGCGATGGATTGCTCACAGACAACTATCACCGTGGGCCTCTTTGTTGTTTTGTTTTCAAGGCACATTTGGTCTCAGTACTCTCATCAAAGCCAGTTCCAGGGAGGGCTAACTGCTTCTCAAGTAGTCATGTAATCTGCTCGCAGCAAGAACAAGAAGACCCAAACATCAGATGTCCCAGATTATAAACAGCAGTGGTTCACGCTGTTGCCTCACCCTGTACAGATCTCCCTGTGTCTGTGTGGGTTCTCTCCGGGTGCTCTTCCTCCCACAATCCAAAGACATGTAAGGAGTTAGGTTAATCGTTTACACTAAATTAGGTAATTAAGTAGGTGTGAGTGTGAGTGGAATGGTTGTTTGACACTATTTGTCAGCCCTGGGATGAACTGGCGACTGGCTGCTCGCCCACTGTCAGCTTAGATCAGCTCCGGTCCCCCCCGTGACCCTGAAAAGGATAAGACGGTTACAGACGATGGATGGATTATTATAAACCTCAAAGTAAATGGAATATTTTTATCAAGGCATCAGATTCACACACTCTCCTGCCGCCTCTGTAGGAGTTACATTACAGTTAGCATTTTGTTTTGATACCCTTCTCTTCTTGGCTGTTCAGCGGATGATGTTCTAAACATGGTGCACAAACAACAATGCATTGCAAATCAGCACAGTCAAAGTTGAACTCTTTCTTTTGATGTATAGTTTATGGGTCTGTCTATACCTTCACTGGATAGAACAACCAGAGATTTTGGATCTTAATAAAATGGCCAACAAACTTAAACAAACTTAAAGTTACTGCTTCCTAATATTTCAGCACGGTTTCCATGTCAGGCCTATCTAGTTGTCAGCATGTTTCTGACTTTTGTGGCCCCCTTGTGCCCACAAAATCAATAAATGCTGCTTAAATGAATGGATTTAGTTCTGGAAAAAGTTCAGTCTTTTTGCAGCTGTTCTTAGGGCGGATAAAAAGACAAGCAAGGTTATATTAGGATGAATGTACTCCAGCAAAACGTATTTTCTGTGACCTGACAAACTAACAGTCCTTTTGTCTGGCTGTTTACTAATTTGTTGACCATAAATAAGGAGTAACCATTCAGAGACCCTGTAGTTATGATTAATAAACTCATTCTAAAGTACGCCCGAGCTCACCACCATTTCTTCGAACTTCTTCCATCCTCTTAAATGTTAACAGATTTGTAAACAGTGGCCCTCAGGTAGCCAGTAATTTCCAAGATAATTCATGATGAATGTGACTTGATGCACTGCCCTGTGTGTTGGAGACGCTGACTCATTTTTCACGGTGCTGCTATCTGCTTTTAACGAAACTCTCATTAATATCAGTGATGATCGCAAAGTCGAATGCTGGTGTTTTCCTCCTTTTTCTCTGGTGTTTTTCTCATCCCTCACTGTCACACGGGGGTCGAATTATAAAGCCGAACATGCGTCCTTCCTACTCCTTCGCCGCCGCGTCCTCCGTGACTCCTCTCCCGTCTTATCTGTGCGGCCTCCTCCAGCCCGCAGCCTCCTCCTGGCGACCTCCTCTTGGCTGCCTGCCAGAGTGCCGATCACTGCATCTGTCTGTCAGCAGAATACCAACTGATTAATGCTTTCACTGCGACCATTAATAAAACTGCCGAGAGGCTGCTCTCTCTAATTGAGAGGTACAGCTGGGGCTGCATTGGACCAAATGAGGAGGACACATGCAGTAGGGATCTGTGAAGTCCTGGGCGGGTGTTTTAAGGGATGAAGAGTGGGCTGCTCTCGCTCCTGACAGCCAGTGATATAGCGGCCTCAGTGCAGAATCCAAACAGTGCACTCAGTTATTTATGTGAGGGCTAAAGACTGACTGTACGCAGAATGTTTTATCAGATTTTATTAACCGTCCCCTCCCGTCCTGTATGACAGCAGCTGTTCTCCAGCTTTGATCTTGATTTTCTGCACAGCAGCAGAATCATTGTGGTGTGATGATAAAGCGCCGGTGTCTAGGCCACTGGCACCAGCAGTGATCCACGGGCACTCTGCTGGACACACCCTGACTACTTGGCTCGTTTGGCCCATCCATCTCCCCTGTTCTCATACAGCGAAGGATTCCAGCGCTGCAATCATTTGTCCTGGAGATGAAGGGAGAGGATGCGCTTCTGTGACATGTGTCCGACTCAAAGTGTGGCTCGGCTGGCCTGGAGTGCAGTTGAAGATGTAGGCGACACGGTTATAGACAGATTATTATTATTATTTTTTTTTTAAGGAGTGTAGCAACGAGGACAAACTCCCACACCAGTTTACTCCCTGCAAACATGGCCAGCTGTGTTTGTTGGAGTGCACCGCCATGAAGGAGGTACCGATCCTCGAATCTTTGAGATGGAGGGATAGAGCTCGTGCTCTCAGTCTCCTAATTCTTAACATGAATTTATCATCTAAACAAGTTTTGTCTGTGTAGTACAGTCTGATATAAAGTGAACTGCCATACAAAATTCTGCCATCCTCATACTGCATCCACTCTCATTTTGCATTAGTCAGCAAGCTTTTCTTGCTATTCTGACCCACAGTCCTGCAGCAGAGGAGTCATCACATCGGCTCAGTTGCAGAGAGGGCACGGACAGACGACAGCTCATTGGCTGCATTCCAAGTACTTTTTCTTCTTACTTCAAATTTCACGCTCCGGACTTCTGCCTCTTATCAGCAAGAAGGTTAAAGTTCATGGTGCCATGTCATGACGCAGTAGTTTGTCCCAACTGTATGCATACTGCATGCAACAGTCGTATGTACTTTGTAAGGGCAGCTGCAGTATGTTTTAAAAGTTAAAAGTAATGTGATTAGGAACGCAGACTTCATACACGTGACAAATTACATACAACGTGAATATGCAAAATGCTCGCCTGAAGATGTTGCCTCACACTCTCCACACCAGCGGCAGTGCAAGTTGAGCTCGCAGGCGCTGATATTTTTTTTTTTTGACAGAAGTTTATTATCGCATTATAATGATTCTTAGAGGCCAAGCAGGGCATGGACTGGTAGAAAAACAGTGCCAGATTGCAGAGCTCTGATAGGCTACGGGGAGCTTCTGGGTTGTGTGCAGCACTGACCAGCTCGCTGATGGGCAGAAGGAGGTCACATTCACCAGGTCATCTCAGCTGAGTGTCCCGGGGCTCCAGTGTGGTTCATAATGATGTATTAGCACACTGAAACACCAAAGTTACAAGCAAGCTTACTGATCATCTCCAAGCTCTGCCAGATAAATTGTTTTTATCAAAGTGTGGTGGATTTGAAGACAGCTCAGACGGATATTACAGCTTCAGTTCCCAGTCAGTAAATCCCACATATACTGTGTCTGTCTGTGCAGCGATCAAGGCTACTCACCCCAAGTCACCTTTGTCACATTGTCTTTATAATGTTGTGTCCTTTGCAAGGAGGTTACATTAAATCTGGACACAGCGTTGGAAGCAGAGCCCAGTTCATTCTTTGTTAAAGCTGCTCAGTGGCCAAAGCTTGGCCTCCCAGCAATAAAATGCATCAAATCTTGCATGTTGTGCCTGGTGATGTGACGTGATGACCGGTTGATGCCTTAGTACTCATGACATCATAATAAATAATAATTATAATAATAATCGGCGCTGTAACACCCAGCCAGAGCTCACTATCTTGCCTGCAGCTGGTGCAGAATGCAGCAAATAGACTCATTTCTGGTACGAGGAGAAACTGATTCATCACATGGCAGTTCTGCTAGTCGTGGTCTGACAACCAGCTACCTGAGCTCCTGAGCCTATGTCAGCTAGCTCACTAACCACTTTTAAGTCTCTTTAAATCTTCTAACTCCTTCTTTTGCTATCACTGGTTATTGGTGTTTGCATTATATTGTTGTAACTTAATTCTGTCTGTACTGTGTTATGTTTTACTCGCACAAGAACCTTGTAAACTTGTTGCGAAACTTGTTACACAAAAAAAGATTATCGTTATTATTTATCAAATGCTGTTGATGCACTTAACTGCCAACAAAGTTTCTACTAAACACTGTGCGCAGTGCTGCACCTCACTTTGTGGTTGCTCAACACACAATCGGGTGACCGAGTTAAAGGAGTCAATCAGAAAGACTTACTTTCACTTTAAGCTCTTTGAGGTTTTTTTTTTTTATTTTTTATAAAAAAGTAAACCAACATTTGGTGCGCTTCAGACGGAGTGCTGACTAAAGAATGCTAGAGAAGTTGACAATAACTGAGCTTCTTATGCTATCATCAGAAAATACCCTCTGTTGACATCCCGCAGAGTGGAATGAGTTCCTCCACTGGCAGAGTGTCGGAAAAATCACTGTTAGGAAATGTAAGTCTCGCTGCACACCAGATCCCCAGAAATGTTTCATCATTTACATGACATGATGTGTTTTGTGGCATGAAAAGTGCATTTTCATGCATCTAAAAACCCTTTCAAGTGTATAGAAAAACACCTCCGCAAAAACATTTTTTGTTTTGTTTAACTAAGAAGATGTTGATCCATCAACAACTTAAAATACCATCAATCACAGCCTCTACAAGAATGTAACTGTGACAGAGCCCACTGGCCGGCTGTTGTGTTGGCATCAAGGTTTATTATCCTTTATAATGTACAATATACAAAAATATAGGGTACCAAAAATTCACAGTGTCTAAAAGGCAGTGATTACAGTCTACATGACAGGTCTAACAGTACACCTGGTAAGTTGCATAGAAGGGCACAGAGCCTCACATCGCAGGGGACAGAGCTCAAAATTGACCAATCAGATGACTGGCTTTCAGGCCAAGCCAACAGAGGCTAATTTAGATCAAAATGACTTCTTTTAAATTCCATTTTCCCATCACGTTATTATCTGCAGTCTGATAGTATCGGTGCTACGTGGAGTTACTTTCAGTCCGCACTCGTGTGTGTGTGTGTGTGTGTGTGTGTGTGTGTGTGTGTGTGTGTGTGTGTGTGTGTGTGTGTGTGTGTGTGTGTGTATGTGTGTGTGTGTCTCTGAAATGTGAAGTTCGAGCAGCTGGGAAAGGTCACGAGCCACGGGCGGTCACTCACTCGGTCACACTGTGGAGCTCTGTCCCCAAACAAACCTCATGGTTGGTGTGTACTTAGCTGCTGCACTTTTTTTTAAACAACTATAAGGCTTTTTTTTTTTTTTTTTTTTTTTTTTTTTTTAAACAAACAGTGTTAGCTATACAATATACAGATACATTTACACGATCCTCTGCAGGGTCATTAATGGGCTGCAGAAGGCTGTTGCTCCTATATACACATAGAGCTCTCATCTCGTGCATGTACAGTAGCTGAACTGAAAAGCATTGCTGGGTTAGCATTCATCAATCAGGCAATAATAATAATAAAATATAGCTGTGAAAATGCCCTTTATAAACCAAGCTTTGACTATAAATAGTGTCTGTTCCACTCCGCAGGAACCAGAGGCGCGATGCTTTAACTTACAATGGTTAACATCTCGTACATGAGATATAGAAAAAAAAAAACTGCATGGAGTGTCAGCGGCTGAATGTGGAAAGAAATGCACAGAGAAAACAATCGCCTCTACAGACCTGCAGACCTGCTCATATACAGTCAGAAGTATGAAAGCATTTACATTGTACAAAATACAGCAATTCCCCTTTGTCCATTCAGGCGTACAGACACGCGGAGAGAGTACATGAGTTTGCATGTACACACACACACACACACACACACACCCACACACACTCAAACACGCGCACATGCACTCCTTTTGAACTTCACACAGGCAAACATCTCAACAAGCATAATTTAGTGTTTTTTTTTTCTTTTCTTTTCAAGTGAGGCCGAATGGACGTTTTCTGACAGTCATTCTTTGTAAAAACCATTTCAGTCATCTTTATTGTTTTTTTTTTATATTTGTGTTAACATTTGAAGATGCAATGCTTACCAAATGTCTGGAAAAATCAAGGAAAACAAAACAATGCGTGAAATTAGAGAAAAACGAGAATTAATCAGCTCTATCTTACTTAACAAAATTTTGTCCTCCTATGCTACAGCTTGAGAATAAAACAAACGTCATCTTAAAAAACCAAACATTTAAAAAAAAAAAAAGGAACAAGTGCCAGCCTACTAGCTTATTCTACCATCATAGAAAATCTTCGATCCAGTTGTTCAGCACACTGGCCATATTTGATATGACCACCGAGCTATTTAGCACTCAGTAGAATCGATGCATCCACTGGAGAATCAATTGGAGAATCAATCAATTCCCTTTTTCAGAAGTCTTTATTGTTCTGGGGGGGAAAAAAAAACAAAAAACAGAAGAAATAGAAAGAAAAACAAAAACAAATCTGGTCTTTGCCCTCTATTGCATACAGGCACCCAAGGCATCCCAAAGCTTTATGTACAGTTCCCTCGCTCTCCCTTTACGAGTGAACGCCCTCGTCTGCAACAGGTGTTTGATCAGGAGCAGATTTAGAGAATTTCTGTGTTGTGACCCCTTAAAATGTTCTGCTCTGAAGTTCTTATCTTTTCCAACACACGACACAACAACAATGGAGGGCGTGCCTCCGCCCCTAACAACCAGGCTGATACTGATCACTAATTTGCTTCAACGGAGACTTCAGTGAGTTTTGTTCTCAGTGCTTTTGTTGTCAAGGGACTCATAGTTCCTTACCGGCCGAGAATGTGGTTAGTAACGGAGAGGCGTGAAATGGTGACCCAGATCCAGAGGAATGTGATATATATTTTTATAACATTGTGTTCATGTTCAGAACCATGGATGCTTGCCTCAGCGCCCATGTGACAGGTTCTGCTCGTAACAATCTGCCTGAAGACTCGTCCTGCTAGAGTTTTCCACTAGATCCCCGCATGAAGCTCTGAGTTGACACTTCTATGTCCAGCCAGGCCCTTACATCAACACGTCCACAGCTGTCCCCGAGCGCACCGGGACTCGGGCCTCGTCCTCCAAACCCGGACCTCCTGATGGAAAGTTCCAGACATGCCTCTGAAGACACAAACCCTGCCATGCGGAAGAGACGAGTGGAGCGAGGAGAGGGGCGGTGGCGAACAAAGAAAAACTGGCCGAGCTCTGACAAATGTTTCAGTTCACGTCGGTTCAGTTATGTCACCATGGCGATGGGGTGGTGTCCGTTTGGGGCAGTGGCAGGAGGGGTTCGGAGAGCCGGTTGTGGGGCGTGTCTCAGCTGTTGTTGCTGTGGTTGTAGGTCCTGCACGGCGAAGGGGAGGAATTGGGCTGGTAGTCGTATTTGCCGAGCGCTGTGGGATAATAGGTGGTTGTGTAGACGTTGGTCTGCTGGAGCGGCGTCGGGTAGAAGTTGGATCTCTCATCTGGCAGCAGGTTGTTCTTGTTCAGCGTCTGGAGGAAACCAGCAGAGAGAAAACGAGGAGTGAAGCCTCTCACAGCTAATACAATGATATGTTTAACACTGATGCACTGAATATTACAAAAATATTAAAACCAGTTATCACACATACCACTAATGAAAGTTTCTGTCTCTAATGACTTTGTTGTTTTTACTTAAAGGAACAATTCAACAATTTGGGAAATATAGTTTTTGTTACCACCAAGTGGCAAGTGATGACTCAGTGAGGTCACTCTTATTGTAAGTCGCTTTGGACAAGAGCGTCTGCTAAATGCCCTAAATATAAATATAAATATAAATATGAATATAAATATAAATATGAATATAAATGTATAAACTGATGCCATTCAAGCAATGCTGCTCAGATATAACAATAATAAATTATAAAGACTTAAAAACAGGAAAAATACAGATAAATCATGCAATAATAAAACAAATGACAATTACTAAAAAACAGGTTTAAAAGAAAACTAAATGAGCTATTCAGGAGGAAGCTGTTGTAAAAAGGAATGTGTTTTTAAGAGAGATTTAAAATAAGAAACAGAGTTGCCTGCCTCATCTCCTCCGGCACAAAATCAAGGGGTTCTGATTCCAAAAGCTCAGTCTCCCTTGGTTTTTAGCCTCGATCTTGGAAATACTAACATTACTTTAAAAGTGATCATTAAAATATTTAAATCAGTTCTTAAACGTACAGGCAACCAAGGTAGATGTGCTCAAATAGTTGTTATCCAGTTAAAGCGTGGAAAGATTGTACTGAGGGAGAACGGAGCAGAGAGAAGTGTAATAATCTAACTGCGATGTAAGGTGACAACTTCCAGATTTTCAGTGGATGTAAGAGCATACACAGCGGCAAATTATTCATGTGTAGGTAAAAGTAATGCATTTAACACTTTACAGAGGTAAAAATACAAAAATATATCAAAATATACTTAAAGTACCAAAAGCGAAGGTACTCATTATGCAGAATGGCCCCTTTCAGAATCACTGTAGCCAAGAAATAGTCCAGCACATAACCCCTGTAAAACCACACTGTCCACTGTTCACTGTACACTGTTCATCTGCAAATTAAACAAACAAGATATAAAATGTTAATGAGTGACCCTCAGAGATGCTTCTAGACATGTTTGTGTTTAACTCTGGACAGAGTCAGGCTGGTTGTGCTCCTCTGCTTTCAGTCTTTATGCAAAGCTAAGCTCACTGTCTCGTAGCCTCATAGTGTACATCAACGAGTGTCATCCACTTTCTTATCTTACTCTTGGTGTGTAATAAGTATTGGACTGGCCCTTAAAAACAAGCAAAGGAACCAAAACCAAAAGTACATGCATCTGATTTCTGATGCAAAAATGGCTTTTTCTGAAATCAAATTCATTTTTTCTTGATAACAGAGCAGATGTCTGCTCATTCCATTTTAAGATGCATGCACTCATTCATAAATCCCCTCAATAAGCAGATTTCATTGGAAATAATTCTTCCTCACTGGAGGAGGTTTTCAGTTATTTTAGGACTCAATTATAGGGCGAACAGAGTCATTAAGGAGGAGGAGAGCGAGTTGTGTTTTGTGTAAGAGGTAAAAGTAATATCAGTAATTCCTGCCTGCAGCTGAATGAAATACCTCCACTAGCCAGCCTCGGGGCTATAGCTTGTGTGCTGTAAATGTATTCATAACCAAAGCAAACCAATTTAACAAATTTAATTTAGTTCATGTCAAGCATACTCAATACACTAATATATGAGATGGCGGGAATTCAGTGCTCTCTTAAATAAAAACAAGACTAAAATGCACATTTTATTCTAATGCAATTGCTGAGTCTCTGGTAAAAGCCGACCATAAGGTGAAACACTTTCCAGGGGAAGCATTAGACTAATGTAATCCATCTGAACAGCTCTGGGGACAGAGGCAGGAAGATAATCAGGTTAGAGTCGGTGAAATACACAACGCTGGGCATCATAAATTGGCCTGGAGGAGAGGGAAGCTGCCGGATAAACACTGACGTGGCGGCACACAGTGACATCGGCTGCACGCCCAGCTGAGTCTGGCCCCTTCTGGTCATTAAAGTTAATGAGTTCAGGCTCTCAGCACCGCGACGGCTGTCAGCGCAGTGTGCACACAGCAACAACAATAACAGCAAGGACAACAAGTGTCTGGAGGCTGACCCGATCAAACACACATTGTGGTTATCATGTTCCTGCCATGCTTTGGTAGGATCTTAGACGCCGTCAGGTTAAGATGTCTCCCTGCCTGCCCACGTGAGCTCAGGTCAGACAGAGGCCACGCTAACATCGCACTTCCTTAGCATCAAAATCAAAGCATCAGAGGTCAGGACTTTATTAAAAAATACTATTTCTCGGTATTTGTTTTACCGACCGTGGCAGCCTGGCTGGTATCGCCTGAGTCTGTGTGTCTATGTCATGGAACAAAGATGTCCTATTGTAGCAGGAACTATTGTGCCAGAAGAAGGGAAGTAGTAGTTCTCTCTTTATGATTGCTTTTCACTTCCTCTCTTTCTCCGTTTCCTACATTTTTTCCTGTTGACCTGTGTTAATTAGTCCCTGTCTATTAAAGCCTGTGTTTTTCAATTAATATTTGTCAGTTCGTCTGTTCAGTTTCCCCCATGTCAGCACTGTATCTCCTGAGTTCCTCATATTCCTCATGTTCCTACCTCTTCCTTCCCAACGCTTCTTTAGTTTGCACTTAATTCTGGGATTTGCCCACGCCTGCTTCTTCTGTTTGTTGCCTTTCGTTGCCATTTTTGTGCTTTGACTTTGTATGTCTTGGACTTCGGTTTACAGCTCCATTTTAATTAAGCTCTCAATTTGCTCCAACCCTGCCTGCCGCCTGAGTGTCTAGCCTTTGGGTCCTCATTATTTCTGTAACACACATATTCATTTTAAGTCATGGAACACTATATACCAGTTTCAATCATTTCGGTTCAATCGTAGACATCAAGTAAAACTGGAGACCCTCTTTCGATGGGATCACATCAGCCACGATGTAAAGTCAGTCTGTATGGTGCAGTGGACCACACGAGAGAAGCCAGTGAGTTTGGTGAACAGATGAACTGAGCGATGTTCAGTGTTGTGCATCGCTAATTATTTCAGCAAAATAGGATGGCCAGGTGAGAGACTACTTTTCAGCAGTGATCTGTGAAGGAGACCTCCACTGTCTGTGTTTATGTCATGTTACTGAAATGTTGACTGTAACTGGAGCTGGAGGGAAGACACACACACACACACACACACACACACACACACACACACACACACACACACACACACACACACACACACACACACACACACACACACACACACACACACACACACACACACACACTCCTTGTGTGCTCTCCTTGCTGGCTAACATTAGCTCACAGCTAATGTAGTAAAGTAATCTGGCTGTTCGTGACAGATAAACGTTGCATGAGTAGGGCCAATAAACGCAAATGACCCTGAGCTGGTGATTAATGCACTATTGAATAACCACCGCTGCTGATGAAAATCTATTTATCTATGTGACTCAGACGCAAATGTTCGCAGCTGGAGTCAAGTTCTAAAGTTTCATTCGTGTTAAGTTTAGTCCTATTTGCTGACTTTTCCATCCCAGAAGCACAGCAGTGACTAAATGTTAGCTTGAGTAAACTTGTGGATTGTATGGGCACATTGTTGCCATAATGTCTTTTTAACTTTGTAGAAGTGAGCTACAACTGTGCTTTGGGTCAAAATGTTTTTGAATATATCATAAATTCATATTTTGGAATCAGAGTTTAAGCAGCAGCTAACATACAGTTGCACTAACACAAAAACAAAGAGTCTGAGCTGCAACAGCTGTGTTAGGCGTGATGGTTTAGTGTCCATATAAAATGTGGTTCCATCTCCAGATCTGTGAGTTAACCATGCGTCTGAAACACATGCAGAAATATCTCCTCATCATTTTTTTTTTAATCTGAACTGCTCTGTGGTTATTCAGAGAGGCAGCAGGGGAGGAAGAGCTGTCCAGAACATACAAGGATCTAACTGAATATGACAGGATGAAATGAATCACTGCGTCTGACACACTGAATATCATATATGAGTATTAACTTAAACTAACAAAGGTATGACACATTAAAAGGTTGGTGTCAGATCGGCTAATTCTGATAAAGGTAAATAGGAAGATGGTACATGCTGACAAAGAGTGAGATGGAGGTGACAGCGATCACAGTAAACCTTCTGATTCAGGTCATACAAAGTTTTAAATTAATGTATCTACAGCTGATTATCACAATCCTGGGAAGTTACAGAGAAGGAAAATCAATAATAATCTCCCAGAGTTGAATTATTTACAATCAGTTAGTGAGCAAAACAACAGAAGATGTAAAGAATGGGATACAAACTAGATGTATGCACATGAACCTCTGGCAAAAACAGTTTCTTGACTTGCTGTAAATGTGAATGCACAGGGGACTGATGGCAGTGGAGGGTCGACAGCTAAGTAATGCTTTTGGGAAAGTAATGGGCCCCATTAACAAGGATTTGGTTTGTGGGCAGGTAGAAAGTCTTTAAGCCTATAGGTTCTGTATAAGAGCAAGGAAGAATATAAATGAACTGTAATTCATCTTCTGTGGTTAGCGCTCTATTGAGATAAATGCATGAATAAAGGCTCTAAATAAAACATGAATCACATTCATTGCCCTTGAATCTTCAACATTTACATCGTGTGTGTTTGTGCATGTGAGTAACACCAAGTAAATAGCCCTTCTATTTCCATTTTTATTACCTTTATCTGTGTAATATTTTAAAAAGATGCAGCTACACAGCCCTCTGCTGATCTCATACCTTGAACTCCATGGGCGTGTACTTCTCATTCTTTGGCGTGGTGTTGCCCTTGTAGTTGAGGTGGTTGGGGGTGGTGGGGTGAATGACGGCAGACTCCTGCGAAGGCTTATGGACACGCTGACAGTAGACGTAGATCAGGAAGGACAGCAGCCCCGCCCCGAGGAAACAGGAAACACCGGTGGCGATGAGGTGGATGGAGGTGAATGCTGGGGAACGAGGAAGATGTTTGTAAAGGCTCAGCATACATTATCACTTCCCACATCTTTGGCCTTACGTACATCACAGATTTCAGACATTCTAAATTAGAAAAGTGTATACAGATTTACAGGTAGTACAAAGGTTAAGAAACATGTAACTGCATTCAGCTCTGGGCTCTGTTGCATGTCTCTCTCTTCCCCCATATTATTGGGCTATATCTAATAATAATGTCCAACTAAAAGTCTTGAAAAAGAGTAGAAAGTACAACGAATGGTTAACATTTCTCTCGTTCACTTGACCATAACGTTCTTTTTCCAACACTTGATTAAATTGCTGGGTCACTGTCTGTTTTTCTAACATATTTTCAACCTAGAAAAAAAAACAGTCAAATTTCTGGACTATGCACCAAAATCAGCCTCTGAATACATTTAGCTGAGAAAAGAACCACACAGAATTATTCATACAGGTCGGCAGCTCAGCCAATATTACCTGAAGCTCAATATTACCCTGTTGATATGCTCATGCCGACACTGTTTGCTGTCTCTGCTCCCTCGAACACTGAAACACTTCCCTCAGCTAAACTTTTTAATGTGGTTAGTTTAGCCAAAATGTGTTTTTTCTTCATGTGTTGAATGGGGATCAGCTCTCCCAGCAGAAGAAGCTTCGTAGCTTCTCGTATTCTTTGAGCTCTGTCAAAGAGCAGCGCCCTTTTACACCAAATATAACTATAACACTATACTCCTTCTTATACTTTGCTTTGAAGGGTACATTTCTTGACCTGGGTCAGAACTGAGCTGATGAAATGCTGTCTGGCTGTGTGCGGGTGCTCTGAGAGGCCTGATCATATCTTTTATTCTTCTTATAAAGGAGGAAGTGAGGACTACTGAGCTGCACAGGGCCCAACAATTTTAAGTTGTGTGTGTGTTTCTCTTGAGAAATATAGTTGTCAACCAATTTTGGTTTGTCTTCAAACCAGGAATGTGCACTTGTGTTTGTGCTTTTGGTTTTGGCTATCAGTAACTTTGAGGTCAAGAAAAAAAATCTTTAGTTTTGACCCATGAAGCAACATTGCCGTAATGAACATGTTTCAATCATCCAGCAGCTGGACTCTCCCCGATGGCCTTTTCCAGGAACATCACAGTGTACATAATGTTTCTTCCTGTAAGAATTCTGAACGGACACGCACCATGAAAATGTACATATAATGCATGAAAACAGACATCTGTGGAGACAAGGGGGCAGACCTCGACATGCACACAGAAACAAGGAGAAGGCAGCTGGTTATCCACTTACCTCCACAGTGCTGGTCCTTATCAAAACCAGATGCAGGGAGAATGACTGCAGAGAGGAGAGGAGCACAGGGTCAGACACACACACAGGCATGCACACACACCCCCACACACACACATACACACATGCACACACACACACAGACTCTCCTTGGAGGAACAGCCACTGACTGCAACATCAGGGGAGTTGACACATGCAGAAACAAAAACAGTGAATGAGAAATTGAAATGTCATTTAAAATGTTGTCTAAACGGTTTGTGGAGAGGATTTTATTTTTTTTCTGCATCAGTGAATTCCAAAACTTTCAAGAGAAAAATGGGCTGCTGACTGAAAAAACAGCTCTGCTCCACCAGATTGAACCTCCCTTGTTGCTGTCAGAGACACTTGACGGCAGGACTATAATTTACAGCTATAGCGCGTGTTGTTCAACACAAATCCTAGAAGAAAAGAAGAACGGAGCAGGGAGGGCTGATGTGTGTGTGAGCAGACTTAATTGCAGCGCCACATCTCCTAATGAATTTTTTGGCCTAATTTTTCAGCTTCCTCTCAGCCGCCTCCCCTCAGCGAGTGACCTTAACAAATCCATCCATCGCTGTATTGAAATCTGCAATAAAATTAGATGTGATTTGGTGTTGTGACAACCCATTAATATTAATCGCCTTCGCCTGCTCTCATTAGGGATTCTGGGCGTTGAGAGGCCAGCGCTGGCAGGCCATGAAAGATCATTTCAGGAGAAACTTTGTGAGATCGTCAGCAGCATAACAAGGTGCGCCGGGGCTAACAGGGTCAACCACCAACCTGTTGGATTCACATGGACTTAATTATGGTTAATTAACAGAAGCAGATGACTTTGGCGCACAGACAGGATGTTGGCTGCACACAGACAAATAAGGTATGTTAGTGTATGTACATGGTTATGAGTGAGGATGGTGAGGATGGTGACGCTAAATCACTATAATACTTTGTAATTAATTGACGATGTTGGACAAGCTGTGTCCAAAAATCCAGATCTTTTACTTTGAAATGATACTCCGACCAACATATATTTGACCTGAAGGACGAATGAAGGATTGTGGGCTGAACCTGAAGCTCCCCCGCTATTAGATGGTCTGACTTTACAGAGACCGAAGCCAACGGCGCTAACCCTCAAAGCTTCCTCTTCCTCATATAAATATATATATATATATATATATATATATATATAAATATATATATATAAATATATATATATATATATTCCACTAACATCTGGATTTTGTCTTCCATGGGAAGAGGTACATTCAGCATTTGTTCATGGTTCAGATGACTCTGCGGTGGTAGCGTGTGTTTAGTGGCTGTGATGTGCGTTGGAGTTAAAGATGCTGGCAGATAATAAAGAGAAGTAGCCGCTGTAACACTGTCACTGGCTATCACCCGAGCAGAAATGCACATGTGCACCTCTAAACAGAGATGAGAGGGAAGTGATTCGGCTCCTTCATTTACCACTGTCATTATCAACCCTGGAAAAAAAGATGTAATCCAGACTGTTAGCGAGACTTCTTTTAAAGCAAGTTATAATGAGATTCGTTATCTGCTGCATTCTGCTGTTCTGTTTTCGTTTTGTTGAACATGAAAAAAACGAAAGGCAAACTTGTCAACTGGCATTTGTTGTCAATTTACTTTTTTAGCCAGTTTATCTGCATTTAAAAGAAACACACACAAACATGTGCTTGTTGTGGTGTAAAAATGATATGAGAGCTCAGATGATGTTTTCCTCTGACTGTTAGAACAGACTGACGTTTCTTTGTTATTTTTTTAACAACTACTTGTTGTCGACCATTTTTCTTGTCCCAAGTATGCTGCTAATGTTAAATCAAACAAACAAGTCTAAACCGCAGGAAGTGCAAAAACATTGTGTCCTCTGCTTTCTATGTCAAAAATACAAGCTTACAGACGCCCTGTTAGCTCAGTTGGCGGAGCATGTGGCCCGTGTGCAGAGGCCTTGTCCTCGCCCCAGCAGCCCATGGTTTGAGTCCGACCTTCGGCTCTTCGTTGCGTGTCACCCCCCCTCGACCGATAATGACGACTGCACAGGTACAGTGTGTGTCTGAGCGCTGACTGACTCACCAGGTATCTCATTGCAGTCTCTGCGCTGAGTGCTGTTCCCCACACAGGGGGTGTTGCCCTGAGCACCACACACCCGACTCCTCATCTGCAAGCCTGAATCATCGCACGCTGACCACAGTGACCAGGCCATCCAGCCACCTAAACACAGAAAAAAGAGCAATCAATAGAAACCCAGACAAGCACAAGACCGCATCGGACTCAGACGGCCTGGAAACCAAAGCGCCCACCCAAGCTGTCACCACCCGCGGCCGCTAACCTTCCCGGCAGGCCAAACAGCCCAAACACACCAAAAAGTGTTTGTGATGTAAACAGGATTGGAAAAGAAAACCCGTGGAGAGTTTGTTTAGTGCATAGCGGAGATGGTTGTCTCCCGAGCCAAGCTTTAGTGCTGTTTCCCCGCAGCAGGCCACCGAGCAGTAAACAAAGGCTTCAGCCCAAGAGGACAGAGAAAATTCCCAACTCTCAGCTCCTCCCTGTGAACCATGCACTTGCTGCACTCTTTCACCCTGTATTTAAGAGCACCGAAGTGGAGGGAGCACAGGCGACGGCAATGAAAGGCTGATGAAAAAGCTGGTTTGTTATTCAGGGTGCTCTCAAGTGTGCAGTTTTGGCAGAGGGGCCCGGGCAGAGGCCGAGGACAGGCCTCTTTTACCTTTCCTATCAGTCTGCTGCTCACCGACAGGCGGCTCAGGCTCCACCATCTGCCGCCTTCTCGCCGCACAACCGTCTAGACACACAGAAGCACACCGACCACCTCAATCGTGTTTAATAACCGTGCATCACCACAGCCTGCTTTAATTGCTTCATTTATTCCCATTTATTTTTGTCACCCGGACAACCTGCGTGATCGTACTGTTGAGTCAGGAGGAACGCCATTAGGCCTAAGGCTCCTCGTTAGTATTCTGTCCCGACAGTCCTTCCTGCTGTCCTCTATTACCGGCGGAGACTTTAATCAAATGACCTGCGACGGGGGCATCAAATATCCCCGTGACTGACAACCAGCTTGCCTCTAATTACACATGCAGAGAGGGTGGTGGCACCAGGAGGACCCCGATAGATGACTGACAGCGCGCCTGTCAATAAAAGAATGGACGAGGAGACGGATCTGGGCTCGCGAGGTTGCGAGCAGACAGTAGATCGGCGTAGGTCCAACGGGACATGTTGGTCCACGTCAAACAGGAAATGTTATCCTGATAAAGGAGCTGATTAGCATCTTGACAAAGGGAGAGGAAAAGACAAAAAGCCATTTACCTTTCTCTGTCCGTAATTACCATCAAGGCTGACTGTGAGCGTTACCCGCCCTGACAATGACAGTCGGGCTGATTCAAAATGGAAACGACAGTTAAGTGGAAACAACAATTTAATTCAGGCGGAAATCATCTGCACTACAGGGCACCCCTGTACACACACACACACATTTCACACACACACACACACACACACACACACACACACACACACACACACACACACCAGCAGACACACATCCTAAAAAAACACACACACATAAATGAAGGCCCCAGACATGATTAGTCCCAGACGTTTTTGGTTTCCAATGAATAAAGAAATTCTGAAAATCGCACTGTGGCGACAAAATGAAGGCTGTTTGATATTAAACTGTCAGCCTGAACGCTTATTTTGAGTATGCTGGACTTTTTCTCCTGTTGGATTAGTAGGCAGATCTCTCATGAATATTTCAATGTCCTTGTGGAACCAGAGTGGGAGGAGAGGGGGGGGGGTACACAGAGTGTTGTTATATATCTCACATCTCATCAACACATGGTGTGAGGATTTGGTTTGGAGGTTATCCTGGCGTCCCAAAAAGGAAAAAAAAAAAAGCACGCATTACACCTCCTCCCTGATGGAGGTAGAATCAATTATATTTGCGGTGCTCACACGAAACAACAGCGAGGTGTCTATCCAGAAAAAAAAAGTTGTTCTGGCACTGGATACTCCACAGAGCATCACACATCCAACAGTCAACAGTGTTCTGTGGATTATCTGCAGCACAGGTACTTAAACTTTTTACAGTTATTAAATGTCCACACATGAATTCAAAGTTCCCCAACAAATTAAAGGAAATTATGTTTTTCTCTGCTGACTTTGAGATGGACAAGTTGCTGATGATGCTTGACATATTTTGTTGTGCAGTTATTGAATTGCAGGTAATTCTGGAGATACACTGCCTTAGCGTTACTGCGATTCCTTGGAAGGATATTTGCTTTTGTGATTAAAAAAAAGGAAAATTGAAGCTGCAAGCCACAAAAATAAAATTCTATTTGCCCCTATAATGCTTGGTGGAAGCAAAAAATCTTGTTATCCAATGCACACCAAGAAAATTAAAACTGAAAAATAAAAAGCTCCAGCTGGGCCTTTGTCAGACATCCCTGCACTTTGAAAAAGTCCACCATTAAAACAAGACTGACAACTGAATCTTGGTCAAATAAAACAGCAGGGCTTTTTTTTGGATAGTTTGGGTTAGCTGATTCTTAAATGTTGCCCTGTTTTGGCTCCATTTCTGCCCAAAACCCTGTCAAATCGTAGCTATACACTTGTGTCCTTTTGCTTTATAGCACCAGTATCACACAAGCACTTCACATACAGAAGCAATCAAAACTTCGGACATATTATGTGAGATTTCCATATTTTCAGCCTGGAAGCACAAGTGGATCAAGTGGAGAGGCTGGCACTCAGAGCACAGCAGGACACGGCACAGTGGGAGGGTACGTCCATGTCAGCATGGTGCTGTTTACACTGTCATATACCTAAGATCTGCTTTATTCATTAGGAAATGATGAAAGAGGCCATTTAGTGAAGCGGACAAAACAAAAATGACATGGTGTGGGATGTGACTGCATGCCTGGCGGTGTGATGAAAGGATCCCGAGCGGTGGAGGCATGACACAGTTTTTGAATTTGTGTGTGACCTTACCGTCGCATGTGTGTGTGTTACACAGGGCCTCCTCAGTGTGCAGTCCTATGCAGATGTCCCCTCCGTTGGCGGGTGCGGGGCTGTTACAGGAGCGCGTGCGTTGGTAGTGACCGCCGCCGCAACCCACTGAGCACTGAGACCAGGATGACCAGCAGGACCATGCACCTTTTACTGGAATATACACACACACACACACACACACACACACACAAATATAAATACAGCAGCTGGCATGTCATTCATAGCCCCAGATCTGATATACCTGACCTCTCTCAGACATGCTCTGAAAAAAAAAGCGCCCTCTTGGTTCTTTGTATTCTGTGTTATTTGTGTGTACTTGCAGAATTGGGGGGGGCAGTTGCACCAACTGAATGTATTGGACAGGTTTTTTATCACAAGGCTAGATGTACCTTGGCGAATTTAAACTACACTTCAACCTGTTGGAGCCCCGCTGGCTGACCTTCAGCAGGACTACAACCACATCAGAGAGAGTAAGGTCCTTCAAGTATTCAACACATTCTTTCTGTTCATATCCAAGATTATCTTTGCTTCATCCTGGCCTACAGCTGTATAGATTTACGGCTTCAGAGGGGACTGCTCATGTGTCATCTGTGGTTAACAGAGGAGCATGACTGACTGACTGACTGACTGGCTGGCTGGCTGGCTGGTTGACTCGTTGACTGGCTGATGTTCGTCTGATTGATGGACAGCAGTGGCGTTGCCAGGTAACATCACAGTGCTGCTCAAACTCTATTAGCTGAGTGGTTTAGTGTGACGCTGAGTGTGAGGCAGGCTGTGACCACTTAACTCTGACTAGCTCTCACAGCCTGCCACTGCTCTGCCTGACCGACTCTCTGAATAACTGGCTGCTTATCTGGCTGACTGAGTGTCTGACTCACTGAACGACCCACCTACTGCTGACTGACGTATGACTTGTATAACTCTCTTACTGGCTGACTTGCTGTGTTCGTTTACGTTCAGAAATATATACCACTCTCCAAAAACTTTCATTTGTATTGAATTAACCACATTCATTGCCAGCGCTGAAGATCTGACACTTTGACTTGAATCACTGGAACACAATTAAAATGAGACAGCAGGCAGGCATGGCACGTTTACTTCACTTTTACTGAAAAGATCTGGCTCAAGATGACTTGCGTAGGGATACGGAGATTCTACGATTGAGAAAATGTAGTGCCAAAAGAAAGGGCGGTCTGACGGCGATGTAAAGCGGTGTGAATTTTCCCCATACAATGTACACTTGAACTGTTTTAGGTGGTTTATTTAGCTTTTTCTCTGGATCCCGTTCACTGCAGTACAAAGCTGAGCGTCTGGGCTGGAGCGGCTCACTACTTCTCCAAACTGAGGCTGCGCTGATCGGTGATTACAGTAGGGAACAGACCAACTATAGATATGTACTTTATATGACCCCACTTCAAAAAACACAAACTATCCCTTTAACTTGTATTTGTCTTGAAGTGACTTGAAACCTAGCTTGGACTGACTTAAGACTTGCCTTGGACTGACTTGTGTCTTGACTTGGACTTAAAACCTTTAAAAACAACACTTTGTCATGCTGATGTTCAAATCCCTTTAATTGTCACACCTGAAAACTTACTACTCACTTGCAGTTTGCCAGTGACGACTTGACAGTTGCCTTGAGACTGGCTTTTATTATATTTCACGCTGGACTTGGACTTGTCTCAGTTGATTTGAGAGGTGACTTGAATTTACACAAAGACTCAGTCCTGTGATATAGAGATTGATATAAAAAAACATGCAAAGATAAAAACTGAACTACTAATTATTTCAAAAGCCTCTAAAAGCTGAATGTGTCCTGTTGTCTGCAGGGACAGATCTGTTCATCTGATGTCATGTGGGGATTTTCACTTCAAATCAGAAGTTCTTATAATAAAACTCATAATTTCACTGTGATTCACCACCTGACTCAATGACACCCTGTCTTTACTATTCATTTCATTCTCCTCTGCAGGATATATTGCCCCCATCCTTTTATCTAATCTATCTCATCATCAATTACTATTTTGGACTCATTCTGTCTTTTGTCGGAGGCCTTGTCCTCCCCTGTCTGTCTCTTCAGGACAGGCGCAGTGAGACCAGTTGTGCCCGTGACACTCATGGCAAGGAGGCAACCAAGGTCGCCTTCTCTGGGTCTCCTCAGGTTACAGGAGCTTCAGTTGCTAAGCTAATCCCTAAGGTTGTCATCTGAATACCAACAACTGACATTTAAGTCGCACCTCAGGAATCTGATCAGCTTTGCACCAACCAATCATAATTCATTCATTCATGAGGTATGAGTCATGAGTATATGAGTCAAGCTCTTAGGAGGAAAGAGGACATTTTTCTAATGCCGCCCATTGCGTGAGAGTGTGTGTGTTTGTATGTGCGTGTGTTTACCTGTCCTGAGACTGGTTTCATAAGATTGGTCTGCTAGTCTGTGGCCAGCAGAGTTCTGGGTCAACTGATGCAGGTCTGATGAGGAGTTTTAAATAGATAACTTAATTTGTCCAAGGACTCTCTGCACTGCAGCAGCTGTTGGTAACCATTAGCTGATGAAGCTAATGATCCGCTCAGCAGTATTTTACTACCACCATCTCCATCACTCCCTGTCTCCATTTCTGTCTCACAGTGTGCGTGACTTTTTTTTATGAACCCATAAATATACTGAAGAAGTTAGAAAAAAGCCAAGATTTTCTTTATCTGCACTTGATTTAATTGTTGGTAACTTAATGGAAGTTGTTTTGGCAAATTGTTGAAACAACTTGATGGTAAAAAAAAAACAAAAAAACAGAACATGAAGTATTCATATCTTCAAACTCCTATCTATCATATGGCATGATTAAAGTTCACTGCAGATGTTAGTCGATTATTCAAATCCAGATTAATGCTTTTGATCTAAGTAAGCCTTATTTGGAGCAAGTCTTTATTTTAGTAGTGTTTGATATACATATCCCCACTACATTACAGTGTATCACAGCAAACATAGTCTATTGTTGAAATGAAAATAAACAAAATGATGCAAACGTTCTGTGTCAGATTTAAACACCCCAGCAGACTGAGATTTATGTGCCCATCTCAGAAAACCCTATTTTTCATCAAAGTTTTCAGTTACCAAGGTCATCCTGCGCCAGGCACAGCACTGACTATACTTCACATAACAGAAAGTGAATCCACAGTAGTGAAAAAAAATGTTGATCATGCAAGTCCATGAAAATAACTGAAAGGAAGAATGAATGGAGAAACTACAAATTGTTTACTGCTCTGGTGGTATTTTTAAGATTTCTGTATTCTGAATGGACTCCTACCGGTTTCTTTTTTTTAAAGGTTTGATTTGACTAATTTGATCTGATTTGTGCTGGTGATAGTTCACTCCTAATTAATTTAGATAAACAGGATTTAATATTACAGCGACATGCGTTTTGCATGGCTCCAGCCCTGTGGCCACTGCATCAAATAAATCTACACAACCTCTCTAGGCATGGAGTAATTGACCCCTGGAGATTCAAACATCCAAACAGTTTTGCCTCGACTCCCCAGCACATGAAAGTCCTGAATTGATTGGTTTTCTACTAGATAGTAAATTACTTCCCCTAATAACACAAGTGCAGTATTAAAGTATAGTCATATTGGACCACAGTCCGGCATTATTGAAGGTCCGCTCTGCAGCAAACATTTTCCCCAGGCGTACGTGGTGCCTTAATCCAAGGCCTCTGGCAGATGAGGATTTTATCAGGTTCATAAATGCACAAATTGACCTTTGCCTGAAACAAATAAATCCCTGGAGATAAGCTACAACACATTTAAAAGCTTATGTGAGAACAAAATGAGTGAAACTAAAAGGAAATCAATATGTATCACAGCATGAATGGACAGAATTAAAACTAGGCAAGATACTACATCCGGACCAGAGCTGTTTTATTGCTGGAAGACAGCTATTCAGTCAACTTCTCATTTAATGTGATTTATTCACCCAGCAATAACATTAATCCAGAGAATTTAATAGCTTTTGATGCCCACAAAGCATTTGATAGGACTGAATATTCCTATGGGGTCACAGTATTTTAGAAGCTTGTCTTTGGCTCCACATTTTGCTCCTGGATTATAATTTTGTACACCTCAAGCATTCATAAGAACAAATAACAGAATTTAAAAACATTTTCCTTTCTTTTTTCTGGAGACAACACAGGGTGGCCCGCTGTTCCCAAAAGTCATTGAACCCCTCATAATTATGCTAAAATATACTGTTATTTCAGTTACATAGAGGGATCAGCTTGGCCAGAGTATATGCAATATGAATGGGCAACCAACCTCCGTAAACTGACACTCTGGGTCTCAGACCTGTCACATTAAGAAGCTCCAGTCCAGTCTCTAATGGAACAATACTCCTGAATCACTGTGTTCTTTGTGCCCCAATATCATATATTATGTATAACAGAAAAAATTACAGTTAACCATATTATACTCAATAAGCCCCCATCCTGTTAAACCTTCTGTCCCCTCAAATCTTTATTTGATCACATATCATACAGTGTTAAAGTGAAACTGGCACCCTGCATTTAATCCATCCCGAGGGAACAGTGGGCATGGGTCAACCCTCGCACATGACGACCTACTCCAGCTCTTAGCCAGTGCATTTGGTCAAGGGTAATGACTGGAGAATCAAACTGTTTGATCGAGCTTCATAAAATACTTCAACGTGAGGCATCAAGTAAAGGTTATTCCTCCAGTAGTAGACTGGCGAGAATGTACCTGGGGTTGACTGGTCTTGATTTGCCTAGCTGAATATGGACTCACTTTAGTTTACAGTGGTAAAAATCAGGTAAAGTCCTTAGATTTTTCCACAATATTGGCTAGAAGGCTGAAACACCACTGTCCTGTAAACACTGGGTAAAAAAAAGGGATGGCAAATGTCACACCTGAGCACCTTGAATACACCATCACTATTCAATCAGATCAGAGGCAGCCATTTCTGAACACAAATTGCCCATGACGTCACTCACCAGGACACGACTGGACGTTACAGTCTTGGTACTCCACAGGCGAGCCGCGGCATGCAACAGGGGCACTCTTTCCCTCTGGTCCGGCGCACGTTCGCCGACGGGTGCGGTAGCCTTTGGCACAGCTCTGCGAGCAGCTCGACCAGGTCTCCCACGACGACCAGCCGGCGCCCGCCACTCTCACCACCGGTGTCTTCAGGAGCTCCTCGACGAGGGCTACAGAGAGAAAAAAAAAGACCAGGTAAAATACATTTCCAGATGAGATGAAAGTCACAGAAGTGTATGCAGCGCCGTCAGACTGAGAGTCTAAAGAATTTAACATGAAGCGTGCAGACGCTTTGAGTGTAAGTCACACAGTGGATGCGACTTTGCCAGCAGGCATATTTCTCTGCTTGTCCTTCTCTCAAACTCTATCTGTGTCTCCTGTGCATCCCACAGTTCCCTGCTGTCACTGTTTCATCTGTTTGTCAGAGTCGATGCGGCCCCCCCAGGAGGCTGACAGGGGGAGACGGGTAATCGATTCAGGAGAGGGGGGCATGAAAAAGCCACCGGTGGGGAGCAGCGGACTGTGACCCAGTGTAGCTCTCTGTGTGTCGGTGTGTATGTGGGAGTGCTGGACTGTGACCTCGTCACTAACAGCATGGAGGGGAGCTAACAAGTCTAACGGGGGGCCCGTTCACCATGTCAGGCTCTTACTGGAAGAAATCTTCACACACCGATGCCTCCTGTTCATACAGGCGGGAGACTATCTGTGTGAGGTAGCTATATGTGTCTCTGTGTAGATACAGATAACAGATTATTATCCTATTGACATTTCCCCACACATACACTAAAGAAATCTTCTCGGACTAATCTTTTCCTTCTCCACACATTTCCTTTTCTATCGACTTCCAATTAAAGCTGCAAAAATCCACAAAGATTTCAGGCTTTCACTATTTAATATATATATATATTTATATATATATTTTTTCAGCGGTCGCGTCCCATAGGTGGAAACTGGAGCGTTAGACTTGAATTGACAATCAGTCATCAAGTAACATTTTCACTTTAACGTCTGTTTATTCATACTGCGGCATCACCCCGGGGAGTTTCTGCACTGATTACAGAATAAATGAAAACACACACCTCCATCCAGCCTCCATTTGATACTGTTTAAGCCCACCTGCCAAACTCACAGCGGAGGAGGAGGAGGAGAGCTCGGGCATGTAAGACTTGGATAACCAGTGCAGAGAGAACTTCAAGAGTGCAAAGGAGTATCAGGTGAAAAAAAAAAGGACCCAAGGGTTTGTATGTCGTCCACTCAACTGAGTTGACCGCACACAGCTGACTTCCAAAGATTTGTTGGTTGAGGTCCCTTTAAATGGAAATTCTAGTAGTTTTGAACCAGGGACTTTCATTTACATGTTTAGTTGTGTAAATGGTTAAAACCTTTCTTAAGTTTTTGAATCGGTCAGTCAATTTTTGTTAAACAATGAGATCCATTTTGAAACCGGAAATGCACAGATCAAGGTGAGTGGTTTCGCTTCAGGAGAATCTGCTTCAGATAAAAACTGAGCAGTACAACTTCTCAGATATCATGGATGTCATATCATGGATATTCACACACATCCTGAAACCAGATCACATCTGAACTTACTATCTGTCTCACAGGCTGCTGTGCCATCGTTGGGACAGTAGCGCGTCTCCACCTTCCTGCGTCCGATCTGCAGCTCGTGGGGATCGGACAGGTGGGCCCGGCACATGTAGCGCATCCTCTGCTCTTGACGAGCTCCGCCCTGAGTCACGTTGACGGGCATCCAGGGAGTCCAAGGCGTGTTCCTCTTCACCTCTGGACACGCCTCCAGGTTACAGGCCTTGTACTCCTGAGTGAGAAGGTGGCAGATGTCAGAGGGAAGTTTGAATATACAAAACCAGACTCTCAATTTGAGAGTTCAAAGCTGAGCTCCAGATGATCCCCAGTGACACTGACATTTAACAGGCATTTTTTGGAAACATGCTATCACTATACCGACTCTGACAGCTGAGCTACTCAAGGTCAGGAGAGAGGATCAAAAACATGTCTGTATTTATCTCTACTGTCACTTGCTTACCTCTTAAATGACTTCGCCCTCACAAGTGTTGCCGTTTAGAAGCACACAGTTAAAGTGAAATGCATATCAATTATAATTTTTCTCACAGAGCCACAGCAACAGCGTGTCACTGAAAGAAAATAAACTATTTTCTTTTACTCCTTAAACTGCTGCACGTCTGCTCAGAAGCCTACGAGCTCTGTCACAGAGGGAGGCTGACAGATGTTCTTCTACGTCTTTGTGTGTTTTTCTGTGTGCCTCCTACCAGTGCACATCCTGGGCAGCTGTTTCCATTCTCGCAGGTGCGGACCCTGGAATGGACGCCTCCCCCGCACTCAGTGCTGCACTTTGTCCAGGAGCCCCACGGGGACCAGAAGATTGGCTGAGGACAGGACACCCCTTCATTACAGAACCTGTGGAGATGGCAGCAGGGAAAGAGCAGGATTTTAAGAGGACTGATTGGAACAAAAATACAGATGTAGCGAGAGCCCTAGATTTGAGACTGGGGCTAGAGTTTGACTTGAATCATAAAAATGATGGATCAAGACTTGACTTACAGTTGACCTGCTTGAGACTTGATTTGAGACTTGAAAGCAAAAACTGAAGTGTTTCAAGTGTCCATTTTTGATCTGGTCAATAAGCACAGAACAATAAAACTAACAGCACTTATCAGAACAATGACATGGGCGCGCAGGTAGTTGAGTGGTTAAGAGTGCATGCTACATGTGCAGCAGACTCCGGTTTGAATCCCAGCTGGGAAACCTTTGCTGCGTGTCACATCCCCCTCTCTCTCCCATTTCCTGTCTATCCACTGTCAATTAAAGGTGTCTATGCCTGAGATATAATAAGCCTGAGTTTAGAATTTGACTGGGAGAAGATATGATCACTGCAGCGACTCCACTGACACATCCAGTTCCTCTCACCTCTCATCTCTGCTCGGCCCCACACACACACGGCCGCCGTGTCTGGGTGACGGGTTGTTGCAAGAACGCTGGCGCAGCTCGAAGCCCGTACCGCAGGTTGTACTGCACTGTCCCCATGACGACCAAGGCGTCCAGCCTCCATTTCTATGGCAACAGACACAGGAGAAAGTATTAGCAACCTGTTTCACAATGCTTCCAATACCTGCATAATTATTCACCATTCTTTTAGTGTTATTCTTTCCGGGGGGGGGGGGAATGCTTTTTGGCGCTGTCTGATCATTACTGTGATACCGAGCTTCCAGAAACAGAAACACACAGGGAGCTCATTCTGACTGGGAGACATTCATTCAATTTGCTTAAGTGCTTTGTTCCTGGGTAGCACTTCTCATGATTTAATTGCCACTTTCTGCAAATGCACAATTCAATTTCGACACCAAGGATTAAATCTGGCACAGCTATCCAGTGGGATGGAGGTGACGGAGCTCTTCGTCTCTGCTCTGCTCTCTGTAACACTGATTGGCCATTCCCCTGCAGACAGAGGTGCTGAGAGGTGTCACAAGGAGAACCTGGATGTCACCTACATTTTCTAACAAGCTTCCTCAAGTTCATGATCTTTGTCTCGTTCTGTCGGTGTGTAAATTGTGTCCTGCAGTGGATGCTTCAAAGTCAATCAGGACATTGCTTCTACAATAGCAGAGTTTAAGAAAAGATTGTTAGAATCCTCCTGATCCTGGACCAGATCTCATTTGCAGAATAACAGGTTTTATGTGCTCAATCATAGCGCCGTAATAATTTAAACTTGTGCTGGGCCAGAATACATCGTAGGCTCACCAAACCTTAATCTGTGCTGTATATTTATTATCGTACACTGCAAATCCACAGTTTCTGCTTGGCTTTAGGAAAAGTACATTCAATAAGGAAAAACACAGAAGTGTTCCACATAAGCAACAGTTAAAATTAATTGAAGAGAATAATAGAAATGAAATAAAATACAAAAAGACAAGAAAACAACAGCCAAGGAATACAGGTACAGGACAGTAAGACCAAATGTAGCAGAGGAGAAATGCAGCAGAGAAAAGAATAAATCTGCATCGTCACTTAAAGCAGCCTCACTATCTTTTGGCTCTGACCTGAGGAACTACAGACCGACTGCTTCCTAAAGATCTCAGGGACCTGCTGGGCTTCTGTTCTTCAAGCATATCAGAAATGTAATTTGCCACGAGGCATCTTAAGTAATTTATAGAGTAGCAACGGCACTTTAGAATCTGTTCTATAAAGATTTAAGGGGGAGATTGAGTGTCCTCTGTTCTCCCGGTTCTCCCGGGCATTTCTCAGTGTGCTGCAGTTCTTCTAATTATCAGCTTCAGAAGACAGGAGAGAGACTGTTGCAACATGCTGGATATGAAGGAATTGAGGGGCTTCTCTTAATCTTGTCTGGACATAATACTGTAAGTTCTTGTTTTCATTTCAAAAGGCAGATTTAGATATTGCCTTGATATGATGTGGACATTGGGGTCGATACTGTTCACTCCCTCCTCCATGTCAGCTCATACAGTGATTACTTCCTTGTCAACATGTTTGCAATTACCGCATCAAATTTGTAATTAGTATGTAACCTTTATGTTAAACCTTTATTGTCAAATATGCCCCAAAATGAAAAAATACATGTTATTGTGAAGATTATGCGTGGTGGTGGTCGTCAGTCTCTTCCCCACCTGGAGCAGTTGGAGACTTCGATGGTGGGGCCCTCGCAGTTCCTGCCTCCACACCGAGGGGTGGGGCTGTCACAAGACCTGGAGCGGCACAAACAGGAGCTCATGCCATCCACACCGTCATCATTGTTGCAGGGTTGCCATGGCGCCCAGGGTCCGAAGACCCCATTGGTCGTTTGGTTACGCAGCTGGAAAACAAACATCAGCCGTGACGAGAGTGAGGTCGGACGGTTATTAAACCATCCAGCAGCTCAGCGTGGAGAAGAAGTAGGTACAGAGAGCAGGACGTTTACATCTAAGACAGAAAGTAAATGTTTTCAGAGGATTATGGAGGGAATACATTTACTGCACTTCACTTCATTTCAGCCCAGTTGAAATCAGTATAATCTTATCCGGTCCATGTCCAATTCACCTAGTGCTCTTCCTCTGCCAGTCCTAAATCATCTCTGTCTTGTACAACACATGCTCATGGTCGTTAGTCATAGATGACACCAGCTGCTGTGACATATGTGAGATGACCTCAACAGGGCGCCGGGGAGTGGTTTCCCCCTGAGGACAGATGTGACACCTTCCTCACGGTGAATGCTGCAATGACGTTATTCTTACCGGACAAACGGTGATGTTCTGTTTCCACTGGCTCATGTTGGAGCTGTCCTCCAGTGTGGTGCATCTGCGCTGCCTGAAGTCCCAGCCGCAGTAGGGGTCCCTCGCCTCCAAGCACAGCCTGCAGGGGGCAGAGAGAGGGAGAGAGAGAGAGAGAGAGGGAGAGAGGGAGAGGGAGGGAGAGGGAGAGGGAGAGGGAGAGAGAGAGAGAGAGAGAGAGAGAGAGAGAGAGAGCGAGAGAGGGAGAGAGGGAGAGGGAGGGAGAGGGAGAGGGAGAGCGAGAGGGAGAGGGAGAGAGAGAGAGAGAGGGAGACAGAGGGAGAGAGGGAGAGAGAGAGAGAGGGAGAGAGGGAGAGGGAGGGAGAGAGAGAGAGAGAGAGAGAGAGAGAGAGAGAGAGGGAGAGAGAGAGAGAGAGAGGGAGAGAGAGAGAGGGAGGGAGAGGGAGAGGGAGAGGGAGAGGGAGAGGGAGAGAGAGAGAGAGAGCGAGTGGGGGAGTGAGTATAGTGTAATTGATAGAAAGGCAGTCAGTTTAACATCTGTGTTCCCTGAGAGATGGAATATAATCACCCAAAAATATCAAATAAATAGATGAGCAAAGGAGAAAGGGCAATTTCTATGACTGAGGATGATACATTTTTCACAGATTCTAAACACCAAATTTAAACAACATTTTCTCCAGAGAAAAAAGGAAAGAACTGCCGATGCAATCAGAATCAAACGATAAGTAAAGATAAGCAAAGCAGAATAAAACTTATAATAAAACAGATAAAAGGAGCAAAGACACTGGCTTCATTGTCTGATTTCTCTCTGCCTAAACAAACTACTAAAACTCTCTTTGTTTTCATGACTGAATAAACGGAACAAACAAACTGACCTTAAAGGACAACATGGTTTCCTACTGTTTTACTTTGTTTACATGTGGCCGACCCTGCCACCTTTCTAACTTCAAACAGAGTTCCGGGACCTCTTTTTCCTCCGAGAACAGCTTGTTTACTCACTGATGGAAAAAAAAGTTTGTATTATTACCTCATTATTATTGTAAATATAGTTTGAGTTTTTTTCTCCAAAACTACAAAGTGCCACTTTGATCCGTGAACCACCCTTCAAAACCAGAGTTAAAAGGAGCTGCACAATGCAAAACAACCTCTCCATAACAAATGCGCACAACACAGGAGGGCTAGCTCCTCAGGCCAAGACTCTGCTGTCCACTTACATCTGAAGGAGAAGAATCATTCCTTTGAGGAAGACAAACATCTTGTCCAGAGAAGACAGATGGTTTGAAAGAGGAGTGAAAGATTCCATCTACGTCAAACTGGAACGACTGTCTTTGAACAGAGGAGCTTGCCTAAGACATTACTTATCACCCACTTACAATGCAGTGATGAGTTCCCTTCCCAGACAGCTTAACAGCCATTCACACCTGGGCTCACCTAGCCCTAGCAACCCACTTGAAGGCCGGTCGGGTCAGCAACCCACAAGTGGCCATGACAACTCTGAAACTCAGAGCTCACATGTGTCCTCAGTGACTCTGTCAGGACACTCCCACACAGAGTTCAGTAGCCTGCAACTCCCCTCCAGTTAGTTAGAGCTGAAGAAGCCTCTTGGATGAGAGGTGAAATGTCTTCATGAAACTGAAACACATGAATAAACCATGTACATAGATCTGATTGTACATGTACCCAGAATGATAAACCATGGATCATACTTGTTCTGACATGTGCCACGGATGCTTGCTCAGATATGGATCTGAAGAAGACAACACAGAAAACAACAGGCCGTGGACAGTGAATTACCTCTGCTGACAGTGCGATTGTTAGGAGGTTGAGATCACTGATCATACTTCACTGGTGGAAAGCTGAAATCACCAGTGTTAAGCATTACTGATGCCTACGTCATGACCATGGCAACCCATGTAAGCATGTTGGTGATGTTTGGACACAGAAATCTGATCTGATCACTTGCAAGTTATAGTGCAGTAGCCAAATCTGATTTGCCTGCTATGTGAACATGGTTATATTCCTCTGGACATTTGTGAGAATTTTTTGCGTATCTCAGGGCAGGTTGCCACTGCTATTGGTGGGGGCGTCGTTCCTTTAGAGGGTTTTTTTACTTGCAGTGTTGTTTGGATGGGTGGTGCGTGACCCACGGTTTCGCGGCAGATCATTGCTTTGTAACAAGATGATCAATGTTTTTTACCTCACCTGTTAGTCCTTATATCATGGCTGATCGGTGCATCAAAGTACACAACAGTGGAAAACTAAGCAAATAAAGAGAAGACAGTTACTACTTTTACTATTAGATATTGCTATTATAGTTTCTGCCCTAAGGAGGAAGACAGTCGGAGCAAGAGCCATGATGCTAATCCAGCTTGGTTTAAGGCTACTCCTGGCTAATGTCGGGTCACAGGAAAAGGAAATGGACAATCTGGGACTCAGCCCGTGCTGAAGCGCATAGTGCAAAGAGGTCGCCGACTTTCTGCACAGTCAATTGCTAGAGAGCTACAAACTTCATGTGACCTTCAGATTAGCCCAAGTACAGTACGCAGAGAGCTTCATGGAATGGGTTTCCATGGCCGAGCAGCTGCAGCCAAGCCACACATCACCAAGTGCAATGCAAGGCGTCGGATGCAATGGTGTAAAGCACGCCGTCACTGGCCTCTAGAGCAGTGGAGACGCGTTCTCTGGAGTGATGAATCACGCTTTTCCATCTGGCAATCTGATGGACGAGTCTGGGTTTGGAGGTTGCCAGGAGAACGTACATTTCAGATTGCATTGCGCCAACTGTGAAATTTGGTGGAGGAGGAATTATGGTATGGGTTGTTTTTCAGGAGCTGGGCTTGGCCCCTTAGTTCCAGTGAAAGGAACATTGAATGCTTCAGGATACCAAAACATTTTGGACAATCCATGCTCCCAACCTTGTGGGAACAGTTTGGAGCGGGCCCCTTCCTCTTCTAACATGACTGTGCACCAGTGCACAAAGCAAGGTCCATAAAGACGTGGATGACAGAGTCTGGTGTGGATGAACTTGACTGGCCTGCACAGAGTCCTGACCTGAACCCGATAGAACACCTTTGGGATGAATTAGAGCGGAGACTGAGAGCCAGGCCTTCTCGACCAACATCAGTGTGTGACCTCACCAATGCGCTTTTGGAAGAATGGTCAAAAATTCCTATAAACACTCTCCTCAACCTTGTGGACAGTCTTCCCAGAAGAGTTGAAGCTGTAATAGCTGCAAAAGGTGGACCGACATCATATTGAATTCTATGAGTTAGGAATGGGATGGCACTTCAGTTCATAGAATGAGTAAAGGCAGGTGAGCGAATACTTTTGGTAATATAGTGTATATATATATATATATATATGTTGCTATGCAACCCTTTGTTGTATAATGATGAATTCATTACCTTGTGCCTCAAGAAACACGAGGGCACCACAGTGACTAAGCCACATCAAACACTGGCCTCAGACCTGCTGTACTGCTCATTCATCACAAAGAACTGAAAGACAACAAAATCAGACTTTGAGTGTTTTCCCTCAGCCCTCACACAAACAGCACTAGCACGCTACATCACCCAAACAGTGATTAAATATTTGTAAGCTCCTCCAGTAAAACAGAGGCTTAATGATGGCTAATTAAATCTAAAGCTGTTAATGACGAGGCTAAGCCGCCAGAGCTGATCTGGATGCCTCAGGAACGCTGGATAAAGGCATCGACCGAATATCCACTCTCTCTCAAAGACTCCCCTTCGCTTTCTGCTTCCCTTCCTCTCCTTCATATCCCTCTTTTGTCTCTCTGTCTCTGTCTTCAACTGTCCTCCCTCTCACAGCGCTGAAGGTTCCCTTCCTCCTTGCTCTCCATCCGGCTGAAAGGAGAGGCTCTTGTTGTTGTTGTGTTTTTTTCTCTCTCCTGGCACAGACCTTCGTGGTTTATTTGAAGAGCCCTGTAGTGCTTTAGCCTGGAGGGTGAGGAATCTCCAAGTGTTGATACAGCTCTCTGTGCCAGGTCTGGGGCTCTGTGGTGAACCCGGGGTCGGCTTAGATCCAATAAAGACATTACTGCGGAGCCAGCACATCAGAGGTGACCCCACAGAGAGAGAGAGGGAGAGAGAGAGAGAGAGAGAGAGAGAAAGCCAGGCCATGCTGGGTGATCTGCAGACTACCTTCATGCTCGAGACGCATCCACCGATAACCTTCTTGTGTGTTACTTTAATTAAGTGAGTCTATTACAGCGGCGCCGGATGCGATCTCCAATACAGATGAAACAATAATCATAATGAGGTCGGCCGCAAATTCACAGTTCACTGAACCCGATTCATTTGAAAGGGCGGAGGGAGGAGTGCTGCCATTTTGGATCAAGGTCGGTGATATTGTATCTGAGACGGTTTGATGAGTGGCCTTGCTTCGTCATCGCGGCTCCTCATTTTATTCGGTGATTACCAACACACTCACCTTCAACACGCACATGATTAGCTAAGCGGAACAATTAAAATGAGTATGTGTTTCAAGGATGGAATAAATAATGTTATATGAAAGGGAAAGGTGTGAGAGGTTTGAGGCCTAATTATCTCTGGGTAAAGTGTTTTTTAGATCTTCGTCCCAGGTCCCCTCGGTGCTTTGCTGCACCATTTTGCCTAAAGTATGTGGAGGCACACTTTTGTGACCTTTCTGCCTGAAAATTGGCATAAAGGTTTGGGCATGTCTACTTAGTTCCAATTAAGGCTACAGCATATAAACTTATTTAGGTAGGTAGGTAGTTCACAAGAAAATTATTGTTCATGAGAAAAGAGAAACTGGAGAACAAGAAACACAGCTGGGACGATCTCGTCTCGGGACACAATGACGTATTTGTATTTTTGTATGCTGGTTCTGGATTTTGGATTTCGATCTGTGACGAAGATTTCCAATTTGAAATGGCATTATTAGACAAAGCAAAATTCAGAGGTAAGAACAACAAAAATAAATTCACTGAAATCGTCATATCAAGCTGCAAGCAGGATTCTTGTCACATCTATGAGACAACAACAAAAAGCAACAGAGTTCCCACTTAGAGACTTTACATTTTAGTTTGTATTTTTGTTGCTGCTTTGAATATAAAGGACATTTAGTTTTGAATATATATATATATATATATATATATATATATATATGTGTGTGTGTGTGTGTGTGTGTGTGTGTGTGTGTGTGGCCTGACCGACCTCAATGCATGGAGTCATTGAAAACAATCTTTGTGTTTGTCTTCACTGATCAAAATCTAAAATCCATGACCTCTTTACTGTGTTTCATCCAGCCCAGCTGGGCTCTACACTGCCAGCATCTCACTGCATATGTGAAATATTATTTCGCTGCTCTGGTGTTTGACTGATCTGACAAGCTGGCTGGCAAAAAGTGCTGAGCTCTGACGGTAAAGAATCCGTAAGTTCTCCGTGAGCAAAGAGTGGCAAACAAATCATTCAGCTTGCAGCTTCTCACTTTGAGCCAGCGCCGAGCAAGTCGAGGATTGGCGGCAGCAGGTCATATCTCCAGTTAATGAGTAGACGGGCCAAAATAAACACTTACACTGTTTGTGAGGTAAAACATGAACAGATCACTCTATAACATCACTGTAGACCTGTGAGTGAGTGTTTCTGTAGTCCCAATAAATCAAACAGTGATACAGCCTCTCTCTAGCTGAGAGCACGGAAACTTCAGGCACATTCATACAGTTAAACTTTCATTCATATCATATCGATAATTTAAGCAAGGACCTTCAGTATTTAGATCAAGAACCCTGTAAATAAAATAAGTTTGGCTGAATTTAAAAGGCTGCAGCCGGTATTTTAATGATTTTGATACATATTTAATCTTTAATATTTAGGTAAATAAATGTATTGGATTGCCTCTGTTTTGGAGTTAATTAACTCGAGGACATCCAGTAAACAATCACAGTCGCACAAAATAATACAATGCGATTTCAGACAATGCATCCCAGGCACAAAACTACGTCCATCATGAAATGTTTTTCCCAGTTTGGTTTGAACAAAATTGACTGGTCTGCAGAGCTCTGACCTCGACCTCATCCAACAGCGAAACAGGGAAACACAGTGGTTGAACACACTAAAGATGTTAGGAGCAAACCCCTGCAGCCAGGTTCCACAATCCGATTGAAAGCCTGAAACCAGAAGAGCCGAGGCTGTTATAGCAGCAGAGGGGGGCCCATGGTTTTAAAAAGACTGTCCAATTACATAAGAGTGTAAATTCTAAATGAGCGAGTCCCAAAAAGGTCAGTATGCATGCGTCACCTGATTGTTTTTTGCGCTTTACATCGAGACTGCTGTCCCACAATGCCGTGCAGAGAGGAAACAAGGGGCGGCTCACAGCTGCAACAACTGACTTTATTTGGTGGAACATTTGAGCGGGAGGCGAGTCCTGGCGTAAAATGGCTGCAAATGCAAGCTTGTTTACATTGGTATTGTGACCAGGTTAGAGTCAGGGTAATATCTAGTGTGGAGGTGAGCTGGCAGGCTGTTGTTTTTGTTTCCACAGAGAGGGATTTTGAAAAATGCTAACACGCTGAGAGCCAAAGGGGAGAAGATTACAGACTGAAATATTCAGCCAATGGCAGGTTTATAACCACAATCTACGTCCAGTGAGTCGCACTGAGACGGACTGTGTATTGCATACATAATGTATTCTATTAATACTGTATAATATGTGGAATTGAGACACAGCCCAGGTTCGCAGTCTCAGTATTTCTCCAATAATTTCCTCCACCAGGGGCCATTTAATAAAGGAGGATTTACTATTGGAGGGGAAAAAGAGGGCATACCAAGGCGTTTATCTCCCACCCTGACCTTTCTGCAGTTGCATAAAACACCAGCCAAGTGCTCCGTGCCTTCATGTCCGGACGTCTCACTGTTTCTTAAAAACAGGGCTGCTGTAAAAGTCAATTAGAGGCAGTGTGGGTGGAGAGAGGGCTGTGTGATGGGAATAGAAAAAGCTAATTTCTGTAACAGGCAGTGCAGAGGGACGTCAGATGCTCAGGAATGTGAGGTATCTCAACTTTGTCACAGTGTATGTGTGTGTGTGTGTGTGTGTGTGTGTGTGTGTGTGTGTGAGAGAGAGAGAGAGAGTGTGTGTACATAATCAAGTGTGTTTTCTGAATAGGCCTCCCTCTGTGTACACTGTAATGGCGGGTGGGTGTGCCTCCATGGCTTTGACGCGTCTGCAGGGCAGCGGCTGATATTTAATTCAGCAGCGAGCTTGCCTGGTGGCACACTATATACAAAACAGAGGAGCCACGGAACATGACCTGTTAAATTTTAAACAGACCGAGCCGCAAAACCCAGCAGCCTATGCAACAGTATGTCTGGATGAGTGGCATTGTGAGATAAATCTGCTGGATTCTGTCCGTGGGGGTGTAATTGGCATTTAAATCGTTTGTGAACGCTGTAAAAACCAGCGTCTCCTTTTATTACAGCCCCTTTAACAACTAGACATAAAAACAATAGTTCACCTCGACTTTAATGACAGGCCGTCAGTATATAATTGCAAGTATGATCACCAGAGCTGATAAATTATGGATTGGAATCAACCATCATATTAGCTGTAGCACTGACACTCTGGGGATGAGTTTAGCAAAGACTGTCTGGAGGGTCTGCCTCAGTTAAAACATACGGCCGTGTACGCCGGCCCCTCTCCATCTCTGCTCAAGAGCGCTGTCACTTTTTGAGCTGCTCTCAGGAGACCACCGCTGACAGGCGCTCGCTCCCCTGGGGCTTTTCTCCCCACTGTGCTGTGCTGAGCTGGCCATTCAGGAAGCCTGCTCATGATGAATCGGAAACACCGAGAACTCCTGCTAGCACTCAGCGCTAATACATCCAATTAAGCCCAGTTGGAGCCAGGCTGAAGACTGATGGTGGAAAACAAAAGTGAGATGGCTGTGTGCCATCGACTGCCTGCTGTCCTCCGTGTACAATTTTAGCCCCTGGTGAATAAAAAGGAGCTGCATCATCATAGAGAAACAATGGGGAGGCAGCGACAAGACAGAGAGAGAGGACAAGAAAATAAAAGTTTATTCAGAGGAGAGGTAATAGATGGCAAACTGATGAAACTGGCAGAGAAGGGCAAACAACACACTGACAGTGTAGAGAGGAACTACACAAACGTGAGGAGAAATAACACAAGACAAGAAAAGGTGAAGCAGCAGCACTGGACTGGACGCCAGGTGGAGTTTAACACTTGGCCCAGTTGCTCCGTACCGTGCTGAAGGATTATTGTCCCTCCTGTCCAGTCCCCTGCTGGTCTGCATTCACATCGCTCCGGCCCGAACTGGGCCTGAGCACGGTTACCTCTTGTACGTACGTGACCACGTTGGGTACTCTAACCCTGATCTGTGCAAAGAAACCATACAGTGGCGAAGCACGCCTAGGATACTGTGCCAGGGACAAGAAAGTGAGCTATGCTTGAGCAGGGTATGAAGCACTCACACTACTCAAACAAACTGGACTTTGGGGGTCAAATGTGCTTGGGCACAGTACAGATTGCCTAGTGTGAGTGCTCTCGTAGTCAATACACCTGAATCCGGTATTGAATCCACAGTCCTTTGCAGGGTCACAAAAGGCTGGAGACATTTTACACGGCTGATGAAAAAAGGTTTCAGAGTTACCAATGAACCTGCATGTCTTTGTATTGTGGAAGAGACCTGAAAAAACCAGTGCCGGCACTGAGTTTGAAGTCAGATCCTCCTTGCTGTGAAGTGACAGCGTTAACCTTTCAACCAGCATGTCATCCTTCTTTCTGGATCCCTTACTGACCTTCTTTTTGGAATTGTAAACAGCTAAAATTACAAGTTAATAAAAGTGATAAATTCCATTGACATTTATGATAATCATTGTTGGTTGCGTAGACAGAGGAGATGTGTAACTTAAGCCAAATGAAGGCCCTGATAATTTGCTAAGGCCACTGATATGATATACGAATTAAAGAAAAAAACAACACAACGTATATGTTGGATCACCACATGTCTTCAGAACAGCCTCAATGCATGACAGCATTGATTCTACAAGTCTCTGGAGCTCTTTCAAAGGATATAACTTTACTTGGTGTTTTGATGGTGGTCATCTCCCACTGGTGTTCAGTTGTGTTGAGCTATGATTTGACTGTGAAGGCTATAGCATATGATTCAAATCATGGTCATACTCATCAAACTATTCAGTGTCCTACGTATGAGGCATTGTGACTGTGGAAGAGACCGCTCTCATCAGGATAGAAATGTTTCATCACTCAGAACAACTTGCAATGTTTTGCACTGACCCTTCCCTGTCGGACGATCAGTGGAATCAAACCATGCCTGAAAAATTGCCATTGCCATTCTGCGGTGTTTAAGTCGGCACACTCAGGCTTTGTGGATCCTCTGACTTCCAACTTGTAATGGAACGCACCATAAGACTGCACAGAGACCCAGCTTTGAGCTGCAATTGGTCAGAGGGACAAACCCTGACCCCAGCTATTTTCCCTGCTGGTCTCTAACAGGGGCTGACCTGCCCCCGAGCTGTCCTTCTCCTTGATCCTCCTGGGCTCAACATCTGTTCTGATTCCAGCGACAGAAACTCGGCTGACACAATCACCTGGACTATTTCTGAAGATAAGACTTAGCGAGAGAAGCAACCAGCATCTCTGAAAAATGATCATATAGTGAGCACAAGATAAAAAAATGTCTTTCAAAACTTTTGGAGTTCAGTAGAGTAGTGGAGTGCTATTTCTTTCCCCTACTTTGGTTGAATAGAGGAAACCAGCTTGTACATTATCTAAACAACAGCCAAAGGTTTAATTTGGATCTTTCATCAACGTCCTCACAGAATTGACAAGTTAGTCATTCCAACCCAATGCCAGCTAAAATCAAAACTTTCAACCTGGGTGTTCTGTATTTTGCTTCTTTCTCAGTGAAAAGATTATGAGTTTTGATAAGATATTAATTTTCCTCTGAGCTAACCAAATCCAGATGGCCATCGCTTGCTTGTTTTTATTTATTTTTCATCTGACCCCCCGAAACAAGCTAGTCTAACATTACAGTACCTGCATCAGGGGATTTAAAGTGGTGGCAGGCCTGAAGTCACAACATAGTGCCGGTTCGAGTAAAAGGGCTGAGAGAAAGAGTAGCATTAGGGAGCAATATAGAAAGAGTGGAGGGAGAGCTGCAGAGAGAGACGGACAGAGAGCAAAATGATTACACTGAGCTGCAGCCAGAACAAAGCCTGTAATAAAAGTAACAGCATTCTGGAGCAGTAATAAATACATCCACTGTGTGAACACCACCTCTCTCCTTCTCTCTCAGTCCTTGGCTGCTGAAGTGTCCCTCTGATTGGTCATACAGGCTTAGCAGCAGTGAGCTCTGGAGGCCCGCTGACAGGCTGGCAGCCTCAGCTGACAGTAAACTGGGTTTGCACGGGGCAGGCCTGCAAACTCCCCTCACACCGAGACAGACGGGGACCTCCACGTCACAGCACAGGGAATTATGCAAAAGTTCGAGGAGAGCTGCGCTGCAACACGTCATATTCATTGGTTTTAACAAGCAGACACACACACGCAGACGGTGGCAGGAATTGCTAATGGACGATGGTTGTCCTCGATGGCCACTTTGCTGTTTCCTGATGTGGTTTTAAACTCCCGCTGCAGGCCGGGTGAGCGGCCTCAGCATCATGACTGCTGCCAGGTCACTGTTAATCACACATTCACAAGCAGGCACTCAAAACGTGCACACGTGGCAAATTGAAGAGCGGCCCCTCAGGCGGAAATTCAACTATCACCAGCAGGACAATTGTAGCTCTTGTAATAAAACGCAATGTTTATGTAAGCAGATGTGTGAGCAGTGGTTTGGCTGCAGAAATGGAGCCGCTACAGAAAGCCTGATTTGTTCCGTTTCATCCTCCTCAACATTATCCTCCTCATCATTAATTCAGCGGCTCCTCCTTTTTATAGTTACTTCTGGTTCCACATCTTTTTCTTTCTCTCACTCTTTCCCGTGTCTTGCCAAAAACACTCACCAAAAGCTCCAACATTCACTCAACAACCCCCCCCCCCCCGTGCAAAACCACACTTCCCTGTCTCCCTTTCTTTTTCCACAAATGAGTAAACCAATCCAGCAAAGGGATGTAGTGCACTTTACTTTCAGTGTAGAGCTGTTTGTAGGAGGTGTAAGGACGACGCTTCTGCTCAGTGAGACCGGTAGTTTCATCCTCTATTTGGCAGCATGGACCACCTCACTTCCCTCGGTGAAAGGAGAATGGATTCAACATCGCAGCTTAGCTAGCATGCCACCGCAGCCGAAATAAATCACCTCACTAACAGAGCAAGATAGAGAGATAGGCGCTGCGCTGGGTGGAGGACAGACTGGTGCTGTTAGCCAGAGGTGCCGATTGGCCAGGTCAAATATAATTACCGCAGAGGAAAAACACACGCAGGCCTGTGAGCATGCACACACACAAACACACACACACACACAAACACCGGCACGAGCTGCAGCATTTGTCTGCGAGCTATCACTAAAAGGCTACAAATCGGCTGCTGATGAAAAGGTTCAGCAGTGTAACCAAAAAAAAAAAAAAAGCACTGGAGTTAAGGATGATGATGTAAATATTATTATTCTGCTCTCGGGGGTGCAAGACTCGCCGGAGCTGCTGATAGGAATCAATAACAACAGGATACCTTAACATTAAAAGCACTTAAGCATGATTGAGTTTTCAGGGTGCGACAACAACTGTGAGCATTCATCCGAACATGCAGTCGTGAGCTCAGCTACAACAGTCAGTTTAAACAGTTTAACAGCAATCACCAGCCACAGTCCGTCTCCAACCACATTACCTGCTGCATGCTTTACATCGGAGCAGATCAGTTCTGACTCCTCCACCCATCAGTGCTGCTCTTCCCCTGTATATATGGACGTGCGTAGGATGGTATGAAGCAGCATGTGTGGCAGCAGATGAGCCGCTGTCAGCTATAAACCATCTGAGTATATTCGGCTGTTATCAGCGTGTGAATGGATGTATGGCTGTGTGTGAATGGGACGACCACACACAATGCAGAGGAGCTGAGGAGAATGGCTCATTCAGTCAGCAGTACAATGACAGGGGGTGTGTACAGACAAAGAGCAGAGCAGGTGGGTCCTTTATACGTAGCGTGAACAGAACTCCCAGAGCGACGGACAGAAAAAGTATTTCAAGCAGGACCAGAGTTTGCTGGTAATGGGGTGCAAAGTTATGGCGATCACACTACTTTTCACAGTTATGCACTACCTAATCCCCTTGAGGGTCTCATACAGTTTTCTGTGATAATTGTGCCCCTAAATAAACTGTTTTTCCCTGAAATGTTGTTAAAATATGAGATAAATAGTTCATCTTGGAGTGTAATATGTATGGTTGTAGACACGGTAGCTCATGTGTTGAAGCCTTGATTCAGGTCAAGTCTTTAATGTGGTACCAGGCTAATTCACAAATACATATTAGATTTGGTGTCTGTTCATTTTATTATTCAGGGGCATTATTAATGGGTGTGGACAAAAAAAAGAAGACTCTGCATGCAAGAGTCACACATCAGAGCAAAATAACTTTTGATGTAGCACCGAGCAACACATGCAAGACAGGGCAGTTCCTGGCCCATTTTTCAGCTGTAGAAATGGTGGCCTGGATATAAACAATCTCCAATTACAGCCAAAAAGGACCAGTAATATGAACATCTGAGTCTGAACAGACCTCCAGACTGGATACAATCGAATAGACCAGTTAATGTCACTCATTGCATCAGATCCATTCTATATTTCATCATCGGTTGTGAACAGCCTGATGTGGCCCAGGTCAGGTGTAAATCTGTCTGAATGAGACTTCTCTGCCAGAGCAAATAAAACACGAGCTCTACAGATTCATCTGGTTCCCAGGTGAGCTGAGGTAGCAGCACTGGGCACACTGGGACCAGGTGAGGGAGCGGTGTTATGATGAGATCAATCGGGCTCTGGGAGGGAATGAAGAAGATGTTCTTTGAAGGTCTTGACAAGCTTCTAGTAGAAAAAAAAACACCTCGTCAGATTCCAGGTGGTCAATATTCCACATGTTTTCCTCCTGCTGTGTTCCTCCAGATCAGCAGCTTCAGATTTCATACATAGTTGAACTCAGCAACAAGAGCTGACTCTGAAGTAAAGTAATATCGCAGTAAAAGTGTTTTAGATGTTTTCTTCTATCTATTGCTTACATGAAGACGACGAAGAACAAGACATTACACTCATGTACCAGTTTTCGGCTGGCAGAGTTTGAAGTAGACGAAGTGTTGGAACAAAAGTGTCAGAAAAGTTACAACTACCTCCTTCACCCGAAAGTGAAAGCCACTTTCACACCTCTGTCTCGATATCGACCAAAGAAAATAACTCATCCTTGGCTAATTGCTCCTTCTGCTGTGAGATGGAGTGGTTCTGCTGGTGAGTGGTGCACACAATAATAAAACAAGTGCCTCTTTTTTGAAAACTCTCTAGATTCTCAAACGCTGCTTTTATTTTCTTTTGACGGCTTTTCTGTTTCATATACAATATAAGGTAAATATGTTTGAGCTTTGGAATGGTTGGTCTGACAAAAAAACCTTTGGCAATTTTACTTCTCAACAGATTGACTGTTAAAATAATATTCTACCTGTCCTTGTTTCTCTCTTCCTCTCTCACCATCCATCTGCCCTCCTCTCTTTGTTTGAGTCCCTCTGGACGAGCTCAGGTGTCACACTGACGGACAGGCTGACATCTGTTGTGTGCTGAAGCTCTGTTTGCCTTCGGCTTGTGAGCCACTGAGACGGGCAGAATGTCACAGTCTGGATTAAAGACTGCTCAACCTACCTCACCCCTGTGTCCGCCCCTCTGGTGCCCTTGGAGCCCACAGCACTCATCGTTTCCCCCCGCTGCGTCCTAAATAAGACTGTGGCTGCTCGCTCTCCATCTCTGTTTCTCTCTCTTCCTGTCCCTCTCTGCGTGTCTCTCTCTCACCTTCTATCTCACCCACATCTTATTAAATGCAATGGTTTTCCTTACCTGGTATATGTGTGTGTGTGTGTGTGTGCACGTGTGTGTCTGCTCCCATGTGTCTAGGAGTTTGGACTTACTAGAAATAGCGAGCTGAGTCATCAGGCAGCGCACATGTGAGAACTCATCCAAAGAACCAACCCACGCACAAATCGCACCGAGTAGACTGCCCTCCACACACACACACACACACACACACACACATGCGCACAAATCACAAGCACACACATACACACGCAGACACACACACACAGTGGGAAAAGCATCAAGCTATTTGTATGCTAAAATCAAGTTGACTTTGAAGGAGTGAGGTGGCCGGCTGAGGATCCTGATTGAGAGCACTGATGAGATACAGAAGGTTGGACAAACAGCCAGTGAGCTTCTCTCCCCTCGCTCACCCTCGAGACGCAGATTTTCACATGAATCACACTGAAGCTGGAGATGGCAGAGCAAAAGGTCTCTCTCTCTCTCTGTCTCTCTCTGTCTCTCTCTGTCTCTCTCGCTCTTTCCCTCCCTTTCTCTCTGTGTCTTTCTAACTCTCTCACACACAAACCTGCCTTCAGAGAAACTTCTCTGGCAGTGTATGAGGTAGCTTCACACTCTCTTTTTGTTTGCACTCTGATTCAGACAAACAAAAGCCAGAACAGTGCTCTCTCTGTATTATGCAGAACTTCATTACTGGAAAAAAAAAAACGAAAAAAAAAAAACAGCACAACAAATTAATTTCCTCCAGCGGGCAGATACAGCCCCAGTCGTTTGTCTGCTTCCATAAGGCCTTTAATGATTATACGCGAGGTCTTCCAGACATTAATCCTAGTTGAGGACAGATAATTACCTTCAACAGAGGACCAACCCAGTTCAAATGAGTCCGCCGCCAAAAAGCATAAAATGAACAATTAAATGTGCATTGTGTAGACCACACTGCTGCTTTCAGAGAGTGAAGACTGTTGTCCTTTGTGTGGCTCGTCACTTTATTGTTGTGGTGGGACTCTAAGAAGTCTCACAAAACTCAGAGCCGACAGTGGAGAGGTGACAGGAAATGAGAGGAAAGAGAGGAGGAATGACGAGCTAACAAAGGTCCCTTCCAGAGTCCAGCCACAGTACATGGCATGATGCCTTACTAGAGCTGTCCCTTGCCAGTAGCCCTGATCCAGGGCCATGGCTGTGTTGAACCAGGATGTGTTGCTGCATCCGGTCGCATTTTGCAGTCTGCAAACAACCATGCTCTTCCAGCTATTCTAACACTCAATCTTCTTGGCAGCAGAAGGTAGGTCACAGCGACTGATGAGAGAGCGCAGATGCAGCATCGTGCTCAGTGCTGCCACTGGTGGCTAAAAGCTACACACAAATCTGAGGAAACACCAGAGGTAGACGAGCTGCGATTAATACAGTGGCGTCTCTGTTTGAATGCACGCTGTCCTAAGTTTAAAAATGTTCTACTTTCACCCTTAGTTTCTATGTAATGTTACTTTGACAACAATGTCTCTAAAATGGGAAAGAACCTGTTCTCAATGGCACTCAACAATAGTGGCAAACTGCAACTTTAAAATGAAGAAAAAAAAAAACTGAATGCAGGATACACAAGCCTTTACTTCATGAAGATTGCCTCTGTCTGGGAGCAAACGCTTTACAATAATTCCTGGGTGAACAGACTCCACTACAGTCCCTACTACTTGCCATTACAGTAATAGCTGCGCAGCTAGATGGTGGTGCTTGAGGAGGAAGAAATACTTTGCCGTTTCGGATTTAACATAAACTGAATCCAAAGGCTCATCATTGTGGTCACACAGTACGTGACCTTTCTGGGCAGTGAGAGGGCAAAATGTTGGGACAGACAGACCTCAGTCGTTTCCATGGATATGACCAATGATTAGATCTTATTAGAAGATTACTATAATCATATTTGTATGGATTCCAAACAAAATCTGGTAGGTTTGAACCCAAAGTCGAATCAAGTCTGCGGAAAGTCCACAAAAGCCCAAATGAATGGCTAGCTTGTGTATGTAGTCTGATCCATATGAATCAAAGAGGCTTTGCTCAGCACTCACGTCTCAGTCTTGTAGGTGGAGCATCTCTCCAGTGGGATCTTCAGGACTCGATTGTTAAGCCCAACAAAGAGCGACCTGTCGCTGTGCAGGATCTGCAGGCTCAGGATCGGTTCTCGCACACCTGGTGGGTGAAGCTCCATCTCCTCCAAGTAACAACCCTGGAGGTTCTTATTGGGCGTAGCCAGTGCCTTTAAGATGGTGCCATATTCTGAAGAAGGACGAGAAGAAATCTGAGATTGATCTTATAAAAAAACACATTAAAATACACCTCTCTGCTTCACCACAGGACCTCGTTTATCTCCTTTCTCCTCTACTAACCTGTGCTGATGTACATCACATGGTAGAGGGTGTCCATGCCCTGAACAATGTCCACGACCAGATTGGAGAAGCGAACGTCGTCCTGCATGACGAGCGGATCTACAGACTCGGGCTGGACCACGTCGTTCATCAGGTAGAGCCGCTGGGCATCTTGCAAGCTGCGCTCCGTCAAACCCTCATTGGGACCTTCGTCATCTATAGTTCCACACTGCAGGGGTGAGGGTGAGGAGTTAGAGAGGGCTGTGAATTATGTTGTATGGACACATGAAAGGTGCAAGGCAGAAAGACTGCAAGACAGGAAGACAAACCAAACAAGTGCCTCTCACAGCCAGTCACCGCTCTGACCAAATCAATACCCCAACACACCGTGTCTGGCTCGACTGTTTCACTTCTTAATCATTTTCTCAGCAACTTTTTCAGGAGATCAGAACTACAGTGTGATTGTGATGTGACCATGGCAACAACAATGGATGAGACAGTACAAGGGAACAAATATGGAATGATAGCTGTCTGAAAGCTTTGTTTGGGCTGCAGCTTGGCTGTGGATTCAGCCTCTGCTCATTCTGAGGGGCCTGAAATAAGAGCTTGATTTGTTTGTAGGTTCCATTAGTGGGTGATGTTTGGGGCAGAAGATGATTTTGGAAGAATAACAATGATTTTTCAAATACAGAAAGTATCTAAGGTCTATATTATTATAGAATTGTCATGTTTACATTACTCCCCATGAAGTAATAACCAGTCCCACCATTTGTAGAATCAACTGTAACAAAAATGTTACTTAAGGAATTTCACTGGAGTGACGCCGCAAGAACTGAGAAGACATGCTCTTTAAAAAGTGAGTGTGTTCCACTGAAGTGTAAAGGAAATGTGCATGTGAGGATTTGGAGCTTGATTTGATTTGGGGTCTGAGTCAGATTATGTTTTCACGTTGCGCATTGTTAAAGTTTGACTGTTAATTTGATGGAATTTTAAAAAAAATAAATATTGACATGCTGCTCTGCTTAATTGCATTAAAATGAATTTCTGTGATCACACTATTGGAAATTCTTGGAGGTACTCATTCTCGCTTCTCTGTTTCTTACAGTAGAGGCAACATCTTTGCAAAATATGATGGATTTTGTCACCAACTGCACAGTGTTAGGTTAGCTGGTGTCAGACCAGACTGGATGTAGTTAACTGACCTGGAAGTTGTGGATGGGGTTAGGCGTTGGAAGCCAGGTGGAGCGAGGGTTCTCCTGGGAGCGGAAGGGCCCGTTGAAGGCCTGGGTGATGGCACTCAGGTTGAAGGCGCACACCGCAGATGCTGCGATGCTGTTGCTTTATGGAGAGATGGATATGGACGACAAGAGAGGGGAGAGAGTGACAGGAGGGGATGGAGAAAGAGAGAGGGAGAGGGTGAAAAAAATAAAAGTAGAGAAATTATTCCAACAATAATACTCATAGCAGTGTACATGTTGGCAGTAAATGTGCAGCCGTATCAGGAATCAGCAGCGGGCAGCTGTGTAATAAAGCCATACTGCAATGTGCTCCATCCTCTTAATGGAAGTCCTATCATTTATACCTGCACTAAACACACCCCATGCTGCTGGCTTGCTTTAGCTGCAGGCTAAGCTATGCTATCAGCGCTGCACAGTGAATGGGGACAGTATTAAGCTGAGGATATGGGAGGCAGTTGTACAGATTATGTACAAACACACACACGTGCACACACACACAAACACACACACACATACACACACACACACACACATACACAGCCGGCTCACAGGTGTCACACACAGAGTAAACCCCAGCTAAACTGGCAGTGTGAGTAAAGTTATTATCGTGACGCTCTTCGGCCATAATGTGCTGCAAGGTAATGAGTTTCTTAACTGCCTGCTACTGCTGGCTGTTTTTTCTCTCTTTCCCCATCCACCCAGCACCACACACACACACTCAGACATTTTATTACACAGTGAACAGCCTCCTGCCTTGGCGTGGCTGGTGGGATGCTGAGAAACCATCAGTTAGAAGATGGTGAGTGATAAGATTGGAGTGAGAGCGACTCAGACAGAAAGGCAGAGGAAGAAAGATGATTGTAAGAACTTTACGGTGCATTGTGAGTCATTTTGGTACCTCTGGAATATAAATCAGTGAGGGCTGCTGCTCGCTGAGAAAGATGTGTCTCATGGGTTTGGACCCTTTGGATGATTTAACTCAGTTTTAAATCTATTTATTTAAACCTTTAAGAAGTCACTCATGTAGTAGCTACACATTTAAACATTTTGGGACAGTTTATTATGATAGAAAGCTGCAAGCAGTTTGAAAAGGTTTGGCAGTTTTACCTGTATGGCCACTGATTTTTAACACTCAGCATGTCTGTACATGAATGGAGGAGCGTGTCAGTGTTCTGGGCATATAAGAACAATGTTGATTTGACATTCTGGGTGAAAACATCGATCTGCGTTTTAAATGGAGCGTGACTTGTTCTGTTTTGTCTATTACTCACTGCCATTAATCAAAGTCATGTTTTGAGTTTTTGGAGCCACACACCCAGTCAGAGTGGCAGTACGGAGCATCTAAATATGCCTGTTTGATTCATGACACAAAGTGAATCAATCAAAAGTCTGGTATGCCGAATCGAACCCCACATTTTAAGAACATTTAAAGCAGAAGTCTTGCTTCCCGTTCTCCACACATCGTCCTCCTCTGGGCATAGTAAATCAATAAGACCTCGGGTCTCAATGAGGTTACCTGAGTAAAAGTTAAATAAAAGTCCTTTTTTTTTACCTTGAAGATGTTTAAGGTTTCTTTGATTGCTTTTTGTAGGTGTTGCTCTGCTGACTACTCTCTTCAGAGATCCAGCTCAGGATTGTTAGAAAATGAATGTGTTCAGTGGTTCCTGCAGGGCAGCAGAGTGCTGTGCGGCTCCAAATGTGCTCTGGCTAAACAACGACGGAGGCCAAACAGGTGGCTCTGACTGACTCGCAGGCTGCTGAAGAGAACGGGCTCTGGCCTGCAGTAAAAGGACCCTTTCTCCCTCTTTTTCCAAAGGCTCTGGTGGAGACCTTTGTGAGAGGCAGGCGGAGTGTGTGAAGCAGAAGGAGAGCTGTGGTGAACCGGCACTAACCAAACCCCAGCCGGAGGAAACCACAGGCAAACGAGCTGCAGTAAGTGAGCGGCAGCCACAACTGTTTTCACACTCTCACACACACACAAACACACAGTTTGACATAATATGAAGTTAAACTGTGGGTTTGTGGTTGTGCTGCAGCTGAAGCTTGCATCGAGGCCAAACTCTACCACAGCGAGCCCGACACTGTCCAGATTATTTCACATCTACACTCTGACAGCTTGCTGCCGCACATAACACAGACTGAAAAGCAGCAGTGAAAGTGTATCGCACTGATGGATGCAACCCGTATGCTTTGAGTCGGCCTAAAAGCCCAGGAAAGTGATTGAAAAGCTGTTTGACATCTGCTATGCTGTTTGCTCTGCCGCTCTCTGAGGCCCGGCGCCGTGATGATCACTTGCATTATGAGTGAAGCTCCTTCAAGTGATTCATCTCCTCCCATCAGCCTGATCTGTCGCTGCTTATCCCCTGAAATACTGCTTGATTTTCTGTCTTGTTTTCCGCAGCCTGTTCACCTCTCTGCTGTTCCCTCCCTTTCCTTTTCTCTGCTGTGAGCTAATTTGTTCGGAACCCTTAATCAAGTCTTGAGATTGCACGTTGCCACCCAGCAGCAGATAAGCAGTTAAATGATCTCCAGGTACAACATTAAAACGCTGCTCACTCATGAATACACCAGTAATAACAGGACAATATGTAGTATGTGTATCAATATAGAGACAAAGCATATTTTTATGTTTTATGGTTACACTGACAAAACATAAGGCTGGTAATGGTCTAAAGCAGACTGATTCAGCCGGCAGCCCCTGGGCTGAATGTGGCCCTTTAACAACACCAGTCCTGCCTTTGATCATTTTGTTTGTCGGATATTAGCTCATTCATGTGTTGTGTTTGTTGCCAAGCACAGAAATCCTCTTATTTCATTAAAAAGTTTGAGCCCGGGGTGTTCAAGAAGACGAGAATCGGACTGACAACGCACTTCTTAAAAAGACACATAGTTGTGGTTCTTCACGTAAAGGAAGTGAATAATTGTTTGACCACTGTCAGTCGGCCTGATACCCACAATACATCGCTGCAGATGCCAGGACAGTTTTGCACCGAAGAGACTGAAAGTGAAGCACAATTGAGCCCAAAAAGAGGTGTTAGAAAGGTAATGAACTCCTCAGTCAGCCGGGCTCTCTGCAGGCCACAATCAGTACAGATCAGTACAGGAGGGAGTGTGTCTGCAGAACACAGGTGGCTGATGTACATCTCACTCAATAACCCTTATCTGAGCCGGAGTCGCTGCTACTGCATGTTTTTAACCAGATCCCCACGTCTCTGTTCATTATCGTCCGATCGTTCCTAAAGCTCACATCTTTTTCACTTGTTTATCTGATTGTGTTTTTTTTTTTTATTCAGTAGTTTTTTGTGCACTATGCTATTTGTAATCTTACAATTATATAGATTTTCCTTGTTTCCTTCCTTCCTTCAATTTTCCTTTCACAATTATCCAGGCCAAAATAATTGAGATTCACGATATTATCTCGATAAATCAAGTAAAAACTGCTAAAATGGCACTGAAATATACTGGAATTACTCACATTTTTAAGACACATTGATGTTTTGTTTCATAACAGATAACACACGCAGTTTTTTCGTGAAAAACAAACTACCCACTCAGCGAACAGAGCTGACAGTGGTCACGGAGATGGGAGTGCAAATTGGAGGTGTTGTTCCACGAGGCAGACACCTTCCTCCAGCAGGTTCTGCAGGTTGGCACCCCGTCTAGCCTACCTGTCGTTCTTTAGTTTGGATTTAGATATAATAGGCGTGCCTCGCCTTCAGCCACGGCTATGCTTTTTGGAGTCACCAATAAGATGGGGGCTCCCCTTGTGACGATTCAAATAAATCAGGAAGACAACATAGGACTATACATTATCAAGCTAGACAGCTCTTACAGGTCACTCACGTGAGATTAAATCTTTTATTATCCCATTCCTGCAGTATCTGGGGCTGTTTCTATCAACCTCTCTTGTATTATTAGGTGCTGGTTATCTTTGTTACTGATGTAAACCTAAAGATTCAGTATGGGTGAGGAGCATTGATGTTTGAGCAGGGGGAAGGAGGACACCATATAATATATGTAATAAAATTGTTTTGGGAAAAAAAAGGAAAAAAGGATTTGTTTTGAAATAAACAGTTTTGAAAATAAAAAAAAAGGCATGCAGTGTATACACACACACACACACACACACACACACACACACACACATATACACACATTGTTGCAGAGAGAGTCCAGCTGAAAACCCTTAAGATTTCAGTTAATGCGCCTAACCTCATTTCATGTGAAAAAGGGAGCAGCTAAAACTACATTAAGGCCAATGTTTCAACCTCAGTGAATACCTGCAGCGCAGCAGAAACAGAAAAGGGCCCACTCAGCAGAGCTGCATGGCTGCAGGGACCAGAAATTGAGCCGAGGCTGCCAGGATTATCCATACATATTTTTATACTGCACAACAATACGCCAGCACAAGCAACAGCTTTGGCCCAAAACAGTCACATTCAGAGGCAGACTGAGTCAGCAACACCTACACTAAACAATACAGCACCAGCACAGGCTCAGTAGGCTGCACGCCAACCAGGTGTTCGGCGCCGTTGTGAAGAAGTGGCCGCTTCACCTGATATAATGGGACCGTAAAGCATCTGAGAGATAAGATGTAATCTCTGGGGAATTCTTTTCAGTCTCAGCTTGACTTGACTCATCTTCACAGAATTTCTAATCAAATATAAATGGGCCCTAAGTGAGGATAAGCAAACAGAGTGCAAATAGTGGGCTTTGATTTAAAGAATCTCTGTGAAAGGAATGAGAAACCTGCCAGCACACACGCAGCACATGCTGTCGGACTGTATTCAGATCAGGCCCGGGATTCTGCTGGGGCCCCGCAGTTCATTTCAAGGTAGATTTGATGTCAGCAAGTAGATACGACGGGAAGAGGGGTAAAATCAGTAATATTGTACAGTTATGAGGCTTGTTTCACTTGGCTGCTCGGCATATCATTTCTCACCGACGGCAAATCTCATCTCACATGGAGCTGCTCCCACATTTTCCATGGAGAGGAGGGATTTCAGGATCCTAAAGAAACGTTCTCTGCATACACCAGGTGGCACACGTGTGAAGCTACAGCAACACCCAGTGACCATAAGGCTCCTTATAAGGGCCGCAGCTAATGATAGTTAGACTGAACTGTAATTTCATTTCACATCATTATTTAGTCTGTCATAATGCCTATTTCTGATTGAAAACTATGGGTTACTTTTTCTGTTTTGGCCTAACCCTTCATGAGTGAGCGGCCTCACCTCACCGACCTCATTCTCAGTAGACATGGAAGCTGACATTTGCAGGAAACTATATATCAAATGTTTCTCCCACTGATCATAGAGATAAGTTGATTTCAGACTTGTTATTTTTGTATGTCGACGCCAACCCCCCACAACTCTGTGACTTCAGATTCGGGCTGAGAAAGTAAGCGTAAGAGTTTCAACATCCCTCTCTAGCTCTCATTATTGCGGATGAAACGCTATAAATGTCTTCCCATAACAGACGGTCTGAAAATGTGGCACTATCCCCGACAATTAAACAGCACTGCATCTGTCTCCACCAGCTTTCACTCTTCCCGGTGCAGCAGTTAGCAGCAGCTAAGGACACTTTTGCCTCCTGATGTGGTCGCACAGCGCACAGTACAAACTGCTTCTCTTCCAGCATAACTCGGCCCTCGAAGCAACCTGACCAGCGGCGTCAAATCCCATCCACCCGTTCTTAATCCTGCCTAGAAACTCTGACTAATCGGTAATCTGTTACTTTGTTATTTCCTCAGATTTATCACATAAAAATTTGGCGTCTTCAAACAGCTTCAAAAATTAAAAACTCACCGATTCTCAATTTGTAATGAAACAACACAGAGACAAGCAGCAAGTCGTCACATTCGAGGGGACGAGACCAACGTAATAAATGACTTTCGAGATAAATCACTGAATCACATAATTGTCTCAAATAATTTCATTTCAAATCTCCAAATTAATTACTCGACCAGTTCTTTTCCGCCCTCCTCCTTATCCCACCTCCAACCTCTCGGATGTGAATACTTTATAAGCAGCGGTGAAGTGGAGGGGTCAGTGAAGTCACCCAGAAATAGATAAGGAGGCTCATAATTAGTTAGTAATGGCAGGTTAGACACCTCAGTAGGAGACTCTCGCTGCTGCAAGCCCACGACAGAAGGACCCTGCCAATAAGGACCCGGAGTTAATTAAAAGACCTGGCCGTGCTCGGAGGTCTTAAGTGTCCTTATTCTGATGGAATGCTAAACCCTCCACTACATAACGGCTCGACAGGCTCCGATGGCTGCTGGCTGCACCTCTCAATAAAATTACCGCTGAATCATTTCCTTCCCTTTTCTCTTCCCCCGCTCTCTGCGCTGGAGTAGGGCTGGAATGATTCATTCTGTTACTGATTGATCTGTTTGTTATTTTTAGAGCTGATTGATTAAAGGGGCACTCCACCAGTTTTGCACATCAAAATCAGTTTGCCGTTCGTGAGAAACAGCTAGTAAAAAAAACAGATTTATAGCATCGTCTGGTGCTCTCTCATCTCTCAAACGCCGGAAACAATAACTGTGGTAATACTTTTTTTTTCTAATAAAAGAAAGCCTGTGATATAAACTGTTTTTTTTTTTTTGAAGAACAATGGGTCTAACTAAGGGAGTGTATTGATTTTCCTTATGGGAAGTTTATGATCCTGTGTTTCTGACTTTTCTTTATGACCATCTGTCCCCTGGAAGTATCCAAACATCATGGAGGGCAATACTATACTGCTGGAGAAGTTATTTAATTGTTTCATCAGTTAAATTCGGAAAATAGTGAGAAATGCTTAATACAATTTCTCCAGGACCTGAGGTAACATCTTCAAATTGCTTTTGGGTTTTGTCCGAGAAAAACTGAAATATCTCTCGTGAACTAGAACACATCAAAGCGGCCCATTCTCATATTTGACAAAGCTTGAATCAGTTTTGTTAAATAAAGTTCCAGGGGGATTTAGGGGCATCTAGCTGTGAGATTGAGGTTACAAAATGCCCCTCACCTCAGCCTCCTCTTTGGTGGAAGCTACAAAATGCTTAATACAGGAAAAGGCTCTGTCCTTTGTGGAGAAGACACTGTGGAAGAGGACCTGCCCTCTCTGTAGATATAGAAGGCTCATTCTTAGGTAACAAAAACGCAACAATTCAATAGGTCCCGCCCCACCTCCTAGCCACCGATTCACAGATGCTGACGCTCCCTGGACTGACAGCTGCCAGTGAACTTGTCTGTGCCGGGACATAACACAGTCTCCGAGAAGCTGGAGTCCAGTTTGACGACAGGAACTACTGCACCAAGGTGGTTTTCATGCCAGGTTTGGCATCTTGCGACACAGGGTGACCGTAACGTTACCCGTCCAACATCATCATTCTTGGAGGCTGCATTCAGCTCCGATCCAAGCTGACGTTTGTTAGCAGCTACTTTAGCGACAAGTGCAGCTATCTGATCTATATTTCCTCCATAATACGTGAAACATGAATTGATGAAGCTTTTGTACAGTAATCTGTGAAGTCCGTTCCAGAGCAACTGTCCCCTGGTGACTTGAACAGACATTTTGACTTCATTGGAACATTAACACTAAACATTCAAAATGGGCATTTTTCCTGTCAATTGTCAGACTGTATCGCCAGTAATCTAAAGACAACAGATAGGTGAATACAAAATAATCTAACTTCCTATAGAACATCATAGGATAAGTCAAAAGGGTAACAGTGAGCGAGGAGGTCAGTGTACAGTATTGAGACTGGGCCCAGATTGTGAGCAGACAGAGGGGATAAGTACTCTGTTCCAACTCTTCCTGCTCTGTTTTACAGCCTGAACTCCAGGGAGCAGCTGTGAGCCTGTTCAATTTAGGCCAGACAGATGGAGACAGTGTTTGTGGTGATTGCATTAACATATCCAACCCCGACGAGGGAGGCAGTTTTGGAAGGAGGACCGAAGAGTTGCTTCAGAAAGGAAGGGCAAGGAATGAGGAGACAAAGGACGGAGGACAAAAGCTCGGAGCTCGCTGATTTTTCTCATTACCTATTCTCATTTCCTTTCTGCCCCCTCTCTTTCTTTATCCGTGTGGATTTTACTTTCTTTAGTCTCTTTAACATCCCTCACTTTCTCTTTTTGCTGCGCTGCGGAAGATGGCTGCAGGCTTATGGAGAGCAGCCATGTGGTGGCGAATACCGGCAGCTTAACAGGTGACGGAGCAGAAGGTGAGAGGCAGGATTCAACTTCTCCCCTGACGGAACACAGAATACATCTGAATACCAACGACCAGGCTTGAGCACACACACACACACACGCCCATGCCCCTGTAAACACACACATTGCATGTACACACAAACACTTTGCTCCACCAGGAGTGTTCACCACCAGCTCCACTCATTTTACACATTATAGCGAATTTACAGGTGTTGGAGAGTACAACTGCATATGTGAAAAAAGCAGTTAAAAACCTTTTGTGGCTCCAGAAGAAGCTGCATGTAATCTGATAAACCACCTCCAGTGATGGCTCTCAGTGGCGCCGTTGCACTATGGGTAATGTCAGCAGCAAGTTTGGAAATGGAAGAATGCGTGGAATAAAAAGTTGATCGCTCCAGATAATGATTTTGATCATTTGTTTTTAAGCTGCGGGTTGGCTCAACCAACACTGCTGATGGAAAACATATCGTCCCTCGCTCGGTCCGACTCGGCGCGGTCAAAAGCGCTGACGAAGAAACGGCATTAGACTCAAGAAGAAGTTCCGATGACTTTAGATTCAATTTGACAAGTTTAAAAAAAACACACGTGAAGACACGTTTCAGTGCATTTTAGTTTGCCTCTGGAGAACATGCTTGATGTCTGCGTCATCTCTCAGTTTAATGGCATTTTAGCATTCACATAATCTGCTGCTTGGCAACACACTTTAGCGTCAATTGCTTTTGGCTTTTGTTTCTGTTCTGTGGGGACAAATGGAGAGAGGGAGATTGTGCCCGAACTAAAACAAGCATGATTTGTCAGGCATGTGCCGCCAAGAACCAACCACAACTTTTAATGTGCAACCCTGTGTCTTAACAGCCCATCCAGAGCACTGATTATGTGTGGAGGAGGCAATTCTGTTGACAGGTGTGCCATAGATTCAGTCAAATCCACATGATGTGCACCTACCCTCCCCGTTATTGATCGTCTCATCTAAACCTTAGACAGAAAGCAGATAAGAATGTTTTGAACTTTTTCTTTAAGTATTCTTCTCTGCTGTTGGACCTATTGAGCTGTGCCGTTCATCACTATACAAGACTAATGTGTTGGGACCGAATGCACAACATGTATTATTTTGCTTTTCGTCTGAAGGGTTGCTTCAGGAGGAACTAGACAGAAAGTAACCAAAATAATTAGGCACATTCCTTTTGGGACCACAAATATTAATACAGGTTTCATGAAAATCTGCAGAGTATTTATGAAAAACAAACGTCTTGTTGAAATCTTGCTCTGGGCTATGCTGTTAGACAGACTGACCAGACATAATGTGAGGTAATTACACTTGCACCAGACTTAAAATGCGCACAGAGAGCTCTAATCTACACACTTTGGCTCTGAGTGTTTCCTCTCTCTAATGAAGTGTGTGACACTCCCACCTGGAACAATCAGACAGCAGAGGGAGTGTGAGTCAGTCTGCATATCCAGCTCTGCCGAGAGCCGCATGCATCCACACTGATCATTAGCAGCAGCAGGGAGGCTGTAAACTCTGGAAAGCTGTCTCTCTCTGTATAGGTGGGAAAGTGTCGGCGTACCAGACAATATGAAGTGATGAAACGCGAGGGCTAAATGAGAAGAAGCTGGAGCTGAAGTGTTTTGGTGTGCATGTCACTGTTTCCCCATTAATATTCTTGTTGGTGTTGAAGGGGCTCTTCAGCACAGCTGCAGCTTGTTTTGGTGGAGTCGTTCATATTTTCTCTTCAACAGTGCGGCGCTAAGCATAGAGAGAGGTTACATTAAATTGTCTATACGGACGCTTAAGGGCTACCTTGTTCTCTGTCTCTTTGTGTCGTGTACGGCTGAAAGCTTGTATTTATCCAATCAATATTCGTGTAGATGCTTTGTCACACTAAACACATACCAGAGGCCACACGGCACGCTCAAGATGAGCTGTTCTAAAAATATGCCCACCTTCATTCTTCAGTTTGTCTCAATCATCCACACACTGAGCTCATTTAGATGATAAATGTCAGAAAAGTTCAAAACATTTCCTCTAGCTGTAGTTATTTCCCCTGCTGTCTTCTACTGAATTTGAATCATCGCATAAATACTATCAGGTTCCCACTGCTACTCAGGCTTATTGAGATTGATTATCTGACCTAAGCCCTTTAAGGAAGTACGCAACTGCACGTTTTGGGACTGGAAAGGAAATGAGTTAGGAGTGTATAACAGATTAACGCTCCCAGGGGAGGAATAATAAAGGTTAGAGCTTTTTAAATAAGTGATAAGTGATAGTTTTCAGTAATGAACAAGGTGTTGACTAATTGTTTATATGTGTATATGTGCCTTTACATACAAGACAAACTGTGGAGTGTTCTGCTTAAGGGGTTAAATACCAGGAACTGAGATCACCGGGAATTTTAATCAAATCTACTCCCTTCTCCCAGGAAAAATGCTTGCTGGGACCCATGGGTGTTAGCATGGGTTATTATTTATCAGAGGGAGTATGAATAAAGTGTAGCCATCAGCCAGTGAAAGTCTCCATACGAAGCAGCACTCTACATGTGGAGCATCGATCCAGAGGAGCTCTAATGTTACAACTACACAACTGACAACAAGCAGCATGTAGGGGATTTTCTTTTGCTGCCATTGCACGCTGTTATATCTACAGGCAGCATTAGAAAAGTACCCAACAGTCATACAAGTAAAGATATGGTGTTAAAATATTTCTTTGGTAAAAGTGAAAGTCACCAATATGAATAGTCCTCAAGTTAAGTATTCAGTATCAATTGGACTTACGTGTCAGTAAGCAGAAGTACAGACGTACAAGTAAAAGATAAATTCTACATATATTTACATGTACAGTTCACACTGTGGACTGTGGCTCGACTGATTAATGGCCTGGACAATTATCAAATCCAATATGATCTAATATGTAAGACATTTTATGATTAATGCTTACCATTCTGTGTTTAAAAAAATAACTCACTTTATCTTGTCTGTCTTGGGGAATGTAATAATATTTCTAAAAGGAAATATTTCTAAGATCAGAAGGAAACATTCAGTCCTGCTGTGTTTAGGCTACATGAATGACTGTTTCAACTGTGAAACTTTTAAACAATGAACTTTGATTTACGACAAACTTTATACAGAATAATCACAAATGAAGAGTTATTTTACATTTTTGAGCGACCTGATCCAAGGTTGGAGTCCAAGACCTTCAGTGCAACGGACCAATCACGTGGTTTTATCTATACAACTTGTGTTGGTGCTCCGGGAACATCATTTCAACGTACACAACAGCAACAAAAACCACATCTGGAGTGAGTCAACACAGCTGAGTGGGTTCAGTGTGGCCAAGTCCTTACTGTTGTAACTCTCACAACATTAAAAATGTGAGTGAGAGTACTGTACATAACAGCACAGTACTCAGGAGACCAAGGTTCATCTGTGAGAACATATTATCATACAGCTGACTCAATGTTCACACACTGAATTCACTTATTCTTTTTAGGGAACAACATACTTGGTTAGGTCTAGGAGGTTTTGGGTTTAAATATACCCTTTCACAGTGTTAAACGTGTTTAAAAGGACAATTTCTCCTGTCCAGTGTTAGCATTGGCTGTTGCCCTTTCAAAATAAATCTGCATGAATGGTTATTTCCCCATCAGGGGGCGTTTCTTTACACCAAACTGTTTCCTCTTATGTCCTCAGTGAGTGTTACAGAGGTTTCCCCAAATCGCCTGCAGCTCATTGCTAAGTTACCTAACACCGGAAAGCTCTGCCAGTTTTTTTGCACATGAAAATTTAATATCCAGATATTCAAACTCTACTACAGACTGCACCAGTCATGACATGGCCGCATTTTCGAGCCTTGACCAGACATGGTCCAGACATATAGTAGGTTTTGACCTAGACTTGCTCCACTTTTTTTTCCCCTTCCCCAGACATGATTGGTCAGTTTCAGTAATGTTGCAGGAACAACACCAACAGAGTGATATCAGATTGTGCAAACCCTTCCTGTGCCTGTGTAACTGGCTGCAGTAACGTAACATATGTCCACGTGCGTTCACTCACACATTGGTGGTGAAGATGCCGTAGATGAGGTCCTGCTCGGGCAGGTAGAAGGTGCTCTGCAGCTCGTTGTAGTAGAAGGGAATCTCCCCAGAGCGGGAGCAGTTGAGCCTCGCCTTCATGAACGTGGTCCAGGTGTCCTCGAGGAGAAACCGCCCGCCAATGTCGTTCTTGCAGACTCGCGCCACACGAGAATAGACCGTCTTCCCGCAGTCGTGCTCCACTGCGTTCTCCCTCAGGAAGAAGAAGGTGAAGAGGCCGATGTCATAGGCTGAGATGAAGTGGGGCTCTGCCGGGAGGAAGGAGAAGGGATAGGATCATTATCACGGTGACTGCAGGGAAACAGAAATATTTGCAACATTCATCTTGTAGATGTTGCTTTGACCTCTGTACTCCTCATTACTGATTGCAATGTGAACTTCAAAATTCTGGTGTTGCTCTCCTGTCCGAGATGTTTTGGAAAACAGCCTCAAAGTCAAATGTGTAAATGAGAGGTGAAGGTGTGGAGGGAGGAGGAGGAAGAGGCAAAGAGAAAAAATGGTTACTAATAAATCCGTCTGATGTTTTGATGGTAAATCCATGGAGCTATGTCTGTTTTACTGGATGCCCCGGCTGCTTTTATTGCCCTGGGTGACACAGCCGATGATTAATGGCCCTTCATGCTGGGTGGGTTATCACGTAAAGCAGACTGAATAACAGTTTGAAAGGGACATTACTGTCATCCTTTGTAAACACATGACTCATCACAGAATACTAATTCACCACTGTGAGCGTGCAGGGGAAGGAGCTTAAGTTTCTGAGTCCGCGCAGCCTTACATCCAACACAGAGAGGCTGATTGACGTCTGCACTACACACAAAAGTCTCTGTGATGACTTAAAGGATCAGTTCCCCCAAATTCCTCAATTCACACTTTCACACTTACCTTTTAATTACCTTACAATGTAAATATTGGTGAGGTGATAGTTTGATATTTTAATGTGACATTTCTGCAAACATTTACAGAACAATCGAGGCCAGAGGAATTTTGGTTTGTTCTGCTCGCTGCTTTGAAAAATTGCATTTGAAAAGCTCAAACACAAAAACAATGTCCTGGTTACTCAACCTTACTTAGAAAAAATGTTTTGAGGAAGAATGGATGGACGGAGGAAGGATGGATTATCAAGCTGACATGTGAGATCAAATATGAAGCCAGTTTTCTTTATATAAAACTAATGATTCATTCCCTCTGAAATCTTGCTTGTTTTATGAACAATTTAACTACCTTCTTGTCAAATTTCAGATTATTTTTTTTATCTAGCAAATGAACATGCTTCAACTACAATTACCACAGTCAAGTTGTTTACATCCACGTCACGTTACGTAGTGCAAAGTGGAGGGATTTTATAAAAGGTTATGTTTTTTGGGGGAGGGGAAATAAATGTAATTGTCATGAAGGATTATGGTAAATAATTCCCTGTAAGAAACATATTATTCACACAGAGGAGTGATAAACAGCTTCGTTGCATGGTGCAATAGATAGGATAGGACTTTATTCATCCCCATGGAGATTCTTGCACCAGAGGCTGCTCAGAAATACTGCAACACAGGTAGTAAAACACAAGGGACTGATGATAAACATGTGTAAACAGGATAATTGCTGACATCAGTGCAGAGAAGAGTAGCAATAAAAAAACTGAAATACAAATGGTTTCATATAATATGATGTTAAGAATTAATATAAGGTAATATTGCAACTGATATCATAAAAAGAAATACTGGTGCTTCTGCCGGCACAGAGGCATTAAAAGAAACATCCCTGTTGCTGTTTTGAGTCTGAGCTCGCTGTGACTCCATCACAGTTTTGTTCCTAATGCTCTCTGCTGATGGGATTTCTCTCTCAGGTCAGTACTACTCGTGTGCAGAAACGAAGAAGCAGATAAAACACTCCTCTGCTGCTGTCGCTTCCCTTTCCCACTGAGACCCATTTATTGGGTGTAATATCACACACTCACATACTGCGTGCAAACACATACGTGAAGGGAGGAATAAACCTTAATTTGAACAGATTCTCATCCATAAAGACAAAAACAGAAAGGTGGTGATGTCGTAAACAGCCCCACGCAAACTCTCTGTCTCACTCTCTCTCTCTCTTTCACAGACACACACAAACACACACACACACACACACAGAGTGGACATCTTGTTAACAGCCATGATGGAATGTGCCTGAGGGGCTAGCAAGGCTTTTTATAAGGGAATACGATTTTGAAATGGAGCAGCAAGAGACAAAACCCCTGGCCACACAGACACAGCAGCCTCCCGATTCCATTTTATATCTATGAAAATAAACAAAAAAACAACCCCTGGTCTGGACAGATCGCAGGTGAAGGCTCTCAATCAGCTGCAAACATTTTGAACAGAAGTCCTCACAGCCTGATTAATGTAGTAAATGTGCAAAACTGTGGAGCAAGTGTGTTAAAAGTGGGATAATTTAACAGGTGATCTGATCAGTTCACATTTAATGAAGGGGAGGCCCTCATTCCTAAATCCTCCATCTACAGTCATAATCAAACTATTAACTGTTAATTAGACTGAACGCTGTTAAAGAGAAACAGATCAAATCCAGCCCATTCACCATTACCCTCGTAATCATTATTACCTGTGACACCAAAAGGTCTTACTGAATGTTTATAACTGTGACAAAAACAACTTGTCGAACCAATCACTGCCATTTGCATCCACATTCAGACATTTAATTGGTGCTAACAAGCATGCAGATGAACAAGCGAGTGGTGTCACGCCTGTTGGGTGACTGTTAATGTCTGCAACTGCAGGAGAAAGATGACCATCGTAATGCATAAGAACTACTCTTCTCCAGATAGAGGCCAGGTGGAGGAGCTAATTGTGTTTATGCATATACCACCTATATAATGAGTCTGAGCCGCTACGTCGCTGTACGCCAGAGCCTTTCTGTGTTTGCATACCTGTGTTTATGCATACTGTACGAGTGTCAGGCAAAGGGCAGGTGGAGCTGACAGATTCTGCGTCACATTACTGAAGCTGCGTGGGTGCAAATGTGACGGATAGAGTTTTTCCAGCATCCTGCTGAGTGGTAAACAGATTGTTCGATCTGGCAAGCGAGTTGGGTGCTGCAGGAGCGAAGGTGCCATCACTAACATCACATGACGTTTTAGATCAAACAGAATATGGAGAGCAAAGCTATTTAATACTCACATAAACACATCCTGCAGGAATACTCTATCGATCCATTAATGAACGGGGGATGGGTTGTTTCTCTTTTATTTAGTCTTTTGTTGTTTTTAGTTGGTTTTGCTGTGTACATACCTCTCTTCTGAATAGCAATGGGAGACTTGAATTGACTGCAAGAGTAAGCTAGTAAAAATGCCCATCTTTATATGTTTGTATTATCCTGATTGATTTTGCCAAAAAGGCTTTGGAAGGAGATAAACTTTCTGCCAGGAATCTGTTCAGCATCATCTAATTTTCCCTGGGCAAATAACTCACAGCACTGTGGCAGCTGGGACTGAGGGGCACATTCTGTGTCCCATGTGTTTCTGGGGTGAAGCAACTAAAACATTTGGTTAGCATCAGAAAAATGTCACTGCTGTGGCTCTCGAAAAAGACAACACATCCCACCTCATCTTACAAGTCAGTGCTCACTTTGTCAAACAGTTCTCCCCAAACATTAAAGGTCGGGTGTGTACAGTTTAGTGGCATCTAGTGGTGAAGTTACAGACTGCAACCACCTGAACACACCTCACCTCACCTCACCTCACCTCACCCTCATCTACTGTGACTGTTAAAATCACAAAAAACATGAAAGGCCCTCTCCAGATCCAGTGATGGTGGTCCACTCTGAGCTAACTGATATGGTCTGTAGGCTGATTTGGCCACAGAAGAGGCCAAAAATGACACTAAATACTAGCCCAGGATTCAAATGAATTCAAATGAATTATGAAGATGATAAATTAACAACACAAGGCTCTATAGATGATGATGACATACTTTGATTGTGCACACAACTGCAGAGCATGCAGATCTGTTTTTGTACCTTTCATAATTAAAGGCCTAGTTGGTATACACTGCACAACTGCTCATCAGTGGGGGGCCACTTTACTGCCTTACCAACTACTTACAAGACCATCTTGTCCCTGGTGTGAGAAAAATGGGCTAAATACCTACATTTATATATATTTTTTTTCAAATGACCTTGCTTTCCTATGCCACCTTTTGTGTGTATTGATTAAGAAGAAGAAGATGATGAACAAGAAGAAAACATACTTCATGTATGCCCTCGGGGAAATTCTTTTTTATTCAGCCCCATTATTTGCAGCCGTGTATTAATGTCCTTCGAACACACTGACTATGGTTATCAGTTTTTCTCTGCCCCATAGTTACCTTTAATTACATTTCCACTCTATTTTTGATCTGCTGAGGTCTATTGTCTTCCTCTGACACCGGAGTGTCAGTGTGTTTCGGAAGGGGCAAGGGGTGTCCTGATATCATGGTATTCATTGAAGCCATGTGATTAAAAAATCATATTAGATAGCACGTTAATAAAACACATATTTTAAAATCAGGAGAATTATCTCATGAAGCTGTTCGGCCTTGTGCATCCACTATTTTTTTCTCTGGTCTTGTGGTTGCCTTTTCACTGGAAATTGAATAAAATTGTTACTTGTGTCTCTTTTCAGTCAGTTATGGTCATGGACTCTCTCCACCTCCCTACACTCGTATACTGAGAGTCATTTATTTGCCAAAAAAGAGACAAAACACACAGTAAACTAAGTAAAAGTTTCATTACTTTTTTTTGTTTTAAAATTTCTAAAGATATCACGGTAACATCGTTGTCAGACATTTGTTTGACCACGCTAATCACAAAGTGAAAATCTGATATAGAAGAGGCCGTGGTTTGTTCAGTGTGCAAGGAAGAGGCAGTAAGTAGTTTCAGGTGATAATAAATGTATGAAAACAGAATTGTGAATATTATATTCCATTTCTGTCCCTGAATCCCCCTAAAAATCCTACACACTGCACCTTTAAGACAAGTTCTCTGAGTTGCCTAAACATAATAGAGCTGCTGTAAATATGGCAGCAAAGTCTCTGCTTTCTGGGGAAGCTTTCGAATCAACGGCAAGAATTCTGCTGGAGAACTAATCCACCCTAATAAACATGTACGTCAATATTAAATCTTGTCAGCTACTGAGGGCTGAGCACATGAGGACGACGTTACAAAGGGTGGAGGGAGCTGCTGCAGCAAACATTTGCATGGAGAGAGACATCAGCAGAGTAATAGTGAGAAGTGTCAGGGTGTAATGGCCACTGTGTGCACCTGTATGAAAATGATATGGATGGTACCTGTCAGCTGATGAATTAGCTGCTGATTTGTTGAGTCAAAAAGCTAATGCGAGCAGCCCATAAACATCAGCCATGATCTCTTTGCCAGGAGTTGGGAAAACAGTGAAAACAGAAAAATGTGAAAAACGTGAAAAAACATTTTCTTACGTTGCTAAAAAAGGAATCTGGGTACCCAGTTTGATGTTTAAGACAGGCTGAAATGCGTTGGTATGTGTAAGCATGATGAAATTATATTTGGACTGAAGATGAATAATATCGAAGGCAATTTATGAAATGAGAGAGGGGAGAGAAAGCAAAAATGAAATATAAATAAATATGTTGTTACACGTAAAGAGACTGAGAGAAGTGCGGAGGAATTGTTTAGGTTATTTCACCGGAAACTCTATAGCTCCCTGCATCATTCAGATGCATGATGGGACACAGTTGGCCGGTGCCTGGCAGGCTACCAATCCAATAAGGGAACAGATTGATTAGATCCAGGACCCCCTCCCTGCCTTCGCTTCTCCTGAACTGGAGCGGCTTAGAGCTGGAAATGAGATTTTCATTCACACCCCAAATCCACCGGGAACACAACTCCATAACCCTCACAGAAGCCATGAAGCAAAGCAGCCTTTGTCTGTGAAGGCATGGACATGAGTGTGTGCGTGTGTGTGTGTGTGAGCGCGAGTGTGTGGGTGTGAGTACGAGTGTGTGTTTGTGTGGCTAGAGTGCAGCGCAACATGTGTGTTTGACTGTGTGTGCAGCCAGCTGTGATTATGCTGATGAGGACACTATCTACTTTGCTACTCATCTTTTCCCTCCCACATACTTGCTCTTTGTGCGTGTGTGTCGCTCTCAAACACACACACACACACGTTACTTGGACACACATGAAAGCACATGCGGCTTGCATACAGTCTAAATACATATACACTCAAGCACACACTCACACAGTGGTGGTGTGAAGCATGCTGTGTTGTAATTTCACCCTCTCCCTGCCGTGAGGAATAATTACATCGCTGACTGACTCCTCAGTCTATCTCCTGCGCCTCCCTCTCATCCTCGTCCTCTTCCCTGCCCAGCACCTTGCTCATCCCTCCTCTCTCTCCCAAACACACATAAACACACACACACACGCACACACACACACACACACACACATACAGCTTGACACTCTCCCACCTACCATCTTTGCATGCATTTGATCGTCACATTTGGACTCCGCCGTTCAGCTCTCTACAGTCCAAAGCTTTCACAACTTGCCTCTCATTGGAATACAGCTGCATGACATGTGTGACACGTGATTATACTTTTGTCGTATTTAGTGCTGGTGATTGATTGTGCCATGCATTAGTCATACGATGGAGAGTTAATCATCAACACCTCTGATAATGCATTAATCGATTAAGTCTTTTATCAAGTGGAAAGCATCAAGCATTTGTTGTTTTGAGGTTCTCAAATAGTCTCTTACACAATTTTCTGCTTCTGCTAGTTTCATTTCATTGTTAATTGAATATATTTTGTGCTTTTGAAAGCTGAACAGACAGAAAAAGCAATTTGAAGACTGAAATAATATGGATGATTTGAGAAAATATCACAGTGAAAATCATCATTAATCGCAGCCCTCGTTATGCTGATATCCAGATTTTAAAGCCACATGAATCCATTTCATTTGATATGACTTTTTTGTCTTTGTCTCATTCCCCATCCATACACAACCCACTCTAGCTGCAGCAGAATGAACTTGTCTCTGACAGTCCTGCTCTGCTTTCATCATCTTCAAATATTATTTACTCCTCTCTTTCTCTCGCTGACTGTGTGTCATGTGTTGGAAGCAGCTGCACAGTGAGAACAGGGAAACTGTGCAGCATCAGTCTGACCAACTCACGACCAACAAAGGATGAAATAAATGAAAAGTATAGCTTTGGGTCAAGTTTGGGGCTCTAATGGAGCTGTTTAGCAGAAGCTGCTGGTTCTGAAAGTATTTTTTCAGTTATGGTACCACTATCAATTGGCAAACACTGACTCAGAACCTGAGACTGGACTGATTTTTAAGGTCCAGTGGGTAGGAGTTAGAGGGATTAAGGGGCTGAAAGGGAATTGAATGTTCATTATTCTGTTCTCATTAGTGTATAATCACATGAAGCTAAGAAACCTTTTTGTGACCTTACAATTAGTCTTTTATGTCTACAGAGGGAGTAGGTCCTCTTCCTAGGAGTGTGCATGTTGCAGTAGCCCAGAATGGACAAACCAAACACCCAGATGCTCCACGCAGTGTTTTCTGCATCATATAAATGTTTGAACAGGTTTTTACAGGACAAGACTGTTAGCTTTAGCTACATGTTAGCACCACACACAACAGAAAATTAGGCTCTGTGATTAGATGTTATGAGTGAAAATGCAGCGGGGTGTTTTTTAATAAAAGAGTCAGATATTTTCTGACATAGTTATTGTTGTATATAATTCCACCAGCGAGTCTCACGTCCATCCAAGTCTCCAACCATCAGTCACCTTACATTTTCTATGAAGCAGAAAATGAATTTACACAACAACGGGTGCCTCCCTCTCTGCCTTGCTATACACCTTCACGAATCTGGTAATCTAATCTTTTCTGCATATCAAAGACAACACATGACAGCCTCTTCCTGTGAAAGGTCCATCTACATTTCTGCTGGAGTCAGGATGTGTGTGAATGGATTTCTGCTGCGGTGTGTTTAAAGGAAAAGGCACAGTGTCAGCAGCAGGGAGATTATTGACACCGCAACCAGCAGGATTGACAGCAATTCATGTTCTCCGCCATTCTATAAATCCCACCAATCCCTATGCCTCACCTGTACTGTGTGTTCCACACACAACTTAAATCCAAACACTCATTGTAATCCTTTGAAAACAGCCCTGTCGGCCTGATCTATACCAGCTGTAACAAAATGAACGATTGTGTTGGAAGCAAAAGTGCACACTTGGCCCGTCTGCTGCTCTGCACAGGTTAGGAAAATGTTTAAAGTAATGGGAGGAATGTTCATAGATTGTTTGACACGAGTCTTTACCCTCCGATTTAACCTTGAGTGGATTATGTAGAAATCTGACAAGAGTTTAGACCCGATCAGATTACTAATCCAGTTTGATTAGAGTTCTCACGCCTGAGACAAAACAAAGACCCTGTGAAACAACAAAGCTGCAAGCTGTACCAGCAAACTGCTTGTGTTAGTGTTTCTGCACATTTCAGAGTATTTTGTGTTTTAAAAGGGGGAAGACACGTCAGGCAGACCACTCGAGCTGCACTACACACATGACATGCCCCACTCTCCACACTCATCTACCAAATGCATCCTGTCAATTTGGCGGTCTAGTTAAACTGCAAAAACACCCGTCAGTATTGCTGCATGTTCTTGGAGCCCCACCAGCATCCACCTGTAGGCTCCGACTGGGTGTTCAAGATGTTCTGCTCATCACTCCCCAATATCTGTGTATAAACATATCTGTGTAAACATATCAGTGGGGAGTGATGGGGTCAGAGGCTAGACGCCAAACTCCAACTATGTTTTGCTGCTCTAATAAACATTTCAAATGGGAGTTATCTGACTGACCTGAAGTAAACATCTGAATGAGAATTTTGGTACATTTTATTTTCACTAGCCTGAGAGATGACAAACTGATGAAAGAAAAAAAATTCCAAAATCACATGTAGTGTCTCACTGAATGCTTGAAACTGAACTTGAATCAATCATTGAAAATTAACACACAATTTCAACGATCAGTTAATAGTTTTCTGCAAAAAAGGCCAAATATCTGCAGGTCGGAGCTGCTCCAATTGGACGACTGGCTGCTTTTCAACATTCAGCATCTTTTTCACAAATTTGTGACATATTAGAGAGAGAGATCAGACGATTGACCGATTAATTGAATAATGATCACCACTATTTGGTTATGGTAATTGGCAGTATTTTTTTTTGAATGAAATATACTCAAATGTCTCAGTGTGAGACAAGGAACATCAGACGTGGTCATTCTGGTTGTGCTACTGTACCATTGAGCCATTTGGAGTTGTACTGTGCTGTCCGCAGAGGTGGCATGCCACCCAGGCTGCGGTATATGACGGGGTCCCTGCCAGAGAAGTCGATGACGGTGGCGGCGTACAGCTCTCCGCTCTCCGTCACCACAGCTGTAGAGTTGTGACGGGGGTCGTACGGGCAGCGGGCGACACCGTTCACCCGCTCCAGCACGCTGCTCATGTTGCCCACCTGTGATGGATGAGAGGGAGAGAACACGGGAGAGACAGGGAGTAGCAGGTTAAGTCGACAGCTCTTTTACAGAATCCCTGAAAAATGACACACACAAACACACACTTAGCCGTACCTCTCTGGTAATACAGAGTGGCTGGAAAGCGTTGGTTCCACAGGTCATGACCTCAGTCTTGTTCACCAGCAGGACTCTGATGTAGTTCTGACATTCAATCTGCGGAGAAGTGAGTGAAAAAGAAAAGCTTTCAGAAAGTTACAGCGGCGCAGAGCATAGGAGAGATGGAAGGCTAAATATTCTTTGACGTGTTGCTGGGAAGAACAATGGAGCGAGTCCTCTGGTATCAGACTGGCACAGAACCAGAAGCGAAGACATTCAGAGTCTGCATGCTTTTGCTCTTGTTAGTCCATTGTGCAAAAATAAGAATGCTCGTTAACTGAATGGAAGCCTATTTGTGACATCGACAGTCACTACAATAAGTCAGCTGTGTGTGCGGCAGTAAAAAGAGTCAAATCTGTTTTAACAAAGGCCTGAAATAGATTTATGAGCAAAGAAGCGTTTGAAGTAAGGATAATTTTTTTGTAAATGGCCCTGCTTTGTGTTGTGTCAAAGAACTGAAGTAATTGCAGTGATGCGATTTCTGCACAGAATTGATTGGGAGTGTGTTTTGTGGATTAGGTATCAGCCCTCACTCTGTAGGCACTGTGGGAGATTAAAGTGACGTTGCAATCAGTTCTGAAAAGTAATCGACATGAGACAGCTGACCGCAGTGTTTCAGACAGGTTATCAGACATTTTTGAAAGGACATCCTTTTGTGACTCACTATTTCTCCAAAGACTGTCGGGTGCATTTTCCCTCCCCTCCCTTTGCCCTCTCTCTTCACTGCAAGAAAAACAACTCCTGATTGAAATAGCTGCTCTGCACGGAGCCTTCCCATGAGACCCATAAGGCCCTCGCCATAACAGCTCGGAGATATCAAGATGGCCTCTCTGTCAGCCAGGCGGCACTGACATAAAGTGTTGTAATTGGGGGGCGTGACGGAGGTTACCTCTGTTTTGCCTTTGCTCTGACAGGACCTCCTGGTTTCCTCGTCCGGTGCCCACTCGGTCACCTAGGAGACAAAAGCAAGGAAAGGGATGACAATGAGGCCGAAAAAGCAGTCAGCTGAGTCCTTCAGATACTACAAAACAGTTACGCAACGACTGACTGTTGCTAATACTGTAGGCACGCACAAAAAGATGCGTGAAAAGACTTTAACCTCATTGCTGTTTGTTTATTGTGTAAACATGGCGACCGGCTTGCCAGCCAAGAGCTCATTGGAGGGTAGCGGGCACTGTACCCAACGAGGCAGTTGAAGGGCTGAGGACGGCATTAGCATGTAAATGGATTTCTCTCAATCTTCTTCTTCTTCTTCTTCTTCTGCTTCTTTCTTCTCCTCTCCATCTCTCCCTCAGAAAGTTTGCAGCACCCACCCCTCCTCCCCCTCACATCTACCGGCCAATTATATTCCTGTTGATGGTTGTGTCTTGGGCTTGATTATGCATGCAGGCAGCGGCACTGAGCGACTGCACTGCAAACACACTAATGCATGTGCACACACACATGCTGCTTGGCCACCAGAGCTGCAATGGCTCTTGTTAAGAGGGCTGAGAGATGTCCCTCTCTTGGCATGAGCTGTATGTGTGCGAGGTGCCAGAGGACCCCCTGTTGTGTGTCATTGGCCTCATTTTAGTCATCCTCCTCCATCTCCTCCTCTGCTCTGATCTCACTGCCCAAGTAGGAAGGTTGCCTAAATGTCTAAAAGTGAAAAAAAAAGTCTGCCATTATATAACATCTATCTATCTGAGTATCCATCCTGCTGTCTACTCTCTCTTCGTTTTTTTTCCTCTCCGCTCCCAAAGGATCTGTTGTGATACACAAGAGGACCCATGGCAGATAATTATCTAGATCTAATGAATCGCCTTTCCCGGACATTCGGCCAGTGGGACAAAGTTGTGACCCAAAATTCAGAGGAGCCCGCCACTGAGGCCAACCAAGAGTCAGCTAAAGTGGGTCAATGTTTCAGGAGCCAAATGGAGGACTGAAACAAACAGGAAAGTAAAGTCTGGGGGAGAGGACTCCTATATTCAGTCCTGGACAGGTTCATTTTTCAGGTATGAATTTGTCCTGCAGTGAAATCACACAGGCTTTTATTGGATCCTCATTCTGCTTTAATTAAAGCTCAGCAGAAGAGACTAAACATGGTATAGCCTCAAGACTCAGTGAGATATTCTCTCGGTAAAATACAGTTTTAAGTTAATCACATTTCATTTCCATCATCGGTGCAGCGAGTACAGCTCTTTAGGAGTTTAAATAGAAATAAAGCAGTATAAGCACATTTAATGAGAACTTTAAAGAACTGCCAAAATCTTTCCGGGGACAAAATGTTGAGCTAAAATTCACAGAGTGTGCCTTTCTATTCATAGTGTATAAATAGATCTCTTATTTCACAGATCATGGAGTATATCGACTGCGCTTGAAGGAGTGGAAGCTGGTCATTCTGGATGATTAGCCTCTGCATAAATTCTTGCTAATGAGTGAAAACACCAGTCTGAACAGTGCTTTCCACAGCCTAATGAGCCAGCCAAACATCTGCACATCGTCCTGGGATTTCTTCTATTACCGTTATAGGCTTGCATTCATAGACATCTATCAGCATGTGATTGTTTTTTGATTGTTCACACAACCAGATATGTGCGCTGCCAACACGCTGCAGAGGAAATCCACATTTTTGATGCCATGTTTGATTGCTCGAGGCAACTTAAAGCTCCACTAATCAAAAAACTCACACAGTGAAAAAACAAGCTGCCCGGAACAGAATGGCAAACAGACAAAGTTAGCAACTGGCTGGCAGGGACGCCGGGACATTTACATGCTAAAAAGCCAGACTTTTCTGAGGAGCTATTCAGAGACCAAATTCTTTTTATACATCGATGACTGTAGCTACCGTTAGCTTGTTCAGCCGTGCAGCTAGCCAGACTACCAGGTCGGTGTTGGTTTTTACACCGCTAGCATCAGAGCTTTGGACCGCTGGGAGAAAGAGGATTTCAGGCCCAGGTCTACCTGGTTAGCATGCTAGCTACAGTAGCTATCTCCTCAACACAAAACATACACGCCTTTGATACAGCATCATAACTGCTCTTTCTTTACATTCTTGTGAAAATGTTTTGAACTGAAAGTCTTACATATTGCACCGTTAATATCAGCGTACTTGGAGAAACCAAAGGTTCTGAAAGAGATGAGGGGAACAGCAGGGTCCAGGAGGACATTTGAGCGTATGTAAAAATATTGATTCAAGCAAATTCATCAGTGCTCTGCAGCTAAGTTTAGCAGCTGCAGTTGGTAGAGCAGCAGTAAGAGGGCTCCAGCCTTTATTGATAGTTACAGCTCATCTCCCTTCTCACACAGCAGCTCCCTTCAATTAACCTGCTGCAGACTGCACGGGGGAGAGAAGCAGCAGCAGGGGGACGCCTATATAAAGTAAACTGTGATTAAAATGAAACTCGATCTCCAGACACAGATCATCAAATAGACGAAGAAATAAAAATACCGCAAGTGGTTAATGTGCTCTGCAGGAGCTCGGCTGTCTAGTCACGCTGCTCGTGCCGCCGCCAACAACAACCTCAAATCCACTTCCCATGAGCACCGCGAACAGCGTGGCACCTGCCATTCGGGGAGCGGCCCCGCCCCCGCTGCAGCAGTCCATCACTCCGCCTGGTGAAATGGAAACACTGCTCCGCCACAGCCACTGCCTGTCAGCCCTTGACAGCCTGGGGACTGATGGGATGACGTCATTGTAAACACACGCGCGCACACACACACACACACACACACACACACACACAAACACAGGGTGATGGATGCCTTTGCGATGAATCATGGCTTGGGGCATTACCATCTTTTCGGAAGGGCCCCGTCTCCAAGGATCCCCATCGGCTTAACCCGCTGACCTTCACCAGAGAGAGCCCCTTCCCCTCGCTCCCCCTCCCCCGCTCTCTGTCCATCTCCTCTTCTTCACACCACTTTGGAACAAAGCCACGCTCACACAGTCTGTGAGAATACCAGCTCCGCCTCGACATCCTCCTCCCTCAAATACCTTCCCTCTGCACCCAACCCTGAATGGCCCGGCTGCTGAATGAATTAGAGCTGTAGAATGTGTGGGCAGGATTTTCACTGGGAAGTGTTCTGATTAACAACAATCCAGCATCAAGGGGAAAAGAATATTTTTACACATTTAATGATGATAAGTGGTTCTCATCTGGTTTAATCAATCTATCACTTGTACTGCAGAGGAAAATCTCAGGGTGTAGGTTCACTCAGTGTCGCAGTCTGACTTCGAAACAAAACAAAACAAAACAAAATGACATATGCAATGTTTATAAAACAATATGAAAAGATAGTGAAAACTGAAACAAAAATCTCAAATCTCTTTTGTTAAATGAGCCATTTTGTCCTTTCCCCTGTTGTGTTTAAGGCTTGTTTAGTTTTAGGCACAAGAACTACTTGGTCCACAGAATGAGCATCTGTATTTGTTTTTGTCAAAACAGCTTGCATTTGTGAAGAGTGACATCCACTTTAGTGATCTTGTAATTAGTTTGTTTACGTCACTTCTCCTTTAAAGTCCTCGAAGCAGGAGAAGGAATGCTTTAGTTTCCTTTTCTAACATACATTATTCAGGAAGTGCAGACACAAGAGGGAGAGAGACAACACGCCACACACAGTTAAGCAGCAACCAAGGATCTGTTAAAATGCTTGCAGAGGAGACTTCTTCAAACTCCCCTGGAACACCTCCAGCAGACTTCTGTAGCATGACAGAGGTGTGATGGAGTCATAGGGCAGCTAGAGGGCAACACATCCAGTGGGCGTGTGGGGTCAAAGATTTTCTGGCAAATGCAACAACAAACTTTTGCCTTTTCTCCATCAGACTGAAGAGGCAAACAGGCGAACATCAGCATAGGCTAAAGGCGTACTGTGCAGGGTTTTCCTGAAAACAGTCATAGACTCATTCTAAAGAAATCTCTCTCAATTATCAATTATGACCCACTGGAGGTGTGTGCCAGTGTCTGTATCTACAGAGAGCCTGTCCTCTGCCTCTACTCTCTTATGTTCTTAGTACTGTGTTGTGTTCAAGGTGTTTCAACGTTTCAGCAGCAGAGTGTATCACCCAGCCAATAACAGCACGAGTTGGAAAAACGTAGCGACCAGGTTGCATTGTCCTCTCCGACTTTCACAACCAGCAACCAACAACAAATCCTTCTTAATATAATTCTTATGTTTTAGGCGGTAGAGAAACTGATTTATAATGATGAATTCACAAATATCAGTATCAAATTCGCAACTTTTTTAGACACACGTACGGCAGGACCAAAAAATACCATCTGAGTCACTCCTTGGTGCACAAAATACAAGACAAATAAAGGGTCGTCTGCGTCTCCGATACAACAGCATACAGACATTTTTCACGCTTGAGCAGGCCCAAGGCTAGAGCGCCTGTTTATTATCTGTGCCTGCAGCCTCGGATGCATGTTAGAGTTCATTTCCATCTATTAGCAAGGCCAGCAGCCATGTCCTCTCCCTGCCATCAATTCCCGATCCAAACCGAAGCCTGACACCCAATTTCTCCCAATATCAACACTCCTTCCTCACAACATGAATGTCTCACCCCCCCACGGCATCTTTCTTAAAGGCGCGAGGAGGAAGGAAACATGAATTTTTAATAGGCACATAAAAAAAGCAAAAAAATAAAAATAAATAAAAAACACAATTAGTGGCAGGAAGGAAGATGGCTCATTTCGACTGTGTCTGCACTCCAAAATGAATTCTATATTTACCAGAAGCGGAGAGTAAGAGGAGGAAAAACAAAAAAGAGAGACGGCGAGCCGGAAACACTAATGAAGTAAAGAGAGCGCGCGAGCAGCGGCGGCTGCGAATGCGGCCATTGCCTGAAAATGTGGCACTGTGTTGATAAGGCTGCTGACACACCGTTAACATCATGTGTGACAACTAATTATAGCTCATGAATATTGTAAATAAGTGTGTCAGGGGAGTAATGGGTATTTGAATAGCAACTGTCTGGTACTTGCTACAGTCAAGATAGATTTGTACAGCAATGTAATGAGACTGGACTATGTGAGTTGAGTCTAAGTATGAAAAGTAGCACAAGTGTTAAACAATTTTCAAACATTGAGCAGAATCTGTATAAGAGCCTACACAAAGCAATAGTTAAGCTGTTAGTTAATCTGTTATGCTTACATGATGCAGTAAAATAGAATTTAAATGCAGTCCAAACAAAACTCTCTAAATGTAAAATATATGTAAAATATAACTCTCAGCACATTGACAGTGGATGCTTTCATTGTTCAGGACATTTTAGAGGAACATTTCCTTTACACATGCATTTATTCAACATGCTCCGGGGCATAAACAACATATAAAGAGGTATATTTGTCATTCATGTGAGCAGGTCATTTGCAGATCAGGAAACTGGAAGATATATTTATCGTGAGGGAAAAAAATATCAGCGTCTCACAAACTACCTGCTCATGTTTTTCTCCTCAGTCATCCTGCTACACTCCACCGCAGGCTTTCTCCTCTAAATGTTACATCACCGCCGAGACGGCGTGAAAAAAATCTCCATATTCACCAACCGACTCACTGAGAGAGAGAGATCATCTATCTACAGTATCTGCTCCCTTCAACGTGTCCTCACTTCAGAGCCTCCTACACTTCCAGACTGTTGATTCTTCCTCTCGTTTCCAAGCCTTTGCTCTCTCAGTGTGATCCCCCTTTCCATCGATCGTCCATGTCCACGTAATCTGCTATATTAAGCATCGACCTACACCCGACACACACATACACACACAGACACAACTTGACAATATGGCGAGATTTGGCACAAATTGCAGCCCAGGTGGTGCAGAGGAGAAACCCTCAGGAGTGAACACCACTGGCAGCGTTCACAGGTGGGAAACCTGTGACGCACCGTGTGCTCGTCCAACCCACCTATCAGACAGACTGTTGATATAACACAGCTCAGTGTTTGCTTTAGGTTACCGGTCTCAGAGAAAAAAAACACCTCTGTCACCAATCCACCACTCCTGCTTTGATGAAGAAGCTCATACTTGAGTATTTGTAGCTCAAAAGCATTGAGTGTGTCATCATCAGCTTTTCAAAATCACATTAATTGCTGTTTATTGACACCAAGTTGTTTCTTTACTAAAATGTTATCGTCTTTATTTCCTGTGTGGTTTGCTGAGTTTCAGTGATGTAAATTACATTTCTATAGATGTCAAAATATCTAAAAACTAGATGAGTTCTGTATTGTTGCTGCATTCCCAAATCATCACAAATGTTTCCAACAATGTTCATTAAAGATACGTTTCATTAGGTTACTGATAAACGGGAATGAATATATCTATAAAACTTTCAAACATTAGCTCATGCAGGAACATTTCCTCCTGACTCACGTCCATAGATTACTTTGACTGAGCCCCCTAGCAGCAGAAATGACTTACTGTATTTTAAGTGTAACAGTGTTTTGTCACAGAGAAAAATAGGTCCTGTTAGAAAACACATCTCTTTGGTGATGACAGGTGAGACATTGTTGTGTTTGCTCCTACTCATTTCTAGAGGGAGCTTCTGCAACGTGCCAATTTCCCTTCAGGGATCAATAAAGTATTTCTGATTCCGATTTACTACAGGACGTCTAAGGAACACATTCAATTTGACAAAGGAAAATGACACTCATACAGAGCACTTCCTGACAGACCTGCATACCAAGCAAACTGAGCTGGTGCACAATTTAGTGCAGGAGGCAGCTCAGTAGGAATTCTGTAGAACTCAGCAAGAAATTAAATAATGTATTCAAAATGGCTGCAACATATATCTGTTATCTACAAATGTGACTGTTACAGCAGTCGGGGAGCACATGTAATGTTAAAGCGCCTGTATGCATCATTAAGTCGTCCGCAGAGATTGTTTTGTTATTTCTGAGTGTCTTGACGTTCAGCACAGACAAACTTTTTATTTGTTTCTTGTTGGACTGAACTTGCTGAAGCTGCTCTGTTGTATTCTCATTTCTGATTGTTCGGGGCTAAACTCAATCCCAGATGAACGTAATATCTGTGGGGTGCACTGTGTGAGTCCCTGGTTTGATTGCAGCTGGTGTGCATGTCCAACTTCTCTCTCCGCTTGTTTCCCGTCTGCCTCTCCACTGCCATCCGACCAATAAAAAACTAAAATCCCCCGAATGGATCTAAACAAAAAAAAGGCTTTGTTGTTTCTGTGTTTTATTTGTATCTAATTGACATCCTGACATCTGGACTTCCATGAGGAAAAAGTTTGAATCGTATCATGAGATCATTACTTTTTAGTTGTTGTTCCAACATATACTCATTGAGAGCTTGAGGCTGCATGTGTGTTGTGCCCTGCAGCCGGAGCTGTTGGCTGGCAAACCAGTGTTGAGTAGTCAAAATTAAAAGTTTGGATGAAAATGAGATTTTGGCAAAAAACTTGAAAAACTGTTGTTACTGGAGAGCGCTGCCGGTGTCGCCTGGAGGGACGGGCTTTTTGAGACCTGAATATGCAGTGTCATCAGGAGTGTCTTCAATAAAATGAAGGTAAAATCAGCCCTTCGATACCGAGTATGCGTTTGGATCTGTTGTGGCAGAAAGGCTCAGACAGGATTTCATCAACCCCAGCACGGACAAAGCACTAAACTGCAGTTTTAGAACTTCAGCAACAGAACTTCAGAGGTGCTGTACACATGCCAAATGCAAATCATCTCACCACGCCTCAGCCTTTCCAAATGCCTTGCTGGGATATCTTTTTTAAAAACTGCTTACTGCTGTTAATTTGCTGTGTGAACTCGTTCATTTCACACACTCACAACGCTGTCAGATTTCTGTTTTATGAAGCTCAGTGTGCTTAGACATACAGAACTGCAAAAAGGTATTCATAGAAATTCATAACTTGCCCTGATCCACCTCATTTGAACCACTCAGCCCTTCTTCAGCCATAATAAATCTGAAGAAGCAGCAGAATCATGCTCTGGAGAATTGTTCTCCACTATATGGGGAACTCGTCAATCACTGGCAACATAACCAACTGGATGAGAAACGACGGAATAAACAGATAAATAATCACATAAACACAATAGGCTCAGATTCATTGTTATGAACACACACACACACACACACACACACACACACACACACGCGCGCGCGCGCACACACACACACACACACACACACACACACACATATATATATATATATATATAAGCCACATACAAAACCACAGATGAATGGAACATGACTTTCACCACCCTTTTGTCTTGCAGCTCATTGTCTCTAAACACAGATCCATGGACACACCCACATCCTCTCCATTGTGTTTTACACACCGCACATACACATCGCACACTTGTCAACCAGCAGCTCCTCTGTACCTCGTACCTCTCTCTCCCTGTCAAACAGCGCTCTCTGACAGACCGAATCAGTGCAGCATGAGGTCACCGGCCTACACCTTCATCTACACACTGCTGCAGACCTGAAGGGAGGCTGTCCGGAGGTGTGTTCAGACTGAGTGGGTTCAGCACACTGGCCATTTATACAAGTACAGATTGAATGCTGACATTGTTGTCAAATGCGGTAGGTGCAAACAGCGGGACAGACAGACAAGCAGGCAGACAGACAGCAGGAGAGATGGGAGTCGTTCAGCCATGAACACAACGCCACAAACACACTTGTAACATTTCCGCTTTCAAGAGAGGAGAGCAGCATTTAGACAAATATTTCAAAAAGCAAGGCACCACACATCCAGTGAATACAGTTCGACTCACATGGCTGACTGCCCTCTTGAAAATGACTCAATTTCACACAAAGCCGACTTATTGATTCAAATTATGCAATGCACTGACAGAGCTGGGTATTACATATCATTTTGCTTTAATGTTAAATACTCAGCAGCAGTACAGACACCCAAATGTGTCCCAAGCACCGTATTGTTTCATATTTTTGGTAAGGTTCTGGTATCACTGCTTGTGTTGATGAAAAAATCAACTCTGACCCACCGACATGTTTGGAACATTCGATTTAATGGAGGTAAAGGACAGAAAAAAAAACTATTTATACATCTCAAACTGGAAGGTATCTGAGCAGCACCAGTATCTAACAATACCCGATAACAATACCATCTGTCAGAGTTCAGGTATGAGCAACAGGGAAGACGATCAACATGCAGCAGGAAGAGCGGGTTGAATCAAAGGGGACTCAATGTCACTGAACAGGCTTACAGGAAGGCAGCGGGTCTAAATACAGATATAAACTACTGGCAGCATTTCTGTGACGTGAATAGGATACAGTACAGTACAGGCAGACGTGGTTGAAACATCCAGGAAAAGAAGGAACTAAGACAAATAAATATACACTTGGGCTTAATGAGAGAACAAGGGGCTGGTGTGCAGAGAGGCAGGCTAACGAAGGAAGACTCCGGGCATGTCCCACATCTCTTATATCCATTTTCCACTGGCCAAAAATCTCACTTAAGCCCGTTAAGATCAAGCTTTTGTGTGCAGTGGGAATGTGGAAACTCTGCATTTACACCCGGGTCAATTGACTCTGCAGAAGACATGGTTTTTATCCCCTCGGCTCGACTTCTATCACAATGGGTCTATTGTAGTTTTCTTTTCTGTTACAACTGTTTCTAACGCATTCATTATGTGAAACGTGATGTCTGTGATGTTCAGCGTAACACAACACTAACCCTAACGATAACCCTAACCCCTCAGGCTTCCTCGCCTGCAGGAAGTGGGAATGGAGTCAATAGGCAATTCTCAGTGGGTTGACCCATGTTTTAAAAAAATGTGTAGAACTGTTAATTTTGGTGGAAAAGCATTATAAGAGAGAGGCAAACAGACAAATTACCTCGCCCCAGGAACCCACGTAAAGGCGACTGGCTTAAGGACCCACAAGTGGCCCTAATGACTTTGAAGCTCACACTCCCACACAGAGTTTTAAAACCTGCAACTCCTCTCCAGTTAGTTAGAACTGAAGAACGATGAGAGGTGAAACATCTTCAAGAAACTGAAACACGTCCATTGCCTATAATACAGCACCTAGAATTACCATGACCTGGACGACTGAGAACCTTCATCAGCAAGTAGAAATGACACAACTCTTAATTAAATCAGAAAATCCACTCACTTGTTGGTGATCACAGCCAACAACTAAAAAATACTCAAAACTGCATTTGTCATAGTCTCACATACACAAGGTGAAAACATTACCTACCAACACTGTTGCACCATGTAAGCCTCCAGTGCAAACTTTTAGAACTTGACATGTTTTTTTAAATACTTTTTGATACTTGGCGTAATACATGATGAAAGTTCTCAAGGTAACTGTGAGGTCAGAACGCCGTATGAAAGATTCTGAGCTGCTCACAACTGCTTTCATGCTCAACAGGGCGTGACAAGAGTACAATCTGTTCAAGGAATCCTACAGCAATTACATTAGAACATTTAAATATAATACCTTCATCAGAAACGTAGAATAATGTGACTCTCTGATTTCTTAAGATAATTAATATAGCAACTGTTTTACAGTTCCATTTATTTGCAGGTCGAAGCGATCACAGCTGGGTAGAGGAAGCTGTTTCCTCCTTCGTCTGATGTAAGTGTTGAATACATTGGACGGTTCAGTATGTGCTAACAGCCTGTATGTGGTTGCCCACTCACCCTGCTGCTGCCTCCCACTCACTGTAATTCCACATTAGGGAGGCTGACAGGTGAAAGCAGACAGTCTCTCCATGACCAACCAACCAGCACACTGGATTATTCCTGCTCTTCCTCACTTACTGTACCATGCACCCACACACATACACACAAAGATGCAGGTAGCACAGATCGCTGTGCACACTAACATTGTATTAAAGCCCTCGGCGTATACATAGAGATCATGTTTTCAGTTACCGCTAGAAGGAACGTCTAGCATTGATTATTTGGAAACAGAAGTGAAGACTTTAAAATGACCTGCTTCTAGTAAAATGCGTTACAGTTCAACCTTTAAAATAAAGTATTTCACTGAGGGACTGCATAATCAGCAGCTCTCTATGGGCTCTCTGGAGTCCAACACACCAAGCAGACAGGTGGCGCTTCTTCAGCAGTGTGTAGCCAACCATTGTCTGTAGATTCTGAGTTGTGTCCGACACTGCTGGCCGTCTTATCAGTGACCATTTGGCCAATTCAACACATCGAAGAGGCTTCGGCAGTAAGAGTGAGACAGCTGATTGGTTGTTCACTCTACTGAAGCTTAGTGATTACACTCACTTAGCGCATTTTGTTATTCTCTATTTTCTTCTCCAAACCAAAGACCACAGGCTGACAACACTTGGTTAAAGAGAAACAAACTAAAATGTGTGCTGCCAGAACACCTTTTTTTGGAATGTTCTCAGTTATAAGTGGGAGACTTTAAAAAAAAAAACAAAAAAGACAAAAAAAACCCCACTTTCACTGTGTGATGAAGATCTGCTTCTGTTTATTGGTCTGTCCGGTTCTGTTTATGGATTACAAACACAGACTCTTTACTCATCATTACCACTCAGGCAGTGGTAGTGTTAGTGGTGTTTTCAGGTGCAAAAAAGAGACCAGGTATCAGGGGGCAGCTGTAGTTCAGTGGGTAGAGCAGGTTGGCTAGTGATTGGAGGGTTGCTGGTTCAAATCCCTGAGCTGCATGTTGAAGTGTCCTTGAGCAAAATACTGCTCCAAGGAGATTGGCTCCAGTGAAAACCCCAGCGACCTCATAAAAGGGATAAAGAGGTTACAGACAATGGACAATGGATGGATGGACACCAGGTATCCCATCTACTTGTCTTCATCTTAGACTCAACCCCATTTCCAACACGTGCTCCTTTGTCAAGGGGTAGTGGCTGGGAATGAAATGAAACAAGCCACCCAGTTGAATTCAGTCAGAACTGTCAAACTGTGAAACACGCTCTAAACTAACATAAATTAGATAAGAGGAAACATGTTTTGTGTTTCATTTATTTTCTGTTGGATTTGGTGATTTTCTCCTCGTGTGTCATGTTTTTTTCTTCTTCATTTCCTTTCACTGCCCATTTCCCATCTTTTTTCCTGTTCACCTGTGTTTCATTTGTCACTTAGTCCCTGTGTGTTTAAGCCTGAGTTTCTCTTTGCTCTTTGTCAGTTCATCTGTTGTTGTCATGTGTCTCCTGTTCCTGTGCTGTGTCCTTGTGTCCGTCCTGTTCCTCGTGTTCCCAGTGCTTCTGTGCTTTGTAGACTTACAGGTTTTGTAAATTGTTTGACTACTAAATGCTTGGATTTTCCTGTTTCCTGTGTTTTCTTGACATCTACATTTTGTTGTTGAATTTCGACTCTTGGATCATGTATTATCTGAGTCTGAATTTTTAGCTGTATGCCTGCCTGAGTGTTTCACATTTGGGTGCCAATTTGTTTAAAACTGACACAGAGTGATAATCGATTTATGAGGCCAATATTTTAATTTAGATCAAGATAACAAATCACTGAGTCGGTCAAACTTTACAGTCAAAGAAACAAACTTGTCTAGGCTCTGTGGTGGACGACACAAGGTAAATGCCAGTGTCTATAATACGCTTACATCGGCTGACAAGTCAAGGTCTGTTATATCGCCCTGCTCTTCCAATTCTGAGTCTATAGCCTTTGCAGTATGTACAGTGCCATGCACATTTTGCTTTAAGACAGAATCAAACCAATGCAAAGCAAATCATTGACACTGACAACAGCAAACACAACCGTTTTCTGGCATGTAGTGACAGAAACCCATGAGAAAAAAATACTTTATAATCAGCAAAAAACACCCATGAGCCTTGTGTATACATGCAGGTACCACAGCAAAACCATTCTGTATGCCATTAGAGATGGTTATTCTTTCCCTGCCCGCTCACCAGCCTGCAGCACATTACAGGCTGACAAGCAGCCTCCTCTTCCTCAGCTCTGCAGCTCACAGATTATCCCTTCATTCTGACAAAGACTGCATCAATAATTAAATCTCCGGCCAAATTGCAGAGCAGAAATTAACGGCGAGTGTGAATGAGATCAGCCACGAGTCATCAAACGCAGGGCAAGCGAGCGGAGCTTGATACTGTGGGCGAATCAAGGGTGTGAATATCTGAGAGGGTCAGCTTAATGTACGTCCCCGTGGCCTTTCATTCATTTTGATCCTCCGCTTCCTCCATGAATCCACTCTGCTCTTCAGCTCTGTGACTGCTGCAGCCGCATGTGACGTGCATAATGTAGATGAGAAACCATAGACATACCATGGAACATGCCCACTTCACAGGCCACCTATGTGAGAAAAGGTCAGTGTGTCTTCAGCAAATGCAAATTCCTTCCGTCCAACAAAAACACCTACAATAATAGATGCATTTATGTGTCTTCTGGCGCACTGGGACGTTCCCAACGACCTCTGCTGATGAGGGAGTTTGCACAGGGCATTTCCTGTTTGAAGAAGCAAACAGTGACACTTGACTGATTGACCGTCCAGGTCAGCTCTGCTCTCCTGAACCATGATCCACCTCCGGGACACGACGCCCGCTGGGACCGAACAACAGCAAACAGTCAAGGCAGCTGTTCAGCCAGGCAGTAACTGTCCTGCGACGGGCCGAAATCCTTCATATTTACTGGAGATTTTACAACTTCCATACAATACCTTGAGAAAATATCAAGATTCTATATCATTTTCAACACCACAGGGAAAACTGGCACAGCAAAATGACATTAACATCAAATATCCCTCTTGTTTTCTTTTGTCTTTGCACCAGGCCTTTAGAAATAAGGCAGAGATTCTTGCACTAACATTACGCACATGACCTCCGCGTGCAAGTTCTTCCTGACAGGACTCATCAAGCTACATGTACAAAACAATTATTTTTTTAAAAAAAACATGAAAATACATTTAAAAAAAACATGTGATGCTTACAACACTACTGTTACTGACAGTTTTTCTCTGAGACTACACAGTGCCCCTGTCTCGTCTGTGCTGAAAAAACTGATTTGATCATCTACGTCTTATCAAATTAGTTGACCAAAAATGTTGGGGTCAGTGTGGTTGAATTCACAAAATCTAGCACTGTGTTTCATTAACAGCTTGAATAAGGTTCTGATTCATGCCTCTGACTGGATTCATGTCCATGGCTACAGATTTTATCCTGTATTCAATTACAATGTATTATTATTGATAATTTAGTTTAAGAGACTTCTGCCTTGTTTAAATTGTAAACATGATTTCTCATAAGCAAAGATGAAATATTTGAAACTGCTGGTCCTAACCTAAGCTTATAAGGTTTCTCCTCATGTGTCATGTTTGGCCTTTACTTCCTGTCTTTGTCCTTTTCCCACCTTCTTTCCTGTTCACCTGTGTTTCACTGGTTAATTTGCCTCTGTGTGTTTAAGCCTGAGCTTCTGCTCTCCAGCCCTGTTCTACCCCTCATCTTCCCAGAGCTTGATTGGTTTGTACATTATTTAGTTTTTGTATTTTTGTTTTTAATTCTTCGATCTGCCCTGCCTGCTTCTCCTGCTTTGGACTTTGGTTTAAAGCTTTATTCAATTAAAGCTTGCTTTACCCTGCCTGTCTACTGAGTGTCTTGCATTTGGCAGGTCTTTGTTTCTATATTGAAAGAAAAATGAATGGCAGGAGTCAGTGCTAATAACTAGGCTAATAAAGCACATGCATCGGCCAAAACATTGCAAGAAAAAGTAGCATAAAAACTGCACAGGGAACGCTGAGTAAGAGCAACAAATGAAAATGTCTGAAAGTTTGAAACCCAGATCACAGTGCAGCTTTGCTTCGGCGCCACTGTCAGCCTGTATCCCAGCCTCACATCTGGTAAAGAGGTCTTTAGCTGTGAGGAGACAGGCCATCATGTCACACAGCAGGACGGCCACCTGGGGGCTGCTCATCATCAGCCGGCTGTGGGAGCAGGAGACCACAGCTCAACTCGAACAACCACGAACACAAACACCACGACAAGGACAAGTCCCAGGCCCCGAACACACGAGGGACCGGTCCTGTCTCACAACTTCTGACATGTTCTCCGTGAGAAAAGTACCAACAAACGAAAAGGAAAGTCTCCCACACGGAAAATAAGGACACAAGAAAACAAAGGTGACCTCGAGAGCAAGGCTGAAAAAACAAAACTCCCCATTTATATTTGGGATAATGGCCACTGGAATTGGGTTTAACCAAAAACTGTATTTGCAGAAAAAAAAATTGCAGTCATCCATTTACACAGACCATTAAGCCCCATGCATTTAGAAGAGGGACAAACCAATAAGAGGAAAAACCTGACTGTGCTCTGCCGCATGGAACACTGCAATTCAACCGCAGCACACCTCCGGGATCAGAGCGAGGACGCTCAAAGAGATGAAAATCAGAAGTCGAGCTCAACTTCATTTCACTGGTGTGCACACGTTTTCCACCCTCTCCCAGCATGCCTTGCTCTTACATTGTTGTGAGACGCCGGCTTGGATGAATGGACAGCTTTGCCTCGGCATGTACGTCCATTATCGCGTGAAGCATCGGGGTAGGTGCACACAGCGCTGTTTGGAGTAAAGGTCTGCATATTGATGTACAACCCGATTGTTCTGTACAATGGAAAACTAGTGGAGCGACATAATGAATGAGCACAGAGAAACAGACTCATTGAGGAATAAGCCTGAGAGAAATGCCACAGCGGCTTCAGCGGAAAATATAATGCTCCTCTGACGAGAGAGCGACCTGGTGATGTTTTCAGCAGATGGGATTTGGAGAGTGGAGGAAACGACAGAGAAAAGGAGTCAGAGCAGGGATGGTGGAGCGGTGGGTGAAGGCAGGTGGATGGATGGAGACAGATATGAGGAGTTCCAGACAGTAATATGGTGTTTATGTTCCACCTGCATGTTGCTGCTGTCTTTATCTATGCAGGGATTATCTGATGGGCTGACAAAGCCCTCCCTCCCTCCTCCCCCCTCATCTCATCCCCTGACTTCTCTACACTTGCACGTAGTGCTCAGGGAGCAACAAACAAATGGATTCACGCCTGTCGCTGTCACTAAAAAGCTTTCTGGTGCAAGTGTACTTTTAACTTGAAGTGTGAACACTAATGTGAGGTCATTTTTTGGCCAGACTTGTATTGAATATTGAATGAGTTCACAGTTTCAAACACAGTTACTGTGGTTTCTGCATTAATGACATTTCTCTGGCTGGAGCTGAGCCTTGAGAGGAGGATTTGTTTGGTTCTGTGTGTATCTGTCTCGCAGACTCCTCATTTCGCACACTGGACTCATCAGCCTAATATTTATGTGCACATTTATGACTGTATCAAGGACCTCTTATGGTTGTTGTCATACTGTTTTGAAAAACCTTCTTTTGATTGCTGTACAGACAGTATAACATCTGTAGCACGGTGTACCTATTCACCTTAGATCACTCTGTACCAGTTTCCAGCTCCTTGAGTGCTTCTTGTGAATTCAAATAGATATCAATACAATTCTTAAGGAGCCTATTGAAAGGCTGGGAAAAGTGTCTTTTTAACAGTATTCACCAGTATATATGATGCATTACAGCACAGAAAAGGCAATCTTCCAGGCCAAAAACAAGCCTAGCCTAGTGTGTTGAATGTCTCACCTTTAACTGGAGCATCTGCGGATTAATTCCATACACACTATGTGATGACTGACTAAAGGACGGCATGATGCCAGATGAAGACATCCCCAGTTCTGCTATCTCTGCTGCCGTCTTGACTTTATGCCTGCCTGCAGATCTGATTCTAGTTGATTGGGCTTCTCTACATGTGTATGTTTGTTTGTTCACTGTGAGTTTACTTTATGTTCTTCATCTTTGCTGCATAAATGTGTGCTGCTTTATTTATTTGATGCTGCTGTGTTACCTTCTGGAACAGGTGCAATGTTTGTGTGTATATACCTTTAAAGCCTGATGCAATATGAGTCACTTATGGGAAATGTGAGTGAGGAATTGCATTGCGATTCGTTAGTGGCCATTATATCAAAGGCAGTAATTTCCTGAAGACTGGAGCTCTTTAATCCAATATGAATCTGCTCCAGAGGCAGAGAAATAAAGGTTCCAATGAATGTTTGTCAAGTTTTTCAGGAAACCTGCAGATTTTAGCAGGTGTTTTCAAACAGTGGCCTTGGTTTTAACAGGCGCCCGCGGATGCCATTCACTTTTATCTTCCAGCTGTTGAAAGCAGTAGTAACATCAATTTAATCTTTCATCCCTTTCAAATTAAAAATGAATAGATAGAAAACTATTGGCTTGCTAGTTTTTAGATTGCTGCCCCACTGAATATCTTGTAAAAGACGTTTTACAATAGATTTGACTCTTGAGTCAATCTTTTAACAAATACTCAGCAGTAAACTTTTGCTTTGTGTTACAAACACTGCATGACATTGGTCAATTTAGTCACATGCAACGGTGACCACGCTTACAACGAGCAGAAGCTGCAGATTTAGTCATATTTTGATGGAAAGACGTGTCTGTGTGTGTTTGGGACACAGTGAGCATCTGAACAGATAGCTGATAAAAAGTTTATTCTGCAGGAGTGGTTTGAAAAGTTTCTATGGACATTCTATTACCTTTTATTTGGCACAAAGCGTTGTCACAATTGGAATCCATCCAACCCACTGCTGTGATCCAAGCTGGCTGCTGCTGCTTTCCTTCCTGAGCGAGCTGCAAACTTTCAGGGCCATGTTTCAAGCCTGCAGGGGCTTCGAATTTGATACTAAAAGCATGAGTGACTTGCCTATATTTGTATCTACTCTGTGAGCATTCCTTTTAACCTATGATTTCATAATCTCACACTTCCTATTCTCCTTTTCTGTGCTGTTCTTTTAGTAAAGACAGCAGAGAGCAAACTCTTTTCAGGCCAGTATTTGTACATGCAGCACACCTCCTTCCCATTCTTATTATTTCACCGCTCCGTATTTCTACCCTCAGTAAAAAGTAAGGTTAGTACAGCGTGACCCCGTACCAACTGAATGGCCAGTACCACCAGTTACATTCCTCACCATCTCCTCGCGTCAGTTTAACGCCGGAGCCTTTGATGCCTTGACCTCGTCAAACAACTGCTGAGAGAATTCAAGTGCAGCCACATTACGGTTACAGCGAATATGTGAATGTGTATACATGTTAAGAACGGGCTTCGAGCAGCAGTGCGTAACGACTTCTCTTGGCACGGCTGACTGAGGAAACAAACCACAGAGCATCTGACACAAACCAACAAAAGCACACTGACTACTGTGACTCACAAAAAAAAACCTGGGGGAAAAAAAAAAAGCAATCCAGCCAAAGACAAAGACATAAAGTACAATTCTGTAGCTCCCTGGTACAAATATGTTAGCGGGAGACAAATCAATAGTCTATCTCCTGTCTGTACCTTGCAACATGTGGAAGAAAGAAAGAGCCATCTAAACAGGGCTCTGCTCGGCTCCACTCCTGTTATTTTCTATCACTCTGATGGCACAAAAGAGAGCGGGAGAAGAGGAAGAAAGCAAAAGGAGGACGGATGATCGGCATGCATTTATTCCCATCTCAGATTTGAAAAAGTCTGCCTAATCAGAAGTTATTGTTGTGTCTTCATTTTTTCTTGACAACAGTAGAAGTGCTCACGGCACACCTGGCAGATCTGCATCCAAACACAAACGAAAAAAGAGCAGAGCAACAGAGACATGCTTTCCTAGTTTCACCCATGAGAACTTTTCTATACCTCTGCTGTTTTTACTACTCTCCCACTCCTCTGTTCTATCCCCCACCACACAGACACACGCACGCTCGCACACACGCACGCTCGCACACACACACACACACACACACACACACACACACACACACACGCGCACACACACACACACACACACACACGCACACACACACACGCACACACACACACACCTCCCACCACCTTCCTGTTGCTGTTCTGATTGCAGTGGAGATCAGGCCGGCGAGCACAACACAGAGAGAGAGCACAGTGGGTGCCGCTAGGACAGAGCATGTGGGTGGATTGCAGTGAGACCCACCACCAGCGCAAATACCAGCACTGCATCGCACAAAACAGACATGCACACACACACACACACAAAGAGAGAGAAGTTTAACATGAAACAAGAAAGAGAGACGTAAAACTCCAAGAATATGCAGCAGCATCTGACTGAGGGAAGATGGCCGAGTAGTCCCACTGTGAGGAAGCCTTGTGGGTGATGCCATGAAAGCATGTGTGTGTGCAAGTGTGTGTGTGTGTGTGTTGTGTGTGTGTAGTACAGTATGTGGATAGGGTGCAGGGTACTCTGTGATGGCAATGACAAAAAGACATCATTCATTTACACATCTGCACTCAGATGTTTAAGCTGCTGTTCATGTCTTTAGCTGTGTTTTGGTTTGTAGAAGACTGGAGTTATGAAATGCAAACATTATTTCTTGTTTATTACAACTTGGGTTTGTTTTTTGTAGCTTTGGCCACCAGATACGATGACATGACACAAGTTCACTGCTGAAATCTGGGAACACGATGTCATGGCTAAAACGATGTTAAGCCCAATGAGCTAAACCAAAAGATTTTGCTCATGCTTTAAATAAATTACAATTGATCGCTTCCATTGATTAAATATTTGTGTTAATAGAGCCACTCTTACCTGGTCGGGAAGGGGTTTCACTGTGTTATTCTACTGACTATGGGGTCATCTCGTTGGTCGAGAGGCTAACAATAGTCTGCAGCATAACCTTTAACAGCATATAATTATAATATTTTGAACTATAATTATAATCTTACAACCCACTGATGAACACATATTTGAACATCAGATCTAAGCAATTTGCTTTGAATTATCATTATGAAGTAAATGTTGGTGGCACAATGTAATGGATATAATGACACCGTCTGTGTTTAAAATGGTTCCTTATAAAATGTGCTGTCTCTGGGAAATCTTGTTTTCCACCGGGCACAAAGATCTCCTGAGAAAATAAAGGCTGACAGTCAACTCTTCTATCTACGCTGCAGCCTAAATGACTGAATAAACTCAGTTTGTCCTGTGTGGCTGGTAGTTTCTATTGTGAGGAAAACAGAAAATGACATGCAACAACAATACCACTTCAAGACGCTACAGCTGATATAACCATGTGTACTTGGTTATTCCAGTGGCAGTCAATTAATGCTAATTGGTTCTCAGCCCGAGGGAACGTTATGCTCCATAACTGACTGCCACAATAAAAACAAAAAATATCCAAGATGCGATAAACTGGAACTATCTGTCACATGAAAAATATCAGGCAAAAAACACATTTTCAAACGCAACAGAATTATGTCAAAACACGTGTAATTACTAAACAACACAGCGGTGATTCAATATTCACGGATGTGCTTGTGACTCAAAACAGAATTAGCATTGTTGTTCTCAGTGAATAAAACAGCTCATTCATGATTTAGTTGTGAACGCGTCTTGGTTCGCTTGCTGTCTTTGTTCTTGCTCGTTTGTATCATCTCCCCTGTCATGTGATGGTTGTACAGAAATGTTTGTATCCTGCAGGAAATGTTTCCTTTTACTTTTCCACCGAAAACCTCAGTTGCCAAAGTCTGCATTTCCTCTTCAAAAAACACAACAGGGAGGCAGTGTTTGTATGATGCAGCGTCTCTGAAGGCTTTGAAAACTCTCTGTGGACGTGTCCTGAGCAGGTACTACACACCAAGGAAACTCCTCTGTAGGACTCCACAGAGGGACGCAGACTCACTTGAGGAAGCGTCCGGAGAGAGAACGCCAAACTGGAGCAGACTGAAAACTTGTCACCTCCCTCACACTCTCTCATGTTCACCCCTCTCCACTTCCTGATTTGTCTTCATCTCAGCTCTGGATGTGTGATTTTTCCGTGTTGTTCTCTTGGTGTTTGCTTCAGTTTCTCCTTCCTTTTCTCCTGTTATCTGCTGCCTTTCGTTCTCTGGCTCCTCCTGCCTACCTCTTTTATCCCCCAGCTCTCCTTGTCTGGCTCCTCTCCCTCCCTCTCCCTCCCTCTCACTCTCTTTCTCCACTGATTGCCAACACATTCATTCCTCTACGCTTGCCTGCTCACTAATGGCCGTGGCAGGTGTTCTCCCAGGTGCTTGAAGAGAACGGCCTGGGCTGAGCCTTTAAAAGCCTGGAATCAGCACCTCGGTGGTCCTCCCCCCTTTGGCGTGGTCTGCCTTCAAAACCCTCTGCCATCAAAGGACTGTAAAGCTGGTATGCGCGCGCACACACACACACACACGCACACACACACACACACACACACACACACACACACACACACACACACACACACACACACACACACACACACACACACATACACACACACAGTATACAGCGAGACAAATACATCCAGATCCTCATCTCTTCGGCCTGCACCGAGACGGTGGTTGTTTGGGCTTCAGGTGCGGAGCAGATCGGTCTTGGCCGGCTCTCTAATTTTGTGCTGTCACGGATTGCCCACTGGAGAACACACAAACAAAACCACACACACACAAAATCTCTAATAGCTTCACACTGAAGAGGGAAGCGGACACTCAGGGTCGGGGGGGTGGGGGTGGGGTTAACAGTGACAGCGGTGTGTGGTTACAGGACTTATAATGGCTCACTTGGAAAGCTCGGGCCGAGCGGTCCCAACACATGAATGGGAGAGCAGAGAAAGCAGCATTGTGATTAGACTGTGAGCGGGCCACCCTCTCAGGTTTGCTTTTCAATCAATCAGCAAGTTGTTTCTAAATAGCATCAGTATAACTTTCACCTGCATTCAGTGGACGACCTTCATTTTAAGGTGAAGCCAGTCGTGCTTTGTGTCCCACAGGTTTAGTTTCTACAGGACTTTATTCCTGAGAGCAGCTGCTGCGGTCAGCGTTCACGCCGGCCATCAATGCAACGAGACAGCAGAGTAAAACACAGGACACTGTTTGTGTCCTGTGTGGAGCCAAAAGCCAGTGTTGACTTATTTCAACTTTGTCAATATACACATATAAGATAACGTCATGTACACACTATATGTATGTCGTGTCACTTACATGATGTAATGTTAAACCATGATTTTTAACATGTCACTACGTGCAGCTTACTCTAAAATGTGCACAGAGAGAAAGTTTGGAGAGTAATGATAGCAGGTATCGTCCCCCCAGAGCCCGGAGCCAGAGCAGATAAAATGCCTCATGGATGAACTGTGCGATACGCCCAGCGTGTTGGGAAACTATTTCTTTCTTCCCCTCGGAGCGTTGTGCAGTCCAGGTGTTCAGTACTTGAGCAAACAAGTCTTAAGTACAGAATCCTCCAGCTGAAGTGAAAATACTGACTCATCAGTAACAGATCCAGCGGCTTTGTAGGTTTCTTCACACTAATGGGTCGTAATATACAGACAGCATGATGGATTAAAACCTGACTGAAGGCCCACAAAGTTCAAACGATCATGGTACAATAACTGTAGCAGACAGGTGGTTACTGAGCTACTGTATGAAGGTCTGTGTAATTTTATTTGTACATCATGGATGATTAAAGCTGCACCCACTGTGCTATTTAAAATGATTAACTTCATTTGTATTCTTATGTTTTCACGACTACTTGTGGGGCAATTTAGATTTTTTGTTGTTGTCATGTTTCAGGTTCAGGTTCAGGAAACTGAATAAATTACCATAAAAAACCAACATAGTAAATATTTATCTTTGCACTGAACTGAAAAAAAAAATGATTTAGTCAGTTGATTCATAATTGCTTCTCCTTCCCTGTGAGCGGGCCCTGTTCCTGCTGTTAGCTGCTTACACCTCATCCGCTTCAGACTGAAAACTCCTCTCTTCAGACAGAACAAAAAAAAAAACTTTCTCTGTCTCTTATTGTTAAATGTCACACTCGAATACAGTGTGTTCAATGACACTGACATACCTGGATCGTTCTCGCAGGTTGTACACATGGTTTACTGCGCTTCATGTCGGTCACTTTGCATGAAAAGCATTTACATCGACGTGGCTGCTGACATCATTTCCTGGTGTTGTTAGCGGAGACAGCCAACTGAACACAAGTTTAGACTGAGGCAAACGAAGCCGGTGTGAGAACAGCATCATCCTCTGACGGGTGGTTCGGATATTTAAGCAACATATCAGCGGTTGAGGAATCTAAACTAAATGCCTCCGAGAAATGAGCCTTTGATGTGGAAGCAGAGGCTTGGACTGGCAAGTGGGAGATCTGGGTTTGTTTTCCACTTGGTTATACAACAAAAGAAAGGGAGTATTTTAAGATGCCGCCCTCCTCTGTCTCTTTGGACAGCTTTCCTTTACTGGCAAATGAGCATGGGGGTACAGACCCTCCTCTCTGCTTCACTGGGCAGTTTGTATAATGTTCTCATTGATTTCAGCCTTGGCATCATGGATGACACCTCCGCATCGGGCCAGAGTGAAGAAGGATCTACCTCATTTAGCCCTATAGCTCACAATAAGCTGAAGATGTGTGTGTGGGTGGGTGTGTGCCGGAGAAACGAGGTACTATGTTTGAGTGCGTGTGTGTGTGTGTTTGTGTGTGCACCCACTGTACGTGTGTATGCTTCCTTCGTGTCTTCGTAGAGTTAAGATGGCAGATGTTTTTTGTTTTTTTTCTTTCCAGGACAAAGACATCAGTTTCACAGAGCAGCAGAGAACAACACGACCGGGGTGAAAACAAACTACAAGCCTCATAAGTCAACTTCTTTCCACCAGAACTAGACAACTAGGACACGCAGACAAAAGGCGCATTGATATCGACAGTGACACACGGGTGGCAGCTGTACACATCATGTCATTCAGTCGTGGCGGCTGTGAAAGAGGACTTTGTCAGGCAAGGACGAGACTGCTGACGTGCCTTCATCCGCTGTGGAAATGTCGAGGAGCAATAAGGCACGTCGCTGTTGTTGAAATAATAATGACTTCATTTAAGTTACTCTAAGAAAAGAAATAAAAAATAAAAATTCAGAAACACTGAGAAATTGTTACACAAGCCTGAGAGCGAAAGGCCAATGTTGGTGATCTAACAGGGAAAGTCATTGTAATACTTGGCCATTAAACAAAGCTGAAGTGGAAATGTACAAATGTGGTTTTTATAATAAAACTTGGCTTTTCTCCTGTGCTTTACATGGAGACTAATGTCACGGTAAAATGAGTTGAGGGGTTAGAATCTAATGGATTGTGTTGTATCTGGTTGACTTTTAGTCGTGAAAGAAACAAGATGGTGGTACAAATTAGAAAAGACTGGTTTGAGTTATTTGTGATGTTTATGTGAATTCATATATATAACACACTGAGGTTGAGATTAGCTTGTGGTTGAAATGTGTCGTTGTTCTTCATTTCTGTCTGTCACTTTGTAGTCAAAATTGTGTGTTTTTGTCTTGTTGTTTGCGTGTACACTGTATCTTAATTTTTTTTTTTTTTTTTAAATCTGAATACAATCTTTAAAACAAACAGGTGAGAATATGTAGGTGTAAGGTCCGCTCTGGTGGTTTAACATGTTTCAACCCACCAACTACAATTCATGGATACTTTACTGATGAGTCACCCTGTGGCTGCACTAACAGTGTACTAGTTTGGACACTAGTGCAGCACACAGGACACCAGGAAGAATTGTTAATGACGTTTAATGCCAAAATTCAGCAGCTACTGGGCAAGGCAGGTAAAAGGCCCACAGGACAGGTCAATAATCCAGCAGTCTCTTCACAAAGTCTGCAACAGCCTGGCGGATACGGCAGGCTGATTCAGGCCAGGAAACAGGTGAGTGAGCGGTGGTGTTAGCCCAAACACACACACACACACACACACACACACACACACACACACACACACACACACACATTTCAACTCTATATCAGCCTGTAGCAGCATGTAGGAGCAGGGAGGCGGCTACAGGCAAAACATGAAGCAAGGATCCAGAAGAAGATCTCGAGGCTGAGACAGAAGCCTGGTTTGTTTACTGGGAATCAGACGAGACAGGTCGGTCAGAGGCTGGCAGGGTCAGCAACAGGAAATCAGTCCAGACTACAGTACTGTAGAGTGTTTCATGACTGCTGAAGAACAATCTGGCAATGAATATCTGTGAGCTTGGTGTATATATACTAGGTTGAACAGGTGGGTGGAGTTGGCTTGATGAGGTGGAGATGGCTGGTTGACTGGGCAGGCAGGAGTGAACAGGTGACCAGTAAAGCGGAGCTGTGACAAACTGGAGGTTGCTTTACTTTGTGCAGACATGTGAAATTTGATAACTTGTCTATTTCTTTTCTTATTTTCAGCTGTAATTGACACTTTTAAAGATTAAACATGATGGCTGGACCTATGTGACTTCATGCTGTGCTAATTTCATGTGCTGTGTTGCTTTGCTGGCATGGTTGATCTATCTGTCTATCCAACGGCAACATCTCAGACTAATAACTGCTAGTTTTGGGTAAATTCACGGTCTGTGGCCTGACAGATAACTTAGATGTTACTGAAGTGTGGACATTAATGACATGAAAGCATGAGATGGATTTTTGATTAATGAGATGTATATGAATAACAGCCTGAGAAAAAGACAGTTGAATTGTATGTAAACTAGTGAGAGACACAGGGGTTCCTGCCTGGGAGTTACTGTAAACAGACATTGTGGCTCCACATGCAAGGACGACCACTTTGTGTTGGAAGACGGTGGAGACAGTGGGGCTCAGATCAAAAATGAAATGTGACCAACATACGTGATTTTAGGCAGTGTGATCAGGGGACTGTAATAGATCAGAGCCAATAATGGCACATCAGAACTCATGTAATCTAATTTGTTAGTTAAATATGTGCTTAAGAAATGGCTTTCACCAAAAACTAATTATGCTTTTAGTGATGGGGACATGTCCCGAACATCCCCAGTGTCAATGACACCTTTGTCAACATGTCTCCCATTCATTTGTGGGAGCAAACTGCACATTTTAGATTGCCTTCCCAGCTCTTTACTTTAAAATCAATTCCCTCAGTGAAATTTCTGTCCTAATCCAGTTTTTTAATTTATTCATTTTAAAGTTTTTGTCATCTGAGGATGCAGGATAGAAAGCAGCAAGTTCCCTATCTTGAAACCAGTGCGCTCATGGAAAGTGGTAAATGAGTCTCAAAACATGGGCTTTGGAAAAATCTCAAAAACCACCTTAAAAGTGCACAAGACATGCAGTTAATGGACTAAAACATGCTAAACCACCACTCTGCTCCGTGATACTCCATCGGCAACAGTGGATTTTCTCAGTGACCACAGATGTATCGCTGCTGTTTTGATTGAATTAGCCCATGGTGTGTTACTCAGCTTTACACTCCTTACATACTGATAGAGTTAACAGAAATGACATTACGCCTAATTAAATTAGCTGAGCAGCGGAGGAAAGCATTGGCAAACTGAAACAAAGATATCCTGCAGTCATTTGAAGCGTGGAAACTGTTCAGGGCACTCTAGGTTACATAAAGACTCGGCGACAGTCGCACTAGTTTAGATACACAGTCCCACAGAGTCGGGGGCTTGTCAATTGTGATGACTGATGCAACCGTATGGCAACCCTGTGCCTCAGAGCTAACACTCGCAGCTATAACCACGCTACTTTCCAGCACAATACTCACATCACCACAGGCCCCTCACAAAACACACACATTACACCCACACAGCACAGACACACAGTACTGACACTGTATGTGCATAACACAACCCTCAAATGTAATGATATCCCCTGCATCACGGAGGATAACACCAAAGTATTTCTGTTGATTCCTACCTCAGCATGCACTCCCCTGCAGAAGGTCATTTCAACAGTCATGTCAATAAAGATACCTATCATTAACTTTTAGAGCACAACGGGGTTTCAGCCATTTCCCTGATCTGGGACTGTTTCTTACATTTTTAGTTAACGGCCGTTTGGAATAAATACAAGAACAAGTCTGTAGTCAGAGAGTCGACAGTCGCCGTGGCTCACCAGACATGAAGCGTTACCTACAGAGACTTCAGCTTCACTGACAGAAAATCAGAGGGAAGACGTGTCACATTAGCGCCAGCCATGTCAGAAATGTCAATACAATTAGTGCTCAGACATTTCAATTTCACACTGATGACACATACTGTGTTTATTATTATTTTTTTTTTTTTCAGTTAAACACAAACTTAGATGGAGGATGGTTTCAGCCCAGAACTCCATTCACTGTCTGTGAGGACCCAGTTGAAGGGACTGATTCCAGTAGACTACTCTTAAACCTTATCTAACAATGTGAAACTTGTAGATCATTTTCAAGGGAAAAATGGATGGGTGAAGATGCTCTTCACAGATTTGGGGAATTGGATGAAAGTAAAAGTCAACAGAAGGACAGACTGCTCGCCTGCTGTGTGGTTGCTCCTGAAGTTTGTCTCGTTAACAAAAATCAGTCTTTGTGGAGTCATAAAATATGTTGTTTAATAGTTCATCAAAGCCTTGTTATACAGCTGTGTTCAGAGCATTCAGGCTCTCGTAGCTCTCTCTGTTATATTTCTGTGATGGACTGCTCCCAGAGCAACTCATCAGATTCTGTTTACGCCCACCACAAGTCATCAGGATGTTAACTTGTAATGAATGAATGAGATCTGTGGCTCATTAGACATTAGAGACAGACACAGGCTGGAACTGACCAGTCTTTCATGGACTATATTCAGAACCAACCTGAACCTGAGCTCATACCCTGAGTCTAAACACATATTCACCTGTATGCTTATGAGGAACTGCTGCTTTTTAAACACTTAATAAAAACTGTGAAATAACCTGAGAAATGGTAAAAATAAATAAATAAATAAAACTACACCCTTTCTTTTCCTTTTTTAAACCCAGGTCCATAAACCCTGGTTTCACAGAAACAAAGTGATTTATTCCCAACCAACAATGATGTTAAAACCACCGGGAAATATTCGTCCTCTTCAGAGGAACAGAAGAGAGAAAGAGATATGAGCATGCCTACCTGTATCAGCGACATGTTACTGAGGTCCAGTCTGAACAGGTAGTTTCTGGATTGAGAACAGAGGAAAAGGAATTATGTTGAGTGTGTGCACAATATGACAAGCCACTATCCAGAGGAGAATTATTTAATAATGCATTTTAGTTATCAGAGGAGAGACATTCTATAGTCGCTTCCAGCCACTGTCAACTTAAAGCTAAAGCTAAGCCGATTAAAGGCCACACTGTAACTGCCCGTCAGCCTTAAGTCTTTGTTTTTAGTTTTATTTAGGTCTGAGTGCATTTGTGTTGCAACAGGGTCAAACCGGGCTGAAGTTAAACTATGTCAGCCCACGAAGACATGCACACACACAGACACACACAAATCTAGCATGACATATTTCTTCCGACTTCATCCCCTCTGCCAAATCCAAAGCTTGACTTGGTCCAACGAGGCCTCGGCAGAGCACTTAAGCAGCATCATTATCCGAAAAACCGCGCTGTGTAAGTGAGAGGGTATCGCATTCTCAGTAATGTGCTCTGTGGGGTGAAGAGCTGAGTGGATTTACAGTTTCTTACCTGGCACCCACAATAAGCTCATTCCTAGTCAGGTCAAGGGTGAGCTGGGAGTAGTCCCTCACACCGGGGTGGGAGAAAGTGGAGATCCACGGACTGAGTGCTGAGAGAGAGGGATAAAGAGAGAGAAGAGGTTAGTACAGGATAAATCGTGTCACAGCTTGTGAGCGTTAAAGCCAAAAGCCAGTTTACTGATGCCTACAGATGCTACGCTCAAGAGTGGGCATATCTTCATGTGAACGACTGCTGAAAAGATTGGTTGATTAACAAGATAAATCAGAAATTGTGATGATCAACTATTTAATCATACATTAAGCATAACTGCCTCTTCTATATATCATTGTAAAGGTAAAATATTCTGGACAGTAGGTCAGACAAAGCAAGCTAACTGAAGCTATCCCCACGTTTCAATTCCAGAGTAAAAAGTTGATCCATTACTAAAAGTTTTTTTTTTGCAGGTTGCAGCTGTGGTGATAAAATGTGCAGGGAAAGCTTCCAGGGCTGCGATGGTTCCTCCTGCGGAGAAGGACAAAGCTGTCGGGGCCACATCAGGCACAACAATCTTGATACAACCTGACACTGGGACAAACACCGCTCTGCGTGGTGTACGAGGCCGAAAACTCTGCACTGTTTGAAGCTGGCTTTTACAAATCAAAATTTCAAAGCCGCGGAGCACAGAGGCTGCCTGGCGGGGCTTTTAATGTCACATCGAAAACTGCGGGAGAAAAGCATTTTCTCTTCAATCTTTGTGTGACCCAAAGTGTGGACCTTTAACCGGATTTAACGCGGGAGGTTTGCAGCATAAAAGGATTTATCATATTTCCCATGCTGTACACAGTATCACAGCGGTTAGCTGGAATTCGGATTCCCTTAACCAGTTTCAAATGCTGTGTTAAATCACTTCCAGCTAGTTCCACAAAGCTCTGAGAAGGAACAAAGAGGTTGCTGTAAATGATGAATCCAGTACCTGCATGTCTGTACATTAAAGATTGTAGAGCGTGATATGTTTGTGTCAGATCATAAAGCAGGGCTACATGCTTCATAAATACTGTAAACACTCAAGCCAGTGAGAGACGTTCACAGCACGTTCACAGCACGTTCACAGCACGTTCACAGCGCTTTCTTATGCCATGCCCCCAGCACAGTCATGCTAACAAAAACACTGACAGAGTTGATGTGGAAAAACTGGGGGTGGTGCCTGCTCAGGCCTGTGGGGGCTGACCAATCAGAGTAGACTGAGCTTTTAGGGAAGTGGGCCTTAAAATGACAGGAGCTAGATCAGACAGAGGGTGAACAGAAGAGCTGCAGCAGAGGAGGGAATGAGAAAAGTCATATTTATTTTGAACATTAAAGCGTGTAAACACTTCCTAGTCGACACCCAAAACAAATGTATGAACCTGAAAAAGGAGCGCAACGTGGGAGCTTGGATACAATGCTCCATGCTGATAACTCTATTCATTAGGAAAGCAGTCATCAAACATTTAAAACCTTCAACCTTCATTTTCTTTTAACATTAAAGTAGGCTGTGTAAGCTTGAGGCTGTGGGTGCCAGACTACATCAAAGTGTTGTAAAACCCAAAACGAACAGGGGAACAACTCTCCACCATGCAAAGGGACTGCTTTTAGCATTGATGGGGACCATATGGCTCTGTCATCTGCAAACATAACTACAGATATGAGTGATAAAAACACAGAAGCCTGCAGCTACAGTTCACATAGCACAGCACTCTTGATTTAAGATACAGATACGATACCACACACACACACACGCACACAAAGGGAAAGAAATACACAGAAACACACACATACTGTAATTAAGGGTGCCAGTTTTGACAGAGAACGCCAGTGAAATGAGAATTACCTGCCACAATCTGTGTTTCCAGATGTTTTCAGTGAGCTGCTGCTGGATTGAACTCAACTCTAGGTTTTATATTATGAGCTGAGCTGAATAAGTCTGCATTTGAAAATTGAATCGATGAATAATTAATAGAATTGCAATACGATCTTAATTCTGAATTTGGGGTATGTTCATCTATATTTTTATATCCCATGAAACAGACCAAAACTATGCATCTGTCTGGCTGTTAATACTCTCTGACGTCTCTACCTAGTCTATGACACCCACACATGCTTGTTCCTCATGAAGAACACTTTTTAAAAACCTATGATATGTTATTGAAACAGGAGAAAATACAGCTATTTTTCACACTAAATAACATGCTAAATGCCTGGCCCCTAGAGGCTGGAGTCCTGGTGGTAGAAGACCCCCCTAAATCATGTAAGAACGCAAACTGTAGCATATTCTTGAACCAAACCAAACATGGACAGCGACCCAGCTGTTTTCGCTGTTTATATGCAGTGAAATATGCAGTGAAAAGGCCAAAAAAGGAGGGAGAACTCTCAGGGCTTTAAGAGGGAACTGGGGGGAGTAAACTTTGTAAAATGAAATTTACATATCACACAGTACTGTCAAAACCAGCTGACCCAGACTGCAATATTCACAGTGCAACTTGGTCCAATGAGTCATCACTTCCAAATCATATTCAACTCCACAGTCCTTCGGTGTGTCCTTGCCTTCACTGTGAGCTGGTTCTCTCCAAAACTAACAAGACTGAAGGACCCTGGAGGAGCTTAACAGAAGGCAACTGCACCATTTTATAAACGTGATTGATGGCAGTTGCTAAATATACACAAACCAACAAAAACAAGGCATTGATCTTAATCTAAAGGAAATAATTACATTTCTAATAATGTTTGTGATATCAACACGCTGTTCAGTCTGCAACTGAACTGTAACATATGTGCTTAACGTAGTATGAGGAAGTCATGACATGAGCTGCCTGAAGCAACACAAGCTTAATTACACCAGCAGCAGCTTCCGCCTCACTGAGAACCGAGAGAAACATGAAGAGGGCACAACAGTCACAGAAGTAATGTAACCTTTAAAAATGAATCTTGGACTGTAAGAAATCTGTATGCACGCGGTATCACTGATGATCTCAGCGCACATAGCAAATCACTGGTCGACCCAGTCTAGTTCTAACAGCACGCAAATTCAGCTTGAGGTCATCTCACACTCTCTCTATAAATATTTATATTACATATATGCACATACATTGTCTCCATATCTCACACTGGAGCGTTCAGCCATGGGTTGACCGTCGTTGACATGCAGGGTGGGTGTAGAAACCACACAAGGCCAGTGCGAGGAGGCGAACGAGACCATCTGCACATCGCCCTCTGATTAATGGCAGCAGAGGCCGAAAGCTGGAGGAGCGGAGGGGAGCGTGGGCCATCTTCAGCCTCATGGTCTTATGTAAACAGACCCCGAGTTGACCAGAGGAATCCAACACGATCACACAGCTGCAGTTTGTGTGAACAGAGAGTGTGCGTGACTTATTACCCACTCAATTCCAGTGAACAGAAAGTGTGTGACGTGAAGTCGAAAATGAAATGCTGTTTTTGCTCCACTGTCCACTATATCACAATTTCAGATACACAGCATGCTCTTCTTTACACCACCCGCAGACCGCCGCTAAAGTGTTCCCGATGTCGAAAGAAAGCGGGCTTCAGTTGACAAAGCGTTTCATTTTGTTTCTGTTAAATGCCGACCCACAACACAGGAGGGCGCTTTTAGTTTGATGTGTTAAAGACACAGGGTTCAGATGTGCCAGAGGCCCTGTACATACACATGGGTATCTTTTTAAAGAGGGTTTTAGAAAAAATAAATCTCTATCCAGACGATCGTTGTAGCGCCATTTCAGAAATAATCTCTGTTCACACATAACGTCTGAAATTGCACATGCCATGACCATTCATGTACACTGGGCATGTGTGTGCCATTGAGAACAGGAAGCAGATTGTATACTTCTGGAGAAAAATATATACTACTGGAGAATAATACAATGTATGAGGTGGTGAAATGTGGCCGCTCTTCACAGATTCTTCTTGGATAATTCATCAGCAAAACATTGTAAGCAGGGCAGCCCGGCGGCGCGAGTGGTTAATGCTGTTGCCCCACAGCGAGAAGGACTGGGTGGAGCAGGGACTTTCTGTGGGGAGTTTGCATGTTCCCCCAGCTTCCTCCCACAGTCCAAAGACTAACAAAGTTAGGTTTATCAGTTACTCTAAAATGTCTGTAATGTGAGCGTGAATGTTCGTTTATCCCTGTATGTCAGCCCTGTGATGATCTGGCAACCCCACCGTCGCCCCGGTGTCAGCTGGGATTGGCTCCAGCCCCCCTGTGACCACTGAAGAGGATCAGTGGTTTCATAGATGGATGGATATTGTAAATAACCGTCTCTCTTTTCCACCATTGTATTATCCAAGTCTGTTTGTATCATTCTATATAATGTTAAATAATATAACAAAACTCTCAGAGACTGAAATTGGCATTTCTGAATATCTTCTTCTGTACAGTTTTCAAAAGACTCCCTTTTCAGGGAGAGAAAAAGCTTTTGTTTGAAGAAATGTGTAATGTCTGAGCAGCGGAATGGTCTCACATTTGGTTTGACAGTGTCGCTTTTCTTCTTTCACTCTCAGTCTATTATGATGTTATTGTGTTGCTCTTTCTTATGTTTGCGGTGTTGTCCTTTTTGTGTATGACACCTGGAGAAATGCTGAACACATAGCTGTCCTGTTAGTTCTGTACATAAAACTACTCACGCATCAGACCTTTCCAGTTACAGTACACATTTCCCTTGCTTGTGTTTCCCTGTGTTGAGCTCATACAGGATCCCTTGCATTGCTTGAGGGCAGCGTTTGTGTGAAATATCACAAACACTGTCACATATTTCGTGGTCACAGCAACACTGGAACAGCCAAACGTTGCAAAGTTTTTTTTCTTACTGTTACACTGCAGCTGTCTCAAGTGGTGACTGCTGGCAGAATCATTTTTACAAATCATTTATTGATTGCAACAGACCAGAACAAAAAGAAGAGAAAAAGGTGCAGATTTTCTCCTCTTTGGAATTGATGTTCTGGTTGCTATGTGCAGCCAATCAGAGGGACTGATTACAGAGGGCTTGTTTTTACAGATACAGAGCAACAAAGCGCTCCAGCTGCTGCTGCCCAGCTTACATGAGCCAAAGCTTCATGTTTTCAGCCCCTGACGAAAATACACAAGTGTTCCAAGCAATTTAGAGACAACCAACTAAACCAATGGCATCAGTATGGTTTAAAGACAGCACAGGTCAGATCACTGAACTGTCTGACAAATAAGTCATTGAGGACTTTTGGTTCCACACCCACTTGACCATCCAGTCTCTCCAACCTTGTCACCTGACTTCCTTCTTTGCTCCTGTCTTAAACATCTGAGGCCACTAGAGGCCACCACCTAACACTAGACTGGTCTAATAATGAGTTATAGAAATCAACCTGAATTCCCTGACCATTATCCTTTAGCCTGTGAGTCTTTTGAATGAACTTTTGGTTAAACATCTGAAATAACGTCTGTGGTTCTGACAGGCTTCAGATATCTACACGTTTTTTTTTCTCCAACATAAAAGACATCATTTCATTAAAAGTGCCACTCCAAAGTATTTTGATACTTGAGTCTTTTCCTGCCAATGTTGATGAAAGTCTGCCAAATATCATTAAAAAAATAACTTAATTGGTGCTCAAAGACACTAAATATAAGCTGCTGATGTTGAATAATGGCATTTGATCATAGTAGGGGTTATAGGGGGATACAATAGGGGTTTTAAAAGCAGCTCTTTCAAGCAGTGCGTAGTAGTGTGTGAGTGGTCAATCAAGAGAAAGGGAGAGAGAGCTACAGTGACTGTGCTCAGAGCAACTGACAACTGACAGGCCTGAGCAGAGATGTCGAAAATCTTCAGCACAGGTTCAAGACTGACCATGAATTAACTTCTGTGCTTCATGCTAGTGGTGCTGATCTTGTTAGAATGGCAGTCTGGTTGCCGTAGTGATAACTGCGTACGACTATTAACCGCGCCCCCATTCTCTGATTCACTGCTGACTGTTTAATGGGAACAAGGACCTACTGGCAGGGGACTGCATTGTTTGGACTACAGAGGTTGTTGGGAACATTTAACGTCACCACAGCTGACACAGAGACTCATCTACTCACTCGTCCGTACTTACAGGCCAACTTTCATTACAAACTATTCTAACTCTAACTTTACGACTTGTACACTGCTCAGTTTACAGAAAACGTGTATAGTAATTGTGTATAGTGTAGCAACAGTGAACTGGTCTATCAACGCTGTGTGTGTTAGATGTGTAAGGATACATGGGGCATGAAGTCTTTTCCTGTGTTTTTCTCCCTTTCTTCCAAAGTCACCCCACGTTACCAAAGAAGGGAGAAGTTAGAGGTTAAAGCCGACAGACGTGGACAGATTATACAACAGGAGGAATGTTGTGTCAAATACAGAAAGCAGAGACAGGAGGACCTCTGCTCATAAAAGGTAGGAGGCAACCTGAGGCTGATCTCAGTCCAGTCTCGGTGTAAAATACAGCCGCCGTCAAACGAAACCAAAGCCCCGCCCCCCCACCTTACATACTGCATATATTCTGGAAAACATCCAGAAATAGAAAATGATGCCATTTAGACAAATGACAGACTGTTAATGTGACTTATTCTGCCCATAAAATGAGACCATTAAAACAGAGCATATGACATGAACCATAAAATAAGAAAGTGCAGTGGAGAGATAGATAACAAGAGAATTATTCCCACAGAAGCATTATGCAGCTTACAGTTAAAACAGGAGCTGTTAAGTGTTCACTTCAGAGGGTTTAATGTGGAGCATAAATCACTTGAATCCGAACTGAGAAGCATTATGCCCGTATAAACATTTCCCCACATCATGAATATCTCTTCAAAAGGTTGTAAAAAAAAAAGAAAATGCGAGGCATGGCTGATTGTGATTCAGAGGCGTGCAGGAGAGCTGGGGAACCCTGAGCTTGTTTACTGTCTTAGAAAGGCCATCCTGACAGTGAGGGGTCTTTCACTCACTGACATTTATCCTCCTGCTTACAAGTGGTTTTATACGCGCTGCTCACGCTTTCCCCTCATAACTGTCTGGCCGGGTGGTGGGGCAAAGAAAGGACAATAAAGCAGGATGGATATGAATGCCCCCTCCCTCATGGTTGACTCACGGGCCCCAAGCTGGACTTGATGAACGATTATTGCGTTTCTTTCCCTCCTGCAATCGGCGGGCAGACGGATTAATGCATTAGCCCGTGGCTGCCAGAGGGATGAGGAGACGGATGAGGACAGTGGCTGAGACATTCGTCTCGCACAGACATAAATCATAACCTCCCTATCTCCTTCTATCTAACAGTTTTTAAACATTCGGCTGCTTCCCACACAACCAGCATGTGAGCAGAGTGAAGTGGCACCCCGACTGATCTGAGTCGCTATTAGAGCTGGTCTGGATGGAGAGCAGTCAAAGCTGGAAAATGCCAACATATTATGGAGCTGAGGGAATGAAAGCACAACATACTGTGGATCCAAAAAAAAAAAAGAAAGCCCTATGTCTGCACAAACAAACAAACATGCACACACACACACACACACACATACACACACACACACACACACACACACACACACACACACACACACACACACACACACACACAGAAAAACCACACAGCACCAGGACAATCTAAACCGCTTATCGCTTTAAACCTGATGGAATGTAAGATTCCCTCAAGTTTGAGCTCAGAGGAAAGTCGATTTGATAAAGATCCAATCTTAGCTTCATCTAATCCCTCCAAATATGAGCCACAGGGCTCGTCTGCCAGCGGGCCCATCACACTTTGTCCATCTCTGTGCTGGGAGGACAGTGTCAGCCAGTAAGGGCATGCTGCAAACTCACATATGATTTATGAACTGAAATGTTTCACAGATGTACCATCATAGACTTATAATACGTCCTCTGGGGACCAGATGTTGATCTTTTGATTCATAATCAAAGGGATGAGGCAGAATCTGACAGTTGAGAGGACAGATTTGAACTGAACGAACGCTGTGGTCGAGCCAGCCAAGCAACACAGCTAACACTAACCCAGGTACACAAGTTTCAAACAGCAAGGCTCTGAGGATGAGAAAATGAAAATAGAAATTTCAGAGACATTTATGATAGGAAGAATCTTCATGACTTTGGTGATTTCCTTGTGCTATTACGAGGTTTTGTAGTTTTGAATAAATTGTCTCAACAACTATTCGATGCACTGCCATAAAACTGGCAAACATTCATATTCCCCTCAAGATAATTAGCAAAGTTTATCATGTTTACATGTACAACTAATAAGGTGACCTTTAAAACCCATTGTGTATTTCAGTAAAGTGTTATTTTTCTTGGGCTTTTTAGATTCTCCACAGCAAACGTTCACCTAATAACTTCCTGCACAATATCATATTTTTTTATCATTACCATTATAATCAGGCATCTAGTTGATTTCTCCCCTCAGGCGCTGCACTGTTAAATGAGCTGTGAATGACACATATTGCACTAAAGGTAGCTGTCGATCATCGTCATCCTTCAGGGGGGTACACAGGAGCACAATGTCTTGCTAATGGGAATAAGACTGGCTAAAAAGAGGAAATATTAAAAATGGTTATCTGCAGGGCAAGGTGGTTGATCCAATATTGTTAACGATTCGAAATGGGTCACATGAAGACTCGCTTCTATCTGCCATCTGGCAAATAACTCTGTGAATGAAGGATCACCTCCAGTGTCAATTAGCTCAAATGTGATTGCATTGTGAATATATTTAGCTCCTCAAACAGAGAGAAATGTGGAAATAACGGTTGTGGCTAAATAATACCACGGGAATGAATCTATCCTGCAGTATAAATTTACATACAATATCCATTTACTATCATAAAAATGAAGCTGAAGCCACACCATGAATGCCACATTTCCCCACATTTTGTATTGTTCAGCACTGAAGGAGCACAACTTTCCCTCGTGTGCCAGATCCTTTCACACCTCAGCCTTATCTCTCCAGAATCCCTTCAAATATGTTTTGTTTGGTCTTCTTCATATCACTCTTCGCCCTTCCTCGCTCTCCAGTCTCCACCCCTGTCCCGCTCCTCACTATCTCTCCTATCCTGGCTTCTGGTTTTCACTGTGGCTGACTTTCAGCGGGTGATAGTTTGAGAGAGGCTGCCGTGCCTCAGTGGAGCACAACTCTCCCACTGTCCCTCCATCCTTTCATCCCTCCACTGCTCCGTCCTCCCCTTTCCCTCCTCCCACCTCGCTGAACTCAGAGGGGTCCGCAGGTTGCGGGCGGCGCTGAGAAAGAGCCAGGAGAGACTGGGGACTTAGCAGCCACGGGAGGGACGGTGCCGGGGCCAGGAGGCTAATAGCTTTGCAGTCAGCAACGGGTAAAGACGTCGGTCTGCTTCTCACAAAACCAATGGTGAAGGAAGAGCCGGAGCGACTGACAATCCACCGTGGCTGTGTTATAAAACTGACAGACGTGTGGGCAATAATCTTAGAAAGTGAGTGTGACAGAGAGCCAAAGGTAGAACGATTCTGTGTCTGACGTTTTGTGATAACTTTTGGCAGTCAAACAGAGGGATCCATCACGGAAATGTTGAGCAACAGCTTTGTTCAAAACGGCTGTTGTTATGGTGCCTCAATTGTCACCATATTTGAAGGAAGAGCAGAGGCACTCCCGAGGAAGAAGAGCTGAGAAATAATAATATCAACAATGACTGTCCAACAAGCTGTATCGGTCACATGTGAGACTGACTGATTACGGCCTAATTAATGACAATAATGAGCAGAGCGGAGCGTAAGAAGAAGGCACACTGATGCAGAAATGTCAGCTCATGGAATAAAGACTACGCTGCATATTAATCATCATAAAGCCCAAGTTGCTAGACTTATTTCCTCTAATCTTCCCACCATCATTTATTAAATAACAAAAATAATTCCTAATAATCTTTAGTGCAAACTGACAGATGAATAGTTGTAAGTCTTATCTGACCTGCTCACATTCTGTGTTTTACCAGAATAATCGCATTTTAGGAAGCTGGTATGAATGAAAGTTGAATGTTTAGGGAAACTTCAGTGAGATGATTATTGGGGACTTCTGATGAATTACTCACTGGCCCCAGAGTGATGCCATCTGGAGTCGACAGCGAACGAGGTGGAGGAGGGACCACACCTACTGTTTGTTTCCCAACACCAGCAGAGGTAAGAGAGGGTGCTGCCAGACAGACTGGCTAAGAAGACGCAACTCGAGACTTAACTGGACAGCAGCCGTCCACTGCAGTTTCTCTACCTGATCCTGCATGTAAAATAGTGCGTGTGATGCTGAGGATGGTGCCCGGATCATAGCGTGTGGGTCACTCCCTGGCAGATACACTCACAAAAACTATGAGGAAATGAAATACCTAGGAAAGAGGAGCTGCCTCTGACCAAGACTCTTTAGCCCAAAATATGAGGGATTCTTCTGACAGTATATATGTTCTTAAATAGATTTTCTTTGTGCAAAAGAGAGGCGAATTAGGTATAACAATGTTTTGTAAAGCAGAGAAAGACCTTGGGTTTGTGCATGGGTTTCACTTTGCCGCTCGGCAATCAAATGAGTGTCATTCATCCCGTCTGGACAGCCGAGACAATGCTGAAGACACTAAGACTAGAGAGAGACAGCGGTGCTGATGTAGCAGGAAATGAAAAGAACGTGAGAGAGGGTTAATAACACTATGCAACCTTGCGCTTCTCCAGCCTTTACGTTCAAGTCAGACTGTAGCCATTTCAGAAGTGTTACAGAAAAGGCTACCAGGTCTGTCCCAGTAAATTTGTGCCCTTGATTTTTGAAGAAATACAGCTCAGGGTGTTATTCAAAGACGAGGACGGTGTGTGTAATCACCAATGCATTTACACAATGAGGCAGATTTCTGAAAGGGACAGCACGGACACAGAAAAACATTTTTCCAACTGCCTATCTTCTTTTCAGTTAAAGTGGCAATGAAGCCTTTAAATGTTTTCTATTCTCTGACCCTCTTTGCTATCTCTCGGGCCTGCATCAGATATCCTGACATACCATCAGTGTGTGAGAGGCTGGCCCCAGCAGCATTCTTAACTCAGCTCTTTTCAGCCGCCTGATTGATGGCTGCAAACACACCGCAGCTCTGATAGCACCACTCCAATTAAGGCCGCCTCTCTAGTCATGAATGACGAAACAGAGACAGGAGGCAAAGAAAGACGAGAATGTGAAATGAGAGAGAAGATCAGAAATTCATGGCAAATACTTTTCCCTATAAGTGAACAGTTATGTCTTTCAGGGGCATCGCTCTCGTGCTGCTCAAGAGCCCTTCAGACAGCGACACAGCGGCTAAACGACAGCACCATTACCCAAACGACGAGAGAGACAGGAGGACTCGAACAAAGTGGGCGATACATTTTTCGGACTATTACAGAGAGTATAAAGAGCAGGCTGAGGGAGAAAATGAGTGATGGAAGGGGAGAAACGGTGGTGGTGACGGAGGGAGTCAAGAAAGGGAATATGAGAGGAGGGACATAGAGGAGGGACATGGTGAGAGAAGAAGGGGAATGAATGAGGGAGGAGGGCGATAAGATGGGTTGAGGAGGGCACGAGAGAGGGTTTGAGAAGCAAATGGGAGAGACAGGATCTGCAAGGAATTGTACAGGAAATGAGCATGGACACTTGTTGTTTGCATCCTCCTTTGTCTCTGCTCGGAGCGATTTGAGCAGAGATGACCCGGGCTGTGAAGCCATTTAGCCCATCTAATAACTCCTCATCCTCCCTGTGAAGGAGATAGTGGAGCCAGAGCCAAAGGTCTTATTATCAACCATTACTTTCATACAAAAACTCTTGTGTGGAACGTCTTGTTGCTGTGATGGATACTGCTGCACTGGGTGTGATAAAGGTGCAGACTTTATCTATTTCTCTTAGGCACACTATCCTAAACCAGTTATTTGGACCTCATAACATAAAGCACAACTGACTCCAGAAATTCCCCAAACAGACTCCATATCTAGATTCAGAGCGTTCCACTTTTTACCCCCATGCCATGCTCTTATCAGACCCGCGGTCTGATGCTGAGAGCCAGTATCATCCATCTGAATCATGAGCTGGCGGCTCGAACAGTGTGTGCCTGTGGGTGGAGGTTACGTGATTCCAATGCCCTATTCCTGCGCTGCATCTGTGGTGTGGTTGACATGAAATACTGGCGCATCCTCCACAGCAGCAGACATACAAACATACAGTCTGGAGTGCTTGTGGTTTGTTCCAGCAGACTGGAAAAACACGATGCTGTCGAGGCCAATGTGATTCTGATGGAGAGATGTGATGCTCCGTGTGCTGGATGTTTGTCTGAACTGTCTTCTGCATCTTCCTCTGATCCAACAACGCTGTCACCGACAGCATTTACATCCTGTCACATCTCCAGACAGTGTCTCTCTAATCTTGTGGTTGTGCTGCGACTGATGTGGTGCAATGGGGGGAAAATCATATGTGTGCTTTTAGATTATTTTCAAACCGATCACTTGTTTTGGTATTGGACTTGTGAAATCCTTCCTGAAACTTACAAACCTAGAGTTCAGTGTGTGAATATTAGACTGACATTCCTCATCAGAAAAACAAACATACGGGTTGAATGTGAAAGCAACTTATCAACCCATGTTTAAGATTATTGTCAGGTGGTGACCTCTAGTGGCTGCAGTTATCATAACAGTGGCAAAGGAGGAATTCACAAAGCAGGACGATGTAGTGAGGATGGACTGGTGAACAGGACTTCACCTGGGAGGATGGTGCTTGCATCCTGTGCGAAACCTAAAGACAGCAGTGAGCTAATTTAACTTTGTTGTGTGACTTACATCACTTACATAACATAGCTGAAGTTACCTGCGTAACATACATGTGTGACTGAAGTTAAACTACACAAGTAACATACTTATCTTAAGCCAAAAACTAATCTTCTCTCAAAGCTAGTCCTAAACAAGCTGTTTTGTTGCCTATACCAGACCAAACTGCAACCAAACGATGAGGGTCCTGTACACCTATCACTGGTAAGCTGAAACTGCCATGTCCAGGTGTGTTGCACACTCATCAGGTGGACAAAATTACAAATCTAAATGAATGATAATGTCGCCCCGTAGTATGTGTTAATAAACAACTGTCTGCAAACATGCTAACATAAAACGTGATAATATATAAATATTGTGTCCACATATTGTTTCCTCTGCCCCCTCGTGGCTACTTAGTCAGAGCAGTTTGAATGAAGACAGAGAAAATGAAGGTGAAGCGTAAAGTTATTTCCCAGTGTCAGTTGTAAGCATCCATCATGGTTTACAGACTGACTCTTCATCATGGCTGATAGAACAATCTGAAAAGTTGGACCTAAAGTTTTACTTTAAGACAGTTCATCTTTTTCAAGAAGAGACTCAGGATTAATCGTCTGTCCGCAGACCTTAAACATTTGCCATACAACTGATAGATGCATCAATAAAGATGTCGGTGTAAATTATCAATGAAGTGTCCGTGGAGTGGAATGCAGGATGGAGCGGGGCTTTACAGCAGGTAGAGCTGCAGTGGAGAGACTGACTCTGGGAGATGAGGATGACTGATCCCTTCGCCATGTTCAGACACAAACAGGATTATAAATCTCACTGCATTTCACACAACATACAAACACAAACAATGACTTGTGATTACAGGCACATACACTTAAAGTATGTATAGGCGGTTTACACCCCTGCATTCTCAAAGTGAAATCGTCTTAGCCGGCTCCCCCGGTCTCCTCCAGGTAACTGAGGTATCGCTTCAACAAGCTGCTATAAAACGCTCATCAATCACGGAGGCTAATCTCAGGTTCTCGCTGACACTTTCATTGTGCAGGCCTTTTCTATACGGCTGCTTCCACATAATGCCCCGCTCTGCCTGCTTTGACAGGCCAGCAGCCCTGCAGCTCCCTGCCAGGAGAGCCATTCTCAAGTGGCACGCCTTTGAAGTGAAGCACCGGCATGGCTCGGGCTAATCTGGACATCTGGAGGCCTGGTGGGTGAAGCAGGACAGAGGCAGTGACTCAGCATATATATCGGTGACCTCAGCTCAGCTTTGTGGGGAATGAAAATAGCCATTTCACCAGTTCAATGGATTGAAAATCCAAAAGAAAGAGGGGCCAGTTTTCAAACTTAAAACTCCTATTACACAGAAAACTGGGACCAAACGGCACAGAGCTCTTTATGTCCATCTTCAGTTCCATTAGCCAGAGTTCAGACTGACGACATGGGCGAGCTGGCCCTCGAGCACAGGGGGAGACTTGGAAGGGAACAATTCTGCTGTGCACAAAAAAGAAACACCAAGACTTGAGGAAATGTCTGCAATATGGTCTGGAGGGGGCAGAGTATATTTCTAATCACAAGAAACCCTTCTGGCCACCTCTTCAATTTTTCCGTTCCTGCCCTCGATCCCCACCAGCGATTTTTTGGTTCTGCAATCTTAGTCACCACGCTCGGCAGAGGGAACACAAACAACCCTATTCAAAAATAAACACAGCAATTTTGTGCGTGTTTACCTTTCATTCTGCCACATCTATCTGTGATTCTGTACCCCAAACTGTTCTGTTCCATTTCACGCCGAGAGGAAGACCTTGTTTCTTGGCCCACTGTACAGATGAACGGGCTCGATAGTGAGCGCCATTATGCTCCACAATCATTTCTATCTTGTCCCCTCTTGCTTTCTGTTGTTCTTTTATAGCGGCTTGCTGACCTGCCTGAATGCCAAACGGTGAGGTTTTATTGCAGCCGGTGCAGGGACGTGTTTATGAAAACATTTAATTCTGTGGCGGCGGGGAAAGTGGCATGTATATGTTCCTGCACGTAAACAACATAAGCACGGATACAGAGCGTTACAGCCGGGATATTAAAGTCTGTCAAGCATGTATAAAGATAACTGTCTCCCTTAAGATACATGATAGCAATCATTTGCCGCATTGAACCACATTCAAAACACATAAAGCAGGCACAAAACCATTTTATTTGCTGTGTTAAGAGGTGATGAGAGAGACATTAAACCACAACAGCAATCGGGCTTCCAGGTGGATCCCAGTCTCACTGTGATGTTCACTGCATCCTGCGGCTTATTTCTAAACTCCCTGACTAAGGGATCACCTTTAACTTTTTACAGAACCGTGTTGCAACTCACAGAAATGTTTTCTGCTTCAGGGTTAGCGCGTAAACAAATGAAAAAAGTTGACCTTTTCTGGTTTCATTAGATAATTTTCTAATCAATATACTATAAGCAGAGAATTTCTTCCTCCTTGTATGATTGTTGTTGGTTCACCGGGTCTAGAAGGAAGCTCTCGCCCTAACACCACAACCTGACATTTACTATTGATTGGTTTTGGACTGTTAGAAAAGATTTTTGTTTTCTTGACCCAAGGCCATAGAGAACATCAACATTAACGACAATTCTTGTTCAATGAAACTTAGTTCTTCTTCTCAAAGCTGTGGCCATCTCTTTATCAGCTAGGATGACATTTTGCTCACCAAAGTAACTGCTGATATGTTGGAGCGCAGTAGCACCCAAATCTATTATCTAAAACACTTTATTTGGCTATAAGCGTGAAAGAAAGCCCACTCATGAGAGAACTATGCGTGAAGGTTGAAGCAGGAAGTTTACATATAAACTGAGTGATGCCTCAATGGAAAGTTCAGGCATTCATTGTACAGTTTCCTGTTCTAAAGAAGTTTGACTGAATGTTGACCGGCCATGACGCCACCCATCAGTTTGTGGACTACCGTTCTGATGTCTCACGTTGGCATTACGGCTGTCACCATCTTGGCTACTGGAGCTTAAAGTGCGCATATTTGGCTCATTTTCTTGTTAGCTTACATGCAGTCATATTTCTGCTTGAAACATGCTGCCCCCCTCGGTCGATTGAAAGAATAGCAGGTTTAAGACCTGGGAGCTTTTTCCAAATGTTATACAGTCAACGTTTACAATCAGGGAGGTAGATTGTGTTTCTGATCATATCGGGCTTCTATTCAGTGATGTCACTATGATCTCTGAGAGTCCTGCGCAAAGACTAATATCACAGGTGTACACTCGACTACATTTCTAACAGGATTTTGGGAGTGAGAGTGTATGTTTGAGCAGACAAAGCTCTGCAGCGGGAGCGTAACAACAGGATGAAAGACAAAATTAGCATCGTCTGTTTTTAAACTGAAATTGACACTAAAATAGAGAATAGCAGCATCAACAGCTAAACGGGCTATTTCATAAACTTTAGACACATTTGTGCTGCAGGGAAGAGCCTGTTCTCTCACTTGGCTCTCAATCCAATGCTCTTTTTTTAAAAAAAGGGTTACAAATCTTAAATCGTAAAACAGGCCACCTGTGGTTCAACAGTGTAGGAAATAAGAGAGAAATCTGTCTGAAAGCAAAGGTTTTACGTAACCAGACCCCGCATTCTCACAGATTCTTCCGTCCATATAAACGTATGTTATAGTATTATGGGGCGTTCATATTTAACATGTGGTTATCAATGATGTCTGACCTTGGATGGAAACCTTTGGGTGTTCTTTCTTCGAACATTCTGGCTGAGTCAGCGGGTCGAACAACGACGCAGTCGGGGTCGTCGGGACAGCAGAGTTCTGCGTGACGGCAGCTGGGAGGAGAAGGAGGAGCAGGAGGAGGCCGGCCATAGACGGGGGCGTGGAGTCCTGCGAGGACGCTGTCATGGTGATGACCTCTCCTCTAACTGCCAAGATGGGCCTCTGGGATACAGCTGCAGGAGAGAACAGAGGATTTCAGCACAGCCATGCAACATTTGTACACCTGGCTTCAAAAGGGAGGAAGAATTCTCTGAGTCACTTCAAAATCATTTCTCCTCTCCAACTTTCAATTCCTGGGGGCTCGAATCCAACACAGAGGAACAGAAAGAGAATGAAAAATAATGCAAAGGTATAAAATTTTGGAAAAAGTACATAACCGTGGGATGAAAGCAAGGATGTTAGGTAACTAGAGGGTGGCTGGAAAGACGAGATATAAAGCAGAATAAAGCAAAACACAGGGAGGGAGAGTGTGAAGGACACCGCGTGGAGAGACAGCCGCAAAAACTCTCACGCTTCAGCAATGAGCCATCTCATAGAAATACCTAACCTCTGACCCCCAAATAATTATTTAAGATGTGCAATTAAACTTTGGGAGTTAATTTAATGGCTGATTAAAATGAGAAAATTGAAAGCAGTGGTGGACTGCTCAATGAGGCAGAAGTTTCCACAAGCCAGTGAAGCAGAAATGAACTCACTTAAAATGTGAGATGGGGAAAAAAAAAAAAAAAAAAAAACTCCTCAAACAACTGTTTACTTTGATTCCTGCGGGCTCAAAGATATCTATCACTGCAAGCGTGATACATGGCAACCCATGAATAATGTCCAGTCATTCTCTGACCTTCATATTCAAATATTATTTAAGTAGACCCAGCCAGCACACACACACACACACACTCACACACACACACACACACACACACACACACACACAGGTCCTACACAAAACACACATGCCGACTCTCTCATGCTTCCTGAGTAAACGCAATCTCCTCCAGTCATAACATATGAGTCCACAGTGCCGAGCTGAAACCAGCAGTTCATCATCTGCCGCCCTGCGCTCCTTACGATGTTAGCTTAGCGAGGTGTAATATCATTTAAGTGGATTAAAAACTGAGAGCATCAACTTTCTGCAGCTCTTTGGCTGGGTTACATCTCTCTGCAGTGTTTTCCTTGCTAATGCTTCAATCAATAACAAATTATTAGCTTGGTTGAGTTGCAAATCAACCATATTGCCCTGCAATCAATTATCCCTCTCACTACAGCTGGTAACTAATTAGGCAAATGCACCGAGTGCCCATGTTTGTCATTGCAAACAGTGGAGTCAACAGGCCCCCAGCCTCTGCCAGCAAACATACTGTTGATGAAACAGGTGGAAGTTTTCAATAAGCTCTGCTCCTGCTGGATGTGTCTCAAGTCTCAGGGCTCACCGAAAAAGACCTCTGCGGGATACAGCGCAAAGGTCTGTGTTCAGGTTACCTGATGGAAGTCACAGGTCACAGGTATCTGACTCGCTGTATCATACAAAGGCTTCTTGTTCTGTCCTTGAACATGTTGGTGCCTGGTGTTCTCACCAAATATTTTAATTTTATACGAAGTATGTTACGGATACATCTGAAAAGAATGATGTTTCAGTGCCAAAAAAGTTTCAACCATTGACACACTTTTTTACATTGTTTTAATCTTGCCACACAGATTGAAACATCCCAGCAGAAGAAAAAGGCGTAATCCTCCTCTGCAGGGCACACAGGCCACCAGAGCCAGCAGTCTTTATGCCACAGATGGCTGCTTTTCAAAGACTTGTTTGTTGTTTACAGAGCAAGCATTAATGTTGGAGTGAGCCATTGAGTCAAGACTTGACATCTCCTGCTCATGTCTCTGAGTTTGCCCTCTCCCAGTGTGTATGTGTTTCTGGATCTAGTGATTCTAATTGGTATTCCTGGAAGACCTCCAGCGCTGCATTGTTTTCATCTTTTTCTGCTTTACCCTTATTTGTTTGGCTAAATCATTGTGTGTGCATTGATCAAAAGTTGGAGTCCATCCACCAGGTCCCATTGGTAAGGTTCCTGCTTCTTTGGTTCGTAGAAAGATTTGGAGGGATTTGGAATAACAAGAAATAAAGAATTCAAGCCTGAACTTGATATGGTGTTGATATATTTATGATTTATAGGAAAACTGTTAACAGATCAGCCTCAGAATTTAGCTTGATTTTGATCCATTCCAGTTATCATCACCTTTGAGTGGACGACTGATGTTGGCTCCCATCTCCACCTGTAATCCAGCCAACAACCAAGTAAACTGCCGGTTGGCCCTCTGTTATTTGCTGCTAGTCTGTAATTGGGTTCTGTTACCTGTAACCCTTGGCTAGATCACACTGAAGTCGGATCTCTGAGATTAGAGGACAATTTCAAGTCAAGCTCAGTTTCTCTGTCTGAGACTAGAGAGATGAGAGCAGCTTTTGTTGTTTAAGATATTCAAAATCACTGACTGTTGAGGGTCAAAAAGACGAAAATCTGGACAGAACCTAAATCAAATTTGAATGCAGGTGACAGTGACTGTGTCAGTGCAGCTTGACATGTGACACACTATAGGACATAGTAAGGACACTATGGTGTGTAAATTAGAATATACAGACAGCTGGTGGAAACCTAGACAGACTCTCCTCATGTTTGAGTCACAGGGAATGGTTCCAATGGGCTTGTGGTGTCCTTCAAGGGTCAGTCCTCGAAACATTTAGATTTCCTCATATATGAATCCTCTGAGTCAAATTACCAGAGACAAATCATAACATTTGAGATAAACTTCTGACACACATCTGTAACTTTGAGCTGTACTCCCACGTTTCATTTTAATAAGACTAAATCAGCACAACTGATCAGCTCATGTCAACATCTCGACATCTCATAATTTATAACAAATAACTTCTAACAAAGCGGGTGACTGTCAAATTTGCTCCCTTCATGTTTTTAATAGCATTAAACCTTCATGTAGGTTTTATGATTCAGAACTATCTCTTCAATCATATGATTTTTTTTTTTTTTTTTTCAATTTAATTACATCTGATACCGGCTTCAACCAAAGTAAAACTTTGCAGCAATACTTTTAATTAAAATGAAAATGTGTGACCACATGTTCTGAATTTTAGCATCTTGTTACTGGTTGTCTGTTTCCTAATTTATTTTAAGCCTTCGCTGATTACCGTTGAGGCTCTGCACAGACAGGCACCTGGTTATCTTTATATACACTTAGTTTCCTCATTCTTTACATTATGTAAAAAAATATATATATATATAAAAAAACCTGTGTATTCAATGTAATAAATTATGGTTATCAAATAATTGTTCACATAAGTTCAGTGTTTGACACAAAGCAGCATAATACAACCAGGGACACTAGAGGGAGAGCTACTGTGGAATGAATGATGTAGAAAATCACTCCCTCAGCAGACTCCACATGCTTACATTCATTTTGATGACAATTTCCCTTTTATTAGACACCTGACAGAGAGTGACATGAAACATGAGGAGAGAGACAGTGCAGGATGATGTGTAATTAAGGTTCCTGGGAGAACTCAAAGTGAGAACTTCATGCTTAAGTGTTTTGCCAATCAGGACACCTCGCCATTTCTTTATTTCCATCATCCGTAGAAAGGCAGTGGGCAGGAGCTTAATTCACATGAAATTACAGAGTCCTGAAAGTCAAAGGTTGACTCTACAAATCCTCTCATTAGTATAAAAGCTGGAGTGAGAGCAGAAAGGGCAGGAGATGGTGACAGAAGAGCAGGACTCTGCTGTAAGTTCAGACATTGGTGGATGAGTTATCTCAGCACTGACACACACAAGGAGGCGTACTGTCAGCAGCAGGACGGGTTTAGTGTGTGGATGTCAAAAATGTCTGTAGAAAGTCTTGTCACATACTCAGGCAAACCCAGATGTACACACACACACACACACACACACACACGCACGCACACACACACACACACACACACACACACACACACACACACACACACACACACACACACACACACACACACACACAGTCTCAGCTCTGGAAACTGGCAAAATCCAGCCATGGACAGCTGGTCACACACCACACTGGGTCTCAGCAAGAAGGCAGAACTGACACATGCTGTGTGCCAACATCCACTCCTGAGTGTGTGTGTATTTTTACGCAAGTGTGTGTGTTTTTACAGAGCAGGCTCTTGATGGCCACTCCAAAGAGTCCTGATAGAGTCCATCCAATTTCCTGTCCTACTGTGTGTGTGCTGTGGATTAGCAACAGTTTGTCAGCGAGGAATCAGGATCCATAGACAGACAGACAGACAGACACACACACATACAGTGGAGTGTTTTAAGCAGACTCACTGGCCGGCTGTTTGCTTGTCAGTCAGTCAGTCAGACATCCTGCCGGATACGATGAGTCGATTAAAGGCGTTCTATATGCTGAGGACTTACAAGGCGCCTTTGTGGATTGGACTAATAGATGTCCAGGCACGTCTACTCTTTGTCAATAAATTGTGATCAGTGAGGACACAGATCAACTGCCTTAACGCTGTGAACATGGTGTTTGCAGAGGAGGAAGCCATTTTTCAGTCCCGCAATCATGTGAAAATGCTCCAAGTCCTGCAGCCAGTGCTGTTACCTGTAAAAATGTACTCAGGTATTGAAAGTATCCGCTGTGAAGATGTCCAGTCTCCACGCTGGTGGGCCGTACGTGCACAGGGGCTGAGTGATAAAGAGTCGGAGGTACTGTGAAGCACCTCTCCATCATGTATCAAGGCAGAAGTTATGCCTTATTCTAAGGTTTCAGATTCTTGCAGATCTTGTTAATTATTCTCCAAGATCGAGCTGGATTAAAAGACAATGTCATTTTAAACACCTTAGTCTGGGATTTATGAGCTTTCATTGCTTTGATTAAGTACTTTTTTCTAAAATCCAACTGAAATTAAATGTCCTTTTCATTGTCTGCTACAGCGTGCGTATTACCCCTGTAAATTACATGATCTGCGCTCTACATCGAGAATAAAATCTGAAATCAAAAGTGAGTAATTCCTATTTCATCTATCCTTTTGGTTTAATGATAGTGCCCTATAGCCAAAAATATATCCTCCTCTTCACCATATTAGCATATACAGAGGTAACATAACTGTTTCATCATAGGCAGACAGGTGCACTGACTGACTGCCAGAATGCCTCTTGATACACAACAGCCCCTGACCCTGAACAACATCAACTTTCCTGCTAAAGCCTCCTTCTTATCTGATGTACAAACAAAAACTCGTCTTCTTCTGCACCTCGGCTCGTTGAATGAGCCAATAACAAAACATTCACTGTGGAGAGCTGCACTGCTAATGTCAGTTTGCAGGCAAGATAGCTAATTAGCTGCTCGGCTGCAGCACATAAAACAGCATGTAAACATACCTGCAAATGTCATTTGGGTCCTATTAGACACTGCTGTGGTCCTTACTCTTCAGCAGCACTGCTTAAACAACACACCTTGTGCCCCGTGGCGTGTAAGCTACAGCACAAGTTGTTTACTAGGGTTGGGTGAGCCGAGTTCTCAGCTGAGAAGTGTGAGTATCATCCATGAGTCAAATGTGCGAAGGAAAAATGCTCATTGGGTAAATTCAAGATTACTCATTTAGGTTTGTTCTGTAAACGCTTCACTTGTGATCCAACCCATTGATCTGAAGCTAAAGTCTGAGGCTGTTCTGTAAGCAGTTTTCCTATAAATCATACATATATCAACTTCTGATCACCTTATATCAGGTTCACCACTTCCTGTTATTCCGGAACAAGACCCAAGATTATGTTTGCCCATTCCAAGTATGGATACACATAACTTAGGTAACAGATACCCAGTCCTGGCTAGCCGCTGTCAATCATAAACAGACACAACACTCCACAAACCAAGACACAAAGAAACATTTTTAATAGCTTCAACTCAAACAGTTAAATAAATTTAGACAAAAGTTAACTTTTTCTGGAGATAATGTCAAAACGTAAATACAACTACCTACCAACTGTAACTGTACTGTAAAGAACAATATTTGAATAAGTGAACTCTCTCACCTCTTGGTGTTTACTATATTTACAGTAGACACATAATTTGACCTAAATGTTCAAAGCTAGAGGCAGTGTATTTCCTGTGAAGGGTTGCTGCATTAATATCCCACCGGGATGCTTCAGCGTGGTGCAGCTTGTTGTAAACAACCCAGAGCAGTACGACAGTTCTTCTCCCAGTGGCTTAGAATAAAAAAAGACTACAGTGCTTTGGTGCTGCAATGAGATAATTTTGGAGGGCTCAATCTAGACAAACAAGGTAAGCTCTCCTTTTTAAAAAATAATTTCCTCTCTTTATCCAGATTGCTGCCAGTAAATCTCAACCTTTCCTGAGCACAGCTCTCATAAGCCCCTGCCAATGCCAACGTGTATCTATGGCAACAGAGCGGCAAGTTGGTAGTCAAGCAGCGGGAACCAGGTTGAGTGTATTTCGGCACAGACCTCAACATTCTCCCCGGGAGAGCTGCATGGCGGACTGCCCGCTGATGCAACACGGTACGAGGAAGTGAAGTGCTGAAGACAATGAAACAATCGTAGCAGGCAAATGGAACAAGATTAGAGGTGATAATAGTAATCCGTATGCTGTATGTGACAGTGAGGGTGTCAACTGACCCACCTGCCATTTCTCTGATGGCCAAAAAAAAGAAAAAAAAATGCTGCTGTGCTGTTTTAAGCCATGGATAGAGGGATAAAAGAGGTTTTCATGGCAGTGGAGGGTTGACGGAGGCCTAAACACTCAAAAAGGCCAATATAAATCACTTCCCCAATGTCCCTCGTTCACTTTGGCTGAAGCTGTGGTGTCAGTCGAGGGCTCAGCCTGACAGCCAAGGTTCCAAGTGTTACTGTTCGCCTTCAGCTAAAGAAAAGACTCAGGGAAAAGAGTGTGGCAGGGGGGCTGTAAGTAGTGCTTTTCAAAATGCATCCCTGAGATTGTCAGAGCCCATCACATTCCTCCGGGCAGCGGGGCCTCTCGGCAGGTGTGTCGACCCTCCTCGTACCAGTCGTAAAACCCTCTCCCCTATCTCATTTTGAGCCCCCTCCTCCTTTTATCCCTCCGAATTTTCTCTGCTCTCTGCCCTCTCATTTCTTTCTTCGGTTCTCCAGAGACTGTTATGGACCAAGAGTTTCCAGAGTCCACTGCACCTCTGCTGCCTGCCTGCTTTTACATTTTAACCTGGCCAGCAAGGGGAGTACATCTAATTACAACTCAATGCTAACTCCCTGAACCAGATCTCATCAGAAGCTTACAACACAGATTAAATTGCCTCCGTCCCATTGGGAAGCAGGGGCCATCGGTACGAGAGAACAGCCTATTTTATGCCATTTTGGAAGTGAAGAAGGCAGGAAGTCCGTGTGACCAGTGATGAAAAAAAAGAAATAATAAAATCAGTGCTTCCTGCTTTAAAAACATCTGTCATCAGGGACAGACGATAAGAAATGTAATTGCTAATTTCTGCAGCGAAGCTCCCGCAGGAGGAATCTTCTACTTTTTTTCTTTGATTCGTTAGAAGTGATTAGACATCATTGTTAAGCGTCTTTTAGCAGGATTTCAAGCAAAGCCCCTCCAGAGCTTTAAGTGCATGAAGAATGTGTTGTTCCTACGGAGCCTGCTGCAATCCTCCCAACGCTCATCATTAGCATGTATGGCACAGGAATATCAATACCTCCTCATTCAAATGCTCCCAGGAATTCTCTCCTGCACACTAAAATGAATTAGAACAGAAGGAAATAACACCTGTTTCCTCCAGGAGCCGAACACAAGATCGATGCCTACAATTCTGAGTGTAAATCAGGCTGGCTTTTAAACAGAACAGAAGGCAGCAGAGCTCATTTCACACCTGTCATTTTGTCTTACCGTCGCTCCTGCTCAGTTGAAGAGGTTAATAAAAAAAAAAGCCCATTACAGTACGTGTGTTTGCGTGTGTCTCTGCTTAATCAAACTAACAAATCAAACCAGCCTTACAACATCATGATGAACGCCGACAGCCTCTCCCAAGATGCATATTGCCACCATATTCCCATCCCATTCAGCCGCTCCCCTCGCGCCCTCAGGGGGTTTGGTCCAGCCATGGCTACATTGACCATATCTAATTTGACTGAATAGCTCAACCCCACCAATCTCTTTAATGCCCGCACCACCCGATGGGGGTGAGGGTGGGTGCTCATGGCCGACGGGGGCCCCATGTGAGTCTCAAGGGAACGGGGGCCGAACATGTAGGCAACACACTTGGGGGAGGGGGAGGATGCAGGAATGTGCGATGGAGATGGCTACAGGGGGAGATAGGAGATCTTTTTTTGTTTCCCTTCTTGGAAAGAAAGGGTGACGGAGGGGCCACGGCAAGATTCTCCTCTTATTGAGTCTCTTCAATCAGGCTTGAGAAGGCAGGCACAACCAGAGAAAGGATCTTGAGGGAGGGTTGACCTTAGACTGGAGGAAAAAAGTGTGTGTGTGTGTGTGTGTGTGTGCGTGCGTGCGTGCGTGCATGCGTGCGTGTGTGTGTGTGTGTGCATGTGTGCGTGCATGTGTGTGTGTGTTTGAGGACAACATTGAGTGACAGGGCTGATGAGGTGGTGAGGTTGGCAGGCGCTGTCTGGATTATGTCCGATATCAAATCAGAGGCTGTGCTGGAATCAAGGCATTATGGTGCCTGAGGGAAGGTGCCATCTGATATACTCGTATAGCTGTGGGACTGTCAACTGAGGTTTGATGCGAGGGGAGGCAGCAAAACACAGGGATGGAGGGAATCACATTTTGTTCATAAGCATGTGTGTGTCTGTGTGCAATCTGTGGGATTGGAGGGATAAAGAGGCTCTGTATAAAACCTGACTATCTGAATGCCTTTCTATTTTCTCTCTTTCTGGGGCAATTTTGGGGTTGTCTTCTTACTCATCTTTTAATCATTTTCAAATATATCGTGCGCAGATATCTGCTGGTGAACCACATAATAGAAGTCTTTCACAGAAAAACAACATAGTTTGGAGATTGACAGTTCATTCTTGACTTTGCACACAGCAGCTGACAAAACATTCTCCATTCTAAAAAAAATCACAGCAGATGAAGTTTCGCTCCTTCGTCTTGAAACTGTTGAGCAAACGGCTGTGTCCCGAATCACTCCCTCCTTCTCCCGCTCACTGCTCTCTATATAACAAATAGTCAATAGTTTCAGGGAGCAGTGCGCTGACATTTTGAATTTACTAATCACCATCATGTTTGCATCATCGCTGACTGGTGTATTGTCACTGTTGTGTGTGAGATGTAAAAACTTTCTGGTAGAGGCCAAAAACAAAAGTATTGGCCTGAAAATGAGCATCCTATGTGAGCTTTAAGAAAGTGGAATCAAAGAATTTAGAATTTCATTTTAATGACTTAAACTGATCAATCAATTATCAATATAGTTGGTGATCAGTTTACACTTACTCGATTCATCTTTGCATCTTTTTTTGAGAGCACTATACAGTGGATGCATTTAAGACTCAGATCTGGGACACTAGATATACAGCAAATAAGTCAGCCAATGTCACATCTACACATCCATCACAACTGAGACACATAAATGTCTTCATCTGCATGTATGAATGTCATTCATACATGCAGATGAAGACTGTAACATGAGGCTGAAAGCTCCTGAGCGAGTGTTTGTTTTGTCGGCACATGTTTCTGACTGTACAAAGCCAGGCAGGGAGCAGGGGTAGAAACTCTGCACACAAATGACTCACTTGTATCCTCAAATTAATAATCTGTGTACTAATTAGTAATTTGTTCCATTAAATTAATAACTAGTGCCCTTGACGTAATACATCATGCCGTCAGATTACATAATTAACTCTCAAATGAGGCTAATAGCATTAAGTTACTGCTGAAGTCACAGGTTCCTGGGGGAGGAGTCAGCAGCAGGCTAACTGCAGCGAGACGAGTCCACAAACTACTGAAGCTATTCTCTAAAACTGACCGTCAGATGAACCAAACATTCGGTTGAGCGGTGTTGACAACAGCTTAAAAAGCATTTGGCAGGTGAGAAAAATATGTGTAAATAAGCTTTTCTTTTATTATACTTTAGCAAGAACTTTTTTGAATGTGGAGATGAAATCTCATGACAACATTAATTAAATGTTCCCCATTTTCTTACATTTAAAATCTGAAAATGTAAAAACCATTGGGACAGCACAAAGTTATATTCAAGTAGTGAATAGCTGCATCACTGTGACAAACTTTACCAGATTGCACCCACTGAGCAGCACCACCTCTGCTAAACAACTATACTTGCAGGAAAATACAGCAGCGATGTTCAGTCTCAAGCAGCTCCTGATTGCAGCTGTTACCTGGTTTCATTTTTTGAGATTTCAACGGCCGCATTTTTGTACGACTTCAAACCACACCGAATAGACGACCAAACAAATGTTGGCGTCTCGCAAAAGTGGATTCCAATTACAAGCCACTTGTAAGTACTGGAAGTAACAATCAGGAGAAGAGTGAGAAGAGTGTGATTTGACTGGGAGTGACTGAGGAAGAGTTCGATTGAAGGATAATGGGCTTAGGCTTAGAAGATGACTATCTGTGGTCAGTAAATGGCAAATCACACTGCTTTGTCATTATATGGTTTGAGTGACAGACGGCTGAGGGTGGAGACGCTACAGAATCTCTCTGTCCGTCTCGTTTAACACACGCACACACACACACACACACACACACACACACACACACACACACACACACACACACACACACACACACACACACACACACACACACGTTGATACTTCAGCCTCATGTTTCAAGCACACACCTGTTACAGCAGCCAGCCATTTTATACCTTCCACATCCCCAGTCTGTAATAACACACTGTCTGGCCCTAAGAAACTCTATTATGATTTCACTTGGCACTGTCAACCACAGTCTCACACCTTCATTCACACAAACTCAAACCATAATGTGATATTATCGACTGCATTTCTCTCTGTGTCTACCTGATACGGTTTCATTGTGTGAACTGGGCACCCCCAGGCCTGTATTGATTTGAACTCACCCAACTAGTTCAGAGAACTCAGCGAGTAAGAGACTGTTCAATTTTGGCCACCGGTTTCATTAGAGAGTTGCTATCCAGGCTGAGCTCGGGAGCATTACAGAGGACGGACTGCAACAAGACTCTCAGGAAAACAATCCCCAGTGTGGGTGCAGAACACTGTGTAAACGCTGGCGAGCTGAAGGGGCAATTTAGATTTGAATTTTTAAAAATCAGTTTAAAAAATAACCATTAATAATATCCCATGATGTTCATTGGAAACACTCAACAACTTTATATATATTTTAGTGCATTATTCATCAGATCACCAACATGATTCTAGATCCACATTTTCTGTCCCTTCAGTAAACTCACTATCCTGTCATTTCCTCCTGTAACAACTGACCTCCACACAGAATCAACAGATAGCCAAACATGACTATTTGTACTTTCACAAAGTATTAACACAATGAGATTTCTGATCAATAATCATCAGTAATGTGGTTGTAATGACTATGTGGGTAAAGACAAGTATTACAACAAGTGGAACCGTCTGGTAAGTTTAGAAAATGACATCCTTTTATGGTAATGAGCCTTTAAACCCAGGAGAAGACAACGCATGTCGGACCACTATTGTGATATTTAAAATCTAGGACCATAGATTGTCTCATATCACTGTAACCATATGAAATGGTGTACAGCCGAGCCTACCAGCCACTACCTCAACCTGTCTGATCCCCACCTGCTTTTTGTACCTTTGGACTCCTGTCCCTTTGTCTGATCCCCAACTTAATAAGTTTGCCTCCCATCCTGTGTGACATTTGACTTTACCTGCCTGGTCTCTGCGTCTCTCATGAAGATACTCTGTTTACAGTGAAAACAGGACTCATTGGATCAAGGTGTGTTGGCATTCTTATAAACACTGCTGCAGACTGATTTCTCTCTGAGGGGTCACAAGACGAACATTTCTCTGGGGTAGGAGTGCCAGTGTTTAATGTTAAGAGGTCATAAGATTAAAAAGGACATTACTGGTTGAATCAACACAAAAAAACAAACAAACAAAACTATCAAACCAGTACTTTCAGACTTGTCAGTTAAATTCAGCACTAGATAAGTAAGTCTATTCTCCAAGTTTTAAGATACTGGCGCTTTGGGCTGGCATCAAACCTGAGCTACAAACCCAAAGTGTTGTTTTTGATGACCTTGGAGGGAGACTCAACCATCAACTATCTTCCTCCAGAAAGTCCTATAGTGATGTACCAAATTCAACACGGACCATTAATGCATTCAATGCATTTAGTATTCAGAACATGCTGATATAACTTCTTGTACGTTTCCAGTCCTCAGAGCTGTGGCCTTTTCCCTGTCGTTTGGCAGAGCCATGTGTCAGAGGCGCGGGGTCAGAGGGACAGGGCCCAGATGATGGGCTATTAGGGAACAAAAAGGCAGAGACATGAGTAACCACTCAAACAAAAGGTCTGTCCAGCACATTTCTGGCCTGACAAAGCCACAAAAGAGGGGCGTCGATGCTCTGAGTGGAGGTTGTTAATTGGAGAGCCAAAGGTCACAAAGAAAGGGAGAGTTTGGGGGACAGTGTGAGCTTTTATCCAAGCCTCTGCGCTTATGTTCTAAAATACAAACCAATTAGATGTGGACTGCTAAGGTGTTTTAATGTTCAAGCAGAGAATAAAAATGAGGAGAGGATGCCTGGTCTTTTCACAGCAGAATCACAACTTTTTTAACTCAAACAAAAGAAGAAGAACACAGATTATACAGCTAGAGCTGAAACATTAAGCTGATCAGTTGTTCAACAAAAACCTCAGTGTGAGGGTTTGCATCTCTTTTACTTTTTTTATGACACGTTAACTGAACCCCAGTGGGTTCATTTCAAGCTGTTCTTGAGACCAAATGAGCTAATGGAAGATGAGCTGGCTGTTTGGCACATATCCTTTTAGTATGACACTTTATGGCATAAACAATTAAATGATTAAGAAAATCCTCATTATTTGCAACGCGACACGACACAGACAACAATTTCATATTTTTTGCAAGGTTCACCAGTTTCTGTAAATGACTTTGTCTTTATTGTTGATGATGAAGTAAACAAATCCGGCAGTCATTCTAACAGTCTAACATTTTACAACATTGTCCAGAGTAGCTAGTGAAATTAATAGGGGTGCATCTGCTGCCAATATAACTATGCCCAATAATGCAGTAATGTAATTACTGGATATATGTAGCTGCAGGGTTTATGTATATATCATTCTGTAAGTGTGATTGAACACTGCTAGTGTAATCGTGTCAATGGCAGATAAGAGGACTGCAAATTAATTACATCGGACAGGGACGTTCCGGTGTGTTGCATCCGGAGCAAAACAAAATCAAAGCACAAAACCAACATGTGCAATCAATCGTCGAATTGGCTGACTAATGTGATTGCAGTTGCCTTTGCGGAGCCGCTGCTTTTATATAACTACATAACGGGGGACTTTGGTTGTGAAGGATTTATAGGTGATGTGTTTACTCCAGAATTAGCAAAGCTTTGTTAGCACTGATTTTTCGCCAATACTACAGTCGCTCCTCTGACCACTGTTCAACACAAGCGTGTGAGCAGTTAAAGACACACCTTCAAGCAGGTAGCCCTGTTGTCATGGAAAAACCAAATCCCTGCTGGGCCGGGCTGAGGTGCCGGGGCTAACCAGGTCAGGCAAGCCAGCGCCAGTTACTTTTCACAGTCCGGACCGACTCTGCTGTGAGGAATGCAGGAAGAAGCTGTACATGAACAGGGACTTTCTCTTATCCAGCAGCAAATGCAGCATGTATCACTTCAGTAACTGAACACAGTGAAAATAGCTTGAACTCGTCCGTGATGTTCTGGGACCTCTCATCTACAATAACACATCTGCTGTCACACCAACTGTGGAGGCTCAGCCAGTAACACAAGTGCAAGTAGGTGCATGTTAGGTGATATATATAATCGCCCACGAACTGACTGTATTACCCCGTACTTTAACACCTGAGAGTGAGGGCACAAAACGTCTCATCCCCCTTTATCCCCCTAACCAGCGCCAGTGTTCATGGACCCTGGTGGTCTATGGCCCTGCTCCAGGACCTGCATGCTCTCAGATCTGTCTGTGTGTGGTGTTTGGGCAGCTAAATGTTTTAAACACGTCTCTGTGATGAGTTGCAGACACAACAGGGCAAAGGCAGCGGGGCTGATAACAGCTGATAACATGAGATAGTGGCGTAAGACTATCGCTTCACTTCAAACATCAAGGAGCTGGAATGCCACAAACCATCCGAGGAATGCCAAACCAGCTCGCACATCAACACAACACAGTGTTAATGTGAGGTCTGAAAGCTGTGCAGGACCTCTCAGCGAGGCCGCCCTCACAACGCACAGATGACCGCATGCACATTATTTTGCAGCGCACACTGGGTCCCCCTTTTCCATTCGGCATCCTGCTCCTCTCTGCCGGCTGAGCAAAGCAGCGTTAAGAAGCAGTGATTCAGAGAGCTCGTACTTATTAGCTGCTATCTCAAGGACGACACGACACGTTCTGTTCTAATTAACTGGAGCGGACACCAAACAAAACACGCGCAGAGGGCCCAGCCAGACAGTGTAATTGATGAGCAAATTTATTACATCCGACTTCAAAGAGGCCACGGATCAAAACATATCACTTGATATGATGAGCAAAGCTGCAGAGAGACATGGTGTGTGGCTGCAGCATGTACAGTGTGCAACACAAAACACAGAAAACACACCACTGATCATCATAGTGCTGCTGTGTGTGTGTGTGTGTGTGTGTGTGTGTGTGTGTGTGTGTGTGTGTGTGTCTGTGTCTGTATAATGAAAAATATCACTGGCTTATCTTGATGTTATGAACATAACTGAGTAAAATGGTCATATAATAGTGACATAAATGTTAATATTGAAATCATGATGATGTAACACACTGTAACGGGTTTCATTAAATATGAATTTAGACTTAAACCTGATCATGTAAAAACACATCAAGCAATGAAAGTGAAGCTGCATTTAGGAACAGAGTGAGTCCAAAAGAAACAGACTGACTCACAGACCTGGTGTATTTTTCCTTCATGGCTAATAGGAGAGCAAACGATCACCTAGCAGACACAGAGCACTGGTGTCAGTCATTAGGAGTTGTTTCCGTTGAAAGTTGTCACTCTCCCTTTTGGTCCTGAGAAAAATATCTGGCTCTGACGCTCGTCACCAGCTATTCTCCAGTCTCTCAGAGCGTCTGCACTGTCGTTTGTCAGATCAGATAGGATTGTTGTGTCTAGACAACACCAACCTATCTGTAAGGGTTTGCTGTGGTAATGACGTAGGTGTCACCAACTACAGATCATCATCTCACTCTCCAAAGAGTCATTCTGTCAAGTCGTGGGCGGTCAATTTATTCCAGTGTCTGTCCACAGACTGTTATGCGCTTCCGCAATTCTGGACTTAAAGAAATTCAGTATGAGATAAAGAAATATAAAGATCTAAAAAGTTAGATATTTGGAAGAAAATGTCACATGTGCACACAACATGTACTTATTTCTTTCATTGTTACTAAACGTTTTTTGAGGTTTATCGTCCAGTTTTTAGTTTCTGATGTGTACACATACATATGTACATGCTTTTAAATAGCCTGTTTGTGTGCTTTTGTGGGAGATTTCATATTTGAGAATGAACTGTATGGTCCAGTGTGTAAGTCACATGTAAACCAGGCAACCGTAGTCTGTTTCTGGTTGCTCTCAAACATAAAGCAGGGCTGCAACAGGTGATTATTTGAATTATGAATAGCTTTATTGTTTGTTTGAACCATCCATCACTACAATATCCAAATGAAAATGTTGCATCATTTCAAAACAATAAAGCAAAATCTCTGAAAAATGAAAGAAGCAAGAAGCAGCACTTTCCTGCAGTTTGATGGGTATTCCCCCGTGCTGACATGGCAATTAAGTACTGTTTGTGAGTGTGAAGCAGCCAATACCCCTTGCCAATTAAAGAGCGAAGGGGTGTGGAGTGTTATTAGCAGGAGTGATCCCCAGCCATGATCCCATCAGCAGCAGCCATGCTTGAGGACAGACAGGGGGGCAGTGAAATAGCCCTGCGCCTGCTGCAGAGCCTGGTGTCTGGTCAGACCTGGCTGGATTCAATCCCACTGACTGCCCTGATCACTCACCCTCGATGCTGGGCACGAGTGCGTAAAGGGACACCCATATCACTAACACACAGCAACACACACACCTACAATGCTGACAAGGAGACACACACACACACCCTGAGGTTGTAATCGCTCGTTCTGAGAAACCACAACAGCTTTGTTCACAGTCTGTCCACTGCTCACACATCTATCATTTCACCAACACCTCATGTTTCAGCTATCACATTTCTATGATATCATCTATAATATACATCTGACTTTTACACCAACTCACTTCAAAAAATACATTTGCTGCTGTTGCAATAAACAGTATACACCTGGACCAGAATCGATTGATGCTATAATGATTAAAACTACAGCTATTCACTCACATGACACTTCATCACAAAAGTGGTGACGTTCACACTGACATCATGCCCTTAAGAAGAGATTTCAAAAACACATACATGCTTGCACCAAGACAGGACAAAAAAGGAGCTGGCATGGAGCAAAGTGACCGAGGGAGTTGGACTACCTGGTAAGTCATGGAAATATGTATCTGCACAGCATAGCCCTGATCGATCCATACTCCATTCAGGAAACAAGCATTTTAAAAGTTGTTGGCTTGTCATCTGGCATTATGATGCTGTTATTTCAGTGTCCTTCTGATCCTTTAGCTGCAGTCAGATCACAGAGAAATCTCTTTGTTCTGGGATCATACAGATGTGGTAAAACAGATTAATTCAGTCTATGTCTACTTGCTGGTCACAGTTACTATTCAGCAATTTCAGCACACCTATTAAGAAACAGTCACTCATTGCAGACAGATGGACAGGAGCTCCACAGCTGAGAGTCCTGCATTAAAGCAAACACAGCACTTCGTAACACAAACAGGACTTCACAACTCTGGAAAGTTTTCACGGCAGGTGGATGGCACTCACGCAACAAAGTAATCCACCGAGACTGTGGGCTTGTGTACATCTGATTGGCTGATGCAGCATCTTGTCAGATGGTGTTGCAGGTTCAACTTTTTGCTGGACAACGCTGCATTTTTCTGCCAGAGTCCTCTGTGCTGGCAAACCCTTGCTGTGGTGCTGGACTGGCATCATTCCAGTGAATGAGAGGGCAGTCTATTTTACACAAGGCTGGTGTGGGTCTGTTTCCACCAGCGGTTAAAGGCTGTCAAACGGTGGATGTTGACACATTTCCAAGAAGTTATTTCACAGAATAAAACATTTACATAACAAAATTTCATCCACTGAACAAAGTATCACAGGTTTAAAGGGCCAGTGTGTAGGATTATATAGCTTCCAGGATGCACATCACTTCAAACTGAACACCCCTTGCCTCAACCTGTCCTACAGTGGCCACTTTAAAGGTGACAGGCCCTCTCTCCAGCGATGTTTGCTTTGTCTCTGTAGATGGAAAAGGCTCGTTCTGAGGTAACAACAACACAACAAATCTTAGCTTCAGGACAGAATTGTGAATATTATTTTCAATTTCTGGCAGTGAGGTCCCCTAAATCCTATACACTGCACTTTTAAGACTTTCATTTCCATAATAATAATCTTTATACTGGCCTAGGTTGACATAAACTTGAGGTATTATCTGGGTAGAAGTACTGCGACTGAATGTCTTTCCTCTGTATTTTCTCTTGACGGTCTTTTGAGTTTATGTGATGCTCTTTTCTTTTCCCACTCAGACATGGCGACAGTTGCTGTTCATGACAATGGCCCAGCTCATCCGTTTACTCCAATGAGTGTCGCTGCCAGTGGAATTATAAACACATCCCTCACATCAGGTAGACATTTGTAAAAGCTTAATTTTTTTGTCAGTTTTCATTTATTTTATGAAAATTTTGGATATTTAGGATTTTATTTAAGCAGCTCCTCTGAGATTTCTGCCGAGAGCACAGATCTCGCTCCACAGCAGTATCGTTCATCTCATCTCTGTTCTATTTCTGTGGCAGCGAGCAGAAAGAAGAGCGCTAATAAACCCTTCTGCTCCGTGTCAGCTCCCTGCCTCTCTCCGCTGATAGATCTGAATTGTAACTACAAAACCACACTTTTCTCTCCCTGCTGAAAACACACACAAGCAGGTTTAATCAGCACCAGGTAGCCAAGTCGGATTGGAGCTCATTGGAATTTAATGTAGCGTGAATTCTTATGAAGAAGTCCTGTGGCCAGGCTCGGGCTATGTCCAGTTGATTCTAATGTTCTATTTCTGAGTTTGAGAGCTCAGTCAGAATTCACCGCGGATGAGATGGTGATGATAACTGAGCTCTTTTTCGCAAGTGCGTCTCATTATTAATTCTATTATGGATAGTCTCTTTGCATGAAGCCCCATTAAACAGAGTCAGCCCGCTAGAGCACAGCAGACCTCAGGTTTAATTGACACCGTGGTACACCCGGGAACGTGGAGGAAGGCATGATCTGAGTGCATGACTGATCAACGCAAATGCCAGCCTCCTCTCACAGGAGTGTGAATTTCAAGGAAGAATTAAGCAAGTGTTTGAATTAGTATTCCAACAGGAAGAATATAAATCGAAAGCTGGAGAAGCAGAGAGCCTCGGTAGCGTTAAACACAGCAGAGCCGCGACTGCAGCGATACAAACGCTGCGTCCTCCTCTGAGCATCCATCTGATCTACAGTTAGTCCACAGTAATATTTCATCAGAGATGACAGCTCATCTAAAACACTCACATTTCCATGGCCTCTCACAATAATGACACACTACTGAACTGTGTCAAAGTGATCAATCACAGGCAGCCCGATGACAAGCTGGTGGCTGCTGTTTGAGGAGCTCTTTGTGTCTGTGCTGTGTCTATGTTCTGAGTGACACGGCTGGGACGGCGGCGCTGAGCTCAGGGCTTCGGTCATCCAGGCACAACACAGAGCGCCTGTCCAGCGCCTTACAAGCTGTTTCTGTGCCAGCTGTTTCCCTGTCAGAGAATATCGGGGTAAAGAGCGCCAGATGAAAAACAACTGGCAAATGAAATGTCACTGTTTGGAATGGCTTTGGATTTTCTACTGTGAAAAAAGCAATTTGTACGGGCACTGTGCACCTAGATTGAACATTGTGACTGGAAGCAGTACTCAGTGAAAATAACAACAATCAAAGAAAAGCAGCAGCTACTAGAGGAATCGAGGGCACCAATCATTCAAAATACAGGATTAAAGGCCAGAGCTGTATCTATGTGGCCGAGACACGTTGCCCTGCTTGATTTTTTATTATTTGAATGCCAATATCTGGAGAAAGGACCTACCCTGATAGCCCCTAATATCCCTGTAGAATGCTAATGAGAAGGAGAGAAACGAAAAATGGAACAGATGCCAAAAGGAAGTACTAATCCACATGAGGAAGAAGAGGAGGGCAACAATTGGATGAACAAGATTTCAGATTCTCATCAGACACCATTTAGTCACAACAGTGTTGAGGTGTCATACTGGCTCTTCAGTCCGACACAGAGGTGACGCTCAACTTTTCTCTGATAGCTAATATCATCGTGAGCCTTATATAGTCTACATAGAGAGGTGTAATATTTAGAATTTTAGTATAAAACATGCAAAAATTAACTGAAATGATCAACAGAATGTGAAGAATCAACAGCTCCGACATCATATCTACAGACAGCGGGGCTGTCACTGTTTGGCAAAATGAAAAGTTGTGATTTTTAACTAGTGGTTCCTTTTCATGGTTTTCTGAGATACAACTGCTAAAGAGTGACGAGAAACAGGGTGAGGGAGTAGGGAGACAACAGGAGTCTCTCAATGTCTAAACAGCAGAGGCAAAGCCACACTTTTGCAGGTTTAGACAGGTTTATATTTTAAGTTATCTTTGCACCACATCTTATAGGTCACATTACATATAATTTCTTAATGTGCCATTATTATCATTATTATTATTTTACATATTGCCAGCTAAGGTAAACAGGTCCTGTTGCTTGTATATGTTAAATACTGCAGAATATACAGACATAGCAGAACCCATGCTGTGAGCACTCAGAGTCTGCAGATAAACCACCATCATAACTGGCGCCCTGATAGTAAAACATAGAAAAGATTGTTGATTTCCAAAGACTTTCCCCAGAACTGCCTCAATGCAAACACAACTGACAGCAACACAAATGCTAAAACCTTTCAATAAATCTCAGAACACAAACTTTTCAATTTCTCAACTTTCTGCACCATTTGTTGTTGGAAAGCATGGCAAGAAACTATCAGAGACACAGGCTGTGGCTGCCATCAAGGACTGAGCCATGTGACTGTATTATAGCAAATGCTCTATAAATCAGCCTTTTCTGATCTGCCATCTTTGGGTCTGTTATCGCTAGCACTGAAGGTTGCAAACTGTCTCAGTGTCAAAGTTAGACCTAACAAACCACCCCAACCTGCACCCTGAGACTTGAGGCAATATAGCATCGATTCATCCAGCTCCACATCTGACAGATCACACAGAGCGCATGAGTGTGGCTGCAACGAGCTTGTCAGGGAAACATACACAGATTCCACAAACACACACTGTGTTGCTTTGTCAGATTGAGTAAAAACATACAGTACGTGTCAGATTCGTTGATGTTGTTGGCGAAACACAGCGATGGATCATGTCCAGGGAGGAAACAGAAATAGGTTTCACACCCTTTGTCACTGCCAAACTCCAGCATGACTCGGCACCGCGACTTACTTTATGTTGCGGCTTAACGTGTAGATCGCTTCGAGGATTTCTTCTTGCTGGTGTAAAGTGTCCAAAGTGTTAAAGTGCACACTGTAAAGGCCAGTTGTGAAAGTCACATTCCTGAAAGGGCAACAAACACTTCATTCACCCATTTATGCTTTCGTAATTCCCCCAGTTAAACTTTAAACACAGTGAGGGGCATGTTTAAATGTGCAGTAAGTCAGCACAGTTGGCCCCCACTGCCAGGCAGCAGCACTGGAATCCAACAGAAAATCTTGTGTGGATGTAATTAAGTGAGGGCTTATTGCATTCATGCTGCTGCTTCTCAAAGCCTTCAAAGTGGTCCTTACAGCGGGCTGCAATCTCTTGGTCACGCACGATGGAGACAACAGCAGCAGCCAGCTGACGTGTCTGCCGTTGCTGATCACCTAACACTTCCGTAAAATCCACTTCAAGACGGGCAGCCCAGGTAGGAGGCGATCCATTACAGGCCAGCTATGCACCTCCCCTGTTGATTACAGAGCATTGATCTAGCACGAACAAACGACTGATTTGGAACCCCGCTGGTGGATGAGCGACTGGGCGTGTGTGTTGGAGGGAGGGAGAGGGAGCATGAGACACAGAGAGAGAGAGAGAGAGAGAGAGAGAGAGAGAGAGAGAGAGAGAGAGATGGGGAATGAGTGAGTGAGCTGGAGCTGCTGTTCCCACCAAATCCATCTTATTGGACTTTAGCTGTGGGCATTCATCACTCTCCGCCACTGTGCGACTCGGGGATTGGCTCCAAAACTTTAATAAAAGCTCACCTGCCAACCACACACAGAAACACGGTCTATCCAGAGCGCCTTTGTGGTTCCGTGGAATTTTAGTAGAAGCATTAATTTTGTTGTTGACAGTTATATAACAATCTGGCCAACAATTGCTTTCAAAAGCCTCCAATTGCACACACACACTCTCTCTATTTATACAAAGATGAAAATAAAGACGCCACATGACAGTGAGGAGGCAGTCACCTGCAACATGCGTGTGTGTCTGTGAGGAAGTGTGTATGTGTGTGTGTTTGTATGTGTGTTCATGCCCTGTGCTATTCAGAGAAAAATCCATTGGCGATGATGCAGCAGCCTGAGTGAAGCTGCTCTTTGCTTCCTAACAAGTCTCCCCGGACTCTCAGCGCGCTCTGCTCGGTCGCCACCACAGATGCAACAGGTCAGCGGCGTCAGCAGCGCTGCTTCGAGAAAACCCCCAAACCTGTCACCGTCGCATTAATTGGTCTAATCTGTGATGTAATAAGCGTCTGTCCCATTTTCAGCCACTCACATTCACCCACATCTTCACCACGATGCTGATCGAGACGCAGTGCAAGCTAAAACGAGTTTTCAGATTAAAATAATGTGCACAAAATACAGGTGAAACAGACAGAGGAATATCACTTCCAGCTGGATATAAAGTTGAACCTTTATAAACTTTCTTAAAGGAGGTCTGGTGCATAACCAGAAACTCATTAGCATTTTCCCTCTGTGTTTCTCTGCCTGTTAGCCAGAGCATTTTATTAGCCGTGCTTGAGACAAGAGGTGTATACTGTGAGCTGCTGAGTCTTCTCAATATTGGATGCATGAAGGCATTAAGTCAAAATGAAAATCACATAAAAACTTATATTCTTTCAAAAAATGTTTCAGTAGAAGAAAATTATAGAAACAGATGTTGTATACACCATTCATTGCAAGTACGATCTTCCATGTATATTATTGGAAGAATTTGTTATTTTTCAATCACAATGCCAGCAGCTCACTTACACATCTTTGGTTTTGTCCACTCAGGTCTGCGTGATCTCATTCTAGTTTCTTGTCATTTGGAATAAAGCTCCTGCTGAGCATCTCAGGTGACACTGACATTCCATCATTTTGGAATGGGTCTTTTTCTGCATCCATCCATCTTCAATTCCTCAGCTCTACGGCTCTAAAAAAGTTCTGATCTCTCGCTCAAGGCCACATTCACAGACACACACAAACGGACACCACTTCAGGTGAAGGTTTTTTTATGGACTTTATCAGCTGTGAATCATAACAATCAGATGAAAATCAAACTATTGGCCAGAATGTGACCGCCTCGTTTCAGTTTATAGGTTGTCATATTCACACATGAGGAACAATCACTGAAGAAAAAATGTATTCAAACCACATCACTTTGGATCTAGTCCACCTGTCAGTTTCCGCCGGCTTTGACAAGGCCTGTTACATAGACACACATCTTGTTCCTCAGGCATGAAAATTCATCTCACGTGATCTAATGACAGCCAGACAGCTAAAACTACAGCTCTGAGCACGGTCGACACACTCGGAGAATCTAATCAGTCAGACCGCACTGTGGGACGATCAGAACGAACACGTAGTATGGGGAGACGCTTACACTTCCAATATATGCATGTCTCAACCACGCTGGACCACTTTGGTGATTTTTACTATCAAAATATATCTTTGTCTATGTCCAGATCTATGTACTCCTTTCAATCATGCTCGCAACAGCTTGAATTCTTGGTCTTTGAAAAGTCATAAACACCACTATTATCCAAGCAATGCTGAAATAATAGAAAAAAGTAAGAAAAAATAGAAAGTATGCATACCTACTGTATGTATACAGTATATATAAAGAAACTGGGCCAAGCATCACCCTGATTGGAAACATGCAGCTCGATAATGACTGAGGAAGTGAAGCAGCATGTAACAGAGGAGGTAAATTGTTGCTAAATTACACTTGAGCGAACAACAGTGTTTCTAACAGGTGATCACGTTGTTTTTCCCATCCCTCTACAGATTCATTACAATGTGCTCCACTTCCTTGCATGATTATGCACCAATACACCGACAGATATGTGACAAATTAAAGGCTTAACAGCATAAATGACTCACAAGGAAAGCTTTCATTATCTGAGCACAGATTCTACAAACTCTACTGAGTGGATGAATGCCGGTCGTCTCAAGGCTTATTCCTCATTTGGTGTTTTGATGAAGCAAATAAAAAACGCTGACAGAAGAGCACATTACCCCGGAAACCCAGCAAAAAAAAACGCGGGTCATCATGTCTGCTTCGATTCCTTGTTTCTGTCAAAGTATCCTTGAGCAGGATACTGAACCACGTATTGCTGCTGATGAGCAGCCTCTCCCATCTGTGTTCATCAAGTGTGACTGTCACGAGTGTTGTAAAGCTCTTTGAGTGGTCAGTATACCAGAGAAGCACTACAGAGGTCAGAGTCCATTTATTGGGCAGTAACTTTTTCCTTTTGAATGAATTGTCAAAGGTTTATACTACCCCTCTGGATTAGATTGAACATTAATTCAGATTTTCATTTGAATGTGATGGTTACATGAGACATTTTCATGCTTACTGGACTACTATTCTTATCATTGGTGGAATATTTGTGTCAATGTAAAAAACAAGCAGCAGTTCAAGCTTTTCAAGCTCAGGAAAACACTGTGATAATATGTGAAGTTTATGGTTATTAGCATACAGAGCAGCAATCAATCTGATCAGCAGCTGTCAGTGGAGGTCAGACACATGTAGCTACACCTAAATAATGCCCCGCAGACACACACACACACACAAACACACGCACACACACGCCATAAGATATACAGTGGTCAGATGTTTATGAGTAACCACAAATCCATTTTCTTTTCACAAACTTCACAGTGTTCAGCTCAGGGCTGTCAGACCCTGCTGCTCTCACAAAGGCTGAAAGCAAAAGGAGGAAGAGGAAGCGTTGGCGAGAGGGATTTAAGACTGCGGGAGCACCCCAAGCTGTCAGAGAGTACAATGCTTTTTGAACTCTCTCAGGTTCGGCTTTTAAGAGAAAGCTTCCTCGGAGCACATTTTGTATTCGAAGCATCTAAACTTTGTGGTGCACTCTGAGAGGGCCGTCGACCTCTGCGAGAAATCTCATCAGCGGTTACTGATCATTAAGTTATCGTTTAAAAGATCATTAAATGCAAATGACTTAATGCTTTTGAGACGGTGACGTGCTAGAATCAAACACGAACGGACAGAATGGCTCCGGCGGATCATTTGCTTCATCTCTCAAACTCCTCTGTATCTCCCAAATGGTGCCCGTCTTTGCTGCACATATCAGTGTCGTTTCCAGCACTGATTACAGTCCAGAGCGCGGGGGAACATCCTGTCACAAACAAAAGACAGATGATCAAGCCCGGCGCTATTTGCAACACTGTTGCTTTGCGGAAACACGCGGCTATAATTAAATCCATTGTGATGTAATTAGAAAAAAAACATCTTGTATCCTGTTTTAATTGCTATGTGGTCTCGCAGCACAATTTCTCGTTACGGTCTTCTTGATGCGTGACCCAGGCATTATGCCAGGAAATTTGGTGATGAAAATGAAAACAAGTCTGATCACTGGTGGCATTGTTTACCGCCCTGATACACAACACGCCTCCAGCGCTATGTTTATGATTCCAAAAGGGAGCCATCGCCCTCACCGAAGAGACTGCGTCGAGCTGTAATTGTGATATAATCACCAGCAGCAGACAAAGGAAATGTAGCTTCTTCTCTTGATGAAATACAACAACCAAATGATTCCTTAATTTTTGCTCATTTTCTCATTAGTTCGGTAAATGAGCAGTTTGATCAAGCTGAGCTGTAAATTAGAGGCTGCAGTGCGGATATCTTCATCAAAGGGCGTGCGCGGATGGTTTTATAATGTGCCAGAATCTCAACATCTGAAACGTCTGATGGGAAACAAAATGAACAATTCTCCAGCTACAACTATCAGTCACCTGCACAAAGAGAGAGATTTACAGAGACCTAATACTTATCTAACCATTAAGTAAGTGATGCAGCCTGTTAACTTTGATGAAGTCTACATCTTCAATTAGCTCTTTTGTGTACTTGTGTGTGCTTGTCTGTTTTTCCCTCTACGCTTAAATATTCACAGAGAGCAGAACTAATAAGGCCTTCTCTCTCAGTCCGGCTCGCTCATGTTGGTGCAGGGGAACACAAAATAACCCAGAGACAGAAAATACAGAGAAATTTCCTTAGCCCCCAAACCTCTGAGTAATTAATTCTGTAAAGAAATGTAATTCTGCCAAAAAAAACGGAGGTCATTCTGTACAAGAACAAGGATTACATGTAATTCCATCTGGATATGTCGAAGTGAGTGTATAATTCGAAGAAGGCATAACTAGGTGAGAGGAATGAAATAACCGTGCAAACTGAAAGTAAAACTGGAGAAGAAATCATGTATGCTAACCTGTATGTTGGTTGTTTAAAGGTGAGTACCAGTAAAACTACACAACTCTGGTGGCCAGTGAAAGCCTTTTATAGGGTTTATATGCTCATCCTGTAGGATTCCTCCAAAGACATGCAGCCTCTTAATTTGTCTGTAGGGGTAAGTGGATGTCTTTTAATACATGCCAGCCCTGTGTTAGACGGGCGACCTGACCAGTATGTACTTTTAGACCAATATCAGCCTGAATGAGAGATCCTGTTCAGAATAAACACTTGTAAAATCAATCCAGTTTTCAAAGTCACAAGTTAAATGGTGACATTCAGTTATTTTCTTTTGCTCTGAGTATTTGCTTTTAAAATTCAAATGCAAATTTGGTGATTTGCCAATGTTCACACCAAATATTCTCTTTAGTATCGACACCCTGGAGTTCAGCCTTGGTTCATCTTTGGTGAAACTAGACTTTCAGGCGCGGTTACACCTGGACCCCTCTTATCTGGACTTCCTGACCAGACCGCAATCAGATCAGTGGGACCACATCTGGGGGTGGTCAAGCTTGCGTGTGAACAGATCTCAGCCAGGTGTAAAGTAATCCACACAGCATAACATTATTCTGAAGAAAAAAAGTCTGTCCTGCCTCTTCCTGCTGACTTCATAAAAACCTACAAGTGACAGCAGCAGCTATCAGCCTTCCCTCATACAGAATGAGTGACAACGGTCTCTTGACCCGAGTCTGTTGACAAATCAGCCAGCCTCACACGATGTGGGCAGAAAGAAAATAATGAGAACGCTCATTAATACAGGTGTAACTGCAAAAAATCGTAGAACAGTCATTATCCAGAGAGTGTATCAGGGTAAAGATAATGTGTTGACTGCGGTGTGAATAAAACTAAGCTAAGGGCAGTGTGAACCAATCTCTGGGTTCATGTTGTGTACATTTTTCCACAGGGATCTGTCTGCAGACTACCAACAGAGCCGAACCGTGTGCACACCCACCCTCTGTATCCGTCAAGACAGCACATGTGTTTCCCAAAATGTCAGCGTGTTAATTAAATCTTTTGCGTCACGACACATTTCATGATGTAAATAAATTATTTTGAGGCTATTTCTGAAAACATACGGTTATCTTCACAACCACCGTGTGGTTCCACATCACAAGCCAGTCAAATGACTGATGGGAAAATAGACACACTAATCTGATCTGAACTTCGGCTTAATAAGGTGCTTTGATTAAAAATGGATTGAACCAATTCCTGGGTGTCCCTTGAAGAACTGAAATTGATTTGGTTTAACAATGGAGCCCCCAGAAGGCCCTGACAGGGTCTGATAATAAAAATAAGCTCATAAATAAATAATTCAAGCCCCACTGTCGCAGCTCACTTCATCCAGGAAGTGAAAGAAGGAATAATAATGCTGTCAGACAAAAAACACACGCTGATCTAAAACTTCTGCATCCGTCATCTCGAATGCTGGAGCTCTGGAGCAGTTCACAGACCAAACACAGCGCAGTGATCAAACACACATCACTGACATCAACAGTGCAGAATACACATCTGGCCTGTTGTTAAGCTGGATGCCTGAGCCGTGACTGACAGCCATCATTTTTCTATTATTGTCTTTCAAAGCTTACGGGCATCAATACACTCCTTTGATCTATGCTTTTTTACTCTGGCGATTTCATTCCAAATGTCTTTCCAACACCTTTGTGATGGAAATGGATAATGAGCTTTCCCAGAGGGGTTAATCAAAACCATTGTTAAGCAAGAATAAAAAGATGTGAAAAGATTTGAAAGGGAACTGATTGATTGTGTGGAGAGAAAAAAAAGAGAATGTGTTCCTTTATTTCAGGCAATTCCTTGTTTCCTCCCTGATGCAAGAAGTGATTTATTTTGACAGCTACCTCAATGAGTTTTATTTTATCCAAATGAAAAGTCTTTGTTGTGAGACAGAGAGGAAGAGAAACAGACGGACAGAAAAGGGAGCATAGAGTGATGAAAAGGAAAATAAAGAACAATAAAAAGATGGCAAGTTAACGGCTCCAAAATAAACGTGTGAAAGCTGCAGTGTAGCCTGAGTAACCCGCTGGCTGAGGGCCTGGTGGGCTGGATTTGACCCCACAAGAGGAGGAGAGTGCACCGTCCAGGTCTATAATTAGAAAACACACAGTGCCACTAATCCTTACTGAATGATTAAGCAGCAAACAGCAAGTTTACAGCCAGGAACCCACAACCGACAGGCTGCGGGGAGTCAAAGTGGCTTTCCCACAGAGTGAAGAATTTGACAAGAAGGATGGTTAAGTGCTGCTTTGTCAGGTGGGGCTGGTTTTTAACCAATAAAGGATTCAAATAGGATTTTAGAGATGTCAAAGCTGGATTTATATGTGTGCCTTAGGAGGCAACAGGATCCACATGCAGCCAAAAAAAAGCAAGACTACACCAGCTATATGAATACCAAGTGTAGACCTTAAGAACTAGGACAATCGTGGACTGCTTGTGATATTTCATAGGTATTTACGAAGCATGTTTTTTTTTGTTTTTTTACAGTAAAAATGAGAGAAGACACACTCAGTAATTTTTTGAGCGACAACAACAGACGTACTGTGATGTAGCTAAGCTGCCCAGTATCCCAAGGAATTCCGTTCATGCCAACTCACGTTGTGAGGCAGAGATAGCGGTGGCGAGGTCGGAGGATGATGGATGAGCACGCTGCATGTCGGACTCTGTTGCCAAGCTCTTGAGTTTGCATCCCATCAAAGACCATTTTAAGTCACATCCGGTCAATTTTATTCACACAGCCCAAATTCACAGCCACTCTTAATGACACGTGCAACACATGACCCTTCATCCTTAAACCCTCAAACATGATGAGTAAAAAATTAACCTGTTCTCACTAGAAAACAAACGTGTAGGTCATTACCACAAGTAGCTAATTCTGACCCATATTTACGTACATTGTTGTTTACTGTTATTGGTTATTGGAAGCAGGCTGGGTCAAACACTTTCTCCCAGGAGGCCGCTGTTTGTGTCCCTTTTCTTATGTTAAACTTAAGTAATATAGAGTGCTAAACTATACTAAATAAACATGTGATGTAACTTAAGTAAGAACTTGTTCTAACACACTTTTTTTTCCCAAACAATGATCTTCTCCTTAGCCTAACCAGCCTAAACTTAACCAAACTGGGACTGTTTCACAATAGTAAACATGTGATGAAGGATGTCCTGGTCATATATGGATGTGTTGCAAAAAACATAAAGAAGAGAAACAGATGAGGAGTCCTTCTTCCAGCACTCACAGATATGCATCAGGGTACATTCAAACATAATGTCACAGGTTTGTGCAATGGCCCCGAGTGTGTGATGTGTTTCGAACTAGTGATACTGGTTTGTCTTCATCGACTGATAAGAAATAACAAGGAAGTGATGGTAAACTAGGGCTCAAGACCAAACCGAGTGATCACCAGTAAGACGAACGAAACGTCTGTTGTGGAGCCTCTGCGGCATGTAGCCATGCTAAATAATATGCCCAGCTACTGACCCATCCTGCTCTGCCTCTGATCTGCAGTCATGCGTCTGACAGTGATCATCAGCATCAACAAATTTTAAAAAAAAATAACTCAAACTGAGTAAATACACACAGCACATTAGGTGACAATCCATTGTGGTTTCAGTCATTCATGCTGTCTACATTTCTGGACTACCTTCATTAGATGAATCGAAAGAACTGCGTTTTTGCAAAATCCCCAGCTTTCATCTAAATGTTGGTTTAGATATCCATTAACAAACAGCTTTTTTTATAATGGAAATCCTACTTTGAACTCAGTTACCTGAATAAATCATCCAAAAACTCCTGGCATTGAACTTAGCAGATTCTGGGATTTTTCACCTGATTTAATTTAGATAGAGGCCATTTTCTCCTAACATTTTCCTCACAGCAAAAGTTATGACAAATCAATGTTGATACAATAAACTGGTCTCTAATAATCACAGAACAATCCAAGACAAACCTTCCCACCTCGTGACGTGGTGGTGTTACTATCAACAGATGAAATCCTGCACTTGACTGGATCAGTTACTACACTGGATGAGTCACAGTAACACCTGACACAGAACTCCTGTCTGTTCTTTGTGCTCTCACAAACCTTTCCCTGCCTGCTCCCTCTTCACAACTACAAAATTTAAAGTCAGTCTTTGTAAGTGCAGAGACTTACAGTGATCACTACTATTTTATATCTTTGCTTCAAAGCCCAGTATAGTTTATATCACATCCACATGCCTGCAGAGTTCCAATAAAACCTAAAGTTATCAAGGATTTTGAAAGAAGGAGGAACGGGTGATCATTATCCAAAACACTGACTCTCAGTCTCTATTTTCAAAGAGCCAGTTATTCTCGTCTCAGCTCCATAAACCTCCAGACTGTTTAGAGACCAGGAGATAAATGTTGTATATATATATCTATAATACAGTGTATAATATAAATGCAAATTCACAAGCACAAACTACTTCACCTTCCTCTGTCCACATGTTACATGAATAGCTTTAACACTTGTCAGGGCCACAAGTGGCTTAAAATGTACCAGCATCACTTCACACGGTGATAGACCCTTTATATTCCATACTAAGCTTTAGAGCTAGGGACTGTTTACGACACAGTGTCAATCAGACACAATGAAAGAGAAGATATTTGAAGGCAGATTTATATGTTGTCATAGCCTACCCCCATTCAGACAGGCACCTGCAGCAGCAGCCAACTTTGTAGGAACTGTAGAGGACAGCTAATCATTAGCCAGTTAGCCTCTATTATGGCCTGGGATCCAGGCCTGGTGATAAAGAACCAAAGGACTCAGGGCTCACAGTTTAATGATCCAAAGATCAGTCAGGATTTACGGCTCCGGGTTTCCACGGCAGCCCCTGGACAAAAACCTCCTCCCTTCTTTCAACTACTTCAGCGGAGCGACTGAGTTCATAAAACCAGGAAACAATGTGGAAAGTAATGACATTTCCCACCTATCGCGGAAAGAAAAATAAAATGAAGGAGACATCAATCGTGGAGCCAAAGCTTCCCCTTGATTAGATGATAAATAAAGGCAAGGTGCCAAGAACAAACATTTCACACACCAGGAGTTTTACAGTGCCTTCAGCAGCGCTCTGATTTGGTTTTCTTTAAAGACTTTGACATTATAGCTCATGGTGCACTCTGAATTTATGGCCGTTTGGTGGAAACTTGATTCAACTGTTTCAGGCCCAGAGGAGCAACTCTGATCGCTCTCCACTGAGGCTGAGCTTCCTGCCGATGTTTGAAACCAAGACTAAACTTCCACCAAAGCTTGTAGCGGATGCCATCAATAACTGACGGACATTTATATGTTGCAAGCGCCCTGCAACAGCTGAAATCCTTCAGACAGACTCAGACTGTGTCTGCTCTTCCTTCTCAGATCAGCTCCTGCAACTTTTCAGACTTCCTCCTCTCAGTGGTGGAGGGATAACAGACACCAGGGTTCATCCAATCATCTCAAATGACTCCAACAATCTAAAGTCCTGAGCAGGTCACACAATTCATCTTTCTTCTCACTGGACTGTGCACCTGCTCATCACCTTACATCTCAGACCAAAACCGGTGTTCAGCTAATGGAGAGATGTAACCAGGAAGAGGGATCCAGAGGCCTTTATTCTAGAGTGAAGTAGTTGATTGTGTCTGTCTCACCGCCAGATCACCAGATCATCAGATACCAGCGCTTTTGGTTGGTCTATAATTGGTGGTTGGTTCGAATGGAACAATCATCAACATCAATCTTAGTAGTCAAATTAGTCAAATACTGACACCAACCTTCGTATAAGACTCAACCATCAACTATCTTTCATTTTAATTAGTAGTGGTGTTGGCCTGTCCATCAAGACACCAGAAATAATTCAACATTCAGTTTTTCACAAAGGCACACATGTTTAAGTGGACAGGCTGCTCTATCTCCTGCCCCACAGCCACCCATACTTTACTAAATAAAGACCTAACTATAGTCTATTAGTAGGAGTAATATAAAAGTAATTTCTGGTTACACAACATAAATCCAAGTTTATAATGTCACCTTTAAAATAATATTATTAAAGTGATTTTTAACTTTTAAAATCAAATCAAATCTAAAAAAGAGAGATATGTTATATTTGGATGGCTTAATAAAAAAAAAAGGCAAAATGCCAAGAACAGTTTTTTAGAGCCCAATGTGACATCTCAAATATATTCAATTGTAATGAACAAACCAATCGTTGTAATTGAGAAGGTGCAACAAGAGACCATTTAGTTTTATAGTGACTGTCGATAAAACAAAATTCTTGTATCATAATTTTCCACTAATTGTAATTACTAATTGTCTCAGCACTAAATTGTAGAAATGAATCATTGGTGGCACGTGGAGCAAATAAAAACATTCACATTCATCAGTCTGCCTCTGTTGTGTGTCATACACTTGGCTGGATAAAGTCAACATTACTCCAGCCTGTATAAGTTATATACAGATCAACTTGATGTTGTGGAGTTCTCTGGGTAAGATGGGAGGAGGATCTGACAGCAGCTGTAGTTTACTGAAGACAGAAAATGTCCTAATTTGTAGCCAGCTCATGATTTGTTGCTACAAGGCTAATTAGCAATTAGCCCAGTGAAAGACTGGATCCAAACCCTGTTATAGTTGACGAATGAATACATGCAGGTCTGCAGTGAAACTACTGTCACGAGTCTCTGTATCACATCCACGGCCGATCGATCTCTAGATGAAGCCAACTGATGACATCATCAGCTGGCAGGTGCTTTCAGGACGATGTCACATCGGCCTTGGCCCGAGTGATTTTTACTCATCTCAGAAGACCCTCTCCATCACCGTCACCATCCCCCCGATGTGGTGTGAATGCCTCCTCTGTGAGCCAGGCCAAGGATCTGCCAGCGGCCCCTCTCTTTGTGAGCTGAATGGGCACGGCTCGGCCACGTTTTAAGGCGCCCTAATGTACCATGGCTGGACCACAAAGGCAGCGTGGTAATTTGCCAGGGATAATGACGCTCACTTAATTCGGCCCTAGGGGCCACAAACAGAAAGCTTTAAAGAGAATCCCCATCCAAGGATGAGTCCCCTGTCCCCCCCTTTTTTCTAGGTCTCTCTCTCCCTCTGAGTCCAGCCCTTCTCTCTCTTATTGGCCTGAAAGGAGCTTGTTTTCTTCCGGCTTATTGTCATCCTGAACTAAATATCAGCAAACAACAGCAGGGCTGGAGGAGACAACATGCCAGCCACTACTGGAGCCCCAGATCTCCTCCCAGAGGAGCAGAGAGAGGCAAGACGAACACAGAAGAGCTTCGTCAAAGCAGCCACAGAGGGAGCGCCACTGCTCTGCTCCAATGACACATATTAGGGAAAGACATTTAGGCCACAAATTGAATTGAGCAGAGTAAGTGAGAAGGAGGCCGGTGCTAAGCACGGGGAGTACGACAACGGAACGTAAGCAAATGCCAGGGCTGGCGTTCAGGGATATTACACAGACAGTGAAAAGAGGGTGAGATTGGAGCAGAAGTGCTCTGTGCCTTCATGATAAATTGCTCTGCGATCTTCTAGGAGGCTTTTGTTTTGGCAGAAAAGGTCAGTTTGAAGTGTTCACATGAGCCCCCAGAGCATTGTTTCATCCCCAAAAACCACATCTGGCTTTTATTCGGGGCCACCATCAGGTGACGAACCCTGAAGAGATTTCTTTGACATTAGTGATAAAGTTATCACTAGTTAAGCCATTATCTTGTTCGCAGTAAATCTGATAACTGATGGCAGATGGGTGATGCTCTCCAGCAGATAAATCAAAAGGCTATTAAAAGAGACGTTAACATTTGATTATTTTGTTTGTGAAGTTTGTGGTTTTGTGTGTTTGGTGATCTGAATTTGCAATTCATGAATGAAAACATTTTACTCTCGACAATAAATCTTTGAACAGCTTTCAGTAGAAAAGTAAAGACAACAGAAAACATGGCTTCAGGCAGTATGTTTGCTCAGCATGCTCATATTCCCAGATATTCACATCATCTCCAAGTGTACTTCAGAGATGACAACAGAATATGTATGCTCTATTAATGTACATCAATTATTAATCACGCCATTTAGTAAACAAAGCAGAGCTCGACTGATGTGAGTTCAAGACTAATTGAAAGATGTCAGTTACAGACTGATGCAGTAAAGCATTAAGACGTTCACATTACACAGCTACTCAAAAGTCAAAATCTTTCACGAGCCGTTTGATATCTTTATTCAAAACTGGTTAAAATAACTCAGTGTTCTGCTGAACAGGTTTAAGACACTGACCATATAATCACAGTTCCCCTGGTTTGCTCCATGTCATCTCCCTTATACTATGTTCTCATGACAAAGCCAAAGTCAAAAATAAGAAATAGAGAAGAGTTGCCAGAAACACTGCGGACGAGTCGCTGTTGTTAAGTGGAGGCGTCAGTTTGTAGCTTCATATCGCAAGCAGCTTCCACTGAAAATGAACTGTGGCCTGATGTTTTGTCACCTGTATCCTAAACACATCATCACTCTCATCCATGTTTCCTCCTGTGCTATAAGAAAAGATGGAATATATTGAAAAATACTGAGCCTCAGGTTTTAAAGCGTGTAAAAATAAGAACTGTGTACTTGCTGTGCTGTAGTAATGAAATTAGAAGCATACATGCAAATGCACTGACAGTGTTCAGTCTCTTCTGGTGAGGTGATGTCACGAGGTGACTGTGTAGTCGAGTCTCGTCTGAACAATAATTTCACTATACAGCATCAATAAGGCTCAAGGCTGCAGCGGCGTGATTCTCTAATTCACATTCAGAGAGGGGGAGAGAGGTAAGACTTGTCCATTGCCAGCCTATATAAAGCCCCTCCACCCGTCCTCCCACCTCTCCCTCATCCGCCTCCACTGCCTCACTCTCGCCGCTGCTTTTCAAATCACTTCACTCAGTCAGAAGAAAGGGCTTTCACCATAACAGGCTGCCTTACCTTCACCACAGAGGCCTCAAATTTTGGGGGGAGGAGAAAGACTTTCAGAGAAAGTAAGAATGAGAGAAATTGGGTAATAGCAATCCTTCATTGTAGAGAAACACCCGAAACCAGAGAGAAGTTTGGTGTTTGCCAGAAAAAAACTGAGCACAAAAGAACACCAAGCTCAGCTGTAGAACAAATACAAAGCCGAAATCCAGGTAAAAGATGCAGAAACTAATCGAAGAGATCCATAAAAAAAAGTGGCATGAAGAGTTTTGGAGATGAAAGTGTACTCACCAGCTAAGCATCACTGGGGTGTGGGGAGGGGGCTGAGAGGGCCGTCTGTCCTTTTCAAACCGATTCTGGAGGGAGAGAGAGAGAGGGAGAGGGGGGGGGAGGGGGAGGGGTGAGTCTTTCACTAGCTGCTCGCCTCCTTCTCATAAGCAGAGCGCAGAGCCACAAAGAAGTGCTGGCGCTCTCGTAAACAAACGGCCAACTTATCAATGGAGCGGAGAAGGCGGAGCGGGAATGGCATTTAAGCGGAGGCTTCATGGGGTCTGGGGGGCTGGAGCAGGAGAGGGACCTGCAAGATGCCTTTACATCCAATGAAGGCCTGGCCGGACAATAACAAACCACAAAGTTCAATACAGTTCAAACACATTAAACCCTGAACTCCATATAACATAAGGAGCCCTGTGCTGCACAGAAAACAAGCCAGATATGTCCGACTGTAAATTAACAATAATGATGTAAATGAGGTGAACGGATGCCTGATTGTGTTGAATCAAACACAGATGCTAATATGCAGAGAGCACTTTGGGTTCCAAGCTTTTTGATCTCAACGCCACAGAGCAAATTGGAACAAATAGCCCTGGTTGGTTTCTACGGCAACCTGAAAGAGTGGCTCAGACTCGCCATCGCTCTGTAATATGGCTGCTGTTTGCTTCGCTTCAGCACAGAGCGGCAGAAATGAAGAAAAGAGGGACAGATTATTATCATCTGTCACTTCTGCTTAGACGTACACAATTCACCTATCACTCTATAAAATGTCAGACAACATTGAAGTTTCTATCAGTAGCTTCCAGAATCCAATGTGACATCTTTGGATTTAGTGTTTTGGTCCAACCAAGAGTGTAAAAATTTAAATCTACTTACAGTAATATGAAGCAGAAGAAAGTCTTAACTTTTGGAAGTTCTGACAATATTATACTTTTGCTTCATTAATGACAAACAATCAAAATGATTATCAATTCATTTTCAGCTCAATGTTCCATCTTCCAGATTCTCCAGCTCAGCGCTGATGCTCAACAGCCACAGAGACAGGTAGACAAATGCAGTAAAGGGGATTTTCTATGGAGCTAAGCTGAGAATTTAGCGCCAAGCAGCGGGAAGTGTCCGCTCAAACAAAAAGAAGTCCCCATAATCTCCACTGTCAACGTGGGATCAGGCTTTATTCACTACAACAAGTGAGGAGGAAGAATTCTCATTAACTGCTTAGTCTGTGACCTATAGTCTTAACTCTCTTTCAGACACACACACACACACACACACACACACACACGCACCAGTCTCCTGCAGTGACCCCCACACTAGACAGATAGTCTGGGACGACTCGACCCGCCTATTATTCAGTAAAACTTTATTAGGCAGATAGCTGATGGGCATGTGACACTCAGAGATGTGGTCTGATGAACACAACACAGATAACAAGTTGATAACAGCAGATAACAGCAGAACCAGTGGCTGGGCCCAGCTCCTCATAAGTGGCCAGCTGAGTTATCCAGATTTAAATGTTGATGATTTGACACCACTATGAATCTTTCATATTTCTTCCTCTGTTTTGACTGAAAATGATATTGAGTAGTTTAGAATAGTGTGATACTCATTGCTGAGAGGTTAGAGCTGTAACAACCTCTCCCAAACTGAAAACACCTGATATAAAGACACTGCCAGATTTAATTATGGAGAGCAAACAAATGGTCAGCTCACAGCTCTGCCAATCTCACAAGACTTTAATCTTTAGTCACTGACATGACACAAATGCAAACATGTTGTTCTTTAGAAGCCAAGTTCTCTATTTAAGATTAGGGTGCTAACATTTTGCTAATTAGCCTTAAAACAAGGTAGTTTTGCAGCTATCTGTTCATAAAGGAAAATTAATGCTAGACTGTATTGCCCTAAAATGATATCATGATATATGATATATGATATATATCACATTCTTTAACCTGATGGTGGTGGGAGATGAAAGGTTTAGGGCTCACTGAACGAATTACAATTCATCCTGAAGAGACCGAGGTGAGAATCAGCATCAAATTTGATAGCAATTCGTCCAATCATTGATGAGACACTTCCCTTAAAAGCAAGACTCTAAACCTCGCCGTGGAAAAAGTCGGAGGATACCCTGAGAGATAAGACCTCATCTGAAAACCACAAACATCTGTCCCAAATTTCACACTAATTAATGTTACAGTTGTTGAGATATTTCAGCAACCAACTAACTAACCGACGAGCAGACATTACAATCCCTCAGAGGGTATTTTTCCACAGCTGACACTGTTACTTATTGTTATTGTAGGATCAGCACAGGTGTAATTGATAACATTGAAAATAATGACTGCATTCCATTTAGGTGAGCTAGTTCCCTGGTCCTGGTATTGTATGTGTTGGCTCATTGCCATGGCTGAAGGAGACATTTAGGGGAAACTGAGAGGAACTTGTTTCATCTGTAATTCTCCTGCTATGACACGTCATGGTCTCAATCCTCTTTTGATCCTTTTTTGTTCTATATAATGACCTCAGCCAGGTTTAAGTTAACATTGATATGTTAGCGGTTATCATGCTTATCATCATCATAACTGTTCTGAATCTAGACTGAACTGACACATTCAAACACACACGCAGGAGAGAAATATACAGTATATATGACAGCAATCAGAATAACTGCTTCTGTCTCTCCACTCTTCTAATGTTAAATAAGTCTTTGAAAGTAATCTGCCTGCTTGGCAGTCGGTGTGTTTGTGTGTGTGTGTGTGTGTAGTGAACTTGAGCTGCTTGGCCGCTGATAGCAGTATGAGACAAAGCAGTCAGGAGTTTGAGATCACACTCTTGTGCTCCCATCTGGAACTTTTCTTTTGGTCTGTTGAAACTTTTGCAGCTCACTGCAGTGCGTCTCCTTCATTGCTGTCAGCGAGAACTGAAGAAGTGGTTATCAGCAGTCACCAATGGATCCAGCAGTGCAAATCAAATTCTCCTAATTAAGCTCCGGTTAGTGGTAACTGAATCAGACAGTTTAATGAAGACTTAGCGGGAAGTAGGTGAAAAGGCGAGTTACGAGACCGCAGGAGTTCACAATGCAACAACTGTGTGTGTGTGTGTGTGTGTGTGTGTGTGTGAGAGAGAGAGAGAGAGAACTCAAATATACACATACAAATGCACACACAGTATCGTGTAGTGTAGCATCCCTTCTTCAGGGCAGTAAGGAAATATGTCTAATTAGGAGCAAATTACTGCCTGCAGTGTTCCAGTTTACATCAGACAGTAGCAGGGTGCTGGCGCTAAACAAACTTTTTGTTCAGAAGCCACCCAAAGTCACACAGCAGATCCTTAGTTTTACTGAGCAAGTCACACTACATGATATAAACTGAGCCAGCTGCTCTCTCAAGATCTCTCATTACACTAATGTCACTGAATCTCATGATATCACTATTAAGGGTTATTGTCAGAAAGTACACACTGCAAAATTTTAGCTGTTTTTTTTTTTGTTTTTTTTTTAACATTTTGGGCCGCGGGACTCATTTTCAGAGCCGGGTAAAATTTCATTTTGGTCTAGCCTTGTTTACCCTGCGGTCTACAGGGAGACTGAGGACCGATCATCTGCTACCGAACGGCCTTTGGGCGGTAGGATGAATATCTTACATGTCAGATAGTCAGATAGTTCTCAGACAGCTGAACAGCAAAACTATTTCTCAAAAAAGATCCAACCTTCCACTGATGCAAGCTTTGACATTAATGCACATGAAAGTGTACCACCATCAGATAAATTACAGACTTGCACGAACTAAATCTAACTTAAGTTCTTAATGGGGCACTTTTTAGTTTACAGGAAGAAATTTTAATTAGAACCAAAAGATCTTCATTGATTAATTTTCATGACTGAACAAACTTAACAAACAAAATGTCCTCAGAGGTAAACACAATTTCACACTGTTTTACTTTTTTTCACATGACCCCTTTCTAACAGTGTTCTAGGAACCTTATTTCCTTCTGAAGACAGCTTGTTTATTAAGTTATGGACATAAATTATTTTTGAAAAAAAAACAATAATAATAACAATAGTTTTTATTACATTTCTGCATTCTAATTATTTTCCGAAACAACATAATGCACCATTAATGTTTCCCGATGCTGTTTACTACCATTCGTAATGTCTGTCAACACTGCTGGCAGAGTTGCTAGTTTCACTTTTTGGAAATTGGATAAAACACACTTAACATTTCAAACGTGTAATTATTTACATCAAAAACAAAGCGACACAGCACATTTCCAGCATGCGGTGAGAGGAGAGGCGCACAGGGCTCCTCTCTGCTGTTTCTCTTTCCACTCACACTGAGCAGAGTAAACAGCCAGTCTGCCAGATAAACCATGTAATGACACCGGTTCTGAATTACCACAAGCACTACTGGTGAATTATGCACTCTCACATTTTTTGCATACTGACCAGCACAAGCACTCATGGCTGATAACATTGGCCCAACATTATACGAGTCCAGCTGTACTTTCTGATTCATAAAATGTAAAACCATGACAGACAACATGACAAACAGTCCACCACTGATCAGAATGCAGACGAGGGCAAGCGCATCCTGCCAACAACATCCAAAAACAATAACCTCCACTCGCTCAGTCTCAGTATGGGGGAAACACAAAACGCTTCTTCCACTTAAACACTTAAATAGATTCTTTACAACTCACAGCCTGAAGACAAATGCAGACTAAACTAAACACAACACACACACAAAAAAAATCCCAGAGGAGAGTCACGTCCGAGAGCAGGCTCAGAGAGAACAGACAGCACGGAGGAAAAAAGGCTGGCAGATAACATCACAATTCAGAGGTAAAGCTGTATTTATTCAGTGATATTGGAAATGTTGACTCTATTATCCGCCCTGAATATAATCAGAGAAGCTGCTATTACACATTAGACCTCAAAGACTTCAACACAAACAAACAAAGCTCAGTTAACAACCTGTCCTTTGTGGGAAGAAGCAGTCAAGCTGCAAATAACTGATGGTTATAACAGTTAAGCATGTAATTGTGTTTTGTCACGGCAGTAATGACCATCAGTATATGCATGTTTATTTCTGTCAGAAGAAAAAAACTCACCACGCTCTCATCTTCCATGACCTACATGAGATGGCTGTCAACCTTCAAGGTTCTTAGACACATGAGAGGCAATCAGTCTGGATCAAGTTATCAAACAAAGCAGGGCCCACAAAATCCACACCATCATTTTATGATTATTAATCCTTTCCCAGCCTTTCTAGGAATAATTATTGTTGTTTTTCATTTGCACAGCAAGCAAAATGATTGGTCGATCCCTTTCAATAGGTTTAGACAGTGTAAATAGCAGCACACACATATAAGTGAGTGTTTCTGACAAAACATTCCTTTTGGGTCTTAACTTCACTTTCCTGCAGATGTGTTGTAAAGCAGGTGAGAATCTTCGGTACAGATCATTTAATCCAGGACACTTTACATGGTTTACATCCCAATCTAAGTGAAGTTAATCTAAGTTAAGTGAGGGCAAGTCATGTCAATGTCATTCAAAGGAGGCTTAGCAACACACAACACCCTCTACAGCATCATCCTCAATTTGGATGAGGAAAAACACACACACACACACACACACACACACACAAAACAAAAAACGTGGCAAATGGAAAATGTGTGAATTTTACTGTTAGACACACTAAATGAAATCAATCGGGCTTGAAAGACAGAGAGAGTTGGGGAATGAGACGCTGGCAATTACACTGGTTAAATAATACAACACATCCAAGAGTCCGGTGGCTGTTCTAGACAGACAGCTGGTCACATGGGAGCACGCACACATACATGCTGCTTCCCAAAAGGTCGGCTCTTACAGACGAGACGGTTTAACTTGCACAACCTGAAACCATGGCATCGCATTGACAGGCTAAGTCATCCATTACCCTTGTTATTCAGCTCGTACGCCTCCCCAGCGTCGGCGGCAGCCTGGCCGGGTTTCCAGCCCAGTTTCATATGTCCTTGGCTTTCCATCATAGCACTTGACACCTGTTTATATACGGCGTGACCTCTGAACCCGCACCCCCTCTTCCCAGAGACGACCTCTCCAGGTTAGTGGAGAGGTCGCTTGTGTTATTGCAAAAAGTGGTGACAAATGACGGCTACAGCGAAGATTTAAAGAAAGGTCTGAGCGCTGAGGCTGGAGAGGGAGTGAAAGCATCAGCAATGTAAATGAGGGCTGGGTGAGTGTTTGTGTTCACGCACCCACACATCCACTCCTCCATGTCCACAATGTAAGTGTTATATAAATATGTGTTCCTGCACCTCTGTCTTTGTGAAAAAAAAAAAAAAAACAATTCCACAGCTTGTGTCATGCGTGTGTGTTTCTATCGGATGCTTACTAAGCTCAAGCAGGTCCCTGTTTTAATCAAGTGGCACCTCCATTTACATTGCCCGGGGCTCCTCATGCGTCAGCGTTAGCTTTAATGCTACAAACCGCGCGGCCCACCAACCGGCTTAGAAAAATGAGGTAGAGCTAACTAAGTTATTTAAATCCTCAGAAACATTCAGACTACACAGACTCTACCGGGGCTGGGAGAAACACTCACTGTTAATGATGTATAATATTCAGTAAAGTTGGGGTTGTTGGTGAGAGAAAAGGCAAAATCACTATTATTGCTAGGCTATATAACAGGGCTTTTATTTACTTGACTTAAACTAATGTTTATTTCCCCAAAAGTTCAAATAGATTGCAGTCGGTTCAGTAGCATTTACTCGTCATAATCACATTTTCAACAGATTACTTTAAAGACGACTGGGACAACATTTCTTTGAGCTAATGCAGGTTTTCGCAAGCTAATGTAAAGCCGTGATAGTCTGATTATTTCATCATTGCAATGGGCAGGATTAAAAGTAATTACAATTAAAAGTATAAAAGCAGAACTTAATAGGCAAAGCTGTCAAGCACATGGCAGCTAAGCTAGCATGGCACGCTGTAGCTAACCTTGAATATAGCCCTTTAGCCTGCGCTAGCCACTAGAGCAGACGGGGCCTAGGAGAGGACAGGCGCCAGGCTTGCTAAGTGCACAACTATAAAACTGACTCAAATATCTCTCTCAAAAAATGTTGTTTCCTTTTTAAATTGCCTGCCTTACTCCCTCTCATACTTTATCCTTTTCTCTTACCTCCACTTAAACTCGCGCTGTACAACAGTGCTTAACATCTGTGCACTTGTCTCGTGTCTTGTAGGACGACTAAATGCAGTCCGGTTGGCAGTTAATGGCTGAGGGAGCACGGGTGTAATCACTACATTAATTATAGCTGAACCTCATTTAGTTACGCTGCTTCCAGGCTCCTGGTATGTCCTTGAACCGTTGATTCCACCTGGATTTTGACATCCAAATGTCTGCCCAGACAAAGGTCAGTCAAAACTATTATCGCTTCCGAAGTCTACAGACAAACATGGCTGGCATTCAGGAGTAAAGCTAACAAGAACACGCTAACACCTGACGAGTTCTCCTGGAAATGTCTCTTTACGTTGCAGCATGAGCCTTATGGTTACACATCCAGGTTTGCATGTTGTAGTGCACTCAGTGTTAGCAGTGATAGCCCACTACATCACGTTTATGTCCTTTAACAGACCTTATTTATCTATTGAGCTAGTATTTTGAGACACTCATATGGTAAAAAATCGTCTATTTCTTTTGAATCTGTAGGACGTAAAAAATGTAATCGTATGAGACCTGCAGTTTGACTTATTTTTAGCATTTTTTGTACTTTTCTCTGCCTCGTATTACCACTATTATGGTTGTGAATGGGGCTGTTAAGACTCACTGATATGAATCAAAAATCATTTTCAACCATTGTTTTGCTGAAAGTTATGTTAGTGCAACACCTCCATTGCTATTGGATCCATGCCTGACAGGGATAAAGAAAAACATGTCTGACACTGACAAGCCTGGAAGAAATTTGGATTTAAAAGAAAGAAAGGGGGAAAACTGGCCAAGGGTCTGGCCGTTTGCTCATCGGTAGCATGACGGTAACACTCACCCGGGGAGGTGGCGTGATAAAATGTATTTGGGCAATGAGAAGTAATGATGTGGATGTTTGTCTGGCTCGCACGAGCAAGCTCCAGACAAAGACACAAATATCTGACAGTTTTCTCCTGCTACAACTCTGCGAGGTCTAAGGTAATCATGAGGTAATTACTTCATATTTCTCCCCCTAACTGCCAGTGAGGCACCTGGGCCTGACTGCGTGAGACAGTTTATATTCATAATGTCTGTTCCTACATCAGGTCTTTCTCGGTCTGCGTCTACTGTAAAAGTCATTAGCACCATGATGACTGGAAACAGCCGGTGAGCAGCAGACGATGCTGATGTGTCACTGCCGTTGCGCGGTACGTCGGATGATTAAAGCAACGTAGGATCCTTGGAACATTTTGTTGTACTTAAAGAATATAATATACAAATATGTGTTTGCTTTCGGCCAGTGGCCCAACATTAAGTGATACTTTAGGCCCATATAGGGAACAAAATAGGCACCCTTGATCCACATGCACCAAGAAAAGCCTTTAAAGCAATTCAACAATTATCCACAGCTATGATGCTAGCAGCTATATTAGTGACAGTGCAACCAGTCATCCTCATCACTGCCTCCAGAGCACCTTCAAAATGACACTTGTCTTTAATTTTTTCCCTCATAAAGGCACAAAGTCACAGAAATTCTTGGGGTTCCCTGGTCTTTCATTGAGTGTATCAGATTTACTTAATAAAAGACCAGAGAACCCCAAATACTGCCACTTGCACAGCAAAAGCTCATTCTGATTCACAACAGAAAATGAATGACTTTGTGAAACAAATGTAAAGACCTGTTTTAGACTGCATTGTATCACATCGAATCCCCCTGTATTAGTAATGTGTCGCTGCTGAATAATATCAGGGCCCCTGTATGTGTGTATGTGTACTCATGCATGTGAATTGAATCATCTTATGATGGAGGGATGTACACCCCTAGTTGTGAAGCAGAACCTTGAACTTAAACCTTGTCACCTTGTATCACTTGTTACCTTATCTTCCACATTTCAGCCCTGGCAGGAATCAGGTACACTTTTTCTTCTAGTGCCTAATGGTATGAAATCCATATTAGATTTGAAAAAATATATATATAAAATTGTTTGAGATTCATTTAGAATTCAGTTCCAGAAAAAAAAAAAAAAAAAAAAAAAAAAAACTGACAAGGAAAAGAAATGGCCATGAAGGTAGAAGGACAGACATCAGAGAGAGGACGAGATACAAAAGGCCTGCGGCGTGTCAGACATTCTTTTAAACTCATCTGCACTGCTGCTCCAGCCCAGGCAGTGCGGCCCTGCTGTGTCTGTGTGTACGGCTTGTGTGAGTGTATTTACTCCCCTGGACAAGGTGTTTGCTGTGGGATAAACTACTTTCCAACAGAGTCTTGGTGTGATCCCCGGGCTGTTGATTCTTCAGCTACTGGAGTAAATGAGTGTCCGCTACTGGGTGTTTGTGTGTTGCTGTGTAACAGCATTTTGCTGTAGTCTGCATGTGTGTATTTGTGAGTGCTCACATGCATGTTACTGTAACTGAACTTGAGGGTTGCAGGCGCCGTGCGTCGTGCTGCTGCAGAGTGAAGGGCTCAGCGGGGGGATTGAATCGTCTGCAGGCAGCAGCGACCTCAGCTTCAGAACCCACATTATACTTATTGAGCTGAATATTGATCCGCGCCGTCCAAATTGCACGGCGGCCAAATGGCCACGCCAGCCCTGCCAAGCTGGCAGAACGAGCCCTGGACCCATTTTACAGCGCTTGACACAAACATGAAGAACATGCGATACACTGTTGTGTTCAAGTGACGGGTCCTCTTGTGAGGCTGCTGAAGTGTGTTGCACAACATCAAATTTGGTTCAAACACTAAAATCATCACGATCTTCTCACTGGTGCAGTAATTGGTGTAGCTCATTCTGCCTCCGTGTGCTTTAACCCTAATTAGCTCGAAAAGCAAACATGATGTGACTCCTGTGTGTTGTTAGAGAGCATCCTGCTTTACATTCAGAGAGCATATCCTTTAGCACTAATTTACATAATGCCACAGTCAGGCTTGCTCATGAACTGTAAAAGAAGGAAAAACAAATAGCGGTGAACATCAGTGAAACAGCAGCATTGAGGATGTTTAAGAGTATAATCCTTACACTTGCTAATGGAAAATGAATCATTTCTTTGCGTTTCTTGCCATGACAACGACACCACAGCAGTCACACTGAGTGATGACGGCCGGCAGCTCCAATTGAGTTTCAGTTCCAAGTCAGAAAATCATCCAGATTTGTAAAGCTCTGAGTCAAAAATCCTGTCACATGCTTTATTCTTAAGAGGCAATGTATAAAACATCTTTTATCCAACCCTAATATGTACTATATCTGACAAAACCTGACAGTTTTTAAAGTTTTAGATTCCGATTTCTGATGTGTAGTTATTTGTTTAACAGTAATCATTAAAAGCTAAACGCAGCTCTGCGTTGGAATAGTCGCTTCTGTTTCAGATCCAGATCTTCCTGGCAAACTACCTGCAATTATCAAGCACTGATGCATTACATTACACAATGTGACATTTACTGTGTTTGGCTGATGCTTTTATCGAGGCAGTTTTACCATAATGTTTTGTTCCAGACGACGTCGGAGGTCAGAACTTCCTATTTGAGACTTCCATCTTATGGCCTTAAAGTGTTCCATGTGCAAAAGATGCCAAAAGTGAACAAAAAAAAAACTTGTGGACCCACAGTTTCCCCACTTTATTACTTAAAGATGTGTGAACAGTCCATTCAGTCACCTTACACCACCTTTATATAGATGCTGCTATCAGACAACTGCTCCCTCATCAAGTCGGGGTCGATATATTGATAAATCGATTTCAAACTGGATTCAGGTCCAGTTAAAAGTTTTTTCCAACACCAGCCCAAGCTAACCTTCGTAGATACCAGTGATGAATATAAAAGAAGTCGGATTCAATAACATATTCGATACTGATACAGACTGCTGCTGAACCTCAACCCCTTAGATCACATTAGTCAAATCAATGAACCCGGTCAGTTCACATGGATGCGCAGTGTTCATGCAAGAGTCAGAGTTGGCTGATCCACGGCGTACGGCATGTGCTCCCCATCTCTAATCCTGAAACTGGAATCTTTCTATCAAAGCTTTGCAGGAATATCCCCAACAGTGCACACTCAAACCCTCCGTCCCTCATTATCCGAAACACTTGATCTCCGTTTCCCTCTCACTTTTCCTCTACCTCACATCTCAACTGGGGAAAAAACTCTGACAGTAGCTGCATCATTAAAAACATGCACAGCGATACGATCCGGCTAAATCCCCCGACTTTGTGGGTGGAGAGCAGCTGCACTCAAAAACACAGAAAGACAGAACCGATTCTTTCATGCAGTCCTGAAGTGGTTACTTCTTTCTCTTAGGAGGGGGGGACCGTATGTGGTGGTGAGAGGGAAAGAAAACCATTTGCACCTGCCGTTCACATGCATATTAACTCCAACAGACACTGGACTCTGAAGGGTAAGGGGCCCTGAGGATAAGGAGCAGACGAACTGTGGCGAGGAATTATTTATCAAGCCAGAGGACACCGGATTCCAGAGGGAAGAAGAGAAAGGATAACTCTGCGTCTTTTCCCTGTTGGTCAGGCGCCATCAGGGGAAGAAGTGAGCTAAGCCGAGCAAAGCAGCATTAAGTATCACCCCGACTGAGGAAGAAAGAACCAGAGTGGGCGATGAGGAGGAGGAAACAGGAGGGACGAGAAGGGGAAGGGCGCACTGCAGCACCACACAACTCCAGAGGAGAGAGCCGGCCTACAGAAGCCTCACACAGAACCAAAACCAAATTGTCTTCCCCGTGTTGAGTGCAGCTGCATCAAAGCAAATTCAAACACTGAGCGGATCAGCCACATGACGGCAATCAGCAGCCTTTTCAGCTGCTGTAGCTGCACAGCTCATATGCTTTTATACCCTCCACTATGTAAATTACGGGTAGAACATTGAGTGGAATGTTTCCATCAGCCTAATGTATTATGTGCATTAAGCTAACACGGCTCTCAGCCTGCAGCGCTGAAACACAGCCACAACTCCAAATGCTGGAGAGAAACTCTCTCTGTATGGACACGTATGGAGAATTACAATTAACCCTGCCAGGGATGAATCAAACTCAAGGCGGTCTGACCTTTTAACCCGTGACGTGTTGGGACTTATACCACCAAAACTCCAACAGTGCACACTCGAAATGATGTCGTCAAGCCATCATTATACCAGTTCAGTATGTGATATTAAACATTTCATTAGACAACCCTGTTCATTAATCTGCTACTCTTACACCTCCACTCTTCTGATTTAAGGCAATACACCAGGGTGTGCTGCAGTGACGTTGCATGTGCAACGCCACATGGCAAGATATACTCCACCAGAACGCATCAGAAGCAGAGCCTCATGCCTCCCTGATATTGCTAACATACTCACATTGTATTTCTTTCATCAATTTCCCTTGGTTTTTGCTTCTACCACAGGTGAGTAGAGTACTTAGCTGGATGGTTTCTGTGTGTGTGTTGTCTGTCTGTTTATTGCCTCTGCCAAAGACCTATTCATTTGTTGGTTGGTTTGTCAGCAGGATTACACAAAAAACAACTGAGCAGATTTACAACAAACTTAGACAGAGGATGGGTCCCAGCCCAGAACAGACCCCATTAACTTTTCCTGCAGATCCGGAAAAAGTGGCTGATCCAGGAAAATCAACATTTTCAGGTTTTTCTCAGCCATCAACGACGAGTGATGGCTTCTATCATAGCAATATGCAACGATAGTACAATGTCTTTCATTTGATGTCGTACTCCGATTAACTAAGAGAAAATGAGGAACTCTGAAAAAAGGTAAGCTACTTCTGATAGAGTACATGGTTTGGGTTCCAAAAGTCTGACACGGACCAGAAACGTGTTCACTGAATCATCACAATATAGTGGGATATGAGATTTAGGTCTTGCCGCGCTGTGCAGGTATGATTTGTGTTTTAGGGCTTTAAGACGTTGAAATAAGACTGTGCCTTTCCCAAACTGCTGCCACAAAGTTGAAAGCATACTGTTATTCCCTAAAACTATTGTATGCTGTTGCATTCAGATTTCCTTTATTGGAACTAAGAAGCCATGGCCGAAGCATAACGACAGCCCGAGACCAAAAGCACACTTTTGTATTAGTTTTTTTTTTTTCTTTTTACCTTTGGAACATCAAACACTTCTCAAAGGTGACTCTGACATGTTTGTAGCACGCTCCTTTGTTGAGGACGGCAGCTGTGGATTCACAGCAGAACAGCAGCAGCTCAGATCAGGGCGACCGCGTGTCACGGCAAAAACTGGTCAGAACACATCAAAGTGTCCTCAGAAACTTCTCAGCTCCGGCAGCACTGTTCACTTTTACACCGCGGATCCCTATCCTCAACATGTTGCAAGCGCTCACCACTCCAATAATACATTAGTACTTGTGTTCAGGAGGAGGGCTGGTTCTAACAAGACTCACTGATGCAAAATGATCGGAGTGTGCTACGTTGTGAAGAAACTACGACTGTGTTTGGCATATTCTTAAAACGTTCTCCACAGCGTCGCCATAAAAAATTCTGCTGATTTACCTTCCTACCAGAAGTAGGAAAATTATGAACATATTGAGGACGTGTTGGTAAAAAGTGACCTGCCCATTGTTCTTGCGGCCAACTATTCTGAAACTTCAGTTAGTGCAAAATCCAATCTTGAGATCCATATCTCACAAATCAAGCTCCTAGCACTTCAAAAGTCCACTCCTCAGAAAAAATACACACTCCCTGTAGCCTTCGCTCTTAATATTTCAGTGGGGATTTTCTATTCTTTGAACAAGCAGAGAAGGATGTAGTGAGGAGAGCTTGTCACTTTGTTATGGTTTAGGAAGAGATCATGATTTGGGTAAAACTACGTACCCTTGTTACACTACAGGGGTTGAGTTGAGACGTTGGCGATTCAGAATATTGGGCCATTGAATCTTGACATACTGATCATGTTGTATTTAAACACTATGGAGGTAGATGATGCTGAAGGAGTGGAGTGATTAGTTTGAGCTTTGTGGGGGGCTTAACCTGAGGTCACCACTGAAATCCATTGTAATTGCTGTGAATCCAACCAAACTGCAGATGCCAAGCTCCACAAAGACAGACCAAAAAGTCTTTCAAGATCTGACTTTCAGGTGCACGGGCTGTGAACATTTGACTCTCAAACAATTGAATTTCGATGTTCCTTTCCAAAACCCTTTCGGGAGTTAGGCGTAAACACACAACCGAAGAGAATCTGAAGCAGCAATGCTAACCTGAACTAAACGCTGAACATCTAAATACTAAACCTGACAACAAAAACAAAACAGTTCACCGCCTGATTGTCTCCTAAATCTACACACAATCAGTCTGGGGCTCATTTCATTTTGGAGTCAACAGCCAGGAGAGAGGGATGGATGTGGAAAGCGAGTGAACTGATAGAAGAGGACTGCAAGTGATTCATCTTCCTGAGCTGGGCTTGGTCAGGTGAACACAAAAGTGCAGGCTACGTCTGGTTTTAATCAATGAAAATTCCACCTGGAGAAGAGGCTGAAAGTGGAAAAAAAAAGAAAAAGAAATGAGAAAGCAGCTCAGAGAAAGGCAGAAAATTTGTAAGAGAGACATCAAGCTGGGAATGATAAGAGTGCCACAAGAGAGCTCCAAAATGAGAGACGTCAGGAATTAAAAAGCAGTTTGTCATGATAAGGATGATGCACAGTAAATAGGGGAGAATATAAGACAGAGATAAATTCAAAAGTGTGACAAGAAGAGGTGAAGGAGACAGAAAGAATTAGACCATTTAACATGCGAGTGGCTGGGAATCAAGCTCCCAATCCATCTTTGAAAGTGCAGGAATGAAACCACCATTCATCATTGTGGTGCGGGGATATCACTGAAGGGAAGTAAGTGGCAGGTTACATCGCCCCTGTCCTTTATCGAACTCCTCTCCTGGGACACCAGCAAAGAGTTCCTGACTTTGTGAAAGGCAGCGGGAAGATAGAGAGAGCGTTTGATTAAGTAATTTGGTGTTTACTGCCACAGACTCATCCGTCATACGCACCGTTTGCTTAACAACTCTTGAAATGGAAGTACTTAGCAATTAAGATTGAATTGCAGAACGGAGAGACAGGTTCAAATTATATGTGACGCAGTAAAGGAGGCTATTAATTTGGGTTCAAAGAGAGCATGGCCTGGGGTGGGGGGAATAAAAGGAAGCACTACAGCACGTTACACTGTCTGAATGTGTTCGTGCGCGGGTATCAACGTGCATTCTCAATCTGAAAGTCTGCTTCCAACTGATTTCCAGCTCCCCAGAAGAACTGCAGGAGTCAACACAACATAATTAGCTTACCTCTGACAACACCTTAAATAAACGCTAAGGTGCCCTCGGCGGAACCTACACAAGTCAACAGGAAGTTTGCAAATGATGCATAATTTATTCGTGTTTCATCAGCCGAGCGTAGAAAGACTGTTTCCTCGCCCGACTCCACGACCCAATCAAAGAGGCGATTGGAGCTCCCCTCTTCTGTCAGCCTCTCAAAGCAGCAGATCAAAGCTGACGGAGATTCACTCCGACATAAATGAAAACCCTCCAATCTTAACACCTTTATTCAATTTCTGCTTCAGTTCACTTCACCGTATCCAGGAGACGACAGAAGACAATCTGTTTCAATTCTCGAGGACACGTGGCATAAACTCAGCTACCTCACACATTTGATGAAGGACCGTTCATGAGTATCTCACAGCTTAAACTCCTTCAACAGGGTAGACCACCAGATGTGGTTCCACATGCACGTGACAACACGGATAACAATATAGCCACCGTGTCACCGGTGATGGTGCAGCAGGTCTACACGTTGCTGGAGGAGCGTTAGTAAACTCAGTAGAGTTCAGAGTCAGCAGCACAATCAAAGCTTGATAGTCCGCCACTGTTCTTGCTGTCCACCTATAAATGCATGGCTAACCGACCGTCATCATAATTTTTACAGGAACGAAGTATTGCCTGTTTACACGGGTTGGTGTAGGGTTGTGTTTTTGCAAGATGTGCAAGATGCGTTCTGGTGGATTTCCCTGATTTTAAAAGTCTTCAGGCCCACAAAACACTGTTGTGTTGTGTTAACAAAAACTTCACGCATCACAGTTCTTATATAAATCGGGAGCTAGCTGATCGCTGAATAATTAAATACTGCCTGGTCTTACCAAATAGCATATTAATGACAAACACCTTTTGCATTAACATGTAATTCTCTGTGCTAATTATTATTATTATTATTTTTCTTAAAACTAACCAACCTGTTCTGGTGCCTAACCTAACCTGTCTATCCGAACCGTGACCACTTCACAGCGTAACCATGTATTTCTTATTGTTACCACGACGACGAAAAAAAATCACCTGACTACGTCCTCTCCTGCACAAAAACCCGAGCGGTCATTCGACGCCAGCTCTCAGATCCTGAGAGTGCACTGATACCACTCTGGGGACGTGGGCAGAGTGTGTCGTCTGTTGTACAAATAGTAAAAAGTCCTCTTAGGCAGATAAAAAAAAAAGAAAATAAGAAAATAAAATGTACTTTAAGGCAAGTGAATAAGTGACTTAACTTGAAACCCAGCCCTTATTAAGAAGCTGATAAAGAAAACAAATTATCAATGCCCCTTGACTGAAGAAATTAGATAAAAGCCACTGAATTAAGTGCCATTCCAGTAAGTAAGTAAGCCACAAACAAGTGTGCAGGCTGGATAATGTGCTCTTAATCTTGATGGATGCTACGCAATTAATGTGCCGTTGTGAATCATTTATAGGAAAAACAGTAAGCCTGGAATGGATTCGACTCGGTCAGCAAGAGAACCCATAAAAAAAAGCAGCAATTTATTAAGAACGCGGCCGTTCAAACATAAAAAACTCAAACAACGAGGTGCACTAAAGCTTCACAGCCACAACATCCATTACAAAAAATGAGCTCCGGAGTGCATATTCTGAATCAATCCACTCGGCGGTGCTTACACATTTTATGTGATTGAGTGGAAAGTAATGCTTTTATCGTCAGCCAAAAAATATCTCTTTTCACTCTTGTCAGTTTTGCACATCTTCGATTCTTTTCACATGGCCTCTGGGTTTACAGTAGGCTTTGTAACCGTCCACCTGTGGTGCGTAAGACTCTGGCACAGGCAGAGAGGAAGCTGAGGACTGGCACCGGACGAAGAGGAGGATGGCTCGAGGTGGCTTAAGTCTTTTAGTCTTCGTCACATTCCTGTGCCGGCCAGCTGTCTTGGTGTCCCTGGAGGCCGGAGCCACCACACTAGATCACACAGAGTGGCAGAAACACACAAACACGTATACAGTAGCACAGAGGACTTGTCCTGTCCTCTGTCCGCAGTATCAAATGGCTGGTGTCAGCAGAGGCAGGGCCACCCTGCTGGATCCAGGCCAGGTCATTTCATTTCAGAATATTTCACAGCAGCGAGGTCATTCTGCAGCCTCAGTCATCACAAAGGCACCATTCTGGTTTTTTATACTGATCTTAAACCAAACTGTACCAGAATTATGGAACCATATCTGCTGAGAGTGTAATAGATGAAGCGCAGGAAGATTTTATCGTATAATCCCACAAGCTTCTTTCAGTCTCATAAAAACATGATAGTGTGGATCGCAGTCAATATTTTTAATGTAATGGGTAGCTACTACTATAGCCTGCATAAAGGTCAAAGATATATATATATATATATATATATATATATATATATATATATATATATATATATATACACACACACACACACACACACACACACACACACATATATGCATGCATGACACCAAGATAAAACACACGTTGCTGTAAAAGTCATATACACTGTATGTTTTCTGACTGAGTAGCGACAACAATTCTGTTTATTTAGAAAACCTCTTTCCCACTTTGGAATCATAAAGCCCAGATGTCCCAGTTTCCCGCCTGCTTGGAGCTGGAGAGCATGTAAAGAAAACATTTCATTCAACAGTCTTTAACGCAATACGAAAGAACATTACAAATACTTGAACACGGGATCAGTGTTCACATCTGTGAAGCTGAAGTAAAATATTCATATTTGCTCAGACTGTGATGTGCTGATTTGGAACTTTTTACATGTGTTCAGAAAGCTTGGTGTGTCTGTGTGCCTGTGAGTGGAACACACTGCGAACTCCCATAATTAAGTGCAAATCATTGTACACATTTATAAATTCATCATTTTAAGACAACTTTCTCTCCACATTTCAGCATAAACATTCAGTATTTTTTAATAATTTAGGTGAGCTATAACACCACAATGACATTATTAATATTCTGAAAATACAACTATAGAATGACAAACACACAAAAAAAGAAAAGAGCCACCAACCATTCGGCTCCTCTTCCTGAAGGCAATGATGTGTCTATTAAGAGACTTTCGGGAAGACCAGCTTATAACAGCTGGACTGTTACATTCGCAGAAAATCTCATTAAACCACTGATATCATATGTGGCTGCGTGCCTTCATGGAACTCGCGAGTTTCTGTGTACACAGAATAGTCAAAGTGTAATAGCTGTTATATTGCGCTGGCAACACCTGCAGAGCAGAGACGGCTCACAGGAATTACGAGACGACAACAAAGAGTTAAAACTCTCAGTCTCACTCAGATCTGACGGAGTGCCGTCATTCCAAATGCATTACCTGTTGAAGATTATAAAAATCATTTGAAGTGTTTGATGAAACTAATCCGAGGCACACGACTCACGAAAGAACAAAGAATCGAAGACACACGGGGAGCTCCCCGCTAACACGCGTCTCTGCCAGATATATGCAGCCAGTGGGAAACACTCATTTACATCGCCTGCAGGTTACCTTTCTGATGCAAAACAAATCACGCCACAGAAGAAAGGCAATCTCAGAGGCTGAGGAGACGAGCGGGACAGGGGAAGGACACCTGAAGTTAAACACAGTCTAAGCGCCGCAAATTGGCTGTCCCCGGCCAACAGCCGCGTGTTTTATGTCTTGTTTATCCCTCTCGCCACAGAACACAAACGGGCCTCTGTCATTTGTGCCACCTTAATAAATAGGAGCACGTCTTCAGCAAAGTCGAAGACGCGTGGGCACAGCCGCCATCCCCGCAGGTTCTTAAATCGCCGAGGGCGTCTGGGCGTCGCGCCAGCAGTGGCATGCTGTCGGAAACAGCAAGAGGCATGGAGGGTGGCAGAGGAGGGTCACTGCGGGGGACGCAGGACCGTCAGAAGGGTCACAGCGAAGGGAGGTGGCTATAAGAGAAACAACATCCTGCTTCCTATATCTGTGTTGATTCTATTCCTCTGCGACTACACAGCCTCCTCACTGACAGAACTCCCGTATTCTTTGTTTTATGAGTTCAAACGAGGTAAAAAGTTAGTGTTTCTGAATGCAGGGATATTTTATGCAATACGCCTCTAAGGATGTGGCAACACTTTTCTGTTTCAGCCAGACGGTCCTCATCAGGACAAGCCAGCCTGTGATAGCAGCTGATTTCAACCCATTTTTACTTTTGTTATTAAGTGGTGACCTCTGGTGGACAGAAATGTTTCAAGCAGCAAAGGAGGAAGTCAGCTCAAATAGTTTGATTATAAACAAGCACTGGACATTCCCCCACGCAGACCAAACAGTGACTTATTCTACCACATTAAGTTACAGTGTGTAACGACACATTCAGGAAATGATTTAAAGGAGCTTTATGTAACATTTTATAAAATGCCCAAAAATATCAAAGACTTATTTTTGTCCATACATGATTGATGAATGACCAGTACAGCACAGAAGCTCCACAGAGAACCTTTAAGTTGAAACATACATAAGTTTGTTCATAACTAAATTTGAGTAAATTGCGTAGTTATTTTAGCACAAAGCACAATGTTTTCCTAAACCAAACCAAACTGAGAGGGCGATGAAGATCCTGTACACCTGTCACTGCAACAATGCCAAGGAAGCTTGAGAAGGCTAGATTCCAGAGCCAGAGTCTTGTTTACTTCTACAGAGGAGCAACAGAAAGCACCCGTACCAGAAAACATCACAAACTGGCAAGGTTCATCACAGCCCAGAGAGATGAGAAGGCTCTACATCGCAGGTTTAAAACCACCAAGAACATCACTGGTACCATCTACAGTGCATCAGTGAAGTGAGATGTCTGCACAGAACCCAAAGCGCACTAAAAGACAACAGTCTGTTCACCCTGCTGCCTTCTGGCAAAAGAAAGTATCCGCTGCCGTACCACCAGACGACAGAGCAGCTTCATTCCTCAGACTGTGAGACTCCTCACTTCATCCTCAGCAACACTCAACACTCCATGTCTTAAAACAGAATAGAGGTAGCAGGATGTAGCAGACGTAGAACAGATGTAGTTAGTTTTCCACCGTCCCGTTTTTTGTGTCACCCTGCTGACAGTAATAAAGGCAAAGACATACAAACAACATTTCTGATATTTTCATGCACCTCAACCGCAGCTTTGCTACTTTCTGATTAATTCACAGCACCAGACAGCACAGGGCAGCCGAGGGCTTCTGCACACATACAATGAGACGTCTCCGCGTAACAACAGCCTTTGAGTGGTGCCAGCCTGCTGTCTGCGGCGCTGACCTTCAGTCAAAGTTGTTCACCTCCAAAACTCTCAGTACTGCAACTTAAAAGTTGCTGAGCAGCGTTTGAGACTGCGGCGAGAAGTGTTGTCTGTTCTTTTGTCTTGTCATTGCTCCCTGAGGGCGCCGTAATTCACTGGAGCTGAAATGAGACGCGAAAACCGGGAGAGCGGCAGAAAGTGAGAGAGCGGCATGTGTCTAAATAGCACACACATCTGCCTGTCTGACCATGGGCTAATTGTTACTGCTGTTGCATTGACATGACGTCATTATTCATCTGCCTGCCTTCATCAAAAACCATTTAACCTGCCAGGAGTATCTGACTGGTCCAAACCACTGCAGTGTGGGTAAATAAAGTAAATAAGCCTTGTTGGTTGGATGTCAGTTGGGTTCAGTTTAAAGAGGAGGCAAAGAAACAAGGTCAGGTCTATGGAACCAGTTACATGACAAGAGGTGGCAAGGATGCAATAGGATGACAGGGGACAGACCAGGCATGGCTACAGCGGAAAATGTACCTCATTATGTATTCATTACCTCTGCCAAGGAGGTTATGTCTCTTGCTTGGTTTGTCAGAAGAATTACACAAAAGCCACTGAACAGATTTCCACAACCCTTGGACGGAGGACGTGGCTCAGCAGACCACTTTAACTTTTGGTGCCGATCCAGATAAGGAGACGGATCCAGGAACGTTCTTTTACTTTTTTTAACAGCGCGAGACATTTTAACAGCTAACAAGCTCAGTGTTCAGTATCCGTCCAGCACCAGACAGCAGACAAACATAGTTTGTGATGAGCTGGTGACCACAGTGGCACATTTGGCAGCTAAAGAGCCAGGTATAGCTCCGGGGACTGCGGTGGAGACCAAAACCAGAGCTAAAATGAGAGCGAACATACGCGTAAATTCATCTGCTGGACAGAATTAATCGAATGGTTACTTTGTGTTTGCTGGTTTTGTAAAAAGCTGTTTGCCAACATATTACCCACAACTTAAATAAGGAGAGAATCTATGAAGTGTGCTTTTTTTTAAGCTTGTTTTTGAGTTCTTCTTGTATAAAATGTAAAAAACAAAAACAAAAAAGAAAACCCAAAACATGAATAATAATAACACAGGTTTCAATAAAAACAAAAAAAGATGGGCACATACAAAACGCTGCTTCACACACCTTTTTGTTGTTCCTCAAATTAACTGTGCAACGTTTGATGAGTCACACCTTTTATCTCGCTGGGCTTTTCATCTTGAGAGGACACGCTGATGCTCATTCTGGCTGTTTTGGTCTTTTAACATGCTTGTTTTCAGCCGACTGATTACTCAGTTTGGTTGTTTACAGACATTAAAGAACATCTCCCGTTGTCACGCCGCGCTCACCTGAACCCTCTCCGGTCACTGACGTCGACACTTTGAGCTCGTATCATTTTGCTATGCAAATAACTTCCAGCCCAGATAAGTCCTCCCTCAGGCAGCGTGTTGAAGACAACAAAACGCAAATCCCTTTAACTGTAATTTGTACATGGTGCATATTTTTAAAAAGCACTATTGGAAACGAATTTACTAATTACACAACAAGTGTCGTGTCAAGATGCTTTTGTTCTACATTAGTATATTAGTCGTTTTGAAAAGAACTCTGTGGCCGGGACCCCTGCTGGGACCTCAGCCGCAGTTTAAAGATCTTTGACTGGGGTGTGATGAATGAGGCTGCTGGGCGAGACTAGCAAACGCAATCTGCTGCGAGCGGGGACAGACACTGACCCTGCCATCAAACACCCAGCCGCTGATTTACACATGGCTAGAAAGCGCTCCACTTCCTTCCTGTTGAAAGTGCCTGTGGTCCTTTAGCGTTTCTGTGATCAGAAATACGGCAACAGGCCCATGCATTCATTCCGCTCGGGTCAGGTGAAGAAGCCAGGCAGGTGAGGAAAAAAAAAAAAAAAAATGACAAGGTAATGTTACCTCCTGGAGCTGAATGAATACACAAAGGATGCATGTCTGGAGCTCATTCGTCACGTCTTTCCCAAGCCTTACAGTGCCATCGCATAGATTGCAGACGGTCGAGTCACAGAGAGCAGAGAGTGTTTGAAGGTGGTGGGCAGGGAGCGCCAGGTGCAGAGGTCACAAGAGAGGAAGAAGAGGTCTTCTTTTCCCCCCTCCGAGACGGGATTTACCTGAAGTACAGCAGCCCAACAGAGGCTTCTTTCACCTGCAGCATCACCGGGAGGGATGGAGTAAAGGCGCAGAGGAGGGGGAGCGTGTTGAAGTGTGAAAACTAGAGACCAAGATCAACAAAAGGAGCTCTAATGGACTTTTGAGATCCAGGTGGGGGACATGAAAGAGGGACAGGTACGGCACTGAACCTCTGAGGTTGTTCATTTACACAGAATTGTGTCCAATAAGAAGGTGAATACGGTGTGCGGGAGGTGCAAGAGCAGCAGCAGACTGTCCAAACAATGCGACAGGTGTTACCAGTAAGACACAAACTGTCTGCTTGTCATTATATTTGCTTTAATTCGCATCCAGATGAAGTGTTTCCTGTCGGCAGAGACGTCAGAGCGGGTAAAGCAAAGCTGGCCACTTATCTCTATCATACAGACGCTGGGCCTCTGGTCCTCCATCACTTCACTTCCTTGTTAACAGGCTGCACGGTAACCACAGCGCCACGCAACTCTGCCCATGCCCCCCTGGGGAAAAGGCCACCTCAGCCCGTTTGATGTTTCAGCGCGAGAGGCGAGCGGCAGACGTGGACGCTGAGACAAATGTTTTTTCCATTAATCAGCCGGATGGCGAGGATTGATTTTAGTGGACACACAGGTGAATCTCATTTCCGTCTCGGCTTAATCCGACATTTCAATTTACTCCAGCTTTCATCCACCAACTCGAAAAAAAGTAATAGATTTTTGTATAATAAATAATTCAGGTGATTATGATTAAACCTCCCCCCGTTCCTCCCCTGCGCTGAGATGCTGCGCTGGTTGTGGGGCCAGGCGTGCCTCTCCACGCCGAAGTGTCGACGGGGCCCCGAGAGTGGACCGTCTCTGTTTCTGCCAGGACATTAATCACTGTCACACTCCTCTCTTTCTCTGTCTGCCTCCGTCTGAAACAGGCCCTCCTGCCCCCGCCGAGAGCCACTTCTATCACCATAGTAACCAAAGCCGACCGCGAACCAAACTCAGCAGTGTTGTGGAGGTAGCGGGGCACAAAAAATGTGTTTACGATTGAGCATTTGAAGCCTGAGCGGTTCTGACTTATATGCCTGGCACTTTTTCTCCCACTTTGCTGACACGAGCATCAGACGTGTCGCTGCTGACGGCCACGACAACCTTCTCATTGTGCGCTGCAGCCGATCCTCGGGTCAAACATCACATGAGGACTTGGGTTTGGTGCCATTTTTCAAGTGGTGGTCTTTTGTTCAGAGACCTCTCTCAACCAGGGTTTATCCAGAAGCATCAGTATCTTGGAAACCCATTGAAGATAACCTTGATAACCTTGGGCTAGGTTTTATTCTTATATCCCCCTGCTCCAATTATTTAATTTCTACCATCGACATAGCGTTTAACAGTAAGACCATAACAACTCTTGAATGGCATCTGAACATCCCCGTTTTAAATAACCGGTGGCATTTGTGTTAAATATGATCTACCTGGATGTTTACTTTCTATATGTGCAGTTTAGATCATCACTAAAAGCATACAATGCTCCATTAAATCAACCACTGAAAAGAGATCTCTTGCACACAACATCATAATAAAAAGGTTTGCTAACAAACCTGCACTCGCTGTCTACTGTATCTTATAAACCTCTGTATACTGAACAGGTATGGTCCAGACACCTCTAACACCTCTGATACATCCTGCTTAATGACTCCACCACCCTGCACTCTGCGCAGATGGGCTTGTTGGCAGCCCTACACGTGTTTTCCACTTGTTAGGATGTAGCTCTCTCTTGAAAAGTGGTTTGCACCTAATTGACAAAGATTTGAATTGAAGTGCTTTGCGACTCCTCTTCCATCTGAGTATATCACAATATAAAAAAAAAAAAAAGTCTCTTACTAGCCGTCTAAACAGCGGCAAAGAAAAAGCTGGCGTTCTCCATATTCAATCATTTACTCCATAATGATACGTTAAAGCAACTCTATTGTATGGCACCGCTGCTCAACACGAGCCTTTCTGACCCCTCCCCATTTTCTCTCTGTCATCCAAACACACATTCCCCGCTGAATCATTATTTTATGTTTACTATCTTTGGATGTTATCGCTGGTGTCAATGCATAAGTTGAATTTCAATAACGAGGAAGAGGGCCAGACTCTGAAGTGCTTGCTCCTGCGCTCGGTGCATGGACCTGCGCTCGTATGTCTTCTCCATGTTCAGCACCAGTTAGCTAATGAGCCCTTGATTAAAGCGCCTCTCGCGGCACCATCCCCCTGCAAGCCGCGACTCCAGAAATGAGCCTGAAGCTCGCACGCACCGTGAATCACAAATCAACCACTTTGGTGGAGAAAAAAAAAAAACTCCACTCTGTCAGTTGGCTTGGGACCAAAAACATTCTGGCAAGAGCCAAACAGAAAGGTCGAAAGACAGAGTCGAATAATTTCTCCTGATCGTCTGGCAGGTTAGGCTGGAGTACAGCTAGGTGCTCATTGCTACCCAGGTCAAATAGGAAAAGCTATCACACGCAGACGCTGAATAATAGCCGGTCTGGGTCTGTGTGAGAATGCTGAGATGTTTTGGCATCTGAGATGTGAAATAGAACTATTGCTGCCACACAAAGGAGGATGAAGTCTCTGTTATTGCTTCCTTTTGTCACTCAGAACCAAGCCCCGTCTTATACATACAAACTCTTTCTGCTGATGTTCTGGAGAAAATTGACCAGAGGCACTAAAAGCAGATTGGGGGGGGGGGGGGGGGAATCGTTGGATTGAAGAAGAAAAAACGACTATGAATGACACATGAAAGATGATATTATCAAGTCGGTGCGATAGCGTGTTTCACCGTGAGGCTACGGAATATGTTGGACGCAGTGAATAGATAGACAGATCAGGCAACAAAAGGTGTTTTCAGCGTGGTAGCTGAGGATCGATGTAATTATCCAATATGCAGGCCCACTGTCTCCGGGTCAGAGTCCAGGGACAATGGTAATGTGCAGCATAAAACATTTAGAGGCTCTGCATTCTGACAGCGGAAGATAAAATTGTCATAAAAATGGAAATAAGAAATAATAGAAGATTAACAAAACGATAAAGGATAAAGGAGCCATCAGAAACTAAAGAAAAACAGCACCACCAAGGTCTTTGTATGTGTGTGCTGCACTGCATCTGATTATCCAGCTTCTACACCCGTCAAAGGACCCGTCCATGTTGTTCTTCTCAGACTACTTGTGATGCACGCGTCCTGTGTTTGGCCACACACTAATACACGTGTATCAGGAGCATGATGATGAGATGGGAAAAACACATATTGTTTTTTTTTTTGGTTTTTGTTTTTTTTTATATTTCGTTTTTTATTTTGCTAAGAAACTGTTCGCAGAATATTTGGTTTTACAAATAGAACAAGAGAACGGCCTTTGTCAAGTCCCCTCCACTGCAGATGAGAATCATGGCAGCAGAGTTTTCGGTTTAGAAAAGAATTGTGTCAGCGTGCCCTGGAATGTTTCAGTGTTCCGGACGGCATGTGGAGAAATACCCGTCGTATATATTAGCTGTATTTACGGAGTTTAACAACGATTCACATGCATAGGAAGACACCGTGCACCCAACTCGACAGTGACACCCACTTTTAACTCGATTTAAGTCTTACTTGTTCACAAAGACTGTGAAGCGGATTTTCACCTCGCGTTGCTGGTGCGAGTATGACAGCAGGACCCTTTGTGTGGATTGGCTGCAAACAGCCGGAACACCTGACTGCACATCAGCCGCAAGCGAGCGAGGGTGCGTTCACCTCGGCCTCTGACTCACCTCAGCACTCACTCAGAGACTGTTCCATTTCCCTCCAGTCGGTTCATTTTCCTCTCTCCTCTCTGTGTGTTCATGAAGTAAAGCACACTTACCCCCCAGGCATCAGTCAACAAGGACGAAGAGTGACTAATTACAGTACATTACACCCAGTCCACCTCCGCAGCTCACTGCTGCAGACAGGTTGACAGGTTAGATGGAAACGCACTGCAAAACTAAAAAAAAACTAAAAAATCACTTCACGTTTGGTGTGAACACAAGGGGATTATTTTCACCAGACAGTATGACTGCAGAGATTTAAATATGTCACACTTGCATAGATTTTTTTATGTTAAAACCCAAAAGTGGTTATTACCAAATAACAGACACCCTGAATAGTAGACAACAAACTGGATTCAATGAGCATCAATGTGAATCTTAGTTTTTTTAATCCAACATGATTAAACTGGGAGGATCTACAGGGAACACTGGGGCAACACTGGTCGATGAACTGATTCAGCAGGTCACACAAATCAGAAAAGAGCTTCCAACAGGAGGGAAATAACATTTGTGTAAAGTTTTGTACCGTCTTACATGTTCTTTCTGCTCTTGTTACATTCATCATTATCAGGGTAGACCTGAGAGTTAATCGAGACAAAACTGTTTGGCTCACAGACTGATGGCTAATATTTTTCCTCAGTATAACGGGATTTGAAGGCGATGTGGATCAGGAACAACAGGAGCTGGGACAAATCCTGTCCAAGCGTCCAGGAGAGGACGGAAACAACACTGAGGTGAATGAGCCGGGCAGAGTTTTCCCTCTCCAGCGACTCGCCACTCGCTCAGTGAATTTAGCCATTAAATTACATTTCCAGCCAACGTCGGACGAAGGGACAACTGCTCTCATCATATTTAGTGCTGCAAAATCATTAGGCGTACACTGCAAATCACAGCCCGACATGCGGTTGTCCAATTACACATGCTTCAGCGATGGAGGGCTGCGGGTAAGAGTGGCAGTGGAGACCAGCTGCCGCCAATCGCCAACTGCTGGTTCTGTGCCCACTGTGGCACATGTAGAAAAACACACATATGCACACACGGACTTACAAACAGACACATCCACAAACGGCGGGCTGCTGACTGGCCGAGATGCATGTGCTGCTCTCTCTAATGAGCCAGTTATACGACCCGCGAGAGGCAGTCAGTCAAAGCGTGATACTGGAAACAAACCAATGCTAATAAAACTTTAGGTAAACACATCAGGCTCTCTGATCTACGCCGGCTAATAACCTCCAAACCTGCAGGTAATTCTGAGATAACAAAGTGAATCGGTGGCAGACTCTTACAAACACAGCAGCACAAGAGGTGAAATGTGTCATAAAGTCACCTTTTTTTTCCCTGTCAGCGTGTCAACACATAGCCGGAGTCCCCAATATGACCTAATCCAAGCCATGTTTGGAGGGCTCACCACAAACCTGAGCACAGACTCAAGACAGGAGTTCAGCACTCAGCCTGCGACTCCATTTGGAAGAGATAGAGGCATTTTCAAGCGTACAGCAGGGTGAAAATGAGCCTTATTCCATTAGGGGAGTTTTTGAATGCAGGGCACAATGAAGGCTGTTCAGAGTAAAATACCTGAAACCCAGAGATCTTCCAGAGGAATGCTGAGGATTCAGAGCCAGAGTATTGGTTTGATGAAGACGTTTGACACAACAACACTTGTGCATTTGACAAAATAGTTTTTTATATCATATTATCACTTGAATTCTGTATCGGGGCGTTCACTTTGCCTAATCTTAGCAATTAATATTGATGTTATGTTGTTTTCCCAAATCCCGAATTTCTTCACCGTGAGGGATCACAAGCATGGAGAAGGTGTGAATCATGCGCTGCGGCCTGCACGTCCTGCGATGTGACCGCTGGGCTTGTGTGCATTGTGATGTTGATGCCGAGAAGATGTATTGTGAGGAACCACATGAACCAAATCATGATCTTTTCATAACTCTAACCATGTGGATTTTGTACCTAAAACTAACCGGAATATAAACACAGAACTGTCATGAAATCAAGAATGAAGAATCATAAAGTTTTCTGTGGTCTGCAGAAACACACCTCGCCAACACAAATACGTTGCATAATGTCACGAGCGTTTTCTGATGTGCCACATCTACGCTGAAAGCCTGCTCCAGCGTGGACGATTAAAAACTAACTGGATGAGTTTAGGGAAGGATTGCATTCACGGATAAAAGAAACAAATGTGAGCTGCTGGAGGCAGATGGGAGCAGAGCGCAGACCCAAGACTTTTTACGGCGAATCGATATAACAACATCATGCTGTAAATGACCAGTTGTGGCTCCAGTGAGGGCAGTTATGAAATCCGGTGACACATTACTGGCAGGAAAGCGCAGCATAAAACTATTTCACAATATTAGAAAATGTGGAGAGGATGACAGCACTCATAACAGGATACTGATGTCATAGTGACCCAGCTCGACTCTCCTAAACTGTTAAATGGAATGAAAACTGGTAATAGATTATCTGATGGGAGCCCCCGGGAGAGTGTTTCTCAGATCTCTCATGAGTACTCTGAACATTCATCAGACCTCTAACTTAAGAGACCTGTCCGGCGCCCTGTAAAGCAAAAACGAACAACCTGAGAGCCCATCCAGCTCACAGGGCCGCGGGTTCAGAGTGGTATTAAAGCAGCGGAGCGGGGACAATGTTCCCACCGTCCCCACAATGGGCTCAACACCCGTCTTCCAGCCCAGTCCTCCGGGTCACATCAAGCCTTGAATAAGCTCCCTTCCTAAAGCTTCTAGGGGTTTCAGCCATGCGTCCAGAGCATCAATGGGAATAGTGTTCCTCCCCCCACAATGGCCAAATCAACTGTGGGAGCACTTTCTCCTCCTCTCGCGCCCCTTTTATTCTCGCCCCGCTCAGACCTTGCCGGGGCTGAACAGAGGAGGGACAGGAGAGAAAAGGCACATGCCTTCACGTCCGCTTCGCACGCACACAAAGAGAAAAATCAAATTGCTCAGACATGCACGCATGCGCGCACGCACGAATGAGCGCATGCTTGCACACAGCACACACTCACACCTCGCCTAATACCAAGGGGGACAACAATGAGGAAGGAAAAGAAGGAAAACACTGAGCAGTTTGGCGCCGCGAGGAAAACACCTTCAGTTGAAAAGCTGTCTTTCAAATGGCCAGCGGAGGAGAAACACAGTGAAACTGTATATTCTCATGATGGTCACCAAGCAGCCAGAGTTACATTAACCAGGCCTGCAACAAGTCGTTATTCTGACTGGTGATTAATCTGTCGGTTTGCTTGGTTTTTCATTTGATGAACTGATCGTTCAGAATCTCAGACACCACAGTGAATTCTTCGGACTGCCTTTTCTTTCCGCACCGCAAAACCTCAAAACCTTACGATGCATATTTGCGTAATTTCTGTTTAAAATACTGCACGACACTTAATACGGAGAATCATGTAGAAGTGGGCTTTCAATGTTTTTGAGGCCAAGGACCCGTTAGCTCATGGAGGGACAGAGCAGGGACACCCCACTACATATATGTATGAAATTCTGTGCATATTAAACCAGGCTTTGGCTAACATGTAGGGCAGCTCGTAGTGCCATGTATAAATAAGTCAGCGGCAGTGGTCGCTGGCCGATGTCAGGCACATTAATGTCACTGTTTAAATGTCTCCTGTGTTTTCTGAGGAGGAGGGCCTTGCAGAGTCTCTCGCTTGACAACAAAGCAATCCACTGTGGCTCACAAGAATGTCTGTACACCTGGGTAGTGCTACAGACGGCTGGCTAGTTAGGGGGCAATAATATGTAGTTAGCAGGCTAGCTCACCTACATGGATAGGTGCCACACAGTCACTGGGGATAGCTGAGTTAGCTTGCTCACATGATGGACTGCCATCAGTGTTGTGCAAATGAAAGGTTTTCTAATGAACTTGTCTTTGCCCTTATGTTGGGTTCATGTTCATGTGGATATAGGAATAGCATTTTCGCTGCCATCCTGCAGAAACCCTGAAGACCCCCTGGTCCTCGAGGACCCAGGACATAGACAGCAGCAGCTCAGTGACACATAGGACACAACTTCTGCTTATAACATTGGCATGAGTTTTTTTTTCTTATTCATTTATTTATTTATTTATTTATTCTTATTTTTAACAGTAGGTTTCATTTAAATTGCAATTATCTAACTGTAGCATTAACAGAATTGTGTTCTTATTTTATTTTTTCAGAATTTAGACTTGAAACTAAAAATAAAATGTGCACAGTAAAAAACAAATGCATTCTATTATTATTACGTATATACAACACGGACAAGCAGCACATCTTCACATGCATGGAGCTGGGAACAACATATATCGCTGCATGATTACATATCAAATGTGATAAAAATCCACCTCCTGTATTAAACAAGCACTCTATGACTAAACACCATGAGATGGCATCATATTAGCAGGGACGTTTTCTTCTGGACTTCATTTCCCTGCTTGACAGACTGTTCGCCCCTCTCATCTCTGCTCATCCTGTTTGTAAAGGTACAATGGAAGCATCACGGTTACAGGGGAGGGCAAACAATGATGATAACGTTCCAGAGACGAATTGAGTCTGTTGGGTCGCATCAAGCTTTAATTAGCGGGCCTGCAGACGGAGTGCAGAGACGCTGCGGCCGTATCAGATTTCACAGACGGCGTGTCGAGGCAGACAGAGGCCAGGTTACAGACACGGCGAGCCGAGGCCACGCTAAGTGCACTCTGCGCTCAGAAACAATGAGATAGACAGGCAGACCCAGACAGGCATCGTGGAATTATTCACTTCCACCCACCGGCTCAGGCGGCAGCACGCACACCGCCGGCCTCCGTCTGCTGACGGCTCAAAGCGTCTGCTTATCACGGCGACATATTCTCATCACCTGCGGACAAAACGGCTGGAAGAAAGTCGAGGGGAGATCCTCGTCAGGGTGCTGCTGGAGTGAGCTGTGTCTGAGTAGAAGCTGTGTAGAAAAGTGGCCACAGAACGCGCTCACGTCAACATCCAGGCAGAAATGTGCATGCTTCTGTACAGGCTGACAAAACAGCTGAGGAGCGATTCATTTGGAATCGAACGAGGAGTGCGCTGAATGGGAAAAATGGCAACATTTATGTGAGCGCCGGGGGACAGCGTAATAACGCTCAGGTGACAGGGCTGCGGCGCTTTGTATTCTGGGTATAAAGAGCACAGTGACTACTGAGGCCGGGGCTGCCACCACAAGCCACAGCGCCTGAGACTGTGATTTCAGATCTGGCATTATATTTACATAGCAGACAGCCGCAGACTGTCAATGTGGCTGCAGTGTTCTGAACATATATATATATATATATTTATATATATATATATATATATATATATATATATATAGAGAGAGAGAGAGAGAGAGAGAGAGAGAGAGAGAGAGAGAGAGAGAGAGAGAGAGAGAGAGAGAGGCACTTTAAGGCAGCGTCTCTCTGCGTGTCTCTTCACTCCTCCTCGAAGCGTCTTGACAAAAACGCGGTACGTTTTCCGCTCTCCCTGCATGCGGACAGATTTGTTTTTTTCCCCCTCAGCGTGCCCCGACCTAATTACCATGTGAATCCTGCTCAAGAAGGCCACTTTAAAAAAGTCTACAATCTCCCCGGCTTCACTTTGGCATACCAGGTTCAGGGAGTGGGAAAACAGGGAGCAGAATCAGGATGAGCGGTCCGGCAGAGCGCGTCTCAGCCGGTCACTCAGCTGCCTCGCTGCCGCTCTCTCAGCGTCCTTCCTTCCTTGTTTTTTTTTTTTTGTTTTGTTTTGTTTTTTTTAAAGCGTGGAAATGCATCTTTGTCATGGCCGCTCTCAAGTCTGGATTCATAAAAAGAGCATGAGGTGTTAGAGCGCATAAATAAACTGAGGGGCTGGTTTGTATGAGGGGCGACAGATGTCCCGGAGTGCTTGTTTGACGTGCATGAAAAGCCAAACCGCTGAACGACAGAGTCAACAGCAGAAACATCACGCAGGAGAAGTCGTCACTTTCTTGCGGTCTATGCAAAGCTTGCACTTTGAAAAAACATTCTGATAACTCCGGATGGACGGATTTATTTTCCTTATTTCTTTTTTTTTCCCCCAGACCTGCAGATATCTGAGCGGTAACCGTGCGTCAAAGCGGGCCGAATCACACGTGTTATCTGTGCCTGCGTGTTATCTCCTCAGACAGAACTCTCACACACTCGTGGGGGGGTCACACTGAACATGGCACCATCATCATTCCTCGAGAGCTGATATCGGTTGGAGGCGAGGACGGATCACGTTCTCCGCACATGAAACTTTCATATCCGCTTGTCCGCTCTCGGATGATGCCCCCCCCCCCCCCCCCCCCCCCCTTTACAACAGAGAGGAGCTGCACGGCTTCAATACGCATCATTAAAAATGTGATGAAGAGGCCGCCAGCTCACCTCCACACCCAGCACATTTGTTAATGAAAATGAATTATTAATCGACATCGGGTAGCCACAAAGATATCAGACCCCTAAACTTTCACACACTGTAACTAGAAAGACCCGGAGGAGCAGAGAGAAGGGGAAAGTGAACATAGAGGTGGTCTAAAGAGGAGACGGGGGGGTGTTTTGTTTCACATCTCTTTTACTCTGCTGGTCTGGTTCCCCCCCCCCTCCGGCCCTCAACCAGGACCTGTCAAGAGCCCTCATAAGTTCATCAAAGATGAAAACCTGTTTTCCATTTGAAAGGACTGACCGGGGATACTGAAACAGCTCTTCATTATAACAAAAGCGTTAATCATCCATAAGACAAGCATGTGGGCCTGACAAAACCTGTGAGAATATATGAATATCCATCAAAAGATTGTGGGGGGGGGGGGACATGGGACTTTCACACGTGTTGACGAGAGGATGAAAACAAAAAGCGAGGGCGGTGCCGATTGCTGTTTTGATTTTCAGACGGGGGAGAGAATTGGGCTGTTTGGATGTGAACCAGGAGCCTGCGCTGTAGTTGTGTGTAGAAATGACTCTGCTGAGAGAGAAATTAGAGGAATAATAGCTGCGAGAATGTCAGTGTTTCGTTCACTGGAACTTCATCGGAACAGAGTGATTTCAGGACTCCGATGCCAATATTTCCTGTCTGGAGTGAAACGCGGTGGTTTTGACAAAGCTCAACAGCAACACTAACTTGTTATGTTATCTGACACACATTTCCCAAACCTTCAAAGCAGCCGTGCTCGGCAGCGTTTGAGAGCCATCTGAGTGTTAATGAATAATAGAGGGTCCTTCATCGATGCCGTTGAAGAGACTGAGGCTCGATAAAAAGACAGAGGAGAAAATAGTGCGGCGCTAAAAGAGCCGCTGAGCCCCGGTGGCGGCTGCACGCTGTTGCTGGGAAAAATAAATAAAATAAAATAAAACAGCTTTCAAGTGAATAAGTTGTTTGATTAATTTAGCTGCGTGAATGTGATATTTTAAGCCCTCCCCACAAAAAATACCAGCTATGGACTAAATGCCTCTGAAAAGCTGTGCCGCCTGCAGATAAAAGCTTGTTCAAAAGTGCTTGACATTTAATCACCGAAAGCAACAAAAAAAAACACCACACAAGCAATAATCCATTAAAGCAGAGGCCCTCCCTGCATGTTTCTCATCTGGCCCAGCCTGAGTGAGTGCTGCACCTTTGCTCCGGCGCACAGACGAGCAGTTTGAAACCACAGCACAGTCCGGCCGGGCACATGATGCAGCAAACTTCACCTGGCAAGGTGTTCTCCCAGCTGCACAGCGCTGCTCAACACTGCCCTCTGTTGCCCCGCAGCAACACAGCCCGTCTCCCGCTCCGGCCGGGCTTCAGCGAATAATCAACTTAAATACACGCAAGAGGGAATCGTCCTGTTTTACAGCGCTGCATTTCTTTGTTCAACATCCCCACGCTGGGAAGCTTTCTGTTGGAATCTTCTTTGGAATTTGGTACAAAAGAGATCTGGAGTGTGTGAGTGTGTCGGGGAGAAATGGAGAGGCAATTCAACCAAGTGACAAGCTCATGAATAATGACTTTCTGAGCTGAATTTGTGTGTTTTCACGCAGAATTAGTCCGACGAGCATTTGCACGGATTTGGAGACAGCGAAGGGGCATAAAAACACTCGCGCTGTGCGTAAAGGCTGCGCATTCCGCGCGTAAAGGCCAATTTGTCAATTGGGAATTGATGAGCAATGAGGTCATTGTAGGCAGTCTGAAGTCAAACGACAAAAACACACGAGCAACAAAGAGATGGTGACGTCTGTGTGTTTCAAATGAGGTGATTTTGTTTTAATAAGGACAGTTTGTGGAAAACGTAACGATTGAAACGCACAACTCTCAGACAAACCCCGTCATGAAGTTTCCCCCAATTATTACTTTTTTTTGTTGTTTTTAAGTTGTCCTCTTGTCTGGATGGGGACCACGGGCAGCGTGCTGCACAAAGTTAGTTTGAGACAGTGGTACTGTGGCAGGCTCAGGCAGCTCCTGCAGCCCACAAACGCTCCTCTGATCCTGGGATGAAACGTGAGCGGAAAGTAAAACCGGCGTGGCATAAAGGAGCTGCTAACTGCCCTGAATAACACATGCTATCAACGGACAAATCAGCTCGCCTGAAACAGCCAAAGTAGGGGGGTGAAGCGAGCAGGAAAGTGTTTGACATTTAGAATTTAAAAATGCCACAGCTCTGATCCAGAGAGAGACGGACCCCACAGCGTGGTTGAATAAGGCTGACGTTAATGATGGAGGAGGGATTTTATTCTATCTAAGCAGGTTACTCACGCTGAGGCAGGCTATTATCTGCATGTTTCTCCCCAGAATAATAACAATAAAAATAATAATAAGAAGAAATCCAGCACCTTGGTCACTGTCCAGCACATCCGTATCCCCTGAAACCGCAAATCTAAAGCGGGATACAAGCTGGAAACTGGAGCACAACACACCTAAAAAGTGCTTTTGTGTCCGTCTTTTCAGCCATCTCGCCACGGAAAAGAGAGAAAAAGTGATTTCTCCGTCTTACCTTCGAGGGTGTTTGTATTCCCCAACTTGATGACAGGCAGCGATGAGGAGAGAATCGGACTCGCACGCTCAAGCAGTGGAGACAGAATAGAGACGGGTTCTACTGTTGTGTCCTCAGCCGCTGTGTGCGTCACTCTCCGAGCGACCTGCAGCCAAAAACTGCGCTCTCTCTCTCTCTCTCTCTCTCTCTCTCTCTCTCTCTCTCTCTCTCTCTCTCTCTCTCTCTCTCTCCGCGAGCGTCGGACGATACCACGGGCTGAGGAGGGACCGGGGGAGGGGAGGGTGGGGTGGAGGGGAGGAGGGGGTGTGGTTGTAAGACAGAAAGGATGGGGGCCGATTTGCGAGCGCAGTCGGGGAGGAAGTACGCACGGACACCCCCCGGAGAGCTGGGAGAGTGTCGCAACAGCGGCGCGTCCGTCCAGAGCCCGGAGCAGAATCACAGCGTGGACCTGGGAGACAGAGAGGCTTCTGGGAAAGGGTTCTCGGCCAGCATGTTGTTGTCTGGGACTCCGAGGAACCCGCCGTGTGTCTGCGCGCGGGGGTAACCTGGCGATACAACTCCTCCGGGCTTCCATGTGTTTTCTCTGCTGCTGGGCTGTTTTTGTCCAGAGCAGACAGTGAAACTCAAGGAGCGAGCGCGAACAAGGAAAGACCAGAATCATTCTGTTCCGTTCCATTCTATCATCCGTGTGAAGACTGAGGGAAATAGAAAGGACAAATAATAAGAAAGGAAAAACATGTATAATGATATATTTATATAACAAAAACAACAACAACAACAACAACAACAACAATAATAGCAATAATAATAATAATAATAATAATAATTAATGTATTATTTTGTAGATTTACAGTCTCCTTCATAAACTGAATTTGAAAGGACTCTTTCTTTAAACCTCAGTTTGACACAGTAAAACTGAACTGCACTCAGAATAATGTTATTGTGAGCAAACGCCCCATGCTTCAATTTCCAGACCAAACTCCACTGGGAAAAAACATTAATTTAAGCATCCGTGGGCTACATCATTTTGATACAGCACAAACAGCCCGTCGTCTACTAATATTCTAGCACTTGTGGCGTCACGATGATAAAAGCAATCAGTAAAAAACAAACTCCATCAAAAAGAACATTGATTTCCACAACTCCATATCACTTTGACACAGCACAAACCCCTGTGTCTGTTCTGTTCCATTCTACTCTATCGATGACTAGCACGAAGTACTTTGTTTTCTCTCTTCATAGCTACCTCAGTTCGATACGACTGGGCAAGTTGAACTGGTAATTTATGTCAGTTCTTCAAAATTATCATTTCGAAACTGAACTCCATTTGAAAAACATTCATTTATGCAGCTGTAGGCTACAAAATGTTGATACAACACAAACCCCCACATGTATTCTATCACTTATTGTGCAGGATCATGATAAGGAAAGCAATCAGGATAAACCAAACTCCATTCAAAAATCAGTGACTTATGCAACTGTAAATCATTTTGATACAGCTCAAACCCCCATGTCTACTCTATTCTATGCTAGTTACTTGAATATGTAAGTGAATTATTACTTCTTGTTTGACACCTTAATGATCACTTATTGTGCAGGATCATAATAAGGAAAGCAATCATATAAGCCAAACTCCACTTAAGAATCACTGACTTAAGCAGCTCTAAATCGCTTTGATACCAAAACACCAAAGCCAAACACTCATATCTTGTCTATTCTATTCTGTTCTGTTCTGTTCTATTCTATTCTATTCTATTCTATTCTATTCTATTCTATTCTGTTCTATTCTGTTCTGTTCTGTTCTGTTCTGTTCTATTCTAACAGAGCAATGTAGGTTTTCACTCTTAATAGGCCACCTCAATTTGATACAATACAACTGAACTTTGTGCAAAAACAAGGATAACTGAAGTGATTCCTCAACGTTTTCTATTTCTAAACCAGACTCTATAGGAGAAACATTAATTTATGCAGCCATAGGCAACACCATTTTGATACAAAACAAACAAACCTCCCATGTCTCATCTATTCTACAACATCATGTTTGGCACCATATTAAAGCAAATAAATCATTAACAAAAAAATCCATAATAAAAAAAAACATAAATTTATGCAGCTCCATATCATTTCCATACAGAACAAACACACACGTCTATTCTATTCTATTCTATTCTATTCTATTCTATCGGTGCATGATGTAGACTGTTTTTTTATGATATATATATATATAACATTTGTTAATTCTAATTTGTGGTCAGTTTCTATATATTCGTGTTATATAGCCCAATTAGCTCGAATGCATCAGATGCTGCAAGCTCACTTTCGAAAGGAGCGGAAGTCGAATTGAAGAAGAGCTAATTAGGAGCCATTCAATCACGAGCCAATTTACTAATTACCCTGTCGTGTAATTAAATGTCCTCCAACATGTCTGCGTTGTGCTGATAGAACACTACACGAATGTAGACCACAGTGCTCACACCCACCGCCATCTAAACAACACGACACGGGCACGTGCCTGGTTGGAGGCTGGAGGAGGCAGGTGCAACACCTACCCGTCGAATGTCCGTCCAAACTACATTTCCCATGGAGCTTTGCGCCGTGCCCAAGAATCCGTGGAATACCGATTGCGCCTGCGTATCCAGACGTGGCAACGGCATCATGGCCTCTTGGAAGCGCGTCGGGAGTCGGATGAGAGAGGCGAAAATGTTGATGTTGGTGCTGCTGGTGAGTGAAACGAGCCCCCTGTGTGTGTGTCGTGTAGACTGCGGCGGGAGTCTGTCTCAGTGCGGGAGGGTGTTTGTGTCCGCTCGGGACTTCAGCGGGAGAAAGAGTCCGGGTCGCTGCTCACCGCGGCTCCTAGCCTGTCCGTGCAGGAGGTAAAGTTGACAGCCCTTGACTGAACTTGGGGCTCAGATAAGACGCTAGTTGGCCGGTTGGTGTTGGCGGTGTTGGTGTGGATGGGCTGCGGTGTCCGTGGTGGTCTTACCGCCAGCGGGGCGGTTTATGTAACGGCCACAGAGAGCGGGGTTGCCGCCTGTGGTAACACACGGGTCCCCTCCCCTGTGAGAGAGCCATACCTAACACAGTGTGCTGTGAGTGGTAGACAGCCAACCCGCTCAGCTAACTTATCTGTCCGTACATGTTGGCCAGTTTAAGGGCTCTGCTGTGTGCGGTCCCGTCCATGCAGCGGGCAGAGTTATTGTTATCAACACAGCAGATGGTTTCTGTGACTCACTGAAACCATCTCAGTTCGCAAAAGGGAATTGAAAGTTCAAAACTTTGTGACTTTCACAACAGTATTGTTAACCACAGGTGGGTGTGAGCCCAGCTACTGTAAGCTGAATCTGTTTATAACAGGAGTGCAGGATCCTTCCCTGTCATGTGACTGTCTCAACTCAACTGGTCAAGCAGCATAAAATAATCCTAACTCAATCCTAACACTATGCTTGGCTGCCAGTTAATGAGACAGACACCGTTTAAAGCACAGTCTCATGGGTGTTTTTACAACAGACTCACCTTTCACAAAGGTCTTGTAGTTGTAGTTTATGGAGCTGTACCGTGTTATGCAGGTGTTTTTATTAATTTGTCCACCCTATTTATATCATTGAGGTTGGCTCATGAACAGAAACACATTTGTATATTGTCAAACAGTTCAACACCACAAACTACGTCCTCCACATCATACATCAACACCTCTCAAAAACTGAACATTATAATGTTTTGTCTTGCTACACTTTTATTAGATCACAACAGCTTTAAGCAGTTGACTGTAAACATATCACTGTTTTATGCATCCAGTACTTCCTGTTTGTCTAACATGAAAATCAATGATCAAACTCTTAAAAACTGTATTGATTAATCTGTCACAGTGGGCATCCAGTCTGCACTCCAAGTTACTTTATTGCGTGGCCACACAGTCCAAAGTGCTAAAGGTCCAGTGTGTGGGATTAAGGTGGGTTAAATTCAGTGATGGGATTTTAGAATTCATAATTATGTTGTTTATAGTGGTGGGACCCGATTTAAAAAAAAACAACATCTAATTAAATAAAGACTTTGTAATTAATTAATTGCATATCAATATTTGACACTGCCGAGAGTGGCCGCCAGTCCACTGCAATCCACTTCACCAGTGTGTTTGTTAATTTGTGGACTTACTCATTTTGGCTCTGAACCCTGTCATCTTGTCGAGCGTGGACTGGCGACACTGCCTGCTCGAACTAGGAGCGTTGTCTATGCTAGCCGCAGCATGTTTGGCATTGAGGTGGTAGCGGAGGCTGGAAGTGCTCTGGTGATAGGCAAATTCTTTCTTGTACAATTTGCACACAACTGTGCTTTTATCCAGGTTTCCAGCCAATAGTTTTTAAAACTAACATTTCTGCCCACCGAACCCAGCAACGACTTCTTATCAGTTTACATTTCTCATTTTGTGTCCTGTTCATCAGTATTACAGGTTTGCTGGGAACTTGTGCAAAGAGCAACATTCCACGCTGTTTGGAGTGCAAAAATAAATTGCAATTAAATGCATTTTTTTTTTTTTGTGGTGTTATTTTTTCTGTAATTGATTAATCATAATTAACGTGATAAAGTCCCAGTCCTAGTTGTTTACATCATTTTATAATCAAGTGAAACCACCGATCATTCTGTTTCCACATTTTTTTTAGGGGCCAAACTCATACAGACTTCTAAGGGGAGGGTGAGGTGAGGTGAGGAGTATTTAGTTGGTTGCTATCTGCAACCGCATTGCTAGATGCTGCTCAATCCTACACACCTGACCTTTAAAGGTGCATTACATAAAATGGTAAAATATAACTTCACTGTGCAGAAATAAATAAAAGACAGTGGTCACCTGTAACTATAGGATAAACACACTGAAGACTGAAATGGGTTGGTGGCTCAGGTCAAACATTGACCCAAGCATTAGTATTTGTATAAAACTGTCTTCCTCCAGATTACTTCAAATATTACCATATTGTAGCTTTAAAAGTGATGCAGCCCATCTCCTGTTCTGCATCCTGTTGAGCCTTTGTAAATAAGGGTGGGGATGTGTGTGTTCATGATACACTCTGCGCCTTTGGACAGTAACAATATTTGATATTTTGGCCCTGTGCCACAGCTTGACGATCTGTACTGAAACAATTGGGATCATAATGATATCACGAGTTTGAGGTTAATGTACTGACTCACAGCTTAAATTCAGCATTGTTCATACCTTCAACAGATCACCATGTAGGATTTGTAGCTCTCTTACATATAGTTCATTTTAAAGGGACAAAAGTCAAACTATTTACTTAAGTATGCTCTGTTTAAGGTGTGGTTATTTATGCATTACTTACTTACAAATTAAAGTTTAAAGTTGGCATATAACCTCATAGGCAAGTTTAATGTGTTGGAATACAAAGACAAAGCAATAGAACTGGTGTTGCTGTCATTATACATGATGACTGCAGAGTATGTGGAACATGATGAAGCTCTCAAATCTAAAGTGGTGCAAAGTTGTCATTTGTACATGACTGGCAACATGCTGAATGTTAGTGAAAGCTGCCATTTTGTATAACATAAACACATACGTAAGTAAATATGATGAAGATTAATTGAAGTATCTAGCATGATGATCAGAATTTGATCTTATTTGATTTTACGGTCAATAATATGCACCATTTTTGGGATATTTAATGTAACTTTCAAATAATAACAATGCCAAACAGCACAAGGTTCAGACTTGCTGATGTGATGGTTTGCTTTTACCTTTCATTTTACCTTTTAGGTTTTTGACATTTGGTCGGACAATACAAACAATTCGAAAATGTCACCTTGTCCTCTAGGATAAAGTGATGAGCAATTATCAGTATTTCGAAACATTTGAAATGTTTAATAGAAAAACACAATAATCAGCCAGTAAATGAAGATGGAAAATAATTATTAGCTGTAGCCATATTTATGAAATATCAGTACTGTTTTAATACTATGATAAATTATGTCCTCATTACTTTCCACTACTGACCTCATTGCTGACTACCAGCAGATGCGTCCTGTCTGTGTGGTGAAGGTTTAGCCATCAAAACTATTGTCAATGATAATAGTTCTATTTTCAGGGCTGAATAATCGAAATGTGTGACCCTACCTGTGTTCATTGACATTCACAGACTCACAGAGAAGGCAGAGTCAACAGCCATGTGGGGACTGGCCCTTATTGATTTGTCCCATAATAACAGATTTTATTGGCAGTTGGTCCTCAACAGGTATTTCAGACACTGTGCACAAACACATGGTCATTATCTCACTTCAGAGAAAGTTCACCAGTGTGTCTTTCTTAATGAATTCAAACAATATTATGTTGATTTCATGAATCCTGTTAATCTGAAAGAGATTGTTTGGTTTTTCTTTATACAGTTTCCCTATTTTACTCACTGACTGACAACCCGATGAATGCCTTTCTCTTGTCTGTTTGCAGGAGGCTCAGGCCGATAACAGATATTTTCAAATAACGAGATATGTGCTGTCATTTTAATTCTTCAAATTCATAATATTGAATATCAAACAGCTGTGTGATTTTTCACCTGAAAGGAACTGCTCTGACTGGATTTTAATTGTATGCAACTAATATTGCAGGCTTTTCTGTTACATTTGCAATTAAGTCCTAATTTAAAAGTTCTTATTCAGTATTATTTTGTTATTTAATAGTGTTTGTGTTGGAAGAGGCGATTATATTGTCACGAAATTTGAGCAGGAACATATCATAATGTAAAAGCCTAAGCCTGGTTAGTAGTTTGTAGAGTTGAGTTTCTGATTTAATATTTAGTGTCTAGCATGTCCACAGAACCAAAGGACTTAACATAATATAGAACAGAATAAGCAGCAGGTCTAAATGGTTATCATCAGATTTCTGACAATAGTCTGATGCATCAAATAAGATGTACAAGTGGTAAAAGTAGCCCAGCTAAGCTTTACTAATTGTCAGCGTAAAAAAGTACTAGCACAACTCAAAGTATATGAAATAAGCTTGAAAAGACAAATGGCTAATCTAAAAAAAAGCTAGATGTTATAATTTGTAGATTTATACTGTAAGTCTGCTTGCGTTAGTGTTAACAAAGAAATGAGTTTACCTCACACAACAGTTCCACTGTCTTCTTCCACTACATTTGTCCACAGCCACAGTGGCAGAAAGCCCAAACATTGTTAACAAGTACAAATTCTCAAATACATTGACCTGTGAGCTACTGAGCCCACAGAAAAGAAGTATTTGAGCTAAAGTAGACCAATCATAACACTCAGGATTAAAACCAAACTGCTCACAAAAACAAAGAAAGTCATCCCTCCAAACGTGTCAAAGGATGTTACAGCAAATTCAGTTACACGCTGTCTGACTTAGTGTGATAAAGTCCCCACAAACTGCTCTACTGTTTACATTTGGCCTTCCTGATAATGATTATGTCCTCAAATATCGAAAATATGCCTCCTTGTAGCGATGAGCAGTCAGTTTGTAATCACTGTTTACTTAACAAAAGAAGTCCATGTTTAAACATTTAATGAACAGAAGCAGTTTTGTTGTAGTCCATAATTCAGATTTTGGTCCTGTAAATATCTGTAAGAATGGACAAACACAATTGTGAATGTGACTTGACATCTGATGCTATCTGTCAGTACTTGACCCAGTTTTCTGACTCTATTTCTGCAGACCCATTTTGATGAGTTACAAAGAAGTATTGAGGCCTGACAACAGTCTCATCCCGCAGCAGAGGCTTGGTACCATGTACCTCTCTGCTGACTTCCACTGCTTGTAGCTGAAATGCGATAGTAGTTAAAGTTGCTAATTGATTGCTCCGCTGCTCATTTGAGAGCTAAGAAGCCTCTAAATCAGCGCTCTGTGTGTGTTATCGGATGCTGCGTAGCTTCCTTTACAATGAGTCAGTCCACACACACCTGACTGGCTCATTAGTCAGACGAATCTCAAGGCAAGTGCTTGACAAACACTGTTGTGATTTGTGCTGATTCAGTACTGCCCCTAGAACTGGATGCCATTTATTAGGCAGATTTGTCAGAGCAGATGGAGGGTGTGGGCTTGCAGGCGGGGGCTGGGCACCTGCTGCTTAGTAAGCGCCACATTCTTTACAGTAATGTGACGGGACATACCTTTATGGCAGATAAGGAAGGGCGATCTATAGAGCACTAATGGGTTTCCTCTTAGTATTGAGTCTGAGTTTGGCCTCAGTTCTGTAATCGCTAAATGCCATTTTTAACCTTGCAGTTACAGTTGTCATATGCATGGTTGTGGTGTGATTGATGAGTTAGGAATTTCAGGTGGATTACACTGATGAAAGGAATTTCGTTGAGAGGTAAAACTTAGTGCGTGCGAGTTGACATTTAAGATGTTGTCTAATTGTGACCTCCATCAGAGAGCTGGTGGCTTTAGTGGCATTTGAACAGAGCACATTTTGATCACTGTTGCAGCACTGTGGATTTAAGGGGTTCATTTTCACTTAACTCTAATCTTTTGTTGTTATTGCCCATAAATGACATGATGATGACTTCCAACAGATATGTCACTGAATAGCAGTGTAACAGACGTAAACATTTGTGTTGTTTTTACATTCTAGGGTAGGCGACCTCCTGAGGATGGCTGAGTGTGAGCTGGGGCTGTCTTTTTCTAAATTTGAAATGACGCACAATTTGTTCAACTGAATTTGAATGCAGACATTGCCCCCTCCAAACAAAACAACTTCATTTGTTTTGTGGATGGCAATGAGATGTTTTAGTCATTATTTTTGTGATGTTATCAACTCTACTGCCCGTCTAACATCACCTTCATCCTGTTTGTCCTGTAATCAAATGTCAATCTTTCAACACCTGTATTAACTTATCGTTTCTCTCTGTCACTTTTACCCCGCCTTACCTTCTATCTCATCAGTGACAGGTTTGTTATGCTGTCAACAAACAGCCTTTTCTTTCCTGACAGTCCATAACCCAAAATATGTCAACACACTGCCTTTTAGATGTTTTGGTCTTGTTACTGTCCACTCAGGAAGCTGTTGTCCTCCATTTTAGTAACAAAACAACCTGACATAAGTGTTAAGTTAAGCTGATAGTGATGTTTCAGAGTACCCTCTGCGATTTTACAAGGCAAAGTACAACAAACGGCCGAATTTGCAATCAGACTACATTTCAGACAGGTTAATTCAGCTCTAATATGAACTTTTCACCCCACGTTTGAACAAATGTCCGTATTTCATATAAAAAGTGACAGCCCTAGTGTGAGCAAATCTAATGGTGAAGTAACATCATCTATTTATTTTGACTCTAAATTCTAAGTTCTAAGGGCTGCACAGTGGCCCAGTGGCTAGCACTGCTGCCTCACAGCTAGAAGATTACCGGTTCGCGTCCCGGTTGGGACGCCTGGGATCTTTCTGTGTGGAGTTTGTATGTTCTCCCTGTGCAAGCGTGGGTTTTACTCCGGGTACTCCGGCTTCCTCCCACAGTCCAAAAACATACTGAGGTTAATTGATCATTCTAAATTGTCCGTAGGTGTGAATGAGAGTGTGTGAGAGTGTTTGTCTCTATGTGTGGCCCTGCGATGGACTGGCGACCTGTCCAGGGTGTCCCCTGCCTTCGCCCTAAGTCAGCTGGGATAGGCTCCAGCGCCCCCGCGACCCTGCAGAGGATTAAGCGGCGTACATAGAATATGTACAGATGATGGATGGATGGATGGACGCCATGTTCTAAAAGTAGGCAGTAGTCACACAGTAACAACATTTTGATGCATCAAGTTGCATCAACAATCATTTTATAATAGCATCATAGTGCTCTGAATCAGATCCAGCCGTGAGGTGCCACCACTTGGGTTCAGTTTTTGTTAAAAATGTTTTATAGAGCTTGAGCGGTGGTCATTTTAAAAGCTATAGATTGTGGTGCTGTTGAATTGTATTGCATCATCAGAGGTCAGTATCATGTCATTAAAGCATGCTTTTTATTTCTTTTTAAGGAATATCGTGTCACATGTTTCACAGGTTTTTACCTTCTTGATTAATTTTATAATTTTTGCTAAATTGCTCTCATCTTAACAAGTATGTCATTTACAATAAGTCTTATTAATTTGTTGCCCAAATCAAATTGTTAAAGACAAATAACTAAGCTTTTCTCTTGGATTGAGTTGCCAGCTTGTACAAAGGAATTGCCTGCAGCTTTTGTTTACTGAAGAGAAAAATGCATGTCTTCTCCTTATGCCTTGTGTGCCTCTATCTCATATAGCATTCCTCATGTCGCCAGATGTAAATGTGCGAAATTTCTCTTTGTGTGTTTCACCAAATCACACTGCTCCCTTTGTGTTTCATCTCCATTGATCGGCTTTGTACCAATGAGCCTGTCACCCAGTAGTGTGTTTTGAGGAGCTTGTGATAATGAGAAAAGACGGTGTTGTGAAGGTAGAAACACTGCATTACAATGCCCTCTCCCAGTGATGGCAGAGTGGAGGGAGCTTCCAGAGCTGTCGTCGTACACAGCTGTACACAGTGATTGGTGGGGTTTGTGTCTATCTGTCACCTGCCAGCTGAGACGGAGGGGCAGAGGTCAGAGAATACTCAGATTAAAAGCTTTGCAGAGATAAAACTCTATTCTTTAGCATACACTACATCTAACTGAACAGTATCTTTTTAGAATAGATTTTACTCTGTTGACAAGATTTATAGATTTTTTTTAAAGGTTATTCAAGATTAAGTGTTTTCTATTACTTTTGGTTGGAAAAATATTAAAGTAAATAAAGAGATACAGTTAGGAATTTACAGAACAATGAACAGAAATGTGAACCATATGCCTTGCATTTCATACTCAAGCATTTATTTGTGGTGTTGATCTTCTTCATGGGAATTTTTTTATAAAAAAAGAATGTCACCAGCCTTATCTATGATCAGTGACAATGATCTATGAAGTTTTAAATCCCAGTGTTTCCCAGTTGACACATTTTGTGTCAACAATCAGACCCCAGAGTAATATTTAATTTCCAGTTTTTAATCATGCGATGGGAAATGTCAAAACTTTCTCATATTAATATCAACTTAAAATAGATGAATCAATTAAAAAAGCTTTTAATGGACGGTACTCAGGCTATGGTTCTCATATTGCTGGAACTAGTGGCATAAATCTTCACTGGCGACAGGAGTCGATTCAGCTGTCAACAATCCAAATGCAAAACAATTCTCGATGCATTTCACTTTATTGCATCCTCACTGATTTAATTCCTCTTTTATTCAGAAAATCCCTCCAACAATCAGTCTGTAGAAGTTTACAAACGCAGCTTTGAGATGAGACATCTATTGGCTGAGATCACAGCCTCATTTTTTTAATGTCATTGGGAAATTAATTCCATTTCATTATTTAGATCTTTCATCACATTCGTTAAAGACATGTCTTTGCGCTTGTCAACATCTCTATGTAGTTAAACAAAAAATTGAAAAAATGTTAAATGCATTGATCAGTTAGCAGTGTTGGGGTAACACTTTATAAAGTAATCCATTAGAGTACTCAGATTACTTTTTGTTGTAGCAAGTAATGTGGGTAACACTAAAGTACTCTTATGCATTATTTTCCCCAGTAGATAACCCAATAACACAAGTTACTTTTTAATGGCAGTAATCTTGTGACATAATGGGTTACTTTAAGTAATGTTACCCAGCACTGTCAGTTAGTAACAACTGACTGTAACACAATGGACTGCCCACTGCTGTGAGCTGTATCTTGTCTACCATCATAGGCTCTAATCAGCCACTGGGTCTTTATAATGGACCACAGAGGACTTGTGAGTTTGTGTTGGATTCAGTGCAACAACCACGCACATACATATTCATGGATCTGGCATCCCACTTAGTGATGGGAATGAGGGTCACTTATTTGAAATTCCAGGAATAGAATAGATTATCATATCCTCAGTGTTATACATTAAGATGCATGTGTGCATTTTGCTCAGAGGCTATCAGCCCTGATGGCACTGTGAGGTCAGTGTTTGTATTAGATGTGAGAAACTTAATTTGTGTGTTCTTCATGAAGAGAGTTCTTTCCCCTTGAATCCACAGAAACTGACCTTCATTATCATCAGTAAGTGAAGGAGTAAATCCATCGTCTCCAGATCTTACACTCATAACTCATTTTTGAATGTGAGGTATTGAACATTTGTGCATCAGTGACGGTTTCAATTGCTGAAGAGCACAGTTTGTTTTTGCATTTTGTTAAATGTATGTTTTTTTACATAAAGAATCAAAAAACCTTTATTTTAAAAGTATTATACTTTACAAAAAGTGTTATGTAGTATCCTGACCTCAGAGTTCTGAAACCTATAGTCTCTTTAACAGAGGAAGTGCCAATAAGTCCATGTGATGTAGTTGGAGGGGAACTTAAATGATGAGAGATGACTAGACAAGTGTTTTGATTAAGGCTGCTGTGATCTGATAAGATCAGAGTCGTGCTCTGTAGCTCTCATGTCTTGCTTGCATTTATCATTTGCAGTTCAAATTGAATATTTGCCATTTATTGTACAAGGCAAGCAGCCCCAGGAAAGAAGGGAGCACCATCAGTGAACACATGACACAGAAACCATGAAAATAAATTGGATTGTCATAAAAGTTGATTTAATTATATTTTATTTCTTTGTTACCCTCACTGTTAATATCTCGTGAATGAACTCTGCATAACACTGATGTGCTGCATTCATGTTTTTGGCTGCGTGTGCGTATTAAATCCTCATCCATGCAGTAATTCAGTTTCTGAATGGGCCTGTCAGTGTGGAGAAACTGTCAGCACAGTCTAGCTATTTGTATTATTCCACTTCTGTCACTGAAAAATGACGCATGCTTCACTTAGTGAATGAATCACATCGTATCACAGCCATCAGCAGTGTTGGCTTGACGACAGCATCATTGTCGTTCCCTGCTGGCTCAACTGTAGGTGTTGGTATCAGCCGGCGTGTTTCATGCTACAGGAAGTTCCTATAAATGTTTTGTTTATAGCTTAATGTAAGTATGATTACCTGTAGTTGTTTTCAGAAGTCCCATATCATGCTCATTTTAAGGTTCATGCTTTAATTTTGATGGGTTGTTTACACAGAAGCTCAAAATCCAGAACATCAGATCAAGATACTCTCCACATTTGCTTGTGTTCCCACATGTTAGCAGTATTCTGTATGGTTTGGACGAGGGGCGGCACCTGGGTAGGAGGCTACAGACTTCTCTGTACTGTTGGGATTAATACCACATGTTTTTGGACATATCAGCAATATAAACAGAAGAGTGGAGAGGAATGTGCAGGCAGAGAAGAAAAGTTGAGCAGGGAAAAATTCTGCAGATGTTTTTGCAGAACTTTGACAATAAACAGCTAAAACACCATTTTTGACATGTCCCAGTGTACGTTTGTGCAACTGACTAAACCAGCACTACCACCGATGATTATATGCCGTTTGCTCCCTCCACACACGTGGTTCACCTGGACTTATGGCTAGGGAGCTGGCAGGGCAAAGTCTGGAGCAAATGATGCAGACATTTGCTATCACACATACAGCTGCTCTGGATAAATCTAGAGTTATGGCAAATGTATGAAAGGAACTTATGTTTACATGTGTCAGTGTTAATGCACACATTATTTTTCTCATACTGTCGTTGTTGCAGCACCTACACATTCAACTTCTGACGGAGTGTTTGTTTTTACCTCCTGTCTCTTTAAGGCTCCCCTCCTGTGATTGGTCAGCTCTCACAGGCTCCTATTCAGTCCAGTGAGAATTTATCACTTGGCACATACACCAAAAAAGTTTTCTTGTGTCTGGGTTCACTTCCTGATTATGGAGCCCACTGATGCAGAGTAGTTTTTCTCCTGCGGGCCCTACCCGTCAGTACCTGATCTGCCTATGGACTTAGTATTATAACCACATCACGCTTCTTTTCTCAGCTTAAGGAAAGTTTTACAACTATGAAACGTCTGTGGATCAAATATGATAATTGGCTCATAATTTACCTTGTTTCCAGTTAAAGTGCCCTGTCAACAGTGTTACAGTCCTCTCTTTGACAATGGAAGTCTATGGGGAAAGTGTTTTCTGGGTCACAGCGGGGATTTTTTGGTACATTGCTGTGAGCAGTCACTTGGCAAAACTGGAAGTAAGGCTGAGTGGCCCCACTGTACCCTGGTCTTAATCGCAGATTCATGGTGTTTCCACATCAGCTCTGGAGGTGTTTTTGCAACCACAGCTGTGCTGGTGGTGCAGAAGAAGGCATTGACTGTATAGATGTGACATCACAACAACAACGGAAGTTCTGGGGCTCATTTGATGACACAGTTTCTGAATACACGCTCTGTGTATTTGTCAGCGGACTGAGAGTTAAGATGTGTTTCCGGAATTTATATAGCCCCCAGACCATTAAGAGACTGTAAAAGTAGATGACTCCTTGTTTATCTTTCCATCAGTATGACTTGTGCAAAAACAAAATTTTACAAAAATAAATCAGCTGTTTTGCAAACAGATCTTTGTCCCTGTTAAACAAACTATAGTACGTATCATCATTCCTTTGTGAAAATGTCTTATTTTAAAGAAAGACTAAATATCTGAATTTGCTTGGACAGACATTATAGAGTCACTTTGTCAGCCCAGAAACCTAATTAAAGAAAACTCTTTACGTAGAGCAAGCATTTGTTGCCTTTAAAATGGCTCTTTAAAGCTTGATCCTCCTGAAAGAAATCAGCTAAAAAATTTGAGGTATAAGCAGAGGCAGTTTAGCAGTTAAAATGCACTCTAAAGGTGAGCCAGGGCCACACCACGAAATAACTTGTGAAATGGTCCTGAAAGATTTTTTTCAAAACACCAAAGAAAATTATTGTAGAGTATTTACTGGAAAAAATAAGTGTTATTTGGAGAATAGTTTTGTTCTATTTCAGTGATTTTTCCTGTGACTCTGCTGCAGCTTCTGTGAATTACCGAGTATCACATTTTTCAGAGGCTCCTCTCATGTTTGCAGGAGGTGAGTTTTTGACACTCTGTGTTCGGTGGAGTTTTCTTCCCTTTAAGCATCCTCAGAGAAAGGGTGATGCTTGTGCTGTATATGGAGCCCAGAACAAGGTCATGTTTACATTATGTGAATGTATTTAATTATGCCATCTTTCATATAAGCTATATGAAAACCCCTAACCCTTAGCCTATTCTTACATTACAAGGTTTTGAAAGAAAAGCACCATAACAAGGTTGTTGCTGGGATCCATGTTATCTAATACTTCATACTTTTACTCCCCTCTTAAGTTTTGTATAATAAAGGCACCATTTGAGGTTAGATAGTTGTTGTAACTTTTTAGCTTGTCATTAATGTACCAGAGGGGCAATTGTACTAAATGTTTAAGTATTTAAGAGGCGAGGGAGCAGCTAAGTAAGAATCCTGTTCAGCTGTGTCATTTTAGTTCTCATGGACATCAGACATCCCATTTCTTGTCTAATTTGGATAGGACAGCCAGACATCTATTCTCATCTCTTCCTAATCTTGCCCCCGGCTCCTTGCTCTAGTCTGGATGCCCACCTATGCAGACAAGTGTCACCTAGCCAGCCTCTAATAAGCCTACCCTTCACACACTATTTGTGATTATCCTGTTGTCATTTTAGCCTAATCAGACACACATGACTACTTATTAAATTGTGCACTGCTGGTTACCTTAACACCACCCACCGAAACATTTGAGGATCAGCTCATTGAATCTGGCAAAGATGTGAAGGTGCTGACCTGGCCCCAAAACTCTGTCGCCAAATCTGATCAAGCACCCGCCCAGCATGTCAGAACAATGGAGGCCCCAGGTTGCAACTCATAGGACCCAAAAGATCCGATGCTTAACATCCTTGTACCTGACACCATAGACACCCACGTGGGTCCCATGTCCATGACTCGATGGTTTAGAGCTGCTTTACATTAGGCAGGCAGTTTTAACATTGTGGCGTGTATACGCAACTGGGCACTTAAGTTGTCTGTTCATCCTTTTCATAGCCCTTTTGACTTCTCTATGATCATTTCCAAAATGTATTGATGTGCAAAGTGTAGTGTTTTAAGATTCCCATCAGACTCACCTCTGAAGAGCATCCAGTTAGGAATTAAAATTAGAAAATTAGCCCGACAGGTGCTTGTTTCCATTCCAGGTGATATCAGTCATCATGCAGGATCCGCTGAGTGGGCAGACGATTTTTGGTGTCTAATTCAGTTCTCCGTAGGCAGAGAGGAAGGGCTTTTTAATGAATGGTGATGGCAGAGAGACGATTAGAATGCACAGAATTAACTTCGTATGGCTTGAGCGTAATCACTCCTGTTTTTTTCCCTGTTAGTCGTCTTTGATTAAAGTGCAGGCCTCTCAATATGGGCTTTGTTTTTCATATTACATGTTTCACACCATTAGTCCATCTATTGGTGTCTGGAAGCCAGTTAGACTAACAATGCAGATTGCCCACCTGTTATTACTTTGAAACCACCCTTAGTGCGGGTTGATACTGAAAGCAACATCCTGTCCTGCTTGTGCCATAGTAGCTGAAAAGAAATCCATAATAAGATAAATGCCGCGCTTAAGCGGTTCTCTGTGTCAGTGTGAATATCAAGTTAAAACTGTTGATTTTATTTATGGCAATTATGAGTCACAGCAAAGAGGTAAGACAAGCAACCAGAGCTGCCGGCCCCTGCTGCCACTCTGATGTTCTGATTGCGAGTGCTATGGACTGCTGCAGTGGCATAAGATTGTAGCTCTGCCTCTCTGTATCAAACTCACAGTTAAATCAAACTGATACTGATATACAGTATTTATCTGCCACATCAGCAAGTCCAACCCTGGCACTGCCCCCTGAAGGTTCATTAAACCAACAGTGTGAATTTGTTGGGCAGAATAAACATCATACTGATACTGCTTCTCTGTTAGAACTTCGCCAGAACAGAAGTGGAAAATCAAAGGTTGTCCAGGATTGGAATAGACTAAAGCGCATGGTGTAAATGGTTAAAGGTAAAAATCTGGGGAGCATGAATGCGCTCAGTAAATGTTACAGTATTCTGTACGTGAACAAGATGAATACAAGTCTGACCAGTAATGTTTGTTTGTTATAACATTGCCTAGATACCATTTTGGATGATATATGGAACCATGAGATTAAAATATAAAAAAAACACACTATATCTGATCAGCTTCCGACAATTTATGCTTTGTTATGTGTTTGCATCATCACACGACTGATTATGTAACTGTGTTTGTGACTGTGTTTCTGTGTTTCATTAGGTGTGGCTGTTACCGGTGCTGGAGGCAGTGAAGGTTTCTCCTCTCATAGAGCAGGTCAGCGACCACAAGGACTTCAGGAAGCTGCTCAGGACGAGAACCAACGTGCTGGTGCTCTACACCAAGACAGGTTAGAGATGATGACCGCTCATTATGGATAACCTTTGTTTAAGGCTATAGATTTTACCAGAATATACACCTTCTTAACAGGAACTGTATCAGAAATGTCTCATTCAGCAGCGCAAGTTTGTCTTTGAGCATCCATCGCCTTTGTCGAGGGAGGAGGGCGGCACAGTAATCCTGTCAGACAGTCATAGATCATTTTTGTATTATCTCTATGACTCTCAAACAGCTTGTCACTGCAGAGGTCATTATGGAGCACTGGAAAACCAAGTGATAGGATGTTATGTCTAATTTCACTGATATTTCACAGGCATACAGTCTGCTAACCAAAATCTTGAACATGTATTTTATTTTTAGATCAAAATTGTTACTTTAATTTCATGAAGAGCTAGTTATGTTTTTTGTGCTGATGTCATTATATACTTGTGCAAGTACATAATGACATACAATTATAATCATTTTATCATAATCAGAGAAGGTGAGTCACCACTGAGCCGCGCAACATTTGCATCCCAACAACTGGGCTTTTTCAAGGAATAGATCATCTGTGCCTCAGGAGAGGATGGACAAAACACTTAGGACCAGAACCTTTCCACCGTGTCACTACATGTTAGCTGTTGTTCCAAAATCCTAGCTTAGTCAATAGACACTATATGAAGTTACAGATGTAAGATGACAGTTGAATGACATTCACCTCAGTTATTGGTGAGTAAATACATTACAGACACGATTATCCCAGTATTTCTAATATAAAGCTGGCACATTCACATAGCTGGTGTAAGAGAACTTAATAGAAATGCATTAGTGCAGTTAGTCATCTTCACTGGTAGGTCTGAATTTTTGCTTGAATAATTAAATTGAATAATGCTGTAATTGTGAAACATTAAAACATCAAATTAATTCAAATTCCTTTGGTCATCGTCTGTGTTAATAAAGAGCAGTCGCACAGTGGCACTCTTCCCAAATCTGATTTAGTATATTAAAAAAACATTTTACCACAGTGAGATATATTTAGAATTAATATTTTGTGCAGCTTTAGCCAGCAGCCCGCTTTATAAAGGATGATTGTGGTGGTGGAGCTCAGTAATGACCTAGGAAATACTTATCTTATAGAATAAGAGGGTCGTCATTAAATAGCAAATAAAACACTTTGTGCGGTCAAATAGAGTTATAAAACAGCATTTTCCTCCTACCATTAGGGAACCCCAGATGTACCCCAGTAGATTTTAATTCTGTTTTCATTAGCATATTTCTGAGAGGGAGTGGAATGCACACTGCGGGCTTGTCGAAGGAGCTGCCTGATATTACTTCTCAATAAGCAGCACAGAACTCTCAGAGCCCCACAGCCACAGATTTATTTGTTTCATAATTCATGGCTGATATCAGCCAGCGTAAGGGCATTGGATAAGACTTCCATGTATCGAGCAGAGGGTCTGATTGATCACTGCTGCTCCACACACACACACATTCCCTCTGTAAAGACAACCAAGGTTCTTGTCATGCAGGTTTTCTGCCGTGCTGGTTTAATGTCTTCTCCTCTGACCGCTCTAACCCTATCACATTCATTCACCCTCTTAAGAGACAGTCTCGCCCCGTTCTTTACTCATCACCATCTGACCCTCTGCACTCAGGAACATCCCTGTTGAGTTAAGCCCTGGTTAATGTCCGTCATACTTTGACAGTGAGCGTATTAGGAAATCCACCAGCCACTATCTGCTCGCCTCCTGCTCCATACATGATAATAAACTGACACTGAAATGACAGATGTTTTTGTAACCAAACCGGTGTTAGGCGGGACCCAGGGGAGTCACGGCTGTGCCCCTTAATCTAAATATACCCTGGGCCTGGAGCATCGAGAGGAATTTTTCTCCTAATGCAGTGACTAAAACTCATTTGGTTTCAGGGGAGGTATAAAAATGATGTATTGTGTTACACAAGAACCAGAATATTACACTTTGTTTACTTTACTGGCCAGAATCTACTTTGCTTGCCATATCTGATAAAAATCAGTCATATTTTTTTGCTTTCAGTATTGTTGTAGCTGGTGCAGTTTATCACACCAGTTTCTTGTCTTTCCTAATACAGAAAGCAAACTGCACAGCTCGGCCATATTTTCTCTCTGACATGGTAGATTGTGTAAGCCTTCAGTTGTCGTGAGCTCTCCATGTCTTCCTCGAATGAGCTCACACTTAATGTTCATTGCGATTCAGAATATCGTAGTAAGCACATGCAGCATGTACAAATCGTGGAGGCATACCTGCTGTGCTTCCTCAGTTTTACTGAAAAGTTGGTCTGTTTCTGCAGAGTCTTTGTTTCGCCATATAATCCTCCCATCCCCTGCTTAGTCACACTATTGTAAGAGGTTGAAAGCTAATGTAACTTAAACCCCTCCCTGAACCCTTCCACTGAAAGGTATGAGAGAACCCCCTTCCATCACCCCTCCATTCCAAACTCAGTGATCTCTTTCTTCGGTACTTGGTACTTTAGTATGACACCGAGCTTCACTGTAACTTAATTCCTTTTCGCTGTGTCTGACATGACAGTGTCCTCTGTGTCTTCAGGCTCTGAGATGTCGTGAGCTATTGAACGGTTTTGGTAACAAGGCTGACCATGGTTTATTCTCTGTGTCTGTAGCTACATCAGGGGACTCCCACCTGAAACTGCTATCAGATGTGGCCCAGACAGTAAAGGGCCAAGGGACTATTGCCTGGGTCAACTGTGGGTAAGTAATGGCAAGATTTAAAAAAAAAAAAAAAAAAAACACATTACAGGACTTCTTCTCCCTCCATCGCATCCATTGACTCCCTGTCTCTTTCGACGTTACGGCCACTTTTGTCCAAAGAATTTTCTGACAGCAGTTTTAGAGGCAGAGCAATTTACTTCTCCCAAGAATGTCTCTGCTGCCATCCGTCTATGCGGATTGCAGCTTTTTCGCTGTGGTGTAAACGGCCTTGTTCCACTGGCTCTATTGTTCGGGCACAATTTGACAGGAGGCCACTCACTTAATGAAGATATCAAAGCTTTTTGTCTAATTTGTTACATCTATTTTATACCATCTGAGTCTTTTTCCAAGGTTTTCATTGTGTACATTTTATCTTATGATGGTGAATGAACAATATTAAAGTAGGTTAAATATAATCAAAATCACCATCTAGTCAAGTGCATATCTGTATCGCAAGAAGTTACAGCTTTTTGATCACAAGTGTCCAATAAAACAGCAGTATGATAAAGTGCTGTGATGCTGAAGAACAAGATTTTGCACACTTCAAATTGAAATGCCTGTTTTTCATTGGGTTTCTGAAAATTTCAAGTTAGAAATTGTGAATTCTTAGTTTGTTGCATATCAGTGATGTCATCCTGCTCTGTGTGTTCGAACAAAATATTCATCTTAATCCTCAATACATAAGTATTATTTCACAATTTGAAACTCTAACTAATTTCTGACATCAACTCAGCCAAACGTAACAAAATCTACTTCTCCATAGGCTGTCTTAGTTGGCCTCTTGCTCTAGGATTTTGAGCAGGACTCCATGACTTCAATATCTCATTAAACTGCTTAATGATGAAATGAATGATTGCACTTTTTAAAAAATGCTGGTTAAGTTGCAATCCATTGAGCAGTAATCCACCCAAACCTGTTCCAGATGGGATTATCCCAGACCTGATGTATTGGTTTCAGTGCCACTAGTTGATTATGTCAGAAAATTAGCTCAGAGAATTTTGACTTTGTGAAATATTATATGTGTATTGAGCTGAGGAACTAAGTTAAGTTTATGTCCAGACACACATTTCAGGATGCCATCTCCTATATGCAACAAATCAAACTATTACAATGTAAATGTATGTAAATGCAATGAATATCAATACTTTCAACTACAAATATTTCAAGGAATTTTTTACAGTCCCACTTGGGAAAATCTACAGTTAAATTAATCAAAAAATGTGTATTTCATCTGCCAATTTTAGGCAGATCTATAGTACTCAGTTTATCTGTGCAGGACCAAATAACTTGTAGATGTGACTGAAGTACATGAACACTACACAGAGCTACATTAATGCTACACAGTTGAGTGGAGTGCGTTGCACAGCTAATCGTAACACCTGTTTCCTAAAGTTACTAAGTGATTTGTTCTGGTCCATTTCAGGCCATAAAGGTTATTGTAGCTTTTGGAGATCTTCATATTCACATTCATTCTCCAGAAGAATTCGGGTTGGTGCAGTGAAAGCAATACTGTATGCATTCTGAACATCCCATGTGTTTTGAAGTTGGGTTTTGAGTTCCATTAAGTGAACTGGTTGATACTAAAGTTTTGATTGAGCTATGTGTTAAATAGGGGTCAAAAGAATCAGCTGTTGGTTTTCTAGTGGCACTCTAAAATAGGAGCTATAAAATAGTTGTAACAAAAGATAGTGCTAAATGAATGAGTGGTGCCTGAATAATAAAAATAAAAAAAACGTAATAAACCAAACTAACATTCAAATATCAGGGAACAAATAGATGTACCTACCCAACAGGTGGATTCCTGGTTAGATCTGAAAGAAAGAAAAACAAGTGTGAGTCACAAGAGTGATTATTGCTTTGTTTTGGATATCTGTAGTCATTTTTTTTTTAAACTTTCTTGTTGCACTTAAAGTACACACTTGAAAGAAAGGAGATAATAAATATTTTGTACTTATCTTTCAAACATAACTGCTGACTCCGTGTGTCTTGTTTCACCATTGCTGTTTGTAACCCATTCCTCCCGAGCGACCTGGAGCTTCAGATATTCTGGCCCACAGTGAAATTGTCCAGTCTTCTCTTATTAAACATAACACGATAGCTAATGCTAGTGTGTTATTACATATTCATGCTCAGCATCATAACTGGTGGTGCTGGTTGTTACACCAGACTCTTTGTTCCAGCCAGACATAAAAAAATGTACAACTTACATGTTTATTGCTTACAGCAATAGGTTTTTGCAAGGTCCTGTACATTTTGTCAGGTAACCCAAATGTCACTTTGAGTTTTGAGACTACACCATAAATCCTAACCATAATTGATAATTGAAATATGAATTAGATAGAGCCTTACATGAAGTATTTATTGACACTCAGTGCTACAGACACAGTTTGGTCAATACCAAAATGGTATTGAGATTTAATACCTATTATATAGTTAACTGATGGAAAATGCCAAGTGAAAATTTAAGTAACAACAAAAACAATGATTCATAATTCTGCTGTTTTTTCTGTTTTATGTCATTGTAAATGTAAAACAAGCACTTTGAAGACTTTACCTCTCAAGAATTAGAATTATTATGTCCTGAACAATTAGTCAGTATGTCAAAAAATCTCGCTTATTTCAATAAATCTATCTAAATCAGTTGCCGCTCTAGTCGTATGGAAAATACTTTTTTATCTTTGAAGTTTCTGTTATTATTTTCGTACTCCACACACTCTTTCCCCTGAAGGCAGAACAATTCATGTGTCATCTGTCTCTGCGGAGCACATCTATCTCAGCCCACACTGTCGAACTGTTTACATTAAGCAAATGCTAGAAACTCCCAAGACACTGGCAAGAACTGTTTTCTCTAAGCACAGCCAGCTTTGCTCCCCAGTGATCTGACTTTTGCTTGTTGTTCTTTTCTGCCCTTCCCGGTGTTCAGTTCCACTTACTTTATTTCATTCTTTTAATACCTGTCAACCCATCAACTGCATGAGCCATCTTCTTCTCCAGAGAGGAAAGAATATATCACGAAACAGGAAACTGTGAGGAAGGCAGTTGCTTCCCTTTGACACCTAGTGCTCATTGCAGCATTCACAATATCTCTCATGCTTATCCGGGATCGAAGACCAGGTGGACCGAAAGGAAGAGGAAAGTCAAAACAGTCTGAAGGAATTGTTTGAATGGTTGGTGTCCACTTTTTTTTTTCAAATACCCCCCATGATACATATCCTCTTTTACTGTTTACCTTTTTGACTCGGTTACGTTTGTCTCGAGTATCCTCTCTCTTCCTTCTCCAGCAACTCTTGCAGGCTTGAGAGTGTCCTAATGCTAAGCAGAGATTTATACTGGGCCAGATTGCTACCAGGGGAGCTAGAGCGAGCTGGGTTCATCACTGTAGGACACATAGATCCGGTGCCAGGCTCTGTAGCGAAGCATTGTGCTATTTGGCATATTTCTCCTCCATTTCAAATGGGCCGCTTCCAAATCGAAGCTCCAGCTGCGAGCCCATGGTGGACAGAGGGCTAGAGAGAGTAGAGCGCATATCACAGCGTGAGAACGGTCAGCCCTGCCAAGGGAGAGGGCCACCAAGGCCAGAATGACACACTTTGAACAGATGACAGGGACCTGAGTGTTGGCCAACAGAGATCCGCCATAGGGAAGGATGATCTCATACAGGAAGGGAGTATAGGACTGCCCTGTCCCCATTCCTCTGGGAATTAAGAACGGACATGTACCATGGTAAGAAACGTGGTCTTGCTTGAATGAATAGGACTAGCAGAGCACAAACAAGCACAGCACGGATTAGGATTTGTGTTTTGGTTTATAGTAATAATCAAATGGCATGCAGGGCTTCATCCTCTTTGCATGATGAATCTATTATTAATCCTTTTAAAAAGGGACTCTGTTGACTTTGGCCTAATGTGAGGTTTTGGCTCTAACTTTTTTATGTAAACAAGCCTTCAGTCTACGAGATGCATCACCCTCTGACATCAAGTGTTTTTACAGCCGTGTGTACCTAACCAAATAATATATCACAAAAGTAGAAGAAAAGGTTTGCACTCAGTTCCCAGTCTCAGAATTTGTCTGTTTTTTTGTGGGTTGGTTTGTCAGCAGGATTACATCAAAAAACTATGTAACTGATTACTATGAATCTTGGATGGAGGATGATTCTCAGCTTAGTATAGACTCATTAACGTTTGGTGAGGATCCAGATAACGAGTTGGATCCAGGACATCTTTTCTCACATTCTTCAACATTGTAAGAGAGGTCGTTTTCAATACTGTCATTAATTGTCTCAGGGGAAAATGCATGGATCCAAATGAAAAAATCAAGTGTTTACTTAGATGGCTGATGAGTGAGTACAGTTTGATGTGGTTCCTAGATTTGGTGATCTTAAATTATGGTCAAGCAGCTGTGAGTGATACAGGGGTATCAAGTTTAATATTGGATTAGGCTTGATTGAATTAAATGGGACTGTTTGGCCTAGGTGGACGTATGCGTTGTGCTGAGTGCCATTCTAGTGTTGGGAAGGGCATCAGAAAGACCACACAAAGGTTTTGGATTCCAACATCGTCAGTGTGCTTCAGTTCTGGTTTGATTAGACCTAAGATCATAGGTTTGACAAACATTTAAAACTATTACAATAATCAAGTCATTTCTGAGTTCTGAATTCAAGGGACGGGAAACTTGATCATTCAATCAACAACAGGTTCTAAACAAAGCAACAGTTCAGCCATGTTTATGTATAACTTTATTTTAAGGTTAAAACAAAAGTTATTGCACTCCAAAGGAAGGTCAAAATGGATGTTAAAAAAAACTGACTGTTTGGTTAGAGATTGGTTAATGGAACAGGTCAGTGAGTGCAGACCTTTTCTTCTACTTTTGTGATGAGCAATGCATTCTCTACCAGGATTTCATCGCCTCCTCTCAACAGTCTTAATGTTAACAATACATGATTGGACAATAGTTTTTCTTGGCATCTGATGCACATTTGTAGTTTATCTTCTCACCACATCTGTTTGTCAGCACCTTATAACTTCTCATCGGCTCTCTCCCCCAATCAGCCTCCAACCATACCGTCACACTTCACAGCCAAAGACCTCTTGCTCGCAGCAGTATCAGCTTTTTGACCAATTTTCCCCGAGAGACGAATGCACAGCATTTGTGCTCTTCCGGTGGACAGGCCTCAGATGACTTGTCTTTCCTGGCCTTTGTTCTTTCTGTACTAAGCATTAGCCAGCGAGTCATTCTCACTTCTCCAGGCTTCTGTGTGTTCTGATAATGAAGAGAACTGCCTTTTCATTGGTTGAATCACAGAAACTACAATTTGGAACATGATGACATGCAGTCTTTTTCTCTGAGTCACATTAACTGTATATGTGTGACCAAATGAGTAAGAAGACCATACCCATTGTTCTATCGGCCCATTCACATTCCTCCACTGAGTGGCAGTTAACAAAACCTAGTGGAATATCATGCCAGCGCCATCAGTGCTACTTTTGAGATCCTTTGTTCATTTGCTCCGGGTACTTTAACTGTCAAGGTATTTTTTAAAAGAACGGATATTAGTAGTTTCATTAAAAAAAAACTGTATTAATGTCAGTAAGAAACCAAGGCAGACATGTGATCAGTTGCAAAGAAGATGACTTTGTGGTGCTGCTGTTGTTGGTGTTTCAACTCAAAAGTGCATTTGAGATAAGTTATTTGGCTCATGATCGATTGGGGCCATGAATAGTGAGATCAAACTTTCCTGCTGCATTATTTATTCACTGACAACCTATCCACAGATGAGTGGAGTTATGATGGGGAGTTGTTGCAGAGTTTTTGTTATAAAACAAATATAAAGAATAAGGCTAAGTATGTCATGTAAATATGATTTTACAACAGTACCACATCAGAGGTGTCGGTAGACTGTGATCACTATGCTGTGCAGCAACTTATGGTTACTTTTGTTATCGATAATCTGTATTGTTTCATATTAATGAAAGAAAAAGAAAAATGGTGACAAGATAAAAGCAGGACATTATTGCATTGTTGTCGCTGTGTTGTGTTCAGCTGTGGTTGTGCAAGTTTGACTTTCATCAAGATTGGTTTCACTTAAGCAACTATCTAAACACAGTTATGCAAGGTTGTAGCACATGGCATATCGGTGAGGTTAGGGGCCTGCGCTGAGCCCACAGGATACTCAAAGGTATTAGCTCCTGCAGCCACAGTGTGTTCACCCTGTTCTTTCACCCTGGGAACAGATACAGAAGTATCTTCCAGACCACCAGACTACAGAGCAGCTAACTTAAGACATTTTTTTTAATGATTTATAAAGCATATTATATGTTGCATAAATGGCTACAGCTATACATTTTTTGTGCAGTCAGATTGTATAATGGTTACTAAATTGATCTTAGTCTTGAAAGTAACAGCAAAAATTGTTTTGATAGAATTTCTACTAGGGTCTGTATCTTACCTCTTAATGTTAAGACTTGCCTTGACTTTGAGGCAGACTTGTGGCAATGTTTCAAGGAGTCGGAAGCAGCAGACTGGTCTTGAATCGGATGACTGCGCGTCATCTCCAGATACATGTCAAGGTCACATCTGCTCCTGGTGTGCCCCGACTGATGCCATCTGCCTTCATGAGTCAGCAGAATGTGGCTCTAAGCACACAGTCATTACCTGCAATACTGTGGATCAATACCCTCCCACACAGGTTCAGAACTACACTGAAAATACATAATATTCAGCTCACTGTGGTTCTTGGAGGCATAATTGAATTCCCCCTCTTTGAATATGTTAGCATCAGACCTTCTCTCCAGCAAAGATCTCTCCCATCTCTCTGCCTCTAAATGAATGCATATTTTCATTTCACGTTATTACAGAAGAGGAAGAGTGCTTCATTCCGCTGATAATGCTCCACTGTAGCAAGTATGAAGTATGCGTAGGTGGCTCCATGCATATTTATTTCCTTTCCCACGACAGCTTTTTTTTCAATTACAGAAGTAAGCCCCGATATGTTGTAATATTTTACATAATTTGTGTATGCTGACTGTACGGTACAGGTTGTAATCAGCATTGCAAATATTTGTGTATGATTACTGGAACTAATAAATGGAGCGGAGAGCCTTGTTTTATAACCCTGTACATGTAATTAGATTGATCTGTTGAAATGTTAATAGAGCTATATCTCCATGCAGCGTCTTCTCTCCTTTTTTCAGAGTTCAGTTCGCTGAGGCTTTATTGTAAACACATTTTGACCAAAAAACATGTAGGCAAAGCACATTCTTAATCGGACGAAAATAGTACATTATACAAACGGTGAATAATGGTGGCACTACAGGTAATCAAACAAGTAATTACTGAACAGAAGGGTAATAATGGAATAAACAAGAAAATAATGCTTTATATGAAGAGATGCTGAGATGTGTGAAAATCGTTGACACACCAGGAGTTTCACCAAGGAGAGTTTTACAAAGCTGTTTTGTTGGAAGGAAAAGAAAAACTTTTTCTATGATGAATCATTCCAATAGCAAATTGATGATTACGAAGTCTGTGAAGTTCAGATTTGTCTGTGCATAAAATTTTGATAACGGGGCTCTTTGATTAGAGGGCTGCTTGAACCTCTTTGAAGTGATGGATAACATTCAAGTGTTTTATCAAGCCAAATGATTTACTTTATACATTTTGTCCAATTCAATCATTTCATCTTTTTTATATTCATTTTATTTTTTAGAATTTCACATATAACCAAAATGTGACTTTTTTAATTTTTTATTTTCCATCCCTTTACAACAGAGATTCTGAGGGCCGCAAGCTCTGTAAGAAAGTGAAGGTGGACCCGAGCTCCAAACACGGAGGAGCTGAGCTGTTGCATTACAAGTGAGTAACCAGAATCTCGGCTGGCTGTCAGACACTTCCACACCTCAGTGCTTTGTGGAGAGTAATGCTGTGTTCGCAGCTTAAGAAGTATGTTATTCACAATTTACTCCTGGTGTTGTGAGCACTGTGCCTGGTGTGTCTTGCAGAGATGGGACGTTCCACACGGAGTACAACAGGCCGGCTACCTTCAAAGTGAGTGTGCAGCTGAAATTCTGTATTCTTTGTCAGCTCGAGTGCAGCGACATGTTATATGTTTGTCATTTAATTTATTTTATGTAGTTTTGATAAGAGCAACTTCACATCATGGAAAGTTTGTTAATATGCCAGAAAAATCAAGTGCTTGAATTTATATATTTTGTGCAAAGTTGTTTTGATGTATTTTGTTAGTAAAGTGGCTGCATTCAGCTGTCTGCATGTGTGACTGATGCAGTTTTCTTCCATCACTTGTAACGCAGCGGCACAGTCGAGACATGTTCACACGTTCAAACCTCTCTTTTGATTGTACCTGTGAGCTTCTGTAAAGCCTGTATCAGTGTTTGGACAGTAATTAACCTCAATCCGTGTCTCAAACTATTACATGTTTGGTCCTTGGGTTTGAGGGAATTGGGCCTGGGATGTCTTGGAAAGTCATTGAATTGGATAGTTAACAGGTTTTATTTGTTAAAAATGGCTTTCTTTAAATTGATCTCCACATCTACAGTTTTTCACCGAGTAAAATCATATCTTGTTCCTACATGAAGAGTATAATGGTATAGAGACCAAAAACTGAGCTAAGAGAGAGTGAATATCGGACTTAGATTCATCAGAGGGCAAAACACATGACTCCAAATGTATGATAATGTTGCTCTGTAACTGCTGAATGTGTAAATAGGCAAACCATGTTTGACTGAGCATACATAGTCCAGACACCAATACTCATAAAGCATGTGAACCACACAGCAGCCATGTTTCATCATGTAGATGAAGGTAGACTGACTGTGAGTAACTGCAGCTTGTTGAATTTGCTGGCTGCTCTTCTTCGAGCCTGAGAAATTGATGGTCAACATCTAAAATGTCCCCCTCTTTCACAACCAGGTACAAAATCGCAAGTCTTCCATTTTGACTTTTTTGAAAATCAAATTGTTGTTTTGATATTAAAATGATAAACTGCTCAGCTCTATTTCAGATTCTCCGAAATACGTAGAACTGACTTCTTCTATTGGTTTCATTTGAATGAATGAGGCACCCATCAAAAAGAAATCTGGGAGTTATTGCTGTTTTGTTTTTAATTTTATTATTCTGCTGGCACACATTTCATTCCCTGACAGATGGAAGAGCCTCTGAGACAATAAAACACCAAAAGTTTCAGTTTAAACCATTACCAAGTAATGCTGAAAATAACATCACAACGATTAAATATTCCACCCATGTCTGCGCTGTCGTTGTTATAGCACGGCTGAATGAAATACTTCCTGCTGTTGCCTTCGCAGACATACGGTTCATTATATTTACAGGGCGCTTTACCAAGCCCATTACCAGACACTTAAAGGTATTGAAATAGCTTTTACACCTCTTGGATGCACGAACATGTTGGTGTATATGAGCTTCCACCTGGCACTGCCTACAGCGTTATTGGCACTAAATTTAGGTATGACTCTCCAATAAATCATCACCAGTCACTCTGTTGTTTACAGGATAATTTTGTGCCTGCGACAAGTTATTGGATGATCTAAGTGTTGCCTTTGTTCAGACTCACTGATTCATCACTTTCATCTTTTTTCCCCTTTTTCAGTCCATGGTAGCATTTTTAAAAGACCCATCAGGACCCCCACTGTGGGAGGAGAACCCTGAGGCAAAAGATGTTGTCCACATAGAGACAGAAAAAGTAAGTAGTGACCTCAAACAACCTTGTGAGCTTTGGATAAAGAAGAATTAACTTTTGATTAAAGACATCCATGTGGATATACAGTGTGACAGCAAGGAAGCAGTTAAGATGATGCACGGACCACTCTTCTGTTGAGGGTTTGATCAGCTTTCGAATTTGACACCGTAGCAAGTCCACTTCTGCAACACTAAACTCTGTATATAAAAGTGACATAGCAGGGCTTTATCATCAGAGTGCTGCCCAGTGTGTGGAGTATCAAAACAGCCCTGTCTACAACACAGCCTAAAAAAACTTCCCCAGACAGTTCCCATCCGGCCAGGTCAGATGGCAGTCTTGTTAAAAAGCCTCCACCACATCCACCCACGACCTAACATCCTGAGACGCTGTAGGTACATACAGCTCTTTGAAAGACCTTTGACTTAATGAGCTGTCCTGTCTGTTCTCACCTGCTAGTCCACTGCCTGAAGGCTTGTTGAAGGTGTCAAAAGATTTTGCTGAATATGTTTTTTTTTTTAGGAAGTACAGCTGAGCTCATGGAGGTGATGGTTAGTGAGAGAAGCTGGTATGATGCCTGATCTGCTGGTGTCCAAAAGAAGAAAGCCCTCTTTTTTTCTGTCTTTGTGTATATACCACATTAACCACTTCAGCAGTCTAATAAACTGCTGAAAAAGCAAAGTGGAGGCGTGCTGTTGTATGTGATTGCTGACTTTCAGCTTTAGTCAACAATACTGCTGTTATTCTTGGACAAATTTAGCTCTTAGACCTTCAGTTATTTTATGTGCTATGCATATCTTTTGTCTATAAATGATGAAGCTTCTTAATCATCTTTTTGCCGCCGCCCCCCCCCCCCCCCCCTTGCTCATTCAGGACTTCAGGAAGCTGCTGAAGAAGGAGGAGAGGCCTATCCTCATGATGTTCTATGCTCCCTGTGAGTCCTTTCATTATCACAGTGTTCAGTAGTTTGCAGGAACTGGGACAAGTGGTGCTCTCATTACAGTGTAATGTGACTGGAAGACAGTGTACCAGCAGAAACTGACAGCAGCTCTTCCACAAAAAGTGAAAAATGTACCATACTGTATAAGATGCCTCATTTTAAGAGGGAAAATACAGTAGGTGGACTTAATCAATACTCTAGGGCACACTTGGTAATACAACACTGTCATAATCAATACTGTGAGTATTTTTTTCTGCATTAATAATACCTGATAAACACTTAAGATACATAACAGTTTGTACAGTTTTTACAGAATAGGAACAGGACAAAAAACAGTGATGGATTGTAACAAAATATTTTCACTCAGTACAATTTTGAGATACCTGTACTTTACTTTAGTACCTCCATGTTCTGCTTCTTTATATGTCAACTCCGCTACATTTATTTGCCACCTTGATGCATAAAGAGGCATGTTGTGTCAGAACCAGAGTAGAGCATGGTTATATTCTTTTATTTTATTAGCAATAAGTTAAAGAGGCACTCTGCAGTTTTGGATTCAAACTGGATTCAGAATTGTAACATTTACAATAAATAATGTGGTAATAATACATAACTGAATAAACAAGCTGTTCTCAGAGGAAAATCAGGTCCCAGAACACTGTTTGAAGCTAGGTGGCAGGGTCCAACACATATAAATAAGGTAATATGGTATGAAACTGTCTTGTTTGTTTGTTTGGGCAGAAAAAAAATCTGCCAATCTTTCTTTTCTCTTTAACATTTCTTAAGGAGTGCTCCTTTAGAGGAAAAAATAACACTGATTCTGATAATCAGAAAAATTCTGAATCAGATCTAATAATCAGCCAGGCTGATAATCAGTAAAGCCTCGTGCTCAAGGATCTTTGGGAGTGGGTTATCTGGTCAAGGGCACACTGTTTAAGGCTTATTAAGTAAAAGTAAAGGACAATTCAGTGGATGTGATAGTAGTACTTATAGTTTAAAGAGAAGGTCTTCAGGGTATTGTTTTGTCATTTGCTCCTGCAATTTATCTCTAGAAGAATTTAGAGAAAGAGCTCTTTTGGACATTTAACAGCTCAGACATTTGGCCTGTCTGATGTGGATGCAGTTTATGTGTATAGGGATTTCATCTATCTCAATCTCTTAGATAGTTAAGTATGTTTTAATTCAGATACTTAACTTATTTTTTACTCAAATACAATTTGTATGGTTGACTTTCACTTTTATCAAGGTAAAGTTTTAACATAAGAACTTGACTTTTGGGTACTTTTTAAACAAACTGTCTAAGTCTAATGAGTTCTGTCATTACTAAATAATCCCTAAACTCATTTTTTAAGTATTTGATTTGTTTGTAGAATTAGTATTAACCAGTCTTAAAAATATGCAACAGTATAAAACAAAAAGAGGCATCACATCCAGACAAATGTATTGGAATTGTAACTGGAAACAGTGTTTGGCATCTTTCCTCAATAAATGGCAGAAACAATAATTCAGTTTGAAAAATTGTTGACAGTTTTATTCCATAGATTGGCTAAATGATGAGCCAGCTGATCACTTCAACACCAGTTTAATTTGGTTAAGTCTTCTCACTGACTTAACAAAATGAAATAAACAATAATGAACTGTCTGTTCTCCCTGTTGTTGCTCAGTGGTAAATCCTTAACATGAATATTTCCATATGTTGAGCCCATTTTTATGGTCACTGGTTTTCAATACATCATATCTGTCCCAGCAGATAGCACACTGCCAGCTGCTATTGACAAAAAAAAAAAAGAAAGAATTCCCCTGGCAGACGATGGGAAATCTTTTGACAGTTGTATCGACGAGGTCAGAGCGATGGTTCCTATTGAGTCCTCTGTAATAACTTCTGTTGTTCCGTGTTGTATTTTGTTTGCAGGGTGCGGCGTTTGTAAGAGAATGCAGCCCATCTTTCAGCAAGCAGCCACAGAGACCAAGGGGAAATATGTAAGTCTGCTAAACCTGGCCCTGCCGCACACTCAGTCCACTGTCTTATTGCATCACCGGACTGATCTGCAGCTGTCGTCCTCTGTGATGTTTGCAGATTAGATGAGATGTGTCAGCAGTGAATGTCTGGATGGTTAGCTTGGCAATCTGCTGGAGTACAGTCTGTCAGTGTGGCCTAAATGAAAGCTTTTCCTTAGTTGTCTTTCCAGCAAAACCTCTCAGTACAGCACCTCAGCAACTTTTGCACCATAGATGGGGGGGTGTGCTCTGTTCCCAGCTGTTGTATTGTTTTTTTAAACTGCACTAGAGAGATGCATGCACAAAAGCAACCAGGGGCTTATGTGATCAGCAAGGGAAACAATTGCTTTGTGTTCATAAATGCTCCTCCTCAAGCACCAGCAGAAGGAGAATCCTGGGAAGAATGTTCTGTACAATGAGAGCAGAGAGAGGCAAGCTGCCCCAGGAGACAGTCAAGTTCACAAACACAATGTGATTACCTATCACAAAGCAGGAGCTGAGTGAAAAGATAATTAACTGCACGTTTTTGGGAGTAGGTTTGTCTTAGCACGAGACATATAGTGTTGCTGAGAAGTGAAAGGTTTGAATGGTGATTTGGTGGTCAGCCAACTTGTACAACACATTTCTCGTCTCTGTGTGATGGACATAGGAAGTGTTGCATCTCGTCAAGAGGAAAAAAGAATCACATTTTAATGTGGGAGTTGTTTTGATTGTGTCACTGTTGTAGTTAAGGTTTATTCAGTTTTTATCTTGCAGTTCCATTTTTGAAGCCTGGCCTACTACATAACAGGGATTGTTGAAGAACACTGCCAACTTGAAAAAGGTGGAGAAGGCATAGAGAGCTGGTGTGACTCATGGATGTTCTTCAAGCTATTTTTGTCATGAACAGTGTGTTGTACAACACTTCCTCACAGGGAACCTGGGGAGTTGAAGCTGTTTGATTTTTATTTCAAAGACAGATTTATGTTTGTATGGAGGAATATTCTCACCCTTTCAGAACTGCAACAGTTAAATCAGTATAAGTAACATTTTAAGAAGAAAAGTCCAAAGTCTGTCAATCAAACTTCTTAAAAAATAGTTTGTTTGTTTTTTGTTTGTTTTTTTTAGTTTCTTCACTCCTCTGAGACAGGAAACTTAATATTTTTGAGTTGTGGAGAAAACAAGATTTGAGTGTGTCATCTTTGGCTTTTGGAAACACAGAAATATTGCTCTACATTCAAATTATTATCATTCAACTTTAAGCAGTTGTGTAGTTATTTTTTCCAGGTGTTACTGTACCTGAATCTTGCTCTTCCACATGGTATTATTTTAGGACTGACACACCACCTACACAACCTCACTGAAAAATACAATATTCCCTTGTACCACAGGACAGTAGAGCAAATAGATGATGCAGAGGTGTTTCCTCCCATTGCAGAAAATCATTGTTGGCTGGTAAAAGATTAAAAGATATGAATATTACTCATAGTCTAAGGTTTTTGTTAAGCGAGAAATAATTCAGCTTGTTAGGTGGACGAGCTTGGTCATTTCTAGACTGAGCAAACTAATGTCAGCATGTTACCAGACTTACATCCTACATGTTAAAAACTCACTATGAGCATTTTAACAGGCTTCCAATTGCACGATAAGACACTTCAGTCTGAAATGTTGAATGCTAAATGTCAGCATGTTAACAGCTCTGTGTAGCTGTTGCTGCTACGCTGAGCAGTGGTCAGACTGTCAGTCACTCTGCTATACTGTGGTATAACCCCACACCTCACACTGCTGCCACAAGGCCTCGCTCCTACACTGGATGTCTTGTGCAGTCCTCTGCTGGGAGGGAGGGAGGGAGACAGCTAGCAGAATTAGGGAGAGCAGTTACGCCTTAAATTAAAATGTCAATAAAAAAGCTTGGTGTGTGTGTTTCATTACAGCCTGCTCATCAACATTCATTAACCTCGTGTTGTTTCTCAGTGCTGTCGCTTTTCATGCTTGAAGTAATCCATCTTTTTTTTTTATTTTGGAGTCCTCTGATGATGACGGACCTGTTGTGATGTTTCATGTCCTTTCTCTTTCTTGTCTCTCTGCCTTCACTTTTCCTCAACTCCAAAACAACCCTCGCCTCATTTTCCTCTTTGTGTTTTTTTTTTAAGGTACTGGCAGGGATGAACGTGCACCCAGCCGAGTTTGACGGCCTCAAGCAGGAGTACAACGTCAAAGGCTACCCGACCTTCTGCTACTTTGAGTGAGTCAAGTCCTCTCATCCGTCTCACTTTAGGCCAGCCCTCGCTTGCGAGGCTCAGAACATCAGAGTAGGGCCACTTCAAACAGAAGTCCAGTCCAGATCTCTTAAGCACCCACATAAGTGATGGTGACAGATTCACAGCTTGCAGTGCTGTTCCCTGAGATTCAGAAGTTGCATCTACCAGGTGAAAAGGAAAAAGTTTCTGACATGCTCTGGGATCTTCTTGTATTCCCTTTGAAAAAGTAAACTCACAGTAAGAGGTTGGCAGTGTTGGTGTTGCAGGGTGCAGCTCAGGGTCACTGTCAGGGACAGATTACATTTTTTAATTTAATCTTTATTTAATTAGGCAGTCTGATTTAGATGAACATCTCTTTTCTAAGAGTGACCCGAGAACAAGAAACATTATGTTTGGCGTTGAAATAGAGCTGATATGTTTAGTCATTGATTAGTTGATGCACGAAAACAAATTGAAACATTGAAATCAGATTTCAAACAAACGTATCATATAATTTCTTGTTGCTGCTGCTTTGAATATCTCAAGGCTTTGGATTTTTGGTCAGTTGGAGGGGTTGAAGGCTCACTGGACAGCAACACTGCACAGTGGCTAATATTACCATTAACAGCAGTGTTGACTCCATATTTTGTTGCAGCGATCATTCGCTCTTGTTTGATTGGCCATGGCGTCGTGGCTAGAGCAGAACAAAGTTTACCGTTTTTTAGCCTTGAATTCTGCTTCGAGAACCACACTGTGCCAGCGCAGCTGCTTCATCGAGTAGATCAGAGGGGCTGCTCTCATGCGGCGCTGTTGTCTGCCTCAAGACTCAACACGAGTCAGCGTTTTTAATTATTAATAGGCTAGACTAAGTAGAGGCTTTTAATATACTGTCCCAAAGTTTTCTCATCTTCAAGAACACCTTAAGGCCATGTGTGACGTTGATGTAGCGCTTGGCCTCTGCGTTTCTTTTTAGTTGCGGTAGTGAAACTCAGCTGCTGGTAATCTGATCGTTTCAGGTACCTGCTCAGCCTTAGTGTCTAAATATGCTTACCGGCTCATATACACACATACTCAAATTTGTAGCCACATTAACAGCAGGGGCTCCGAGTGTGACCGATAGTGTTTGTTAATGCAGACCCCCCAGCCGGAGCAGCCCTGCCCTGTCCTTATATTTACAGTGTAGTTAACTGTGCGCTGCTGCTTTGTAGCTCCGGCTTTGTTTTCTGCTTCTTATTTCTGCGGCACTAACTTTATCATCCCCATTTCCACATTCAACACTCTCTCATTCCAGTCTGGCCTTTTAATTAGACCGGGACTGATTAAGTGCCTCTGTGGTTAGTCCGTGTGTGTGTGCTTGCACTTCTTTCTCGCGTAAGCGTTTGTGTAGGCACACGCACGCCCATGCACTCATGTGTAGCTGAGCCTGAGCCAGTCCGTTAGCTGGGAGCACATTAGTGTCAGCGCAGGGCTAGCTAACGACCATCCAAGCCCATTGGCTTCAGTAATGAGCCCCTCACTGATAAACAGCAGCTAATCACTGTAGGGTAAATCGGCATCAGCGCCACTGTAGTTATCTCGCCGTTGCACCCGCTGTAACTGCGCTCAAGGTCTTACCTTTTCCTGTCCTGCAGATTAAGAGAGCCGACTCCCCAACACAACAGCACACCTCAACTTTGCATCAATATAACAAATAACAAAGAGTGAAACTATTTCTTTGCTTCTTTGTCCTCGCTTTGTCCTCCAACCAAGAAAAACACCAGAAACTGTCAGGACAAATGACATTTACTTCACATTTCCTCAACACGATTTTACAAGGTTCCCCGTCTTATTTTACAGCCGCAGAGATAAAGCAAGCGAATACAGAGTTGGTCATAAATCTCACTGATTGAATTCCAAGCAGCTGCCCTCTTCCACGGTAGTCAGTTCACTTGAAATGCAAGTTTTAAGCTCCAAATCCAGTGTGTGTGATCGTGTATCACCTCTTAACAGTGTCCGCTCTGTATCTCGGGAGCTGTAACTGCGCTCGTCACCACCCTCAGTGTTCGCAGGATGATGCTGCCCAGAGCCAGTTATTATTGACACTGATCCATCAGCAATGGGCTGAGCCACCGCATTTGCTTTCCGGCTTTCATTTAGTTACAGAGTAGATAAAGTTATTCCTGTGAGAAAAATCTGCTTACGCTTTGAATCTTTTCAGACTGTGGAGCTGAGGGGATGCTTTCAGCTCATTTCAAATGCATTGCCATGGGTCACTGGCATTTCCTATATGCACTTTTAAGCTCTCGAGACAGAGGAAAGACTATCAATCAATGCTGAACTTTTCCTCCGAGCCTTTTGTCAGCTCCCATGAAACAATCTTTTTTCTGTTTCTGAAGGTCTGACAAATTCTGTTATGTTAGAATTTCCCGTAGGTTTGTTCAGGATTATTTTGTCCATGACATATAACATGGATCACTTGGTTTCTTCAATGCCAGGTAGCAAACCTCACTACATTATAAATACTGTCCGACTTGTGTCTTTAGCATCAAGTATCAAAAACTATCAATCCCCGAAAACTGTCATCAGATCTATTAAATCACAGTCCACAATCTTATGACTGGGCCTTTTTTCTCATTTTGGATGTTATAAAGAAGACTGTGGACATTGTCTAGATCAGAGGTCAGAAACCTTTGCTATCAAAAGATCCATCCATTTCAGTGTGAGTTAATCCTTATTTTTTTTATCCTCAGCCACATATAGCGATCAACCCTCGGGCCTGAGCATAAAACAGAATGATATTAACTCGAGATCATTCAATTAATCACAACTTGATAGAACAGATTTTGTGTGTAGGCTGCGCGTTTTGACTGTCGCACAATGTAAGAATCACTGTAGGCCTGAAACAGTGATGATGGTAAAAATAAAATGTTAATTTCCATGTAAAATGTCAAAGACACAGGGAGCCACTGCACAGAGGCAGAAGAGCCACAGGTTGCAGACCCCTGCTCTAGATTGATCTTAATCAAAAGTGGTCGGATGTCCAAGCCCCAACTCCAGCTGCGACTCCTCAGGGACCACTCCAGTGACATCATCCCCTCCTCTGCTGTTGATCCTTATGGAACAATTCATCATTCTGTGTGCTGCTCTCTTGCTCCAATGTTGCCTCCAAATCTGTGCTGGAAGTCATGTTACATACTGAATATGTGGAACAGCAGAGATGTGTATGTGCTCCAGAAGTGGTTTAAGGTATTTCTAAGGTTGCGGCCTGTTTTTGATGCTGAGAGTTTGACCTTGATTTGAAATCAATACAAACCTCTGTGAGTGTAATTCTCAGACAACAGATTTTGTGTTAGGTATTCCTTTAGATAAAAAGAAATTAAATGATGCTGTAAAAATACAACCAACACAGTAGGTTTTACAAAAATGATTGTTTCCTAACAAATGACAGGAATAACACTGGCAGTGGTTTGAACAGGACCGAGCTGACAGAGGGTTTAGAGATCATCTTGTTCTCTGTTGTCTTTTAGGAAAGGGAAGTTCCTTCACCACTATGAGAACTATGGAGCCACAGCCAAGGATATCGCAGACTGGATGAGGAAGTGAGTATGACCCTAATCAATCACTGTAGATGCATTCATACTTACTAAAGTGCAGACTTCAGGATTTTTGTGTCCAAAGCTGTTTTAGCTAATAAAACTACAGAACGGAGCCAAACTGCATTCTGCCTTCTGTCTGCTACAATCAGTAGACTGCCTCTACCTCTCACCTTCAGTGTCTGGCATCACCTTTTCCTTTCTGCTGTGGTCTTCATCACACCTTTTCTTTCCTCAACCTGACTCACCTTGCCACGGTATCATCAATCTACACCTGCTCCGTTCTTGTCTCATTTTTCTTTTCACCTTGGCTCAGGCTCTCTGCCCGTAACCCCCGTCTCCCGTCACAGACGGGCTCTCCTGGCTGCTCCTCTCCTCCGTCCCCCTTCTCGCGGTTGAGGGCCTGGCAGGAAAGCCATGACCGTCCACATGGGCTGCATCCAGAGGGCACAGAGCAGGGCTTTCACAGCTATCACAGGAAACGGAGCGAGACAGGCAGAGGATGTATTCTAGCTCCAGGCAACAACTCCCTCCCTCAGTCCCAAGCTTTTACTACACTGCTGATTTGGTGCCCAGTAGTATAATTTAGAAGTGGTTGCCAGGCTGACAATCAGGGAATCAAGCTGACAGAATGTTTGCCGTGATTTAAAATGGGTGATAACTTTGAGTGTAATTGCAGCTCATATTTCAGTTAACAAAGGGATAAACAGTGGTGAAGCACTTTTAATTTCTTTTAGATTCTGTCCCTTTCTCTCCGGCATGAAATAAAAAAGCTTAACACAAGAACGGGCTGACCTTAAACTACTACATTTAGATCATTCAGATGTCCATTTGAACAGGTGGAAGACCGGCCTCCTCTGCGAGCCTCATCACATGTGCAGTTTGCCGTGTCAGAGCCTTTTTTCATCCAGAGATTCTGCAGATGAGGAAAAGCTGAGAAAGGTTTTTGCTGTTAATGGTGTTGAAAGGTTTCTCCGGAATAGTCTGATGTGCTGCGTTCCTATTTTGAGACGTTGCGTCCATTGTGCTCTTTTTGTAGCACTCTCTGCCTCAGATCCTTTATCTCTACTCCCCCATTTATCACCCCCACTTCTCCTCCCTAGATTTGATGAAGTTCCTCTAATGTTCAGCTCTCTCAGTTTTTTTTTTTCCCCGCTCAGTTTCACTTGTTTCACCTTTTTTAACCAGACTAATAGAATAGAATAGATGTTTATTATCATTGTTTCAAAAACAACAATACACAGCTAGCAGCTCGTTGTTTGTCAAATCAATAAATATCAATATAAACACGTATAAAATATGTAGACATATACAGCAATAGTAAAATATATACTACAGTAAAATATATACAACAGGATAAACAGACAAAAGAGTCATGTAGGTACATAGGAATATGTACAGTGACATGTAAGTTACTGCCCTTTGCTATTTGCACTGACAGGGGATTCTACACCTACGGCAAAGATTGCAGCTGTTTTCTCTTTTATTATTTTTGCCAACGGGAGCAACAGAGGTCAGAGTCAGACCACACTTGAGTTGATGGCGTCCTTTGCTTTTGTATGTTGCATATCACCTCATCCTGACATCTACTTGATCCCAACCCTGACCTGATAACTCTAGAGTCCAGTTTCAAGGTAATAAGTAGACAAAGAATACAGGTAACAGTCAGAATCCTTGGTGATTGGTCCCTGCAACAGTGTGACAGCAATGGAGTAAGGCCGATTGGTATGGCCGTGTAGAGGCAGGCCAGGAGAGAAGTGCCTTATGTTGCCGAGAAGCAACCAGAGATGTCATCAGATAAAGCCGAAGTGTAGCTTCAACCACCCGATAAACCCCCGATCCTGAGCTTTTTATACATCAGAGAGATGTATACTCGACAGATGACATGCTGGATAAAAGATAAGTGTCTGGAGCAGATGCAGCATTTCTGAGCACCCCAGTTGCACACTTCAGGTGTTTTTTAAAGGCATTCAGTCTCATGCGGCTTCAGCACATTGGCTCAGACCAGAGAGTGTGATCACGAGAAAAGATTGCGTAAGAGGAATGTTTGTGCGTGTCTATGTCTTTTTAAATTGACTGTGTGTGTATGTGCAAGCGTGCGTGCAACATTGGGTGGAGTGCAGACTACAGCTGTGTCTGATTTCTGCTCCATACAGTTTACACGCCAGCTGCATTGTGTCCACGTTTTAAACTGTCCCTCACCTGTGTTGCCCTTGCTGTCTCCCATTCCCATTCCAGCCCTCAGCCGCCGCAGCCAAAGACCCCTGAGGTTCCTTGGTCGGAGTCGGACTCTCCGGTCTTCCACCTGACTGATGAGTCTTTCGACAGCTTCCTGGATGAACATCCTGCAGCACTGATCATGTTCTACGCCCCCTGTGAGTAACACAGCAAGTTGGAAACAGCAGGGGTTGATTTCATGATTATTTACATTTTTTTAATTTTTTAATTTTATTTTTTTTTAACTGTGTACTGTTGTATAATAGTGAAAATTAATAAGAGTGCACAAATAAGTTTTCTAGCATACTGTGTCAAATTCCACAGTTTAGAAACTGAACACAGAGAATGTTTGGCATTTTGAAAAATAACCTAAATAATCAAATAATAAATTACGACTTTCGACTTTCACTCGATTGTCTTATACAGTACCGGTACTCAACTAATCCTTTCTACAAGAGCCTCTGGTAATATGTTCTGTCATACAGTCCAAAAATATTTTTCATATTTCATATTTTTCTTAGCACAGCTTGTAACTGTTGTTGATAGAAGTTGTTACTCAAACATGTTGGACTTGATGTGAATTATTTTTAGCTGCGTATTAATTCACATTTGGTTCTCCATGTGATATTAGCAGCAGGACGATGTCTGTGGGACTGACTGAAATAATGGCTCTCTGATCAGGCTTTTTAGAGTAGATCACAGATGACCAATAGCTTATTTAAGTTAATAAATGACTATGTTCATTCAAAGAAATTTGCTGAAAACAAAACTGAAAATGTTCACGTTTCACAGGACTTTTACTGAGTAGCCAGCCAGTAATGGTAACTATGGTAACAGCATGAGACGATGCACTCCGGTGTAGTCAACGCTCGCTTCAGTTTGACATTTGCGAAGCTATTGTGCATTCCTCCCAAACACATTCTCTGTCATCCCAGGCCGAGAGACAACGAGAGGCCGTCCGTCTCGAGCGATGCGTCACCATAGGCCTCGACAGAGACCGCTAACCAACGATGGGCTGATAACGATCAATGGCCAATCAATAGTTGCACCCCTCGACTCAAAATTAACTACTAGTCATGATAATGAAGGAACAGTGTGACCCATCGATGTGTTTTTGGACGACAGCGGCGCTCTATGACACACAGGGTTAAGATATATCAGGCTTTAGATACCCAGAAAACACTTAAAGTATCTCCAGCCTTGTTCTATAACTGCCCAACGCTCACTGTTGGAAATACAAAGATAGTCTTCACTGGCTTCTATGAAAAATATGTGCAGCGGATTTTGAGATGAGCCTCACATTCCATCCTGCTGTGTAAAACATCGGCTTGCAGATTGTCTCGGGTAGAACTGTTGTTTAGTCACACAAATAACATCAGTGTTTCACTGTCAGGCTCAGTATTAACAGGCAGCTGGAGGAAGAAACTGAAATGAAAAACAAAGACAAGCTGGTTGCCGTAACTTGAGCTTTTTGTATCACACAGTCCCACACAGGCTCATCCTCACAACAGAATACTTCATTGTTGCCATATGGTTCACATAAGCCTGCTTGTCATTGTTATTCACGCACCATACTGCTGTAGTTACGCAGAACTTTGTAAACATGCCAGTTATTGTCACTGGGTTAGGTTTTTTTCACCTCCAGATTGCACTGCTTTGGTCCAGCCCCCCTGTGTGCGAGGGAGCTGTCAGAGGGAGATTTTGCATGTTGATAAAAGCGACCCATAGATGTAAAATCATGCAAATAGATTCACCTCATTTGGAAACACATTCTGAGTGCAACAGCTACACAATCTGAAGCATGTGCAACCAATTTTTGGAGCTTTGATTCCCCCCCCACCCCCCACCTCTCTGTTTGTGAATACATTACCCTCTGTGCTCATCTCAGTCTCCACGCTGTAAAAAGAGATGAGTAAATAAGAATAGGGACTTTTTTTCCCCAGCTTTCACCATAATGATGAGTCATTGTTTTCAAAAATTTTAGCACATACTTTGCTGCAGAGCTTTTGTACCTCCAGGTTGCCAGGAGCACTGCACTCCACCCAGAGGGCAAACACACTCTCCAGCTGCTGAAGTGATTAAAACACATCCTCAACACTGACACACTGCAGTGGGACCTGCTGCGTCGCCGCACACTATCTCAATCTTCACTGCATAAAACTCTGAAATATTTTCCGGTAATGTTTCGAGTAACTCCCGCCAGTTGGCAAGAACAAATGTCATGACATGTGATACCTCTAAATCCGTAGAGTGAAAAAATAAACAAGTGATGTAATTTGGTTTATCAGATCAGCCTGTTTGGAATGTAAAAACAACCATTACGCGAAACCCACAGACAAGGACCGACTGAGATGCTGCAAGCAGCCACTTGAACCAGCTTTTGTTCAAGAATTTGCTCCAGTGTGTACCTGACTACAAATTTTGATTTATTTTTAGTTATAAACAAAGCAGGCAGCTCAGGAGCTGTTGGAATTTATCTTTGGAGCCAGGTTGTTTCCCCTGATCCCAGTCATCACACAGCTATCTCCGTGTTGAACTCAATACCGAAGTCAAAGAACTTGCTGCTCCGACTGTTGCGTCGGCCAAGAAGCTGCACTTTGCACACCGCAAAGACTACAGCCGACGGCCAGCAAGCTCGTACATACGCTACAGCCAATTCTAATCAGGACTATGTCTGATTAAAACGTTGAGAATGGCACTGATAAAGAGACAGAGGAGGTAATTAAGGAGAGACAAACTGGGTGTGTGGATGCAACAGTGACAGGCTGAAGAGGCTGTCCCTTCTTCTGCTTCTTTTTTCTGCACTGATACACCTTCACCATTTGCCAATCAGACTGATTTCCCTCACCAGTGAGCCGTCGCCGATTCTACTTGCCAAATCAGCCAAAAAAATGCAGACAATGCCAACAATGTGGGGCAGACCAAACTGACTAGAGCCTCAGGTGCCAAGTGACGTCCCTGACGATGCCTGACGGCCGACCGTCAGCCTGCTGCTTCAGGGCTTTTAGTAAACTGCAATGTTTGAATGTCGCTGGGCCTGTTGAGGTGTGAGTGGCGCCAAAAAAATCCCTTTCAAGTTGTTTGGTTGCAACATGTGTGTCTAATAGTTCGTTTACGTGCTCCTACGGTGGTCCCATTTCACGAGTTAGGGTTAATGTTAATACATAGCTTCTCAACCTCTCTACCTCACCCTAAATGGAAACTTCAGATATAGAGAAGTTCTTGCTAGTTTTTGGCCACTTTTATTACACCTTTAGGCAATTTTTGTAGCAAAAAATACTTTTCTCCTTTTTTGATATTATAACTTGAATAAATACAACAATTTTGATTGGTGGATGTGCAGCCATCAGTAGATACATATACATAAAAAACGGCACACTGTAAGACACCATTGGTTAATGCAAATCATCACCATGTGTTATGTATATGTATGATATCAATGAACAGCTTTGCCTGATTTCCTGGGGAAAGTCTTGATAACACTGGTTTCATTCTTGTTTCTAAGAGTCCTAACCTCTGGAAACCAAACCATCTTCACTGAAATCTGTGTCACAGCAAAAGCACAAAGCTCACTGGCCTCGCTCTAGAAGAAAGAAATCACCAAACATTATCGAGCAGACTTTCAGAGATAATGTAGTCTCATTAACTGGTGTAGTTATTTAGGGCAGAAAAGATGACTCAGTAATTGCCTTTCTTTTCAGCATCATCTTTATGCTGAATGTACAGAAAACCCTTTGGGTGGACGTCAGTACAGGGAGCAGACCAGTACGCCCTGTCCTTGTGTGGTGTCCCGGCTTCACAGACGCTTGTCCTGTACTTGACCCACCCTGTGGACAGCAGCCTGTCACCCACACACGCAAATCAAGGACAGGCAGCTTAGAAACCAGCGGCATCAACTCTTCTAGCCCTCTCACACACACACACACGCACAGTACACCAGTGACACACATCAAACAAATTTTTCACATCATGACACAAACATTTATTGCACACAATTACACCGCATATCTCTTTCACACACACACACACACACACACACACACAGATGCCCGGTGTTGCTGCTTCAATGCAGTTTCTTAATGGCCCTGCTGTCAGAGTGAGATTAATGGTCTCCCAACCACCACCATCAGCTTGCATTTCTGTCCACCTCTCAGCGCAGCGTTCTCACCGTCCTCTGAACAGAGCTCAGTGGGGGTTGTTTGCGTCCAGTTCTGTACAGCGACTAAACCTCCAACAGAACGCTGTTTCCCACAGCCTGATTGTTTCCCAGACCAAAACAAAAGTTCCTCTCTGCCAGTGTTTGAAGAATGCATAGATAAATATTGGATGGAGAATGTTGTTCCAGCAGATTAGGCTGTTAATGACCATGTTTGAACCCTCAGTCTCTGTGTTTGGGCTGCAGCTGGTGCATCAGGGAGCTGTTTTTGACATCTCTCCTGACCGTCCACTCAGCGAGTAGCCACAGGCTCAACGTACTGCTGCAGTGGACTCAGAGAAGATGACCTTACAACACCCTAACATCTAACATTTGCCGTGAAGCAGAGGCAACTCACCCGCCTTTTCACTTTAGCTTGTATCTGTTTTTATTACAGCTACAGTGATGTGTGGTTTGTTCCTTTCCCTGACTCTGAGCTCTTCAGCCCCACACTCAGCCTGATTCAGCAATATTTCAGTGTGTTTCTGTAAGCCTCCCCTACATACACACACATATAGACAAACACACATACACCGGCCCTCATGCACCACTTGTTCTGAATGCAGAGCAGTGCTGATGCATAGCAGAGGACAGGACAGATATTTGGTTTTGTCTCTTACTCATCAGTTTGAAGGGTCAGACAAAGTCCTTTCCCTCTGTTAGTCCGGTAAGCCTTAACACAATCTGATGATCACACACTACAGTGACTGAGTTGAATAAGAAGCAGCTTTTTTTACACAGTCATATCACCCTTGATTTATAGCCTGCGCTAGTGCTGCATTGTATATTGAAGAAAGGAATTCCTGAACTGTTTTGACAAGGACAATTTACCAGGTTTGGAAATGTACCAAGTTTGTTTCATGCATCTGTGCACAGCAGCACCGCGAGCGCACACGCACACACATACACACTGCTCATCCCTGATCAAACGGCATATTCATTATGTCTTAAAACAAAACATGTTGTACTCTGCGTGAGACAAATAATGTGTTATGTATCTGAAAGTCCTTTTTAAATCCAAAAATAAAGTGTCTGCCAGTTTTCTCGATGCTCCTGCAATATTAAGCACACCTCGACACCAAACAGGAAGCTTATTCATGATGCCCGCAGCTCTAACAGATTTGTTAAAAAGTTGTAAACACACACGCGTACAGACACTGCTGTTGTAGTGGTTATAGACCAGCGACATCGCTCATGATGCCCTGCTTCTTAATCATAGGGCAGAGATAAACAGTGTTTGGCTGATGGTGAAGTTTGGTGAAGTAAAAAAAAAAATCCATTCTCTATGAATGTCTGCACTCAGGTTTAGAAAGCCATTTTTAAACATAGGAGAGATTAATGCCGTACAGCTTATCTACTCATTGAGTTCATAGCCTACTCCAATTTGTGCACATATTCACAAAAATGCAATGTTCCTACTACATGCTTAACACAAATGAAAATTCCTCTCATCTACCTATTTACCTGTAGCCATGCATACTCTGACTAACAAGCACAGGCTCTCTCTGTCATTCCTTCTTGAAAAGGTTGGCATTGAGATATTTACACATGTACAAAAACCTGTGATATCCAAGTTTTTCATTATGCTTAAAAGAAGTTGTGTTTCTCCTTCCGACCAGAAACATGGTGTTTTCTTTTGTGCATGCGACACCACCCCAGCCACACTAACCTAACTCAATGGATGTAGACTGATGGCACAGGCCTGTGACTGGGCGTGTAAATCATTTTTTCGTTGACACTAATTTGGTCACTAATAGCACAAACCTGAGCAAGGTTTGCCATTTAAAATCCTGAGGCTCACTTCACCACAGGTCCCTCTGACAGTACTCTGCAGGCAGAGGCACCACCACTGCATCCAACATTTAGCTCCACTCAAGATGATTATGATTGGTTTAAAGAAATGCAGACAGCCACGGCATCTTCTCACTTTACCAGAATAAGAATTGGTGCAGCCAGACCTATTTCCAGTGGTGGAAGAGTGCTGGGGAGATGCTGTAGGTCTGGCTATGCAAGACTACAGCCTTCTAAACTGTTGGCTAGGCAACACACAGAAGCGACTGTACACAGGCTGTGTGTTGCAGACTGCCCTTTTTCTTTCAAAGAGTGAAATTGCAGGCAATTTGGTTGTGCTGAGTTCTGCCAGTGTAGCTTTTCATCCAACTTTTCTCTTTCATTTCTTCCTCAAGCAAGTGTTTCTGTTTGGAGGACGTGAACAGTGTTTTTTGTTTGCATTGCCCCCTTTTTTTGTTTGTTACAGTCTCGCGCTGCTTCCACAGTGTCATGGTTTGTTATAGATCTGAGTATTTTTTAGGTCAGATTGCAGATATTTTTATAATCACAGCATTTTGTCACTATCGGAGTCGCTACATTGTTTTCTGGAACTAACTCCTCCACAGCAGAGTCATCAGCAGTGTTTCTGTCTGCAGTGCTTGTCAGTGCCAAACATACTGCAGTCATGATGTAATTATATTAACATATAAAAAAAACTGTTGGTTTTATCATGAACCATATGATACGGGTCGATTTTAAGCACGTCATTATGACCCTAGTTATTTTTCTTACTCTACACTCCTTCACACCCAGCTCTAAGTCTCATGCAGTCTGTCTTTAACATGCTTACTCAAACACACACACTCACACACAAACACACACACACACACACCCCATGACTGAGAGTGAAACATGTAGGAAGTAATCAGACGTGACTCAGGTCTCCTGGTAAACATGAGAGACTCTTGTCATCTCATTTAAAGTTTCACCCTCAGCATGGCAGCCATAAACCCACTGACAGACCAGGGTGAAGCAGCAAGACACCAGAGAATTACAACAAATTCAACAAGACAGCTCTGAGGGTGTAATGTGGAGCAACGATTGCACCATGAGACGGCCCTCAACCGTGGCTGCATGGAAGTAATTTCCAGAGGAACACATACATGTATTTCTTTTTTATAGCTCTGCAAGATTGAGAGTTGATTGACTCAGCTGATAAGGGGCTGACATTATCGTCTGATTGGCTTATCACAGATGCGTTAATATTGGTGTATTGAAGATCACGATTCAAGAGATTGAGTCTAATAAATAAACGTATCTTGCAAAATGTCAAGAAGGAAATATTTTTGACACCTGTTTTCCTTACCGAACAGAAAAATACACCAGCACACCGTCTGAATTCAAGTTTCTGGTCAACTGGACAGAAACTGAATCGAAGTCACCACAGTCACTTCTGGTTTGGTCCAAATAAATCCTCAGTTCACAGAGCAAGATGTGAAAGTATTCCAGCTCATCCTTGCCTGTGGTGATTCCATCTGTGATCTGAGGTCACGGTCCAGGTGGATTGCAGTCAGCTGATATGGCCACTTGCTCCATGGCTAACTGAGCTAGTTTGCCAAAGGCAGCAGAAATACCTGCAGCAAAGAGTATATGGAGCAGCAGTTAGCAGCTATGCTGCCACCAATATTTTTGGGGCTACCTCTGAAATCTGTCCTTATCCTACATGTGACACCTGGAATGTTAGTGTGCAGCATTTGTGTTTTCATGTCTAGTTTCTTTATATAGAGTGATGGAGTTTACTGTTTAACATCTACTATTATATTTATGGTGTTTTACAGTTACTCTACGCCTTTAAGACTGTAAAATATCTTTGTTCCCAACATGTAATAGCCAGTTTGTCACCACTGGTGTTTATTTAGGTCTGGGTTTTAATGAGAATTGAAAAAAGCGATGGTGGTTATCAGTGTTTATGAGTCTCAAGTATCAGAAATCTGCCTTGTCGCTGGTCTCTCATGTGTGATTTGAATCCTGTAGGGTGTGGACACTGCAAGAAGATGAAGCCAGAGTATGATGAAGCTGCAGAGATACTCAACAAGGGCGCAGACGTAAGTTTCTTGACCTTGTGTTTGTGTTTACATGTGCACAGCATGCATCTCCACAGGCCATTCATTTGTTGTATCTCACACTCCGATGAACATACACAACTACACGGGTGTAGCGGCGCCTCATTAACACATCATAATAATCCCTTCTCTTGGCCTCGATGCAGCTGACGCGCTGGTCGGTCTGTCCTGCAGCCCGGCTCTCGATGTGTTTTTGATTAGTGGGGTGTGTTCCTCTCGTTTCCTCTCCTCTCCGCCATTCTGTCCTCAGTGGTAATCTAACACTCCCCAGCCAGGGGCAGGGCTTATAAAAGTCCAGCCTGGTGACTGTAGCAATTATCTCATTCGTGAGCGTCCCCCCGGCCCGACTCTTGGACCTTCTCCTTGTGGCTCTCTGCCCGGCGCTGGAGGTCAATGGGAAAAGCCGGTCCATTATCTAATATGGATGGACTGGAGCCTCTTTCACCCTGAGCCCTTAAGACCCAGCACATCATTTATTTCTCCTCCTTGCTTCTCTGCTAGTGATACAAATGCAGCCCTTTATATACACAGTGTGCGCCCCTTCACAGTGGTTGAACTTAGACCAGCCTGTTACAAGTTCCCAGGTCTGACTCTGCAGCTGTATTGTTTTTATCATTTCACCAACGTGACTTAAGGTTTGCTGTGGTTGTTTGTCCACAGAGCCCCGGTGTGTTGGCGGCAGTGGATTCCACACTGCACAAGTCTGTGGGGGATCGCTTCAAGATCTCAGGCTTCCCGACCCTTAAGTATTTCGAGAAAGGTGAGGACAAGTTCACGCTGCCGCAGCTCCGAAGCAAAGACAAGATCATCGAGTTCATGCACAAGTGAGTCACACACACACTTAATAGGCCGTCTGATAATGTTTTAACTTCCTGTGCAAAGTTAACGCATTCAGACTCATGTAGCCCTGAGCGGAAATATTCTAGCTTCTGTCCGCATGACGGTTCGCTTTCCTCATCTGGTGCCTTGTAAAACAAAATGGGTGAAATGAAGCATTGATTTGCGAAGCTGAAACAAAACCACACGCTTGGAGTGTTCGGTTATATCACTAGTGTTTAAATATTAGCAGTTTTTTTCTTTTTGAAAGCAGCGGGGTAACTGCAAGCATGCATACTCTTTTTCCACTTAAAATGAAAGTAAAGCAGTGTTTCTCCCTCCTTGTAGCATCAATAGTAAATACTGCTTTGTTCTCTTTTATCTCTGCAGTCCCCAGGCGCCTCCTCCACCAGAGCAGTCTTGGGAGGACAAACCCTCCAGCGTCAGCCATCTTGGATCGGAGGATTTTCGAGAGGCACTGAAGAAGAAAAAGCATGCCCTGGTCATGTTCTACGCTCCCTGTAAGACCTTACACCAATTCATATCATCACTAACACCTGATAATTGAATAGTTCTAAAGTCTGGAATTAACTATGAGGGACTGCTTGGTCATTGGCTCTGGACACTTTTCACAACCTGTTGAATTTCATGTGATCGACTGTTTTGATCCAGATTTTAAGTGTGTGTGAAGTTGTTGCAACCAAGTATGATCACAGCCCTGCTGGACTCGGTGTGATCATATCCTGGGTTTAAACCAGGGCGCATACGTAACTCCGGCCGTAAAGCTCCTCAACGGCAGTATATAAACCCCGCCTAAGCCACGGGGAGACTGAGGCATGATTCAGATGACTGAGAATAGATTTGTGCAGGTTAAAAAAAGAGAACAAGCCACTGTTCCACCTCATGTTTCAGGGATCATACAATGTAGATTTGTAGTTGAGTCCTGAGAAAAAGCAAAATTAAAGAGGAATGTTTGGAACTAAATGACCTCTGTGTTGACAGAATATGGGCTGTCATAATCTGACCTGTCTACCAGTTGTGTCTTTGTCCATTGTCTCTGCAACAGCTGACAGTTTAGATTACAACCTGACAGCTCACTTCACTGACAGCACTGGTGCAATATCAGTGAATCAAATGCTTACAGGTAAAATCTTCTTTTATAAATGAGCCTGCAGCCATGACCTTTTAAGCCTCTTTTAGCTCATTGTCTCTGTTCAATGGTGTGTGTTCAGCATCCTCACAGTTTCCAGCAGTTATTTTTTTCAAACAAACAAGCTCTGATAAAGCAACTGTACATTACCTTCTCAGCGGCAAACAGTAAGGAGACAAAAATAATGACTAGCTGCGACTCCCAGGTGTACAAGCACAACTCCAAAGGAAGGCTGAATATGTAAATGGATGTAAACCTTTAAAAAAAAAAAAGATAACAGGACAAATATGCTAGATATGTTTGATGTAGAGTTAGTAGGAAGTAAACACAAATGATAGAGAGATTTAGAGGAGTGAAACCTGTTCTCTGTCTGGACATATCGAGCCGCTTGAAGTCGGACTTCTGGTTCTCTGTTAAGTGAGACCTCCACGAAGAGAGAGGTGAGAGTTTCTCTGTTACTGAACTTGTCTTTGAAAATGATTTGCTTTAAAAAATGTAGGGAGGTCAGTGTTATGACACCCTTCATCTGAGCTCTCAAACACAACATAGATGCTGAAGGAATACAGAGTGACTCCCTTGTTTAATCATCAGTGCACTGGTAGAGACACACATGCACCTCTGTCCCTGCTTCTTTGTCCTCTGCGTCTGACGAGGGCTTCAAAGCCAGCAGGGGCACAGTGGTCGGCCTGCTGCCTCTGTTGGGCCCTTTGGTGCCTCCCGCTACAAAGAGACACTCCAGATGCACATGAGGCTGCAACAACCTGCTGCCCTCCCACCTCACCAAGCCCATCTGCACCCCACTCACTGGTGCCTTATCAGTGAGGGAGCTTGTGTTAAATAGAGCATTTGATTAGTTACAGCTGGCTGCTAAGTCATCGGGGCTGGAGATACTTCAGACAGAACAGTTTTTAAACCAATGTGTGGGTTTTTAACTCGAATCTTCTTTATTGAACCTAAAATAAAACTACATACCATGACATCTTTTCTGTCTGCCAGCTCTTTACCGACCTCAGGGAATACTGAGTTAATAGTCCCTTTGTCTACACGTAGTGCTGTTTATCTGTCTTTATAGTTTTGTGTGAGTTGCAGAGTTTTGGAGACATCGACTATAGACATGTCTGCCTTCTCTTCACTAGGATGTAAACCTTAACCAAGTCCTCTTAAGCTGAACTGTTATGTTAGCTAGCTTGGTTAGCTGGCCTGTCATCCATGAGCAGATGCTCACTCGTTTCTGCATTTCGTTTGGTAAAAAGAAAATGGTTACCACATGAAACTGGTCACATCAAAGAATCTGGAAAAGAGACATGCATGCTGATATCTTGAGTGCCATCTAATTCCATAGTGTTCAAGAGAAGGCAGACGTCTCTGCAGCCGATATCTCCAAAACTCAACAAGACACACCAGAAGAGTCTAGATGGATAAACAGCACTACAAGAGGAGGAAAAATATATCTTTTTTTATTTTCTTGTCTCATCTCCTAAGTAATCAATTGTAGCTGTCAGAATAAGTAGTGTTACGTGATGCTCAGTTCCAAACAAAACACTTATTTGTGTTAAGCTGCCTCTATATTGCTTTTCTAACTTCTGTGTATGTGCAGTTATTATAAGCGATGATGAAAAGACAGAAGATTCAACGCTGTTAAAGTACATCTTCATCTGACAGTCTTGTATTCATCTGTCTTCTTTTCTCTCCACCTTCCTGTCCGTCTCTCAGTAACTCTGAAAAGAGCTCTTGAAGATGTCTGTGCAGAAGGAAAAAATGATAGTGCCGGTCTCATTATCAACTGCAGACCTGCCTTTTTAGCTGCTTCTTAAGCAGCTTGGATGGCAGACGATTTGTAAGAAGTGAAAACTGAAATATCCGGTACTTAGAGTGCTGTGTGACACTACCTGCCCCCTACCCTCATTTATCTGCTCAAATTTCCACTGTTAGAGAATCGTTGAGCTGGTACAGTGACCCCACCTGCTCTCTTCTTGTGAGGGCAGAACGCGGCAAAAGTCACACTGCTGTGTTTTTGATAAACCAGTGTCAGAATTGCGAAAGAACCTTTAAAGGCCACTTATTGTTGCAGCTAAAAGGGTACTTCAGGAGGAAATGGATTTCTGAGCACTGCTGAATGCAGACTCAGGGAGGCAACTCTGAAAAAGGAAGGCAAATGAACGGCTCCCAAGTTGGTGCATAATTGAGTTGAAGGTAGAGTAAGCGTGTGTTTTGTGATGCTTGTCGGCATGTATGCAACCGTAAAAATCTGTAATTATTACGGTGGCCGCCATCAGTCAGCGCTCTTGTAGCCTCTTGTGCTCTTAATTACAAAAACAAATCAGGTGATCTCGGTTATTACAGGGCCGGTGTCAACAATGGGCGGCTGAATATATTTTGTTTCATACATTTTGATTAAACTTGCATTTACAAGGTATATTGCAGGTTTAATAATCTCTTATGCTAAAAAGCCTGAAACTAGGAGAGTAGTTTAAAAATGACATGTTCAAAATCCACATCATAAGGTTTGGCTATGCACATTCTAAACAATCTGTCCACACAAGCATGCTCCCTCAAATAACCCTTACAGTCTGCGTGAAAGAGTTTCTCCAGTCACCCACCGCCAAGCAGCTTTTTTTTTAATGTCTTCTATTCGTCAGCGCAACGGAGGTCCTCTTACCTCTTCCATTCGCAGCAGCAACAACAGCTTGATTGTAATGAACAGGAAAAAAGGGGTACTTGACATTAGAGAAGGCTGCTGGAAGTCAAACTTCAACAGAGATTCAAAGGCGTCATCACAGTTATTGCACTCGATTGCAAGTGCAGTGCAACAGCGCAACCTTCTAATCTGTGCAAGCTGTCGCTAGAGAAAACATCACTGTGCACGCAAATCCAAACCAAGAGGGGCGGCGCTGTGTTGGGAAGTGAGCAAAACTTGAAACAGGTCGCACACTGCAGGACTCCCATATCGTTTAATGCAGAAAAATAATGACGTTTCCAGCAGCAGCAGTCTCCATCTGACATGTCTGACTCTGATGGAGAGTCGTGTTGCTCAGTCGACTTTGGTGCATTCAATAAGGCATAGCGCTGCCCTGCAGTATGTGAGCGTCTTTTTAATCCAACATAGCTCAACTCAGGAAACGTCTCTCCTCACAGAGTCATCAGACAGCTTCTCATGTACAGCTGAATCATCTTACCTCCGCCTACTAGAAGTGAACCTGCTGTCTGTGTATGTGATCTCTAGTCGTGGTACCTAGTGGTGTGTTTGTGCGAGTATTGACTTCCCTATATATGGATGGCTGATGGAGCCACGAGGGTCGGGGGAGGTTGTGTTTATGACGGCAATAAAGAAATTTACAGTCTCTCATAACATGCAAGTGAAGCATCCCTAATGTGGTGTAAACCTCTAAATACCTGCAGGATTGTGAAAGGGCCGAATGCTTTATGAACACGTCACAGAGCGTAAATGATGTATGGAAGTGATTCTGTTTGTATTGTGGAGTGTGTGACTCTTAGTACCTGTATATGCTGGTGCTGTTTAGGACTAGGAATGAGAGGTTTATGGTGTAACAATGACCCATCTGTGTGTTCCTCTCTTCCAGGGTGCCCTCACTGTAAAAGCTCCGTTCCCCACTTCACCACAGCGGCAGAGCTCTTCAAAGAGGACCGCAAGGTTAGTGTTGCTCGCTCACACACTCGGCAGCATGCGCGCATTTACACCGAGCAGTAGTGGTGTGACGAGGATCCCTCAAGCTCAAGATCACTCCTAAAGTAACAACACCAGTTTTGCGCAAGGGAAAGCAATTAGAAGAGCTGCTCAATATTGATTTCATCTCTGCATCTATTATAATGTTTGGGCTGCAATATGTTTAGGCTAGCTTAGCGTGTCCGACATTTGTCCGTCAATCAAGACAAAACAAAAGGCATGAGTAGGGCCCGCAGGTAGTCCAGTGGTTAGAGCACATGCCACAAACGCAGTGGACCCTGGTTCGAAACTGGCGAGAGGACTTGAACTGCATGTCACTCCCCCACCTCTCTCCCCTTTCTGATCTGTCCTCTGTCAAAATAAAGGTGTCTATGCCTCAAAAAATCTTTTAAATAAAAAAAGGCATGAGTAGTGAGGGCTCATGGTTGTCTGCTGCTGTTTGAATGTGAAATGAAAGCCCGCTGCCCCCACAAGGAAACAAGGTTACCTTGAATATTATTACCGATTTTTGGGGTTTTTAACATCGATTGAAAGTTTAGGATGATGCAAGTACATAACTCAACAAAACAAGTGTTTTTAGACAGAAATGTTAGATATTATACCTTTTAAAGAGTTAAGCTTTTTCACCTGGTGCATACTGTAGGAAAATACCAACAGCAGACAAAAGTCTTGTTATGTTGTTATTAAAATTCATTCTTGATTGCAAGTTAGTTGAACAGTGTGCAGAAGTGTTTGTCTGGACATGTCTTTAAAAGTCAGTCCTTGACTTTTTTTTAGCTTACAGGTTTTTGGTTATGTTGTATTCTGTCTTGAGCAACATGCAGCAACATGCTCAACAACACATTTATCCAAAAGTACACAAAACAAAAGTATGATGAAGGCAAACAGAAATGTATTCCAACATAGGAGAAGCGACACATCTCAAATGAAGTGAACTATAAAATAGGCTGTAAATAGACTACAACACAAACAAGGTTCATAAGATTGAAGCTGAACACAGGGTAGAAGCACTGCACTGTAATATAACTTATTTCCATAGTGGCAGGCCCCAGATCGTCATAACAGAACAGTTTGTGCCTCTGCTACACCAGGCTTACGTAAAAGTCTGTCATGTAGAATAATCATGAATAGAAGAATCAAAGTTTTCTTCAGATGGAGACAGACGCACGCATAAAGATGCAGGGACACCGGATCCATTGATGGATGCTGCATGGTGCACGGTGGGTACGGCACAGCGAGTTGATGGACCATTTGATGTGTCTGAATTGCACAATCGCGTCCCAGCCTCGCCATGAAGTTAATGAGGGTTCAGCCCAACGCGCCAGGCTCATGAAAACCATGAACCAGGCGGTACTGATCGAATACAAATCAAGATTCTGTCACTGCGTCGCCTTTTTCTCACCTTTAAGAAAAATATTATGGAACTGTTTAGCATTTAACATTTGTCACCAGGCTGGCATGTTAAAAACAGACGAGCCAAAACAGAAGCACCGCCGGACTCGCAGCACCTCACACATCAGCTGGAGCTTTTAGTGGTCCTGTCTGTTCCGATTTTTTGTCTGAGATGCTGCGTGACTCCAGCTGTGCACAGTAGCTGTTGGTTGTTAATAGATTATGAAAGGAAAAGTCAGACATTTAAGAAGAGCTCACTCTTAGAGATATTTAAGGCCTTGTGTGAAGAAAACTTGCTTACAAAATGTTCTCGGCTTTGCAGTCAGTGTTACAGTGCACCCAGCCGAGCTAAACACAGCATGGCACTGCTGTACATCTGTACTGGGCTCATAGAGGGGAATTTGATCAGTGTGGGATTTGATATCCATCATCTCACATTTCCCCGGGTGAGACAATAAACAATCAAAGTGTAGCGTGTGCATTGTCTACAGTGTGGCCTGAAATGGTCAAATGTTGTCACATTTTTTAATTATTTCTTCTATTTTTGGACTTTGCTGTGTCAGATAAGGCTTTTTTTTTTTTCAAAAAAAGCAGCTGTGGTTGGGGTCACATGGGGCACGCTCAAAATGTCTGATAAGAACTTATACTCCCAACTCAGAATTTACAACTCCGTCCACGTCATTCCTAATATTTGTCTCCGCGCGTCACTTAGGAATTTGACCACTTCTCCGAAGCCCACGCGGTCTCATCAGATCTTCGGCCTACAAGGAGATTTGGGGTTATTGGAGGTTCATGCAATCACAACAAGACACACTCCTCCTCGTCCTCCATCATCTCTACTCCCTCTCATTCCTTTTCCCTCAGGACCCGTGTCCTGACATACTCCCACTCCTGCTCCTCCTGTTAATACCCTCTGACTGCAGGGCTCAGTATTTCCAAACCTCTGTAATTGTGTGACTCACTCTACTTACACACACACGCACAAACTAAAAGAACTTGGGCGCGTGTCTGGCAGTGCTCAGCCACGATTTATCAGGTCTAAGTAACACTGACCTTGAAAAAACATCATATTGTTGAGTTTTGATTTAAAAGTCTCATCGAGATGCTTAGAGTGCATGTTGTTCCAATTGTGCTGAGGCAATGTTGCTCTCTCATGAGTTTGGAATTTTTGTAAAATCACTGTCAGATGGTACGAAACTGTGACGTGTCCTCAACAACCTTTTCATCAATTTTCTGAGGCAATCCTTTGTAACATTTCTCAATGATATAAAACCTCTACAGATGAACTTTGAAACAGTTTTTGTACACTTCTGTGAGTATTTCCCTTCAGCTGCTGCTCCAACAACTCAGACGCGCCTTTGTTGATTCCTTCATCCTGCAAGTAAACACTAAAATACACCAGTGGCAGTAACACAGTGAGTTATAAAAGATCATTTTTAATGTTGTAAAGAAATTATTGTTGTACCATAGACTTTAAAAAATGTTTGACTCAGACTGAGACAATGGTCAGTCAAACATAAGCTGATCTAAAGTCTGATAATGGCCACCAAGAAACACAAGCTGTTGAGACCTTGTTCAACTAATGGAAAAAAAAATGTCGACATAGTATTTTAAGAGAAAAGTGAGGACTTTAAGAGCGGTCAGGAATGTTTTGTTTTTTTTTAGATCCAATTTCTAGCGACCACAACAGCTTAAGGCACTTTGGCACAGCTTCACCATTCACCTGTGATGTTCGGATCTGTATCCCTGTGATGAAGCCCCCGCACACTGCCACAGCAGGGGACCCCCATATCTGTGCAGGTTATATAAACACAGAGGTTTAAGAACTTTTCCCTCTCGTTGTCTCCAGCAGCCGGTGGAGGTGTGCAATTGTATTTGAACAGGAGTAAATCTGAGAACTGGGCATGTGTTTACTTGGCAATCCTCTCTATTTATAAAGCCGAGCCCCAGTGTATTGTACCCGGCTGGTGTTGATCACAGTCTATTAGCTGCCCTCGCCTCATTTACCAAAGACAAACACAAGCTTAGCTCCAGCTTTGAAGACGCAAACAATTAAAACTGCACATTCTGTGCTGTATGACAGCGGGAGCTGTGTACAGGGTTTGAGCTGTTTGTCTTTTCACCAAATACTAATCAATAGCAGCATTAAAGGGGCACATTGGCCAGAATTGCCTGTTTGCAAAAGCTCTCTGTTGCCACTGTAATGAGAGCACTGTTTCATCTGAGAATTGCATTTTTTATTTGAAGGATTTGGCCAGTATGACCAGGCATGGTGCTGCTCAACAGACATGTACTGACCTGCCACCATAATGCTACAGATACCACGAGCAAGTCTGATCCTGACCTAAATGAAAGTGATGTTGAGCATATACTGATTTGAAATGGAGTTTCTAGCTGTTATCCTGTTATGTATTTTATACATAATTCAACTATCACTAACACAAATTCACATTTACATCTACATTAAGGGCATTTAGCAGATGCTTTTGTCCAAAGCAACATACAATAAGTACATTTGTCACAAGAAAGAAACAACAACATGTCACTGTCGATACAGTAAAGATGAAAAAAAAAACCTAACAATTTTCAAGCTCTCATCTGAGCATAGTAGCTTCTATTTATCAAGGAGACCGGGGGGAGGACCTCTTCCTCGACCTGTTCAACAAATGCCTTGTAACTTTCACTGTTGCCGTGGTTATCAACATCAAAATTAAACATTCAGAAACCACAAAAGCGGCAAAAGCACAGCAATCAACATTTGGCAAATGGTTGTGAGGTACTATTTGGGCCTCGCTTTAAGGGCGTGAACTCAACTTTCTCTGCACACGCACAGCAGCTCAACACTTGCTTGCTAAGTTGACTTCTGAGACTTTGGAGGCGCGGATGGTTTACACAGTGGATGATGTCTTCACCTCGTGTCCTCATCTCTTATTAGACTCGGCCTTTAATGCAACCTTCTGGGATACTGCCAGTTCCTGGAAGACATTGAATGTTTAATGTAGCTTCATTACAGTGGATATTAACAAAAACACAGTCATATTCTTCTCAAATGATACTCTGTTGGTTTACAGTTAAGAATGATATAACTTTTTCTTTTTTCAATTTTTGTAATCATCATAATTCATCATTAGGTATCATAATATAACATACAAGACAGATCAGAAACATGAGCAACAAGACAACAGTAAAGTGATTAGCCAAACTGTCGTCATCGTCATCATCATCATCATGCATGATATCTATGCTCTCTTTAGCGTTTATCTTCATATACAGGTGATTACTGGCCTCAGCTGTTGGCTTTTTATAACCTTGTCAGAGCAGTCAAGTTTCTGGGCTCATCCCACTTTGTTTTTGCTATAGATGTGTTCCAGATTTCAGAAATTACTCTTTCACAACCAGCACAAATGATGGACTGAGGTAGAATAAATAAGACCAGAGTTGTGAGAAAAGTCTTAATTATTCATCCCAGCATCCCATTTTAACATCACATTGCAAACACAATCACATGCCCCATTTAAGACATTCAAAGCTTAAAGTGAATAAAACCAATCCAATATTTAACAGTTGAACCAAAGTCTTGCCACTCAGCAGACATCTTGGCAACGGCCCCAGGCAGTTATTTCTGTAAGACCGGGCTCCTATCTAAATGAACAGGGAGAGAGCCAGAGCTTCACTTTCAGTGATCACAGAAAACCTGCATGTGTAGAATCACTGCAATTTACAAAAAAAGAAAAAAAAAACAGCTTCAAAAGTTCAGTGACTTTGCTCTGAAATAAGGTTTAAGCACCTTTTCCACAAGTTCTACTTCTACTGCGCACAGTGTCACAACAACAACTTTTAAGACTCAATAAGTTTATTACAAGTCTGACACCAAGTTCCTAAAAATGGAAACTGTTTATAACTTTCCTGGTTCAGCTGCATCAATTGTGTATATACATTTGTATGTATACACACACACACACGCACACACACACACACACACACACACACACACACACACACACACACACACGTGAGTTGTGAGACAGAACTAGAGCAGAATGAATTACTGCTCTGCTGCTCTTCAGTGTGATGTTGGTGAATTGAAACCAAGCAAACAGATAATATGCTGCTGCTCAGAACATTTCTCAGAAATTGATTGGATCAATGACATGATATGGGGTCCTCTGTCATTTGAAAATGGATCAATAACGGAATTGACTGCAGACCTTTGAAGAACAATGACTCTATGGCTTCATCTTCCCCTGTCAATTCACAGCAACTGTGATTGATCACACAGAGGGATGAGCAGTCAGATGGAGTCGGTAGTTACATCACGTCCCCTGTCGCAGCAACCGCTGCTTAAAGTAGCTTTGTGGAGCTCAGAGCATCCTAACTCAGAACTGGTCGGATATAAAACACTCAGTGAAATGAACCCAGAAGAACAGAACAGAACGTCTTCAAACAGCGTCGTCATGTAAATTTCTGTTGACTATTTTGCCATTTCAAAGGGTGAAGCACCTCAGTGCTGCTGAATACACACAGCCTGCAGCCAATCCATGAAATCCACTTGTTGTTTGAGTACATAGAGGCTTAGTTAAAGACACCTGATTAACAGACCATAGAAGAAGAATGTTCCTTTATAAGCTCTCTTCCCCACTGATGTGCGAAAGAGTCTTTCGTCCTTAACCTCCCTTTGTGTTCACAGATGTCTGTGCTGCTGATGCAGACCAAGTCAGCAGTGTACTTGTGTTACAGTATGTTGGTGCTCATGCAGATTCGCAGCAGTTGAGTTTGTGTGTTGGCATGAAAAGAGAAAAAACAAGAGGCACTTGTATTTTGTAATTAGGACAAGAAGTTTGGAGCGTGGCTTCACGGTTGGACGCGCAGAGAAAAGTGTCTGATATGTTTTCCTTCCGCATCCAGCACGGGCAGCCAGATGGACGGGGAGCGATTATTCGATAGTGACAAGTTCAATGTGCAGCGCTCAGCACGCTGAGAGAGGGTGACATTTCATCTGTCCAAAAGGACACGCTGAGTGAGTCATGTATCAGTGAGGCGGCATTTACGCCTCATTGCTGTGGCTTGTCACTAATCGATGCAACAGCCTCGCAACATAAATCTCCGTTGTTGTTTTTATGTAGGAGTGATTGTTGTGGGATTTTTTTTTTCCCACAATACCCGCACCCAACTGTTGAAGAGAAATGCATTGGTCTTTTTTTTTTTTTTTTTGACCTGGAAAGAGACACTAGCAGTCTAAATTTGGACATGGAGGAATGCGTTGACCTGGCCTATTGCCCGACGCACACATTATACATGGCCATTTTACACTTGATAAATATTGAGTTCTTTATTACATCCCCTTGTAATGTCCTGTGTGCAGTTTTTGTAGTGTTGATCTACAATTATAATAAAGTTTATTTGTTTTAAAAATATAGTGTAATGGTTTAGAGACACTGAAACGATAACAGATCACAACCAAACAGTAAAAGTGCCTCTTGTTAATCCAAATCATTGTTACAGAGCAGTTAAACAGGGACGTATAATGATGGAACATGAGCCAAATCCTCTATAAACCTGCTTTCTGAATGTTTTAGGAGGTGTTAGGTGTTACAGATCCTGCCAGCTTTAATATCCACCGGCAGGACGAGTTAGTGTCCTTATTAAACTTCATCACGGTTAACATTGTGTTCATTATCAACTTAAATGGCCACCAACTTTTTTCAACATTGTACAGTACAGTTTTCCATGGAGTTTTAACCTGTAAAACATGCACTAAAGTATGCTAACACACTAATGTTTTGTTGTATTAGAAAGTGAATAGAACAGAATAGAATAGTCAGTGACTTGATGATGTGAAATGTTAAAATCTTTGATATTTTAAACATTAAGTTACTGTGAACATGACACGTTGATTTCAGAAAGTTCCACTTTGATGTTTTAGAGTTTAGCTGTTAAACTCCCACTCATCGCATCCGATGTGGCAGCGTGTGAAATTTATAGTTGATGTTAATCTACTCAAGGGGTCGACCGATGCTTTTTACCATGAATTAGAAAAACCAAGGAGACTGAAAACCATTATTTGGGACTTATAGTCATTTGCAGTAAAAATGTAAATCTTTGTTTGAATATTTCGAACAACCAGTGATGAAATAAAGTTGCTCAAGCACTGCTCTGAAGTACAATTTTGAGGTACTTTACATAACATTTAACTGACATATTTAGTTACTTGTTACTTTGAAAATCCAGATTATTCAGTGTTTACTGGTAGTTATTTGTTATCAGACATTGTTGTGGGTGGGACATTGTGTGAGAGGATGCTGCATCATTTTTATTTTTATCAGCAGTGCGATCACCAAATCACCAATACCACTGAACGGAAAATGCTGAATGTCAGCCCGTTAGTCTGTATGTCAGAACGATACTTTATGTAACATCACACTGACTGTGATTGCTGTGTTTTTCCTCAGATCGTGTACGCTGCTGTGGACTGTACAAAAGGACAGAACCACGACCTTTGTAAGCAGGAAGGGGTGGAGGGCTACCCGACATTTAACTACTACAACTACGGCAAGTTTGTGGAAAAATACACCGGAGATCGTGGGGTAAGTGCTACTTCACGCTACAGGCAGAAGCTCCCTGTTTATGCCAGGGATTCCCCAAAGGCCAATTAAAATACCAATTTGTTCATAGAAAATATTTCTAGTATCATGTAGTCTGGTAGTTAAAAAATAAGCAAGTCAGCAGACCTTATCCTTTGTTGTGTGTGTGTGTGTGTGTGGGTTCAGAATTAAAATGTTTTCTCCTCCTGACTGAGCCTCTTAATTATATCACACATTTGACTGTAAATCTGGACAGTCTCTAAATGTGCGAAGCCAGTCTTTCCGCAGTTGGTAAGGACTTTAAAAGCCTCACAGTGTTCACGGCTTTGCAGATGAATGTAGACAGACGTTAGACAGGAAATGTGCTCTTCGTCTTTCATGCAGCACTCCCTGAGATGTATGATGTCGCAGGATCTTACATGAGGGATGTTGGATCTGTACCGCAGATAGGTGCCTCTAGAATAACCTGTTGCTATTGATGCTACTACGGTTAGTACAGGAGTGACAGAGTGGGTGAATGTGAAGTAGTCAAACGTGAGGTGGATAGAGTCATATAGAGCCGGCTGTGGGTCACACCTGCTCTGTGTAGGTCAGGCTTTGAGGCCGACTGTAGAGGCTTAATAACTGTTAGTTACTCAGAAACTACATCAGCTACTAATATTGGTTGCACCACAGTTACTTGGGGCATAACCTTACTGTTTTGCATATAAAGTCATAACTAAGGCAAGAAGAAACGTTGTTAGGGGTGGGGGTCACTGTGTGTGTCTGTGTTTGAGATGGTGTCCTGTCAGAGTTGCAGCAAGGCAGGAAGTGCTTACCAGCTCACTGCTGTAGTCACCACCGATCCCCAGAGTCACACTGATGGCAACCTCCGATTGTCTCACCCAGCCGAGATAACTGCCATGTCTGCAGCAAAGGGAGCTGGCAGATCAGCTCCTGCGTCCCTGCTGGCAAAACTGACATGCTGATTAAGCATCAGACAAACATCCCAGTGCTGGATTTAAAAGCGTCTTTGTCTCCACACCACATGTCCGTATCTAAGCTGTGTTCAGCGTCTGCAGCCTGAAACAGAGTTAGCCGGCTAGCTATGCCGACAAATCCAAGCTGCCGGACGTACCTTTTCTCCTGTGGACAGATCGCTACAAGCTGATAAAAGTATTGTACTGAATAACTGAATTATTTACGGCAAAGGGCCGGGGTCATGTACACAGCGCAGCCTACCTCAAGTGGGGAATTCGACTTTTGGCAGCAGAGAATAATGGAGGCACATCGTGATTACTTTGGATAAGGCTAAGAAGATTGACCTTGAACTCGGCAACAATGTTTGCATTCTGTGTTTACTGCTCTTATCTCCACGCTGTCGGGCTAGGTTGAGATAATGTATGATGACGGGACTCTGATGTCTATTAGATTAGAAGAAGGCGTTTCAAGTCTGACAAATCGCTGCAAGTGGTGAAATGATCACCAAAACATTGCTTTACCCACTCTGACTGTCCCTCTCTCCACAGGAGGCGGGCTTCACTGGCTTCATGCGCAGCCTGAGAGGACGTGATCAGGAAAAGGTCGGCAAGAGGAAGGAGGAGCTCTGAGGGCGGCATGCAGGGAGGGGGGGGAGGGGCGATGCACTGCACAGTTTGTCATTGCACTGTGACCCTTGACCCTGGCAAGGGCCCTATCAGCACTGATGTGGGAGACTTGATGACCTCAGCGAAAGGCTATTTTTTTACACCATGGTGATCACGTTTGTAATAATGCCAACGGAGAACCTACACAGTTTGACCGACCACTTGAGACGTCTTTTTCATGGATGTTCTGATGGGCAGAAAAACAAAAAAGTGTTTTTCGTTTGTTGTTTTTTTTTATTATTATTATTTTCTTTTTTTATGAATTATTTTTTTCTCTCTTTTACTTTGCCCAAACACTGTGACTGCATATGTGAGAAGCTACACCCTATACTGTATCTATGCAATACTGACCCCTGCTTGTCCCTGGGGGGGTCTGTGTGACTGATTGACACCCGTGGTGGTGGGTGGTGGTGGGCATCATTGGTTCAAAGTGGAGGCTGCACTGTCAATCACTCCACAGGGTCCTAATCAAGTCCCCATCAACCCTGCTCTGTTGGATCCAGTGTTTTCGTACAGAACCTTCATGTCTCCAGTCCAGAACCATCCGGAATATTGTGTTGTTACCGTCACAGATCAGTTGGATGATTTAAGACAGTAAAACATGAAGTGCTACTGTAGCAGTGTGAAGAAGACAAGATCCTGGACAGAGGCTCAATATTCTGTATGGTTCCGGGCTCTCATGATCAGTTTTGCTTTTAGAAAGGACTGACTAATTTTTGTTTGCTTCAAATTGTGGCCTTACTGATATGACCATAGAAAATTAAAAAAAATAAAAATGAAAAATAAATAAATAAACAAGTGGAGGAGAATCAGCAGCCTGGTGCCCTTGCACTTCCCTCACGTCGTGGACCAGAGCAAGTCAAAGGAGAAGAAAAACAAGAAGATGAAATGCCAAATATTCTTGTGCATTGCCCTTGATCATTGCTCATGCTTTGTACATTTCCAAATATTAACCACATTCACCGCTGTAGTGATGTTTTGTGTCTCGTACCTCCTCTGTTGTCCATTCAGAATGAGATTTCATCAATGTTTTAATAAGGTGGGGCTCATCTCCATAAGCATGGGAGATGCTCGAGTTCGGTGGCTGAATATTGCATGTTGATGATCAAATGTCCATGACCATTATCCTCCCTCTGTGCACTGAGGATGGATTCCACTCAATATCCCACAGTCTGCTCCGCACTCACACACCTTTCAGGGAGGAATAATCTGGGCCTCTGGTGTACACTTTGGGCATTCAGGGTTTTTATTTAAGGGTACCCAGTGTGTTTCACACGTGTGTGTTTCTGCCACATTCTGCTGAACTGAACGACACCAACGAGCCAAAACGACAGCCCTCTGGGCGGCTCACTCTGTGTCACCCTGCCGTGCCTCGGCCTGGAACTGCTCGGCTTCAGTTAGCTTGGACTGTGCTCTCTCATGCCCTCCGTCAAATTCCCAGGAATGACTTCATAAATATCCATAGAGTAATTAAGTATTGAGGGAGTGAAGGCTGCGGCCCCCCCTTTCCACTTCTGGCAGCCTAACATCATTGGTTCAGAGCTATCATCATTACCTTTGTGGCATTTTTTTGCCGTGTGTTTTCATCTCCCACGCTTCGGCCACTATAAATATTTAAAGGCTTATCTGTAGCTGAACTTGTGTTTTATTATTCAAGACTTTGGTTTTCTTTCATTATGAATAAGGTTCTCAGGGATAGCGAAACACAATTAAAGGGAACTAGTTTGTTTGTAATTCTGCATTCCAGCTGAATGATTTGAAATCCTTAGGTCACCAAATTAGATATTGTTTACATTTGTATCCCTAGACATTAAGAAAAAAAAAGTGTTGATTGTCCTTTTCTGTGCTATATCATGACAACATGTGTTGAATAGGACGTATTGTCAGTAGATGTTACTGAAGAATTTCTCAACAAACATCATTGTGATTCTTAATGGCTTCATTCTGACTGAAACTGTCTCCGATGTTCTGGCTGGCACCAAACACTCTTCGTGTTGTGTGTTGAAAGTGACTATTAATGTTTCATGGTATGCAGGAGCATTTTGAAAGCGTGCATTACACATTAGATGTTAACATATCGCTGTAGTTAGGTGTCCAATATCCTCTCAGTGGGGAAACTGATCTTTGTTCACTGTGTCCGTTAGTTTTGGTTGACGAGCCTCTGCAGTGACATCACACAATTGCTGAGTTAATAGAAAGTCCACCTCTGTCTTATCCCAAAGTTGTCCATGTTGTGTGGGAATCTGTCACACTAATGCCAAGAAGTCATTGTTGCCTTTGTTGATTTTTCTGTGCTGAGCCATACGTACAGTTTTGCCCCATGCAGGAAGAACCTTGCAAAATAAAGTCAAACATTTACAAAAAAAATGGAACTTTCTTTTGTAAAACGTGCTGTACGTTGTCAGGCTTACTTGAAGTGAATTCTAAAGCCAGCATGTTATTAAGCTAATAGGGACATTTTCGCCCTTTTTATCGCTGCATGAAATTCAGGGCATTACTAGAGGAAGTAGGATTGATCCTTTGTTATCACATTTTAGGCACATTTCAGTGACATTATATAAATTTATGTTTCACTGTCATTCTGCCAATAGATCCCCCAAAATCCTACACATTTTATAGGCTGTGGTGTGTTTGAGGGACAACCATATTTCACCTCTGTGAAGCTGCACGCAGCCCTCCTACACATGCAGTTGATGATTTTATCAGATGAATTTATGATTGAGCCTGAGAGACACCAAGTGGTCCTTAACATGAACTTAAAGGATGAATTCACAAAAAAAAATAGAATTACTTTTTTTTTTTTCTTTCATTCTCATGCTTGCAAAAAGCCTGATGTGATTTCCTAACACAGCAGATACTTCAGCATATTGTAGAATGCAGGAGAAAAGCTTTATTAGTTTTATTGTTCGTAGCTAATGGTACGTTTATATTTAAATCCATTATTGTTAATTGGTTATTATTGTAAAAGCTGATATATTTTACTTTTATCTTTATGTGCACTGTAGCATTAATAAAGTATAGAATTAGGTGAAGGCTGTAGGAACCATTTGAACTGATGGCTGCATAACTCCTGTATGATGTCTGCATGATGTCTTCTTTATTTGATGGGGGAATGGTTTGTGTTTGTTTACAACCAAATGAAAATAAATCTAACACCAAACCAGTCAAGTAACTGGACTGTAGGCAGTGGGAAATCCACATTAACACAATATTGAATTGATTTAAGATTTCAAACATTGTCCTTTATTTATTGATCCATGATCCATTATAATACTGTGAGATAATGAAAATAACTATTTAGAAATGTTGTCTTATATGAGCTGAACATAACATATCATGCAATATACAGTAACACACATGGCAGATGATGTGGAGGAGGACTGGCTCCCACTGTAGATATGAAAGGCTCGTTCTAAGGTAATGAAAACACAATATTCCAGTATTCCAGACCGCTAACATACAGGTTTCTCTCATACAATCTGATTTCTGAGCAACACGGTGAAAACAGCCTCTGTGTGTGTGTGTGTGTGTGTGTGTGTGTGTGTGTGTGTGTGTGTGTGTGTGTGTGTGTGTGTGTGCGTGTGCGTGCGTGCGTGTGTGTGAGGAGCTTCCCAAATCCACCAGCACAGAAGTAGAAGCAGATGATAACTAGAGAAGGCAGGTTATGAAGAACTTGCAGTTGTGAATGCTGGCTGGAGAAACTTTGAATAATGTCAAGGATATATAAGAAATGTGACACACTTTGAGATTTTTGAAGAGCTGACACTAAGTGTGCATTGCTTGCTGTGGAAAAAATTAATAAGGGCAATCATGTATTCAAGTATGAATAATGTGGAATATTTTAAGGTTTGGAGCTGGTGGCTTTAACATAGTTTAAGACGCGTCTGAAGAATACGAACAGTCGCAATAGTGAGGTGATAGTGAAGGATTTAAAATACACTATAAGCTTCAAAGCTGGCTTGAATCTGAAGAGATGTTACATTGGAAATGAGTCAAAAGCAGCAGGTGGTCAGCGCACCTGTCTTTTCAAAGTCCACTGAGCCGACTTGCACACATTTTTCTACAAGCGGATGTTAACAATATGTTGGTAGAGTGAACACTGTGGCAGTGAGAGCGAGGTGAAGACTTTTGAAGACTAGACTTTTTTCATCTCCCCCATCTGTCAGCTGAGTCCTCCCCTCTGGCTCGCAACATTCTGCCCCGTACACACAAAAATATGAAAAAAAATATTTGAACTGTGACTTTACAAATACTAGGAATTATTTGAAAAATTGAGTTTCTACATGAACGTATGAAGGAGTGCGAATCTGTCAAGATTCCCGAGTGACTTCCATTATAACAAGGCTAAGAGTGAGTTTCAAAGAACGTTGAATATTTTGATATGTTTCATTGAGGTCTGAAAGATGAGGTGCGCCTTGTACGCCGACAAGATGTGGAATATTTCCAGGTTTGAATGCAGTGTCTACCTGAAAGCATAAAACAGTAATTAAGGCATGAAAACTGGAATAATGTAGAGTTCTGAATGGGGAAACTGCAGGAAATGTTGAATATTTTGGAAAGTTTCAAAATTCTGATAACAATAGCAGGAATGTCCAAATTGAGCCGAACGTGTTGATGTTTCAGTGAAGAATGCTGACTCGGCATTCACAACCAATAACAACGTCCTCTGTGCTGGTCGGGCTGGGTGCTCCTGTCCTTCTGGGCTGGTGGCTGGGGAGGGTGGTGTCAGGGTGGAGAGGCAGAGGCAGGGTGGTGGTGGTGGTGGTGGTTACTCACTGGGTCCTCACACAGTGCTTTAGTGCCTGGAGGGAAGCAGAGAGCTGCCCAGCGGTCTGCGGTGGTGCTGGCTCTTCTGCAGATGATTGATCGGTTGACGTCCACTCTCAGCTGCTCCAGGAGCACCAAAGACACAGAGTGGTCCCGCCCTGCGACACTGAAACAGCTCCTGGATCACTGTGGACACACCAGTACAACCTGTTGTGTTGCTGAATTTGTTTACATTGTATAAACAAAGGGATACTATTCCTGTAATAAATCTAATCTGCAGACAGTCTGTCGTCAACTGTAGCTTTATATAGCCTCAATGAGAGGATGACTTACTGAGCCCACTGAAAGGAGGTGACCACCAACCTCCTGCTGCTCCATAGCCCTCCATCCTCCTCTTGTGGTCTGCATCCCCCTCTGTCGTCATGGTAATCCTGGATGTAGAGACCGGGCGCTGTGGGCAGGCCGGTGCAGCCTGTGTAAAGATAGAAGGTACAACAGAGTGAGGGGAACAAACAGTGTCTGAATGACTGCTGAATGAGACTTGACATTAAGCATGAACTTACCTTTGTCTGATTCCATCTACACTTTCTGTGATAAATACATGATAACAGTCCAACACAGTGACATGAATAATAACCGAACCATAAGATGATCTAGAAAGCCTGATCTCAGTGCTGTGAGAAGGCAGAGTAAAACAGGCGGATGTATCAAGTAGTCAGGTTTCATTTCTTATTGATCTTGTAGACAGAATGCTGGTTTTGAACTGTCTCAAGTGTCGGTGGTGAGGAAACACATAACAAGGGAACAGACTTTGACAACAATTTTGTGTTGAGTCTGTTGACTGGTTTATCAGCTGAGGGAGACGACCTCCTCTCAGCATTAAGACAAACATTATTGTAACAAAGAATTTATGAGAACTGTATCTGAAGTCATTTGGAGCCAAGTGTCCACAGAAAGTATACATGAGTATATGATGACAGTTACAGTTAGGGCAGATGCTGACTTCTTGAGCTCTGGATAGAAATGATGTAGGAAAAAAGGGGGGGAAAAAAGCGATGTTATGCACATCCCCAGTTCTTCAATAATAATAAAAGTAATTATAATAATAACATGCCTGAAAGGTTTTCTAGCTGTTGGCTCTTCCTGCTTTTGTTAGACAAACAGAATCAGAACACATAGACAGGACAAGGTAAGGTCAGTAAGTCTGGTATTCAACTACCAGACATGACGTGCATTGCACTACATACACTGCACAGTGAATCTTGTACATCACAGCAGATTCTAACTCACCATCATCACCAGGGCCGTCTCCAGACTTCTTGGTACCCTTGGCAAAATTAGATTTTGATTTCTCATCAAATATTAATTCTTTCTTTCTCATTATTGATTTCTCTGAATTTGGGTGAAAACCTTTTAATGTAGTAAGTTGAGCCTTTTTTTGCTGATAAAACACATCAGGCACACATTACTTTTCCAAGCCAACTATTTGTATATGTCTTAACACGCATCTCGAGGGAATCTTTCAGGAAGCATTTCTGCCACAGTGAAGCTTTTAATGTTGGATTTCTGATGAGAATGAAGTATGGTTAAGCTTCTATCGCTGATGTACTGAACTGTCTCATATTGTAAGGTGTCCATATTATTTTGTCTACCTCAGAAGCCCTCCAAAGAACCAGTCGTTCTTGCATCTCATGTAGGGGTCGAGCTTATCCTGGTGAGGATTTTGGTTTTCTCACACACCAGATTCTCTCTGTATTCTCACACAAATTGCACACATATTGCAAATAATCGTATAACTTACATCAGTTATGAAACAAGAAGATAAATTGCATTTTGCAATAAGATGCATGTATGTAAATAGCCTACTTGTTAAAGCATAATCCTACTCGTTTAACGCTCATGTACTCATCATGCAGAGTAGTGGCATTGAATGCAGCTATCTGTGAGAAAATAAATCTAATGATGGATAAAAACTATATCAATAAAACACTGAAATTGATAGTGTTTGAATTTCGTCTCTATAAGTGTCAAGTGTCAAGTGTGAGTGCGAAGTTGAATGCATCCTGATTGGAAACAAACTGGCATGGTTCATCACAGCCCAGGAAGACACTGGGGGATTCAAACTGCCCAGAACATCACTGGTACCATCGACAGAGCATCAGCGACATCGGTGAAGTGAGACGTCTGCACAGAACCAGAAGGACGCTGAAAGATGACATCCACCCAGCCACAGTCTGTTCACCCCGCTGCCATTGGGAAAGATACGGAAGAAACTGCCGCAATGCCAGACTACCAAACTACAGAGCAGCAAGAACTGCATCTGCTTATTGTGATGGAAGTTATATTTTTGCTGCACATCTGCAGGATCACAGTTCATGAGCTGCAGATCACAGGGCTGAACATGAGATGTGCTGTCTGAGATAAACAGCTGCGCTACTTCTAAAATAAAATTTAAAAAAACAGTGCTAATGATCGAATAACTTCAAGGTGTGTGATGATTGAACACAACAGTTTGGCATGTTTCTGATTTTTGTTCTTTCACATTAACACTGATGATTTGTTCACTGATGTTTGAGAACATGTTTAAAGACATTTTAAGATACAGCAGCATCACTGACCGACTCTGCTGGCCCGGTAAGATAAACAGAAGTCGACCTTTTCAGGTCACAGCTGATAGACAGTCCTGGTTTATTTTGATGTATTTCTCAGTTCTGTATCTCAGAAGGGAAACAAATGGACCAGGAGCAGCTCTCAGCAGATCTGACACCGATAGCTTGATTATGAGAAATGTTACTGGACCTGCAAGTGACCTGGCTTTACAGTGAGGTCAGTGAAAATCCCCACTGCAAAACTCGAAAGCTTGCACTGAATATTTTCTTCTCTAATTTCTGGTAAGAATTTCTCTTTACACCTAAAATGAGGCACTGAGGTAAAAATTCAATTCAGTGAGGTAGAAACTTTAGACATCACATTTTCATTACAAACATAAAAGTACTTAATGGTTAGGGTTAGGATAAAAAAGTAAATTAAGTTATTTAAAAAAAGAACATATTTACCATTTTGTTTCAGAAAAATGCATTTTATAATACCTATAAAGAATGTTTTCACAAAATGAGCTTTTCTTATACTTTGAAACACAAATTTCCATTTCAGCAACACACTAAACTTTACAATTTTCTTCCTTTATATAATCTGAAGGTTTTTACATAGTGATCTGACAAACTCTGATTTATATCTTACATGTTAAATGGTTAAGACTGATCTTGAAGGTATTTTTATTCTTTCATTCATGGAGTGATATAAATAGATACCTACAACTCCCTCAGTGAAAACCTCGACTCCTTCAATGGAAAATGTTGAAGCTGGCTTTATCCAAACGTTCCACACCTGGAGGAGAAGAACAGCGACATCGGAATGCTGTTTGTTGACTTCAGCTTATGGAATATTATAAATCACAACTCTAAGGATGAAAGTGTGGAGTTCAGCCCTCGTGTCGCCCACCTCAAGGCCTTTTAGACTGAAGTTTCTTGTGCTCACTGTCTGCAGTCACTTGGGATGCGTGCAGCGTTCAGCCATTGCAGGCTGATTAATGCCAGCAAGCAGGCAGAAATACCCTCTCAGTCTTTCATTGCTTCGTTGCGTCTTCGTGGGTTTTCTGGGAGGGGAGGGACAAACATTTTAACCTGCACAAAATGAGCGTAAGAAATGGAGGGCACAGGGTTGTTCACACAAAGTCAAGGTCTGTTCGGACTCAAGTGCCCTTAACAGAAGCCATTTCCCCTTTATGGATAATTGTGTTTTGGGCTGTTCAGGATTTTATCTCTCTGACGTCAATCTGCACCCTGCCTTCATCCACTTATTCGACCTCCACCTCACCTCTGCCTCGTTGTATCTTCATTATTCAGTGTCTCTTTTTTATATATATAAACCCCACACATGACCTCTTCTTTTCCCAGATGAATCATTAAAAAAACAACTTCCCGTTGTTGGCTTTTCCTTTCTTTACATACTTTTTGTTCCATCCTGTTATTTTTTTGCTACTCAATATGCAGCCGCTGGGACAAATTAGTTCAAGTACCAGAAGTCAATGAAAAAAAAATAGACCTCTGAGTATCTGCTGGGAAGAGATAAAGGTTTTTCTTCGCTCGTTTCTCACGAGGCAGTGATCAAGATGATTTGCATCCTTTGCTGAAAGACCCATATGTTTTAATGTCTGTGTGCTATATGTGGAGCTGTCGGTCATCAGTGGGAAAGGCAATGTTCTTTTTATGACGTTGCTGATAGAAATTGGCAAATTATGTCAGGAAATCGATCAGAACTTTATCATGAAAATGTCAAATGCTTACGCTTGATTGGCTGGTGAGAATGAATGGGCCTTTAAATGAATAGCTTCATTGTTTAACAGCCAAAAACAATTTAAATTACAACTACGACTACAAATGAATTAAAGTTAGGTCTATGGAGATCCATATGGCACATCAAATAATAAAACTGACTGTTGTTTGTGAGTGTTTCTTGGGGAAACAACCTTTGAGCTGTAGACTGAATGCTTTCTAGCTACTGAATCTAAGTTGGCAGCAGTCACCTATAGTATGCCTTGGATGCTATACAGCCTTAACTTACTTAATTACCTTAATGTGCATGACCTATTAACTATTGAACACATTGAAATATTTCAACATATAATAAAAAAAAAAAAAAGCTACATACTTGCTTGAATGTATGGAGGGGAAAGCCGGCTGGTGATGAGTACAAGAGCACAGGAGGGAAATAGAGCAAAAGACACAACAAAAACCCATAAAACATGTCAAACACAAACAGAACGAAAGTCAGATGAGAGGAACACGAAAGGAAAACCATTTAAAATGCAGTGTATTTCTGAAACAGTTTTTCTTTTTAAACACAGCTGTTTGCAGGATGCATGGAGATGAGGGAGACGATCCAAGACTGATAAATATTATGACACTGGTGACCAATCCAAACCAGACACCTGCATTAAGAAAGACTATAGACATCTATAGGATGGGAAATAGCCAGAAAAATAAATTGGATCTGGATATTTCCCAGTGGTTCTGCATCTCCAAGCTCTCCTCCTGACATAAAATCCTTACATCAGGGATGCCAGCATTCCATAATTTTGCAGATATTCAATATGCCGACATGTTCCAACTAATTATGGCTCACGCTACATGCATGTATATTTTTCCACCTAATTACAAAAAGCATCAAGTTTCTCCTGTGGAAGTGTTAACATATTATTATACACTGTCTTATTGCAAGGGCAGATGCAGACCAACGCTTTTCAAAATGTTCAGTTTGACTCAGAATCAGTTAGGCGACGGTTTGGGTCATGGTTGCATAAGCGTCGTCTTAACAGCTTGTAATTTGAGGCCAGTGAGGATATTTCTTTTTAAAGTCTTTATCAGACAAAATAGATGACTTGTCAATATTATCATGCATTTCTACTTTAGATCCCTCTGACCCCAAGGCCCTCTGTTAAGCACCATCCTGAGAAATGGCTGTAATTGTCAGTTTATTGCTTGGTTATATCGTGTAAGAGCATTGCAGTCTCCAAGGACCGTCGACTCAGACCTCAGACTTTTTGTCTTGTTACCATATTGATTCTCACCCGAGACAGGTAGTCCTTAAAATCACTCAATTTCCTGTGCAAAAAATGTCAAAATCTTGCAGTTCAACCGGCAGAATGTCTGCAGGGATATTTTTAGATATGTCACAGCTCTCAAGGATTCCTGAGCTCAGAGTTGAAATATATAATGATGACATCCTGGGAAAGATACAATTGCCGTGGAGGCATTTGAATGCTGATGTGTTTGCACATCTGCTTAGGCTGTGTCACGGTGAATGACGACACTGCCTTCCTCACACCTGACATTCTCTGCACTAAACATTTGCCGAGACCTGTGGCTATTCATCAGCTTGTCAGCAACAGCAGACATACATCATTCACGTTCACTCTGTGTGTCTGTCTTTCTCCCTCTCTCACACACACACACACACACACGCACACACGCACACACACACACACACACACACACACAGGACATGGGGGTACTAAGGAGGTCCCCTTGAGGCTGACACCTTTCCTGGGCTCTGGGGAGATTGCATGGGTACGTGTAAAGGATGAGGCCACAGACCGTCTCTGTGTTGCTGTTTTCATTTCCTCCAACCACAGTTGCACCGTGTTCCATATTCTAACAGGAAATGTATGAAAGTAAGGGGGAAAATGCTGATGCCAGTGAATGGCCTATTTCAGGTTTGAGTGGAAGCACTAAAGCTTGGCTGGCTCTGGATACGCATTATTCATTCTTCATGTTATTTTAATTCTATCACAAAAAAGATCTCAGTCAGCCTGGGAGTAAAGGGCTAATTTGTCGCTGGCTTCAGAGGCAAAGAAGCAACTGGAGCAAGTAACCTAAAAAGAGGAAGTTTGAATTATGAAACAGAGTATCTATAACTAGTAAATGAGCTCATTAATATTAATAATTTTATATAAATGAGTGAATATACTGCAGTAGTGCAATGACTGTCCACAGACCTTATAGCGAAAATGTAATCAGTATTTTTGTAACCAAACTGTTACTTATGATTGGTATGTTCTGTTTTGCTTCATGCTGTCCACATCACTTTACTATTTCAACTATACTTTGTGTCGAAAAGGCGAGGTATTTTAAAGGGCGTTCCAATAGCTGAGGGGTTTGAGGCACTGAAGATGTGATTGCAATGTCTACGGCTTGAGATGTGACTGAAAGCTCCAGAGGAAATCTTTCACCTTTAGATAAGAATGATTTGATAATATTTAATCCTCTTGGCCACATCACTCATTGCCTGTGGGAGATGTGGTTAAAAATGAAGTATTCCTATTTCTGTTCAATTCAAAGAACTTTGTACAACTTATGGTAATACTGAAAAAGCAATAAAAACAAAAAACAACCTAGAATACAGAACAATATATAAAAAAAGATAGTTCTAAGAACACAAATGCCACTGTTATTACTATCATTATTATTATTATTATTATTATTATTATTATTATTATTATTATTATTATTAAAATTGTAATTAAGACAATTAAAGGCGCACTATGTAGTTTTGAAGAAGAATTCAAACAATGAACTTTAATAGTTACAACACTGATAGTTTAATATAAACTTCTTCCATGAGTGAATAAACAAGATGGAAAATAAGGTCTCAGAGCACTGTTTGAAGCTAGAAAGAAGGCAGGGTCCGCCACATATAAACACAGGCATGCAGTATGAGACTGTGTTGTGCTTTAAAGTCAGTTTGTTTATTCAGTTTATTCGGTCAAGAAAAATTATGACATTCTTTCTCTTTGCATTAACATTTCTTGCTCCTTATGAACAATAACATTACAAGACAAAACCCCAAAAAGTAAATGAGGAAAATTGATAAGCACAGAAATCAAGAAAGAAAGAAACTTAAATAAGAAACTGTCATACAGAAATACTAACCAATGATTTTGTCCACAATATTCCTTCAGAAGGGTGCGTGTCTTCGTCATCTTAGGGACAGATACAAAGACATTGTGGTTCCATAAATTAAGAACAAAAATAAATGAGAGACAACTAAGAAATGGAAACAAATGAGAAACTGGCTCCTTTAAGCAGAAGAAGCACGTCTATTTAGGACTATATTACATATTAATTACATTTTTAATGATTTTTGCACAGTTTTGCTGGAAGCCAAAACATCTCTTGAGTTGTATCCAAATATTTATTTTAATATTCGGGACACGAGTCAAACACTAGACATAATTCAAAGTATATCTGATACCTCATGATAACAGAGCATATTGCTTTTTCTGCTGCGCTGCTGATGAGAGGTTGTCCTTACCCACAATGCACTGCGAAATAGCCACGTAAACGAATCATCCCGCTGTCTGTGATTCTCTAGCTGCCACTCTCTGCTCCCTGCACTTTCATACCTGCATATCACAGATGTCCACATGATGCTGAACTCGTTCACCAGGTATTAAACACCCAACTTAGTATCTCAACTTGTTGGACATTTGTGCTTTGTTTTGGTTTTGTTAGACCTCTGCCCTGCTGTGGGTGTACAAACTAGTTAGCTCTTAGCTCATTAGCCTGCTAACGTTAGCACGAAGGAAATGTCAGTGGACAAGCTACTGTAGTTAGCTGCTAATGGCGGCTAGCTGGCTAATCTAGGCTGGTGCGGCTCGTTTTCTGACGTTAGCTCTCCTATTTTTCCAAACCGACCACATACATAATAAATAGAGAAAAAACAATAGACAGAAGTTGTTAAACAGGAAGCCTGAAACGTTTCAAGCGAGTTTTATGTTGGCAGCGTTAAATGGACCCCCTCACCTCCTAGCTTCTGACTAACTGCTGCTAAGGATTAGCTAGCTAGCATAAACGTCAAAACCCCGTTGCGAACTCTTGAAGGCTGTTGTTTTAGTGAATGAAGACAGGTGACGTTAGTGGTTTTTGGCTCTCCAGTTCATGTTGTAGCTGGTAAATGTTTTCCACGACTTCGGTGAAAGCATGTAAAATGAATGTAGGCTTCCTCTGAACATCCCTGTATTCAGTCTGTGGAGCTGTCCATGGTTCTAACAACCGACCAGACACCCACCGACAGGTTGTGGTCGTTACTGAGAGCAGCAGAGGCTCTTAAACATTTTAATTGTGCCACCAAAACTGAATTGTAGTGTGCAACCCAAGCTCATGCATGCATGATGAGCCAACACAATTTCTTTGGCTCTGACAGTAAACTGTCAGAAAAGATATAAACTTGAATTAAACTCACATATTTATTTAACTTTAGCACATTCAGATTCCATAAACCTTGTCTGAAATATTCATCTAACATTACACAGTAATGACTGAGCTTGATATCTAACCAACTACAAGAGAGAATGTACACACTGTTCTGCAGTCGTGGAGATACCTCTTGGGAAAACAACACTAAATGTTCTCCACTGTCAAAACGATTTATTTAGACGAGCTTTGTTCTGGATGAACTTTTTACTTATTCACAAAACATACCGTGAATACTCCTTACTAGTTGTAATTGCTGTGTCAATACCAATAAATGTGTCCGTCTTTTTGTTTACATACAGTAAGTACTGACTGCGGCTTGGGGATAACGATGGTGCTTGCTTGTACACGGTTTGACTTGCGCTGTGCACCAGCATCACTCACTTCATAGCCAGCTTTCATTGGGATTTCCTGAGGGTTGACTGAAATGCTTTTTCAAGGGCTGATACCCATTATTATTCATCCAGGAGACAGATAACTGATAATTGAAACTGATGTGTTTACAGGAAAAATAAAAATTTCATTCTCAAAATTGAGAATAGCCATTTATGGAATGTAACCAACTACAATTTACTCAAGTATCATAGTTATATATAATTTTGAGTTACTCTCCATTGTCTGCTTCTTCATGCTTTCACTCAACTCCATTTATTTGATCCTTTTAGTTACTCGGCTATTACAGATGACATCAGGAAGTATTGTGGACACTGAGACCACAGATTGGTGATCACTAACAGAGAAATTATGCTGCATCACAGCCAAAATACCATACATTTTAAATATATTGATTTTATCAGCAATCAGACACAAAACAAAATACAGATAATCCAAGAAACGTTGAATATCGGCCCAAAATTATCCGGATATATAATTGGTCTACCTCTAATCTAGAGGAAGTGTCAGTTTGACAGGAACTGATAGTATTGCAAGAAGCAGGGAGGGTACATTTGTGGAAGCCATGATAGTACACAGCACTTAATACAGCAAAATAAGCAGTATCTAAGTGCCACCCCCTTCATTTTTCAGTTTCTCATAAAACAAGAGATTATAAATGTGTAATATTTCTGACTTTGAAAAACAAAATGTGTGTTTCGTTTGACTCCTGTAGGCTAGCTTCTTGAAGGTGAAAAGGGGAAAATTAATGCTGTCAACAAGAACTGAAACTTAAGATTAAACATTGTTAAAGACTCTGCTACTCATTGATCTCAAACTGATCAGCCACAACATTAAAAGACCCACAGGTGAAATGAGTAGTGTTACTTCATTATAATGCTATATTCTTCTGGGAAACCTCTGGTCCTTGCCTTCATGTAAATGTCTCTTGACATGTACCACCCAGCCCAAACAAACACTGCTGCAAACTAAGGTCTACCCTTTATGACAAGGAACTCTCCGATAGTAGAAGTATGAGAGCCAAAGGCGTAAGCGTGGCCTCCAATTTCCCAATCCAAGGTGTGGCCTCCATGGACCAGACTTGTTTCAGGAACTTCCCATGGATGCTTGATTTGTAGGCTAGGTCGAGACTTTATTTATTCCTGAGCAGATTCAGTGGTGTGGCAAGGCGAGGTGTCCCTCTAGGGAGGCCACTGTCATGACGGGTGTACATGGTCAGCAATGGTATTTGGGTGGGCGGTGCGTGTGGCATCCACACAAATGCCAGGATCAAGGTTTTCCCAGCAGAACACTAGCTGTAGCTCTGATGTCACGTAGAAACAGCATTGTCAGATCTCTTGCGATGGACACATTCCTGCTGTCACATGATAAATATCGCCACATCGCTGAATCCTACAATATTGACTAAATTGAGAGCCATGTATTGGACAACAGCATTAGATACATGTGCACAATAAATTGTTTTTTTTCGCCTTTGCTCCATCTGTTTCCAGGGCTTCAGTGAGTTTACTAGAGCTGTAAGATGTCGATGGTGTTGTTCGCCTCAGTGGTTCGGGTCGGGGATGGCCTGCCTCTCTCTGCATCCACAGACTATGAGCAGGACAAAGAGCTTCAGGAAACCAAGAAGCACCTCAAAGGTCTCTCCAAGAAACTCAGCCAGTTCCCCGACCGCTGCACACTCAAGACTGGACCATATAATGTCAAGTAAGTCATTTGGGATCTTTATTTTAAATTCCCAAAGCCAATAAAACATGTACATCCAGTTATGATACTCTGTAAGATAACTGTACTTGCCTGATAAGAGAAGTATTTGTAAGACTGGGTTCATTCACTTAACATATTTTATATTCCTGGTTTAAAATAAAGTTTAGAGATCTAACTTTGGTGTCTTGGAGAATATTAATTCATTGATCCCCGAGGGTGATTAAACAGCCCACTGCTGACTGTTTTCCTGCCCTCCTCTTGACCCCTCTGTTAGTACTTTGATGGAAAAATGCTTTTTAATTTGAATGATTTGACAGCTGGGACCTCATTTAAGATGTCAAAATGCTTCTAAAAGCCCCACTGGTGCTTAGGGAAATGCTTTGAAACTTGCTCATGCACAGTTTAAGAGCTAATTAGTCTTACTAAGACAGAGAACATGAGCTCAAAAGAAACTCTGAGAATTGGCCATTAACAAGCCTGCTATACCTTTCACCAACCAGTCTCTTCTGATAAGAGTCGCTTTAATCAAGGAGTCTGAAGCATCTGACGATGAGAAGGTCAGATGAAAGTGAAGGTCAGACGGAGGCAGGTAGTGGTTAAAGTCACAGGTTAATCTGTTCTCTGATAGTGTAGACTTTTTTGAGGCTCTTGATATCTGTTTTACTTCTATGCCATGAGAGCTGGAGAAGATTCCTTGTATCATTTTGCTTAAAAAAATAACTCTGTGGTAAACAGTAATGTTGATAGCTGACTTTATGTGGACATTTACAGGGATTTAAAATATATTGTAGGTGATAGCATTTAGGGACTTTGCAGTAACCTTAATATAACCTGTATACTGCAGTCTTTTGATTAACAGTTTTAACATATTGATGCTGTAAGTCAAATTCATATGTCAGCAGTTAAACCTGAGGACCAGCCATTGACTGTATAAAATATGGACAGACCTTCCTGCTTCAATCTGCATTGTTTCCGATGGCCAGCAGGGGGCAACTCAACTGGTTGCAAAAAGTAGTCAGATTGTGTGAAAGGTTATGAGAAAATGACCCTACTATTTACCTGATGGATTTAAATAGTTTCTTCACAAATTTATGGTCTCAGTTGCTGGTTTCAAATCTTCGATGCAGCATGATGTTGTACTTTTATAGATTATGGTCCTGTTCAGAGTACAACAGACAATAAAGCAGGATATTATTTAGGGCGTGGCCACCTTCTGATTAAGTTACTACCATGTTGTGTCCTCTGGTTCTCCCAGATACTAGTCAGGATATCCTCCCCAGCTCCAAAAAAACAAAATGTTCTTGATGCCAAAAAGCAATGGGTGTTGTCACCATGGATTTATGCTTGGGACCAACTTTATTTTGTCTTTAACTCAACAGTGAGTTTATGACATTTTTTCTACTCCAGTATCAGAAAAATATCATTAGGACTGCGGTCTGTGCAGTCAAGACAAAGATAATCGGATGCAAATTTTTCCACAAGTAGGATGTCAGATGTGATGTGCACTAGTCAAAGCAGACCTTTTTTTTTTTTTTTTAAAGATTCCGATTAAATTCAGAATCCAATTAAAGTTTTTTGTAGTCGGTATTCAACCTCTGCATTGTCAGGTCCCTGCCTGCACCAGTGAGCCACTACTGCCCTGTATCTATTGTAGATTCTGCGGTCTTCAGACTCAATGGTTGTTCCACCCTGCAGGTGTAAAAATAAAGTAGACTGTGCCTTTCAAGTCGTGGCTCCTAATTGTAGAAAGTTGTTCCCTGTGGACCCTTGAAATCATCTGTTTTTTTTGTATTTTATTGTGAAACACTTTTTTGAATGTCAGGAATGAAAACTGCTTTAAAAATTAACATACCGGTACTTAATTTAGTAGCTGTAACATTTCTGATACACTTAGATCAGGATTAAATACACCAAGTAGATGTGTAGTAGGTGTATACTGATTGCCTAACTGTACTGACTCCTTTTGATATTTATTTATTAAATGGTTGCTTGATTTCTGCAGGTACACAGTGACATGCTAATGTCAGATTCAACCTAATCCTTTAGATATCTTCTATACTATGCAATGCTTTTAATGTTTTGTGCAGCCTCATGGTAATCATCACATCAGTCTGTACTATTTGTTGACATTTATGTTCCACATCAATTTAGATGTTGCTTTGATAACCGGATTTCCCCCCAGTTGTGCTCTTAACAATTCAGATAATGAAGAAGTCTTTGTATCTGGGGAATTTAATTTGTGCTCTGTGTATCAATTAACACTACAGGGCCAAAAGACAGAGTGTCTGCCGAAGTGCATATGAATGTGGATGTGGAATTGTGTTTAATGAGCTGTGAACGTGTACATTTTAGGCTCAAATGTGCTGAAATAGTGTTTGTACAGTGTTTAAAGCAGCAGCCTGCAGAATCAGAAATGCCATTATGTTTTTCCCCCTATAATCTGCACTGTAGTTAGCTTGGTGTCCTAATTACAGTGTTCCATAGTTTCTGTCAAGAGAAAAGAGTGTAGTGTGTATAAAGCAATAATGTGTGTGTGTGTGTGTGTGTGTGTGTGTGTGTGTGTGTGTGTGTGTGTGTATTAGCTTCACAAGCTCACTGGGTGTTGGATACCTGATGGTGTGCACTGCAAACTACCCCAATGTGCTGGCCTTCTGCTTCCTGGACGAGCTGCAGAAGGAGTTTATCGTCACCTATGACACCAAACGAATTAGCAGCGCCGTGCGTCCGTACTCCTTCATTGAATTTGGTGAGCTCCATGGAGTTTTATAGAATGTGTCAGCTGTCTAATGGTGAATGAATTCAGCTCAGATTCAAAGAGTGTCTTGGTTCATCAATGATTTGGTGGAAAGATAGGTTGTGAAAGAAGAAGTATTACAGATTTCTCCTACATAATGATTACTTTTCCAGAATATCTTTTGTTCGGCTAAATACAAAACACATCTGAGGTAAATGTGAAAAAGGTGGGTTTAGAGAAAGTAATGGTGCCAAAACTTGATTAAGCAATATTGTGATTATATAACTTAACAACGAAATAAGAGACATAATCAAACTGTATTCATGTTGTAGGGCAGTTAACTCTCAAAATACATGAACTTTTTCAAAAGTGTTATCTCCTTTTCCATGGAAATACATGGGTTCTGACTAATCGGAAAACAGCCAGTTATGTTGGTAGATCCCTGTTTCTGATGAAACCTCGTTTACTACTCCAGCAGACATTCCAACCCGTAGTAACAACCAGCAGCAGAGACCATTTCTAGTCGCTGTTGAATCAGCCTTGAGCTGATGTTATTGTTTTCTGGATATCTTTGCCAAACTGAATAAATATCACACATTTAAACACAAAAACTACTTAGCTAGCTCAGTCTTCTTACAGTAGCTTGTAGCACTGTACAGAATGCCTGCCCTGCTCACTAGAACATAGGGGTGGGCAAAAATATCAGTTCATCAATGCATTGCAATTTTTTCCCAATTCAGTATCGATTCATAAAATCCTCTGAATCGATTCAGACGAGCAGTGGCTGCCGACCACCCGCTGTTCCTCACAGGATGCCTCTCGGTCCCCGCCTCCAGCAGCTGGAAGCGCCTCGCCCGCGACCTCACTCAAGGGTCAGAGGGTGATGCGCCATGGAAACACCGTTGGAGCTGCGGAGGCGGGTAGCCGAAGTCTGACGCACCGCTCTTTTGGAGACTGTAAACTCCCAGCGCAGCCGGTCTCACCCTGACCGCTGCACTCTGCACCCGCGGTTAGCACTCTCCTCTGGGGAGAGAGGGGGGTTCAATGTCAGCGCTTTACCCCCTTGCGTCTAACCATAGGGAAGAGGGACCACGGTTATGTCTATGTTCATGTAAGACAAAAATGTACCATGCAGTCCCAGAAACAATGGCACTTTCATAGCTTAACTATGGTTACACTGTTTTATAACTAAACACATTGAGTACCTTTGTTTACATTTCAATTCAAACTTGAACTTCCTTGAGCAAAAAGTTATAATTTAAGATTGCTTTTTTTAATTAAAAAATTATCAACAGTATCGATATCAAAGCATTTAAGTGAATCAAATCGATATTGAATTGAATTGCGACCTAAAGAATCAAAATCAAATCATGAGGTTCTTAACAATACCCAGCCCTACTTGAAAAGCTTTAGAGCAGCCATGTCCAAACTATTCCACAAAGGGCTGATGTGGCTGCAGGTTTTCTTTTCAACCAAGCAGCAGCACATCAGACCTGACTCATTTAATCAACTGGTCTCAGTCTTCAGAAAGCTCATTGGTCAAACCGTGTGCTCTTGACTGGATGGAACAAAAACCTGCAGCCACATGGCCCTTTGTGGAACAGTTTGGACATGCCTGCTTTAGAGGATGTCGTCGCATATGACATCTAGGCTGAACAGTTTCTGTGTTATCCAAACATTTTCAATTACTCATAGCGTTAAATCACCTGACAGTCAAAATGTTTGGGAAAAAGATAAATATAATAATTTCCAAAACACATAACATGTTTATATCTAACAAAGTATTCTTTAATCCAAATTAGTTGGCGTTTAGACTTTAAAAAAACATTTTCACTTTGTTCAGGAAACTATTACACATTTTTATATATATATATATATATATATATATATATATATATACACACACACACACACATTTCAGGGATAATTGAGAGTGTCAAATATTAAAATTGCTTCCATGCAAATGGGTATTTATGCGTGTATTAACCACCTTGTTGTTGTGCTCGCTGTCATCCATCAGACACCTTCATCCAGAAGACTAAACAGCGCTACAACAGCCCACGTTCCCTGTCCACCAAGATCAACTTGGCTGACATGCAGACAGAGATCAAGCTGCGACCGCCCTACCAGCTCTCCCCTGAGGACCTGCGGGCTATCAATGGATTCTCAGTGCACACGGCCTCTAAATACAAGGGCATAGGTAGAACAGAACCTACGCTTACACACATGTATAGATCTATACACACCCCACCACCCATGAAAGAGGTTTGATATAGTAATAGACTAGCTGCTTAAGTTCCCTTCTGGGGATCAATAGTGTTATCTTATCTTATCTTACTCATTACTTGGCACTGGCAGCACTGGCAGCACTGGTCTTTGTAACACAATGACATACAAAGGTCACTGGTAATTATTTCAGAATACTGGATTCCATACTACACCTGTATAGGGGCATTACTGGAAGCAATGTTGCACCTGTCACATTATTCATATCACTTTTTGAGCTGTTTGGTTTTTCACCATTTTATCTCAAAGCTGTAGACACTCACATGTGCTTGTTATAATGTTCAGAGGAGCAGGACAGTGCTAAAGTGCAGTCCCATCTGTGCCTTTTTGGGGGTGTTTGTTATGTCAACTGAAGTGCATCAACCTTTTTTAATTGCACCTGAGGAATTGAATTTTGTTCATTATTTTAGTATCACATGAAAGACTATCTGTGAATATTAGAGTCTCGACTAGAATACTAATACTTACTAAAATGTAAAATGTTAGAATCTATGTTTCTGCATGTTTCCTTATCAATACTTCCATCTGATTCAACACACATTTGATCATCATTGAGGAGAGGTGCAAGGAAGTAGCTCATCAGCAAGGTTCTCCAAAGGCACCCGAACAGCTGTCGTTATGCTCAGTTTTGGCTATTTATAGCACTCACACCACTAACTCATCACATCATCATCTCATGATTGGAATGTCACAGTCGTCAATTTTAAACACCCCAAAGATAATCATTGGTTGATATAGAGCTCAAATTCAACAAGACTTTGCTGCGCACTTGGGTTAAGGATTAATGATAAGATCACATCTCTTACGTACATTCTATGTCACCCACTTCTCTCTCAACTATTACACTTTGTCTGAATTATAAACACTGTACATATTGTTTGTACTTCTGGCCCCAGGTGTTTTTGAGTTTCAACCTTAGATGTACTGTATGGTGGTCAGATAGCACAGTCGAACAGCTCCACTGAAACAACCCTCCTGTACGCACCGTCACACCTCAGCTGCCCCAAGCTAAGTGATGCCAACTTGGGTCACTTAGAGCTGTTGTGTTCCCCCTGACATCCTCTTCAGGGCAGCTCTCCACGCTATGTTCACTCTCCCTTGGTTGCCCCGGCCAGTCTCAGTTTTCTGAGAACATAAATCATTTTGTCCTGAGGGATGAAGTATGCTAATCTGATGACGGTGATGTGTCAATCCTGTTACTGTGCCAGAATGTTTTGGAAGACAGAGGACTTTAAATAGTATATGCTCATCTTTGTTTCAGAATGTATCCCTTTATCCTGTAGCTAATAGTTTTGATTACATGTTTTGTTATGCCCCTCGTAATGCATATTTTTTTTACTTTTACAGTTAACCTGTCAAAGCTGTGCAATTTGAGTCTGTTATACCCTGTGGTTTCTCTCGTCCAGCTCCCACACAGATGTTGGAGCCAGTCACTCTCTCAGGCATCGTGTCCTGTGTGCTCAGTGTCCTCTGTGGCGGCCTAAACCTGCTGCGAGGAGTCCACGCAATAGAGAGCATACTGCAGGTGAGGTCATAACAGAGATGACATCCAAACACATTCAGATTCTCTTAAAGGAAAAATCTGGTTTCACACAACCAGAGTCTTATTTTCATGATTTTGTCTCTCTGTTCTTTTGTTAATCACACACTTAAGTTATTTCCTTAGGTCCACTGTGACATTGCTAAAAAGAAGTCAGACAGGGCAAGGAAGGCAATATGTCACATTGACAGACAGGCTTTAAGCTTATTTCCAGATCCACCGTTTTCTTACACAATGAGGAATTATTACTGACTTCATGCAGGGGCTTTGTTTTTGGAACAATATCATGCAATCTGATTAAGTTATACAAGTCATAAGAGTTACATAAGATCTATAAATTAATGAAAAATGCCAAAACATGAGCCAAGATGTCATGAACCTGAATCTTCCTCCAGAAAAGTTTAAGAATTCATTCAACTTTGGTGCATAACAGTGTCAGTCTGCCATGAGCCATCCATTATGTTCCCTGAAACTAAATGTCAAATCATAAAATAGATCAGGCTGAATGGAAAAAATGAAATATTGGAGCCTGTGAATTTTCTTGTCATATTAGTTTCATGATGCTTTGTCTAGACAAGATCACTAAAAAGCCTTTTTCTTCCTGTCTGCAGAATGACGATGAAGACTTTAATTATGTGATTGCCTTCTTCCTCGGCACAGCAGCCTGTCTGTATCAGGTAAGTGATAGTCTGCGGTAAGAGCAGCCCGTCACTGGCTGACTGGCTGACTAACAGCCCTGCACTTTACAGCTCAGCAGCTTGTCAGCTAGACTAACATTAGCAAAAGCTCAGTGCCTTTTACCCCCACTACCTTCTCTAAAACATTTTCATCAGCTCCTTTTGTGCAGCTCCTGATACTAAATGGAGCACCACAAATTGGGAGACTGATGGGGGGAACAAAGTTATCAGACAGGATTTCTTACTTGCTGAGCAGACTTATTGTCCCATGAAGGACATTAATGATGAAAACATGTCACTAGTCAATGTCACTCACACAATGTGCAGCATTCAAATTCTCCTCTGTCCTTCTCCTTGCAGTGCTACCTGTTTGCCTACTACTCTGTGTGGAGGAACAGTAAGTCCTTCCTGGCATTTGCACTCATCTGCCTGTCCAACATGTATCTGTATGAACTGAGAAACATGTGGCAGATCCTCTTCCACGTGGCAGTCGGGGCCTTCATGACCCTGCAGATCAGACTGAGGCAACCGCTGGGAAAAGCACCAGACTACAATGTCTGACAAAAACTTAAAACACAAAGGACTATTGGACCTTCAGTCAGATGTCTCGCACGTGCCCTGAAAATGCAGCAGAGATGGCCCTGACTAACCTGAGGACAAAGTGGAAACAAAAGAAATACAATCCTCCGTGATCAGACAGAGAAAACCAAAATTTTAGCAGCACCACATCAGTCCTGTTCACTCCATCCCATCACCAGTGGGCAGTGACAGATCTGAGTGAGGACTTAGAGGAAACTCTGACGCAGCTCTAATCATTTATGGAGCTTAATGGATTGATTTTGAGAGTTGTTTACTCCCCACCATTGTCTGATTAAGACATTTACTTTTACTTGCTTTAAAAACAGCCACAGTTTAGGTCAGAGTCCTGCATACGTGCAGTTTTTCAAACCGATACTCTTCCTGAACCTGCAAAGCTACAGTTAATATCAGACAGTACCTGTTATGTATAACACAATCCCTCTTTAAAACAAATATGTAGGCTGTTGATTTCTGTTTAAAAAATCCAGTTGTTACTGGGATTGTATCATAAAAACACGATACCTTCCAAATGAACATTTTTACCCTTACTACTCAATACCCTTGAGTAATATTAACACCTCTGCGCATTTAAGAAGCTGAGTCAATGGAGCACATAGTTATATAGAAAATAATGGATGCAGTATATTTTGCCCTTAAAAGTTTTACCAAAATTTGATGACATTCATGATTTTAGTGATTGACTTTAATATCATATTATATTATATTCAATAATATACAGTCGTCTTCAATAGTAGAGCTTCAGACAAATTTCTGTTTATACCCAAAGATTATTGCGGTTCAAGACTGAGACTTCTGTTGTTGAGCTCAGCCAGCAACCCATAGCCCATATTCACACCACGGCTATTTTTTTCTCTGGCGTCATGCTCGGGGTGGGAAATTAAAATTTCCTGTTGCTGTGCACTTACATTGATGTTATTAATATATATTACACATTAACTGCTTTGTGATTGATAAGACACTCAAAAACTATATGGTGAGAATCTGGAGGTACCTGGGCCATATTTCAAGGTAAAACAAAATATTTGATAACCCATTAGCCTTCAACTACTTCCTAGATGGCATAGATGTTAAGTTACATCCAGTGTGTGTCACTTCCAGGCCAATGTGGCTGCTCTGACCTGTCAGCATGGACTGTTAGCTAGGAAGTGGTTGAAGACCACTGTAGCTATTGTCTAATGTCAGCTATTGGGTTGTAAAATAAGTGGTTTTAACCTTAAATCATGACCTGATGTCCCTTCAAATTTTAAAAAGTCTCTTTTTAACTGATCAACCAGGAAGCAGTGACATTCTGACAATTTTTCAGATTCACTTCGTTTTCATGGCTGCCTGAAACACCGTACTGCCACATTTGAGTTTCAGACCCTGAGTGTGACATCAGGGGAAATTGGCCACAATTGTGAATGTGGTCTGTGTTAGCTTTGCTGAAGGCAAGACTAAACCGATATTTGCCAGGATACAGCTAAATGGAATATAATTACTATTAAAACATGTGTAACATAATAATTAACTGTTAGGACTGATAAAGTTACTGATAAAGGAAGATGAAAAAAACAAGATTGGCAGATGGGGTATTAGTTTCAGTTTTTCGTTCACCCGATCACATCCAGTTTTCTTCCGTGCGCTTTTTTAAAAAGTTGTAGCTGATAGATGCATGTTTTGCACCCGGGTCCATGTGTTGCTGACCAGGTGCAGGTCTCTGGTTTAGGTCTTTGTTTAAAACTATGCAATGCTGCCTGGTGTGTGTGGCTCTTGTTTCAGATTTGGTGTACTCTGTTTTCAGGAGCCAGTGATTGTCAAATATTTGTCATTTTGTAGACAGTTAATTTTGCTATTTATTTACTGACTGATTGTTCCGTGGAATGCGGTCAATGAAGATTTATATAGGTTTTATTGGTTTCATTTGTTGTTTTATGATTGCTCCATTTCCTTTAGACGCAGGCTGCCGTCTGGTTGTCACAAAGTAACTCCTGCTCCAGGAAACACAAACAGCCTGTTAGCATTCATACCCGACTTGCTCGCCCACACAGCCTCAAGCATATGCCAGTGTCAAGTGACTATGTTAATAAACAGGTCTGTGTTGGCAGCCGTAAAGATGCGTAGCTGTGTTGTCGATGCCAGAGGCAGCTCGCATCATCTGAGCAGCCTCTGGCGTGCTTTTCCTCCCACCGAGCACCTCGGTTCAGACATGTTTGCGCCTGCCACTTACGAAGACGAAAACTCAAGTCTATCACCTTCTGCCTTTGTGATAGATATCAGCACAGTGCTCACATTCAGCATAATTACAGTCAGGAGATGCCACATTCACCGTTATTAGGCAGTGTGAGATTTGTTCAGGGAACTATGGGAACATTGTCTGCCTTCCTGCACCATCCTGACAAACAATAGCAAACAAATGAAGAAGGGTTCAGAATTGAGTCATACGCCTTTATTATTCATTGTTTATGAGTAGTTCAACAGTTGTGCCAAGATTGTCATGCCATATATAAAAAAAATTCTCTTCTGTCTCTCACTGGAAGAAGTTTAAAGTGAAAATGAAATGGAGCAAAGGCACTCAGCTCCACTCTGCATCCAGCTGGCATCTGCACTACAGATCTGTCGGGGGACCGCTGCAACACTTCAGCATCATATGATTCATCGTCGCCTGCTCTGAATGTTCAGTGCTTTCCAACAGCGGTACCACACCTACATGAGCTAATCGCTCTGTTCGTAATGTGTCTGGGATCTGAACTGAGCTCCATTGGCTTAGATTGTTTGTGCTCACATTCTCCTCTTCCACAACATTTACAGTAAATGTGCAGTGTGGCTGTGTTGTGTAAAATAAGAACAGAGGAATTCAAGGCGTTTTGTACTGGGTTAACCAAGTATGGAAAATGAATGTGAGCATTTTCAGACCATTAAAACTTGGAAACGAACTGCTGAAAACTTCTCGTTCTGTGGTGTTGTACAAATCTTTCACATTTTAAACTTTTATTTTACATGTAGTGTCATATTATCCCTTAAAAGTCCCTCTGCCAGGATTAGAATTCTAATTATTATGAAATGAAAATGATACCTAATAAATTCAGGACATGATTTGGATTTTATATGATTGGAGAATGTTTTTTAAAAAACTGGATTTAAAGCATACTTGAGACCAGAGGTGTTTGATCCTGTCCACTGTCTGTTTCACAGCAAGGCACAATGATTCATCATAATGTGTCCTGGTCCTCTCAGTCCACTTAAAACATATCTTCTGTTGTGTTAGGAGGCACTGTCTCTGAGCTCAGCTATGGAACACTGAACATTAAACCAATCTGAGATATTACAGCGGTATCTGTTCTTCAACAAATATTGAATGTGATCTTTTTTTGACACGGCACTGCTGGGGCTTAATGGGGCTTTCAATGAGGTCTGGCATGTTGCTTTAATTATTGAGGAGATGAAAAGATTCAGTGAATCCTGCATTAAGAGGGATATCCGTCGAAGACCTTTATAATTTAAAGAAAGAATCTACCTCACCCTGGAGACCGAAGCCTCCAGCATGTTGTAAATGAGCAGAGGAATTTCAGCGGCTAAATGTAGTGAAACTGCTGAGTATTGTTAAACTCTCCCCCAAAGTCATTTTTTTTTCTCCCTGGAGCACCAACAAGCAACAGATTGCCTCATGATTCAGAGGTGGCTTCTACTCCACTTTTCAGGCAGCAGTTTTTTTTCCACAAGTAATGGCATAAGGGGTATTATTAATATGGGGATTATAATCAATTACATTTGTGGGCGCCCCATCACAAAGAACAACAATTTCCTCTAGATGTAGAGTCAGCAGGGATATGTTGTTGTTTTTTTTCTCCCTGGGTTCTGCCACTGTAAATTGCCACCTACTTGAAACACAATTTAATGTGAATGTCAAGTGAATGTCAGTGGTGATAATGTTTTTGTGGCAAAGCTCACGCTGTCAGGGGATCACAAGTTGCCTGTTCAAAAAGGTCAAAATCATTAAATCTGAGGATTTTGTTTGCTCCAACATGTGCTTGAGTTCTCCTGAGAAAAGTCAAGAAAACACTACAGTGGTAACTGTCTGCAGCGCGTGGGCCTTTTATCCTATTACTGACCATTCAAATCCTTAAATTGCATTAAAGATACTCAGTTTAAATCAAGTCAGATGCTGGGCCTTAAATGCATATCATTGAATTAACTACTAACCAGGACCTTAATTCATCCCTCTATGTAACTGGCAGTGATTTGACTTCTATTTAAATATAGGTATTACAGCTGTAATGGATGAAGCAACACTCAGGGTGCTAATCAGCAGATTAGCATTTTGCTTCCATCTCCTCCATCATATATAAACAGTAATCATGATGAGAAGAAGACAAAGGAACCCCACGTAGGAACCACCAGATGTAGTGCTGCTGCCATCTGTTGGTGAGCCCTGTGAAGACTCCCACATTTCAGCACACCAGCTGGAGCAGCAGGGGCTTCTAACAATGCTCCATGGAAAGGCTCTGAAAGGGGGAGGTCTGGTCTCTAAATAGACATTATTGTATACGGCAAAAAGCATGAGGACATTTGAGCTTTAACCATCAGCTGTTACTAATTGCTAAGCATGTCAGTCAGATGTCATGTCTTTGTGCACAGGGATTTGTGCAAAGGGGCGTTGTCATGTTGAAAAATGAAAAGGGCTGGCGCCATAAATTTGGAAGCACAATATTTTCTAAAATATCACCACATGCCCAACCATTAAAGGGACAGTTCACCCTAAAATAAAAATAAATAAATAAAAAAAATTCTTCTTACCTGCTGTTCATCCATCTAGATTGCTTTGATATGATTATTGTCCTGGGTATCACAGCACAGAAGGAAGCCCGCATCTACTCATGGAGGAGAGGCTAGCTAAATAAACCAATTGAGGTAGCTAACATTACAGCGCTGCCGAAGAGGACATTGTTCATGTTTGCATCCCGCTCTGACAGCACAAGCCTCTCGTCCATGATTAGATGCACGTTTCCTTTTGCGTGGTGATACTGTTGGCAGGTGTAATTTACCTTCATGAAACTGCGTACATAAGGTCTTGAATAACCGGGTCATCATTTCTGTATAATACTCTGTATTTTTTCACTTCAGGCACCACAAGCCGTGTGCCATCTAGTGCCAATAGAGGGGGCAGACATATCCCCAAAACTCGACAACTCAGACCCAAACCATGCAAATGGATCAAGAGCACTACAGGTAAGGGGAAAAAATATGTATTTTTGATTTTGGGTTGAACTGTCCCTTTACGACTTACCAGAGTTGGAACTGAGAGGCCTTGGCCAAATTATAGTGTCTTCATATTTTAATAAATGGTGTAAATTTATTCATATATTTAGTTAGTGAGCTGACAACGCAGACGAAAAAAAAGCACCCAGATGAGATCATAACGAACCTGTGAAACATCTCAGGAGTTTATTTCACTGTAAAAAGAAAATGAAAATAAAAATAGAGCATAGTGTTTGGCATGACATGAAAAAAACCCACGGTTTTATGTCTGAAGCTGTTTTTGTCACCGAAGCTGCCTCATCTTGTCATCTGATCAGAGTCATCATGATGATCCTCTGCATGAAAAGGAGACGAGCTTCTCCTCTTTTAAGCTTATCTACTCAGGCACCTTGTAGCTGCCCCCCTCCTCTCTGATCTGTGCCTTCTCTCCGACCCCCTTGTGTTTTCTAATGGCACATTCCTGCACAACAAGCAGTAGAAAAAAAGGGGGCTCACGTGGGCGTAGAATGGCACTGCATTCGATGAGTCAAATGGGATGACACTTAAGAGTTCTGGTAGTGGCGTGTGAAGGTAATGGTTGCAGCAGTACAGAACATTAACGAAAAACAGAAACCACCAGGGTAGATCAGTGCAAGCTTATTCTCATTCTACAGCCACAAAGCAAACATTTGGACTCAGTGCCAAGTTTCTCTGTCCATCTTCTCTGGTTGTTTTCCCTCGCAGGAGTATACAACCAAAACCACATTTAAACATTTAAAAGCTGGTGCTAATACACATGCATTTCCAAAACGTATATTGCATGAAAAGACCAAAATCATCAATCAAATTGTCGTGCTAAGAATCGTTGGTGTAGCAAAATCATGATATTGCTTATTCCTTTGTGCCGTCGAGCTCCATTGTTGTTCAAAAACTATTAAAAATATGTCAATGAGCCACACTGTAGCCATGAACAAGGACACTGTTATCAAGCCTGGAGTGAGCCACTGGAATTTTTAAACTGTTCCCTTGTTTAAAATTGATCAATTTTAAAAAACCCTATTGCCAAGTACAATATGTTATTTCTCTGTTGTGACTGCACTCTTGGCAGAGTGTTTTGTGGAAAGAGCGGCTGCTCAGCTGTACCATTACAATAAATATATGAAAATGGATTTCTTTGGGTTTCCAGATTGTTGGTAACATTTGCAATAATGAAGGTACTTTTTCATTTTAAAATTCTAAATATCTAGTAATGTTTAAGCATCTCTCCATGAATTTGTTTTGTGTAGCGTTTTCGATGCACATCTTCAATTCAGATGTAATTAATTTATTATTAGGTGGTTATTAAACCCTTTAAAAATGGATCATTATTGCAGTGGCACAGTCAAGCCTCCATACACTGTAGTTCACTTTCAGTCAATTCCACATTTAACGTTAACCTTGTGCAGTAAAATCTCACTAGACTAGTGCACCAATTGTCTGTCAAAAATACACAAATGGTCCCGGTAAACGCTCCGTTTGTAGTGTTGGAAGGTGTATGTCTACACGTGGGACAAACAGGCCTGGAGCGTAAAGTGCAGTGTGTGTAGTCCATCAACAAGGGACCAACACATTGATGAAGTTGGTCTTTTTTAATAAGATTTGTTGGCAACAAAAACATCCTTTAAGCATTCCATCTCAAATGAGCTAAATGCGTCAATATTCTCAGGCGGAAACTCGACACTGCCCAGACATTTACTGATAGCTGTGACTCTGTGACTCTGCCAACACAAACAGAACCAGCTGTAATGTTTGTTAATAACACCACTGAAAAATAAATCACTAAAGTCAATGAAACTGCCAGGTTACAGATAGTTTGTGGGATGACATGCTTCGAAATGCTTTAATACTGAAGAAAACTGCTCTGTCAAGAAAAAAAACAAACAAACAAAAAAAAAACCAGCAGATAAAAGGGCACATTTCCACATGGGCTCGTCTGTCCCCGTCCACAGGATGAGAATCGTCACCATCGTCAGTGTAGAGTTCATATTAAAGGCCTCATCGGAGATCATTGGACATTCATTGGGTCGTACCATCTGATTGAGCAAGCAACAGGGGGATGTGGAGCGATTGCAGGAAGGGGTGGATGGCTGAAAGCACTGGAGTGCAAAAAGACTGATCCGTTCCTGTACTCTAGTCTGTCATTCAAAGAGCGTACTCGCCAGGTTTTAACACTCTCGCCTCAAAGTAAGATCCAGACACACTAGCAAAGGGAAACATCAGAAGAAAAAAAAAAAGACATCTAATCAGCAAACAGTTGACTTCCTGCAGATTACGGATGCTCAATTCGGTGAAAAGAGCAAGAAAAGACGGGCGTTCAGTGGCATCGGTCTGATGGGGCTCAGCAAAGACCAGGCAACACCAGCGAGTGATATAGTATGTACATCTGAATACACATTGGTGTTTATAGATAGCTCTCTAATATATTAATGTACAAAATATAGAATCTTAAAATATTTGATAGGGTTTGGTGTTCTGAAGTCAAAATACAAAAAGAGATTAGAAAAAGCTCTTCGTTGACATCCTCTTTGTGTTTCGTGTGTGTCCTTATATGCTGACGATACTGTAGTGTGAGCTCGTGAATTTAATCGTCTGATGAGAAGCTTTCTGTAAACACTGTGGAGCGTTTTTTTTCTGTCCATTCATGTGAACAACCGTCCTACCGTTTTTCGGAGGGACCCCTTCACCTTCATGTGTAAGACACAAATTCCTGCGACTCCTCCAGCGATCTGTTAATTACTGACGTGATCAGATATTGATACATGGACGGATAGTGCTGTGGTGCTGGCTGAGTTGTACCTCTATCACGACATTACAGACAAAATGTGTTACATACAGTACATAAAATCATATACATACACATAAAACTGTCCGTGTTTTACATGTACATGTATGCTTCAGCAGGAGAAAGGCAGAGAAAAAGACAGGAAGTGACGTAGTTCTCGTCCTCCTGCAGGTTTGTCTGAATCGTAAAATCTGGCGGCTTGAAGCAAACAACATTTCTCCAGGAACATTTCTGCCTTGGGACCATGACTTGCGCAGCTGGCAACATCTGTCTTTATGCTCTGATTGGACATCTTTGGTCTCAATTGCAGATTCAGGCAAGGTAGGCCTCTCCCACTCAGTCTTATCCGCTGCCTGAGCTTTAGAAGGTTCTCATCCTTTTTTCCCATTGCGTGCAACAGGGGATGCTTCAGTCAGTCTCAGTCCGCCAGATGGTATCAGAGGTCCATGAGCCTGCTCGTTATGTCAGAGTCAGTGTTAAGGCGCCTGCCCCAGTGTGTCTATTTGTCACTTAGTTGGGGTTAACTGCTCGATGGTCCACTTGTGAGGAAATAGGTCATCATCTCTCCTTTGCCCTTGACCGTGACCACACCTCTGTATTCTAGTGTGTAGTTATAGGAGCTCAGGACCTGGTGCAGGTCTGCGGTCACCTGGAGACAGAGAGGGGAAGGGACCGTAAGTGCAAAGGTTTACATCTTCTTATCTTATTACATTGTCTTTGGTTAGCACCTATTGGCCTCCAGTCAGCAGTGGTGTTTGTCTGAAGGTGTCTAGATGTCTGGGTTAAAACCACACTAAACATGTTGGAAAGTCTAACATGTAAGGATTGGTTTTATGTAGAATTCATGCTCAAAACAAATACAGGATATCATCAGTATTACCACTGCCTGCCGCCAACTAGCTACACAGATACCATTTGCTAGTTTGCTTAGCTAGCCATGCAACCAGCAGTCCAGACTTAGAGCTTGGATTAGTGAGGTGTGTTTGTTTATACCACTGGCACTGGAGCTTTGAACCAAGCCCAAAGGAACAGCACCAGGCTTGAAAACCAATTCCTGTAGTGGCCAAACTGTGAAGTGACAACTTCATGTGATGCGCTGTGGTCCAAAAAGACTTTTTCCCATAAGCTAACATTGTGAAAAAAGCACCTATAAAGCAGTCTATAATTTTTTGGAGCTTCAAAACCTCCAAATTTTTACCTTATGGTATCTTTGCTTCTCACTTATGAGTAAAAAGTAAAAATATATATATATATATATATATATATATATATATATATATATATATATATATATATATATATATATATATATATATATATATATATATATATATATATTAATCAAATCACCATTTATCAAGCTTAAAGTTTCCTTTTGTCGATATCCACTGATATGAAAAACTTGATCCAGGTAAGATTTTTTTCCATATCGCCCAGCCATAGGGAGCAGTTATTCTATTTGCTCTGGGTATAAAAGGTTTTTCAGGGGATGCAGTGGAGGTGGATGAGATGAAATTAAAGGGTTCCATCTGTGTTCAAGTAGCGTTGAGTTATTAAGCTTTAATGATCTCACATCTGATAGAGCAAAACCAATATGGCCATTTTTAATTAACATTTTTCATTAACTTGGATCGACTTCTTCTAAATCCAGCCATCAGCCATGTCTGAACGGCAGTTTTGTGGAGCTCATGCACGTTCGGTGAATCCCTCATTTTTGACAAAAATACCTTGGAGCTCATCCTGGGAGGGGAAACAAAAGTAACAGCAGTCCCGAGCTCTGCAAATACTCAACTCTGAACCCTCATTTAGCTAGGAGTATATGTTGGCAGTGCAGTGTCACACTTCACTTCACCTGGATCCTCTCCGGTACACCTGTGCTGTCCATACGACTCGCCACGTTCACTGTGTTCCCCCAGATGTCGTACTGAGGCTTCCTGGCCCCGATCACCCCGGCAACCACAGGGCCAATGTTAAGACCTAAGACAGAAAACAAAAAGAAGTTGCAGAACACCTCATTGCCACTAAACCAGCTGGAAATTGACAAAACTAGGTCAGAAAAAAAAAACATCTAATGAGTTCCAGTCAATAACAATCTCAGTATCTGCAGCCCTCTGACACGGTCAAAATCACCTCTCTTTCGTTTCTGCTGCTCACCTATTTTCATCTTGAAGTTGTTGAAGGAGTGCTCGTTGATGTATTTCATTTGGTCCATCAGCCTCATGGCGTAGTCTGCCAGGGCGCGGATGTGCGAGCGCCCGACCTTGTCATACGTGGAGTCATTCAGGCCGGAGGCCGCCATGTAGGTGGAGCCAATGGTCTTGATCTTCTCCAGCTGACGGAACTGGTCCTCACTGATGATCTGATGTTGGCAGGAGAGGGGGGGTTTCATTTACAAAGTATATTATTATTATCATTATTAATATTATTATATTCAGTAGGGTTCTTTGGATCCATTTTTAAATTGATAAGAGGGTTATTCCTCAATCTCTGAAGAAATCTCCTCTTGATTTTTTTATTTGCCTCTGTATATCTATAGCAGCAAAGATTTAAAAGGTTTATGCATTAAGTGAGGAAAATCAGACAGAAACCAATATACTGCTAACTTTACTGGGAAACAGAAGTCAAATAATTTGTTCACCCTCACCTCATCGAAGTCTGCGATCATCTCGTTGAGCAGTCGCAGGCACTCCACCCCCTCGTTGTTGCCTTCCAGCTCCACGTAGAACTCTGAGAAGTTGCTGATGGAGGCGAACATGACGGCCACGCACTCGCACGACTGGTAGTAGAGCTCGTCGTTGCGCCGCTCGCGCTGCAGGAAGTGGGCGGCCACGTCTTTGGGCAGGATGTTGTGGAGCAGACGGCGGTTGTAGGCCTGCAGCTCCTCCATCTCCTCCTTCTCCTCTGTGGCCTGTCGGGGGTTCAATACAGACATAACACAGGATGTACTTCAAGAAAAAAAGGAATCACATGCGGGGGAACCCAGCACTGTTGAAGATCTGCGGTGAATACAGATATTCATGGTCCCCAGAGGAAGAATCCTGATGACTGCTGACTATTCATGCAGCACCACCAGCAAGTCAGTAATCCAGTGAAATATCTTGACATCTTCCAGAGGGATTATAACAAAATATAGTCCAGATGTTTAAGGTTCCTTGTGGACATGATAATGGAATGCTGTCAATTAGGGTGCACAGTTACTTCTGCTCCTGGGTACTCTGACACCATCCTCTGGCCAATTTTTACACTTATTTCACAAACACTGCACAAGATCGAGAACAACTCGAGACTTAAACTTTTACCCCCCTCACAATTACCATCAGTGACAGCAGTGAGCTGTGAAATAAAGAGCCCTCCAGCAGCTCGGAGGGTTTTTTTTTTTTTTTTTTAGATAAATAACTTGTTTACCCCCTCGACTGGATTACCAATCGCAGGCAGCACAACCTGCTTCAGTAACTCCACGAGATGTCAGAACCCCGGAGCATCCCTGAAGACACTGTCTGATTGCTGAATACACACTTCACTTAGAATCATCTGTGCATCAAACACTGGCTCCCTGCAGGCCTGAAAGGTTATGCCAGAAAGTTTTCGGCTTGTTCATTCTCTGAGGAGAACGGCAGCATTTGGGTTTGTGACAGCTGCAATGGATTCCAGTAGAGATGCAGAGGCACAACCACACTCTGACTTCCCAGACCACTGCTGCAGCACAACGCACCCCTCCGCCGTCCATCCACATGATCCAAATTAAATTCACTTCTTTTGTGACACACTGTTTAGTGTTTTCTTGGTGCAGCTGCCTTCCTCCTCAAAGCCACCTTTTGAAACAACTGTATGTGATACTCAAATGATACATTTTTTTTGCAGTGACTACTTTTAAATAAATGTATTTGGGCCCTAGGTTGCCATCTGCCTTTTTTGCATTAATTCCCTGGAGACATACCTTAACCCTAAGCCAGGTTGAAACCATCAAAATTAAAAGATTTTTACATAATAGTAAAAAGTAATTCTCTCTCTTACACACACACACACACACACACACACACACACACACACACACACACACACACACACCAGAAACTGACCTGCAGCTTCCAGAGGAAGTCGAGCCTCGCTGTGGACTCCACCTGCTGGGCGTGAAGGTAGAGTGCGAGAACGAAGACGGTGATGACCACCGGGGTCATGATCTTCAGAGGAACCTTGGAGTCTACTTCACAGCTGGAGTTCAGCACACACACACACACACACACACACACACACACACACACACACACACACACACACACACACACACACACACACATGTACACACACCCATTAGGTTTTCAGATGGACGAGCACTAAACTGCCAGCTCATCAAACACAGACGTAACATAAGGTTACACTCTGTGGGTGTGGGGATGGACTTTGAACACTGTGACAAAAAAAACAAGCTGCCCTCTAAATGGCTTGGCTCATTAGCGCTAGCATCTGTTGCCAGCAGGTCATTACAGCTACATTTGTGTCAGCACAGTGATAATGATGCCGTTAGCTTAATCGGCTGACAGAGGTGATGCTTTGGCTCTCTGTGGTAACAGGAAGTTGCCATCAGTCTTACCTTGTTCCATTCATGTGCTCGCTGTGTGGAGGGGCGAGAGAGAAGAGCCAATCAGAGGTCAGAACATCTGCACACGGTCAAAGATTTCAACAACGCACACGCACATGCGCGCGCAACAGTGACGAAGTTACTCACAAAACGTTGATGGCGTTGGCCATCACCAGCAGGTCCTGGTTGTCAAAGAGGCTGACTTTGGGCACCTCCAGGATGAGGAGGTAGATGAGCTCGATGAAGAGCATGAGGAAGAGTTTACCGATGCTGCTGATCTGCAGGAAGACGGAGCAGGCCAGCAGGCTCAGCAGCACGCAGGACGAGAAGTACTGAGGGAGAGGTTGGGAAAAGGTACATTTGTTTTATTGCGTGATGGGCAAACCGTTTCCTCTGTAACACACAGCTCTGACTGAATGAGTCACACCCAGGCACTTTATAAAACACCTGATAAACCCACAATTTTAACCACTTAACTGTTACATTACTGTGCAAACCGAATGTTAACATTTATACCTGCAGTAACCCTCACTAAGCACCCATTTGTGCTGCTGCTGTTCAAATTATATCACTTGTCAGAAGAATCACATTGAAATCTTCAAAAACAATAAACCACAAGTGCTTCACTATAATAGTTTCATTCCGCTCTCGTTATAATAGCAGTGACGCACATGAGGCGTTACTTTACAGCCACACAGAGCTGTTTTTCATCTGACATTTAGACAAACCCACTGCCTCAGGATTAGACAGCTTGACTGTCAGAATATGCAGCAAATGTAGGCATGACGAAGCGCAAGCTGATTTAATGAACCCCTGGACACAGCAGAGAGACACACGAAGCCAGCGAGTTCTTGTTCAGTCCTGCTGGCGTCTTGTGCTTCTGTGCCAGACGTGCAGCAGCACTTAAGTCTCTTTTGCAAATGAGGCTAAACATTTGAAACAGATTTATTTGATCGACATAGCTAACATTCATTAGCTTTATTGCTTCGAACAATTTGGCTTCTCATCTTAGCTCAACTTTGAAAAAGCCTAATTTTCCACCAACTGCAGTAGATCTGTTTTGGCCCATTTCCCGTACTTGCACAAGTTCATGGCACCGATAAATGTGCCTGTGTACGCCTGCATAAATATGCTTGTTGTAGTAAAGCACAGAATGAACTATGGCTGTGTGATCTGATGATTTTAGATCATGATTAATGTCCTCTTACTTCTGTTTGCAGTCTTTACAGTACCTCACTGACTATCAGACCAAACCAGCCGAGTGATGCGGCCAACTAGACTGTTAAGCTGATGGGACAAACTGGATGACGTGGCTCTTCTTTTGTTGACACTGGAAATGATCAACGTGAGTTACAGCCAGCAACAAGGTAAAAGAGTGAATGAGAACTTTCGTTAGCGCAATCTTATGTTTCCATTCAAAGGCTACTCGTGGATCATGACTGCATTTACTTTTGCTTTGAAAAAAGCCCTCCAAAGTACTTTTGATCACAAATCAACTTGTCAGTGCAGGACTGTCAAAACAAAACTGGTTTTGAAAATGTTCCACCTGGCAGATCTCAGTGTGAGCAGACAGAAGGTATCCAAGCGCATTCCCCAAGGATCGGTCTTGGAACCTAGTTTTCATTATATATATATATATCAACTGTCTCAATCAAAACGTTTCAAATGCAAATTGCTGCTTTCAAGCCAATGACACTGTAGTAAACTGCCACACATCTACACCAGACCAGGCACACTGGATACCATGTAGCACTGAGATTTATTACACATTTTAAAGCCCTTACTCACCATTGCTCTTTGTATACCTGCGTTCGATGGTGCACTTATTCACTCAAAGACTCAACCATTGTTATTTTTATTCTATTTACATCGCTGTTTTTGGGATCACATCATTTAGAAATGTAGTAGAATGTCGTCTTTGGAAAAAGGCCATTTAAGTGTGCTGTTCCCTCTGCATGGAATCAGTTACACAGTTGCCTAAATCTTGAGGAGCTGGTCTCACTAACTGCATCTGAAGTGTTGATTATGTATGTACTGAAATTTGAAGACTCAGCCGTTACCTGTCCCACTTTAATTGTTTGTTTTATGTCTGCAACCTTGTAACCGTGCTGCTGTCACACAGACACACACACACACACACACACACACACACACACACACACACACACACACACACACACACAGAACAAAGCACCCTGCAGGGCCCTGTACCTCAGGGAAGCTGCAGATGAGGGCGTCGTCTTCTCCACAGGGGTTGTCCTGTGTGTCCAGGCTGTAGTTGAGGCGGCAGGCGTCGCAGATGGTCACGCTGTCCCGACTGATGTTGAGCTCCATCTTGATGCAGCTCCGCAGATCATGGTTACTGCAGGTGAACTGAACGAGGTCAAAGGTCAGTGAGGGCACGTCAGAGTAGAACCTTTGCCAATCAGAGCCGAAGCAAAATGCTCGGTGCTTTGAAGACTGTCACATGAGTAGAAAAGTATTACTCATTTGGGAAAAGGGAGAACTTACAATATTGATGAAAGCAGAAAGAAAGACGATGATGATGGTGAAGATGCCCACCAGGGTGCTGTTCAGTCTGGACTGGACTATCCTTTTAGAAAGAGTCTGCAGGGGGACCGGGAAGAGCTGCAAGCACGAGAGGCACAGACAGAGCAAAGGAGTGAGTGATGTGTAGAGTCAGACAAAAAGGAGGAGAAAGATTTATTTGATCTACTTTGTTGATTCTTACCGGCAGCCATGAGATAAATACATCACTAAATTGCAGGTCAGTTTCTGAATAACGAATGGTCAACTTCTGACTCCAAAAATACCCTCTGTTTGTTAAGTCACTGGACCGGTGGAATAGATTGTGTTTTTTTCAGGAATAGATCCATGACCATGATGAGTGAAAACCATCAAAAGCAGCTCCACAAATCTCTTCCGTCCCTCCTGACCTGTCAGCAGGTGCTGAGAGCAGGAGATGGATAGAAACAAGCCTCCTTTGAGAGACGAGCTCTGCCTCCTGGCATCATTACCCTTCCTCTTCCTGTCTTAAAGTGCGCTGAGTTACACACATACAACAAAGACAGAGAGAGACTGTGAAATCCTCCCGCATGTTCACAGTTGTTAAAGGGTTAACAACTGTGTCAAACATTTTTCAGAAAGTGAAAAAGGAAATTAACTTGCCCACAAATGGACATGTGAGTGTGATGTGTCCATATAAAATGTTTCGGTAAATAAGATGTTTATGTATTTATATTTCCAGGTTCCTACTCAGTATAACATGTTATACTGCTTCCATGTCTATCTCTCTTCCCTGCACTACGTTTCTTTGACTGAGTGAAACTCAATTACTTTTATGAATCAAGGAATTATATATATACATTTATGTGTCAGCTGATTGAGTCAGGGAAAGGGATTATAATGTTTTTTAACCATTGAGGGAACATTTCTACTCATGTGTAATCTTGTGTTTGTCTGTATATCATGTGTGTCTATCTATATCTATATCTGTCAAAAAAGATAATTTTTCTACATTATTGAACAGTGATGGAGTCATGGGGAGTTGGTCCGGTGTGCAAAGTCAAGGAATCTCACACCAGAGCAGGGCTCACGTGCAGTCTGTGATCACATTCAGACATCACAAGTACTTTACTGTAGTTGAGGTAAGGAATACTATACTATACTATACTAAATTACTATCTGAAACAGTCACACACTATGATCTGTAGGATTGACTTTGGTTAAGGTTAAGGACACTGCGATTTTGGTAACATAAAACTAAAAGTTTGTTTTGTAAAACACTGACATTTTATCTCTTACATTTGTGAATACTTTGCCATTCTAAAGACACACGCACACAAAAAAAATCCTGTAAATTCATGCCTGAACAGAGTCTCATGTTAGTGTGAAATTGCTATGAACTGAACGGCTGTGTGACAAGCTGTGTCAGGACTTGTCTGTTCAATAACACCTCTAATACAAAAAGCATATTTTCAACCCAGACCTGCAGCGGACAGATCGTCCATTAGGCACCGACCAGTCGACTGACAGAAACATGGCAGACTGGGATACACAAATCCCACATCCAAAGTCAGCCCTGTTGGTTTAGGAGATGGGCTTATCTGATGGGTATTTTTAAATCACAAGCTCTTTAAAGTCTCTAAATTGTAGCTTCAAACGGTGACATCTGCACTTTGCATTAAGGAACTGAGTTTTAAAAACTCTCGCTGAGAACTTACGCTACGAGGTCAAGAGCAGATTAGGTTTAAATTTTCCTCGATCGCTGACATTATCTGGAAAGCACAGCATCAGACCGCGGCCTGATGAAAGATTTAACTCGCAATCTGTCTCCGTGATGTCTGATACTGAAGCTCAGTAAAAAGAAAGAAGAGTCAGCCCTGCTCTGTTCTTGATGACATCTGAGACAAATATGCTCCGATACTGCAACCTTGTAAAAGACTTATTTTTTTAAAAATCACCCTCGTCTCTCATCACACAAGGAAAGATGAAGGTATTTGATCTCATTTGCCAATTTCATCCATCACATCAGAGAAGACTCACCCCGAAACAGCAGTACACAGTTGAGATGAACATGACAGCCATCAGGATAATGAGACAGGTGACGAAGAAGCCCATCATCAGACTGGAGCTGCAGACGACACAGTCAGGATGTCATTACATATACCGTGTTTATTTCTGGCTGCATTTAATGGTTTTTCAAATACGGCTGCCTCTCTTTACCTTGTCTTTAACCTTCTGTGTGTGTGTATGTGTGTGTGTGTGTGTGTGTGTGTGGGCATGACAGAGAGAATGATAACAACAGGAGACCAGAGCAAACAGGGGAGAAAAAGTGTGATTACACTGAAAATGATTCAATAAACAGATTAAACAGAAAGTGGGAGGTGCAAGAGGGCAAGGAGACGGAGAGGGACGGGAATTAAAGACGAGAGGGGGAGTGGTGTGATGAAAGGATCGAGGAAAAAGGTTAATAAAGAGGCAGGCTAAGGAGGATCAATACTGAGAGATGGGCTGGGAGAGCAGTGTGAGCGCAGGAGAGATAAAGAAGGAGAGCGAGGGTTCGCCTGGAGACAAAAATCTGCCGGAGCTTTCTGAATCTGGCTGCTGCGCGTCGGCAATTACACCGATTCTGATTTGATATTCTCTTTTAAAACCGTATTCAGCTTTTTGTGCTACGAAAATGACTTTTCACATTTCTTTTTTTTTCACTTTCATAATTCTGGTTGTAGGGCTGAAGATGGAAGAATGTGCGATTGAAAGATGGATAGATGGATAGATGGATAGATGGATAGATGGATAGGTGCTGTGAGGACTGAAGCACTGTGCAGGATTTTCAAGGCTCCAAAGATTAAAGGCACACACTGATGGTTTGGAAAGATGGGCCACAGCTGGCATGTTAAAGAGGCCGCCGTTCATTATTAATGTGAGCCTCACATCAGTCGAAGCAGCACTTTCAAAGAAGACATTGTTTATAAAGGACTAACTGTGTATTTAACCAAGAAAATCATGAATGGTTAATTAAGCCGCTTAAATAATTGGTTATGAGATGAAAGCCAGACGTGTGTTTTTCTTCTTGTTCCTCCAGCTGAATGTTTGAGCCCTGCCGTGTGATGATGGAGCTGAAGAGTCTGACACTTAATTTTCTCGGTGCTCATTGAAAAGCAGATTTTAAGAGGCGGGCCTAACACCATGATCTGTGACACTGGCAAATAGCTTCACAGGAAAGCAGGAGACGTCTCCTGTCCAGCAGTTAAACAGGGAAGTGACAAAATATTTGCAGATTCAGGTATTCTGGTATTCTTAATGAGTTAGAAGCAGTCAGTGCCATTTGAAGGATTTTGTTTTAAAAAATCGTTCTTCAAAAAAAAAAACACTTTACATAATACCATCTTTGATAAATGGTAGCTTTAGTTAATAGTTAAGTCACAATGCTTTGTACAACATTTATCAAACAATTGTAAAGGTTCAACTTCATAATGGCCATCCAAATAATGCTCACAGCATGAACTACACAGTATTTATTATCATCACTGGGGCAGCAGCAGCTTAGTCTGTAGGGACTCGGCTTGGAGATCGGAGGGTTAGTACGGAGCGTGGATTGGTAGCTGGAGATGTGCCAGTTCACCTCCTGGGCACTCCCGAGATGCCCCTGAGCAAGGCACTGATCCCCTAACCCACTGGGGTGCCTGATTACAGCTGTTGTTTACGGCGCAGCGCTCTCGCTCTGACACCTCTCTATACACTAATGCACGTGTATAGGTCCTGTTTGTGCATGGTTGTGTACTACGTGCTGGTGTGTGTAAAAAGAGTGAAAGCACTGAACTTCTTCTTGACCGTTTACACAGTATCATACATTTTGTTGCAATTTTACAATAAATAATTAATTAATAAATGGTTTACAGCACATCTAATTGTTTGTTAACAGTGAAATAACCATAAATGTTCCATTTACTAATGCTGGTGATTATGAAGTGTGACCTTCCTTTTCAATAATAGCTGAAGTTATGTAAAGAAGCAAACAAGTGTGACTGTAAAATGTCTGAAATTTGACTTCCTGTTTCAACTTTGCCCTATTGCTCTTCGTGCAGTGCACATTGAGGAATTATTAGCAACATCACGGGTCCACTCACTGTGAGTGTCACCTCCAGATAAAGTTGTCTGGGGGATCAGTCCGAACTGTCAGCTTGTTAACAGCCCGCCTGATTATCTGACTCACAGGAGTGAATTTCACGGGTGCTCTGCAATCAGCCAGCGGTGAGTAATGGGGAGCACTGAGGACGGTATCATGGGATGACCATGAGGGGAGAGTAGTGATGTTAATTGTCCAATTAAAATGAAAAGAGAGCTGGACACAGTGCCTCTGAGGTCAGTTATGAGCTAACCCTGCATCGGTCCTTGTAACTTCCAGCTTTCAGCTGTTTTCTGACAGTCCCCTGCAGGTTCTAACTGATGGCTTTCTATGTTTAAAGTTCATCATCTTGTGAACCGACTGCCTGACTAACCCGGCTCTATAGCAACACGCGGCTGCACAGTTTATAAATACATTCACATTTCCAGTGTGTTCTTTCTTTGGCCTTTTAATGGCTTCATTTGAAGGACAGGACAGGTGAAGAGTGACAGGAAGCAGGGAGAGAAAGAGAGGGGATGACATGCTGCAGAGGGCCTCAGGCTGCTGCAGCGAGGACACAGTCTCTGTCCAGGGACGCATCTGATCTGACCACACGAGGCTTTTCGAAACTTTTGCAGTAATGTAGCCAGATCCTAAACATTTCTATACAGAGTATGATGTATTTAAAACAGAGAGAAGTGGTCAAAATGACTAAAATAAGTACTAAGTAATTAACTAGAGCAATTCTACATAATACAAGACCTCGAATGGACTGTTCATCAGCAACAACTTTGTCATTAAAAACTAGTACCATACAAAAGGTTGATGTATGGAGGATTAGTAAATGAATATTAAAAAAGGTTCATTTATTGTTATGGTTTATATACTTCATTGATATTGGCTCTATTCTGGGGACAATTTCCCATCTGCAGTCATGCAGCCTGTTTATACGGAAGCCTGAAGGTGCGAGAGAATTTTTTTTTTTTTTTTTCTAGTAATCCATTTTCTAAGTCTGATCTAAATCATTTGCTCTCTTGTGTTTATGACATTTCTTTTCATCTTTGAAAATATTTGAAATGTAAAAGAAAATGTCAGGAGAAATGTGTTTTTGTGTTTTTGTGGAACTGAGTGAAACTATTTTTTGTTTCAAAAGGCTTGTTTTTTTTTTTGGCAACTGTTTGTCTTAGTCATACTCATACTGACCACGAGAAGCTGAAGTGCACTACTACGCATGGCCTAAATAGCAAAAGCATCCATGTTCTTCCAGTTGAGTTTTGATACCTCGCTGCACTATCAAAGCAAGATGCATCTATTATGTGTTAGCAAGTTATGTAGCATTACTGTTACATCTTTGTTTTTGCGAGAAATGCATTGTACTCGGCGCTAATCTGCCGTTAGTCTAATGGGAGGACTATTGTGTATTATCAGCAAGTCAGGTCAAGAATTACAATTTCATGGCTTCATACGTAGTATTATTCAAATTCTGATATGAGCATTTTTCATGTTATAACATGTTACAGTTTATAATAGTGATTATTGTGGTCATAGAAAGATGATCCTTAAAACTTAAAACTCAGGTCACAAATCTTAAAGACAAAAGAGAAAATGATTTAGATCATACCCAGAAAATGGAAAAGATGATTCTCACTTGCCCCTCAGGGCTTCCGTACAGTCATCTCCTGAGCAGTGCATATTAGCAGTGAGCAGTCTCACCGGCTACACACACTTTCTTGCAAATTAAAAATTGTCCATGTACTTTCTGTATCGTTCTTCGTGACAATTATAATCGGCAACAAAAACACCCACACTCTGCCGTTCATGATTTGATATTAAATTGTTTTTTTTTTTTGTTACTGTCCCCTCTGAGATAGTACACATTACTGAGAGTAGTGGATGCTGGTGTTAGCATAAAGGGGACACATGGCTGACTGCAGCATCTATCTGTGTTAGGCCTGCTGCTGGCTAAATGACAGTGGTGACAGAGTATCTGCGAGGAGCCAAAATACTGTCATCCCATTTTTAATTATAAAAATTGGAGTTGGAAATGGGAGCATATTTCAATGAATCTGCTCTCGGCTGTTTCAAAGTGTTGTGACTCACGCAGGCACAATGACAATCTGGATGAAGCAGATGAAGAGAAAGACGAGGGAGGCGCAGGCCACGTAAGCTCCGAACCTGGAGTCCACCTGTTTGGAGTACTGCAGGAGGGAACAGGAAGAGAAGGGAACAGCGTTTAAACATCTGATTTATCCTCTTTTGTGTAACACTGAAAGCAAACTGAAATATGAGCAAACATCAATTTGCCAAAATAAAAAACAAAATGTGTTTTTCCTCTTCGTACTTCTTCCCCCAGCACCGGCCCCATATGCTGTTCTATCAAGATTTGACTTGACCTGAGACTAGAAAGCAAAGTCTGTTGAAGGTTTTGAGCTGGTAAAGTTCCAGAACAATAAAAAAGTAAATAGGACAAGACAAGAGTTTGAATATTTGATTATCTTGTCTCTGCACGGACAGGTCCAGACTCACACAGTAAAATAGTTGAGTTGGAGTGAAGCAGCTGTCCTGATGAATCCTGACTTCCTGTCTAAACATATTCAGTTTTAAAGATAAAAGTTTCATTCTGTTTCCTTTGAAGAGTTCATAGCGACAGCCTTTAGTTTTGATTAAATGTGCCACAGTATTTGTTACAGTGACATTCCTGCATCCATGAAAATGAAAGACGCCTCTCAAGTCATAAAATCAGAGTGTATGAACAGTGTGAACCCGCCTGTGCAGACACATCTCACTGTCTGGATAATGCACGTTAAACATCAGCAATCAAACTGCGACTTTGACTTCAGACCAGTTTTTTGTTGGTTCTGCTGTCTCAAGATATCAATCCTCCATCAGTGCGCCTGACCAAACCTCACTTTAAGACCAATGCACCCAGGGGCGCACAGGTACATTTGCTATTTACGCAACATGCATGGTGCTGGGCGGGGAAATGACAGCTGTGCCAGTCTGAGACTAGCAGTGACTCTTGGCTGAGCCGCACGCCGCTTTGCGCCAACCGTAAGCTTGAATCATACTTGAGCTTAAAAGCATTGCAGCTGTTGAGTAGGATTTTTCAGGAACTGATTTTCAGAGAACTCTGATCAAGATACAGCATTTAAAAAAATATTCTACTTATTATCGCCGTCGGGAAACTCAGTGTTTTTCACAGTTTGTTTCTGCACTGAGGTCGACATTTAACAAACTAACAAAACAGTCAGGCAAAGTAGGATAGTTCAGTTTGAAAGTGAAATTCAGCCATGAGTTATGATAACTTTCAACATCGTTCAGCTCCGTCTCAAGCAGTGCTGAAGTTACAAACAAACCGTGACCTTACAACATTGTTCCGCCTGTTTCTGCCACGCTGCAAGATCACATCGTTTTGTGATTCACTGGCAGTCGACATATTCAGTCTGTTAGGTATGAGAATGTGAGAATAATGTTTCTGTCCAGTGACACGAAGGTATCTACATATTTAGTTTTGTGAAATCATTGAAATGAAAAAGCTGAGACATGGTTGAGTAAACTGTCATATGTCTGGGGTGCTACTAATTCATGAAAGAAAACAACATTGTCCAGTAACTTATCCAGTCATATTGCTTGGCAAAATATGAAGTGGTCTGTGACATTATTGTTTTGATAAAAATTTGGCACAAAAGAAAAGTGTTGAGCAATAAGTCATTTCTGTGGAACAAACAAACCGTGGAGTGCCCGGCCATGACTCAGTGTTTAAACCAGCTCCGCAGGCAGTTCAAAAGTCCCTTTGATCGGCTTTTAGTTTCCACTTCCTCACACTTTTTACCGTGACAGGAAGAAAGAGGGAGAAACTTGAAAAAGTGACAACTGTGACGACCCAAGTTATCCTTTCTTCTCAGCCTGCCCTTCACTGTCTGAAGCAGTTTACTTCCTCTTTCCTTTAGTGTCCGTCTCCTCCTTTAAAACACAGTTCCTCCCTTTCTGTTATACTTTGCTTTGACTGACTTCCTCAAGGGACAGAAAAGAGTGAGCAGGAGAGAGCTTTTTGCACAGGGAAGATTGCTTGTCACGGCCAATTACTTGCTGCAATATTAGCAGTGTGTGTCACTGAGTGTGTGTGTGTGTGTGTGTGTGTCCCAACCTTTTTCTCCAGGTCAGGCTCTCTGAAGGTGAGCAGGAACTTCTTGACGTGCTCGGAGCGCAGGCGGTCGATGCTGCGCGCGTCGATGGCCCGGCCCAGGAACTCATCCACCTCGTCCTCTGGGTTTAGGTTCTCCTGCGTGTTTCTGAAAATGAAATGCCTGAATAACACAAGAAGAGACCGGGTGACATTTACATCTCGGGACGACTGAAAAAGGCTCTGCGGCTAAACTTTGTCTGCTCAGTGTCTTGTCAGGAAACTCTCAACACCTGCGACCTTTTCAAAAGCTAGAAAGCACTGGAAGTCACCTGTAATTGCCGCGTGGCTGCCTTAATAATAACCCACCCTGAGGTACAGCGACAATTATCTAATTATTACGCCAAATGAAAAGGGGCAGTTGACCTGAAACACCATCACGCCCTCAGACTTAGACTAATCTCGCAATCTGCAAAGTGTCACTATGACTGATTGAGATTCTCCAGCTTCATCGACGAGCAGTGAGCAGCTGATGGAGACGGCGTGCTGCTGTGATCACAGTGATTACGATAATGTGTGGAATGTGTCAGGCCTGTGTGACAGCACATATGATGTTATGAGAGCGGGATATGTGTTCGATGGGTCATGTTCACACAGAAACTCAAATGGTAGGATGACGTTATGCTGCTGGATCTGAGGGGACGCGGTGCCATATTTTAAGGTAAAAACTATATATTCTGAAGCATCTTAGCCAACGTTAGCATTCAACCATTTCCTAGCTAACATTATTGTTAAATCCCAATGCATTTTCCCTCACAGACGGTGTGCCTTTGCTATCATACCTGTAACTTTCAGACCGTATTGTTAGCTTGGAAGTAGTTTAATGCTAACGTCAGGTCACATATTGCTATGCCATGAAATATGGGTCAGTGTCCCACCACATTATCACACTCCATCATCTTGATGACTGCTGGTGACATGACAGCGACTTGTCCAGTTCACGTGAGAGAAGCAGTGTTGCATCTGAGCCATCCACCCTGAGCGTGATGTCACGGGAAAATGGCCGCTGTGTGATTACAGTCTATTGCTAACTGTGACTTGACTCAGATGTTTCACTGTGCAGAACAATGTATGTGTGGTACTGTGCTTGGCCAGTCGGGAGTAATGTGTAAACCTGAAGCCTTTTGAGTCCTGTTGTAGACCGTTTAATCAGTCTCTTCAACCACTAAATGCTCCACTATGTTAACCAGCTAGTAGCCATCAGTGTCTGTCTGATGTTTTCTGTCTAGCAAGTCGTATGCTGTGAGTTTGTAGAGCTTTTCTCTCTGATAACAGACAGCATCAGAGGTGATAGATGCCATTTTAAATCAGGTAACTGTTTATAGAACAACAGATAAAAAAATATTTTTTGGTTTGGACAAGGGGATCTTTAAAAATAAAAACTGACTCTGTGCTGCTGCTACTAGTAAAGTTGTTGTTTGTTAAGATTCTGTGGCAGATGGCGACTCATGCTGATCTGACCTGCTTGGGGACACTGAGACAAGTGCCGACAGCGACAACAGAAGCCTCAATTTTTCATCAGACCGATCAAATTTTTCTACAAACCAAAAAATAATAGATGAGTAGATGTTTATGCATTTATAGACGGTGGTTTGAACAGAGAGGCTACAATACAAGGCAACAAAGAGGCATGACAATTTAGTTTTTTGACCCAATCTTTGCCATAAAATACCCCGACTGAAGAAGCAGATTGGTTTAAAATCTGGGCGACTGCATGCTGTCATGGACCCAAAAGCAATTGTGTTTCCTGCTGCAGAAGACACTGATCACCACAGTACAAAAGGCTCTTTCAGTAAAATAAAGTAAGGAGAAAAACTGGCTATAAACCAGCAATATATCTGGGCTATTACTAGAATATGTAAATTTAAATGACTAAAAATTTAGGAAAATTGTTCTGGAGTTGGACTGATCTCCTGAAGTGATACACATTCGTGAAAACACGCTTTGACTCACTGACTTGCAGAAGTGGGCAATTTTCATTAAATGATGTATAAGTTTGGGGGTGATATCATGTCATGATGTTGCCTGGTAAATGCCATTTACTTACCATGAAATGTCTGGGCCTGTAAAATGAATAAGTCTTTTATAACATCTAGGAGTATTTTTGGAGCTTTTGTCACAGGAAGTAGACACCGAGTGAGAGAAACATGCAGTAAGCATCCCTGGCTGGAATCAACGGGGATATTGGGGTTCATATTACCCTTCAAACTATTGGGGCAACCCTAAATTAAGACTTGGGGGCTGTAGCAGCCACTTTTCACTTCTGAATGTCTGCCTCAGGTCATTGGTCTGACTCAGCCAAATCTCTAGCTCCTCATAAATGGACTAAAAATGTGATTGTTGTCAACATCGGGCCTCTGAGCGCACCAGATGTGGAGACAGATTTGCAAACTAAGCTATGATATGGCATCTAGTGCTGCTTTCTAGTCGAGCAGGGCAAAAACGCAGCATATACTTCCTCTCAGCATAAGAAGCAGGATCTGTGCTGTAGCCCGGAGCAGAGGCTGTCAGCGTGGACGCTGTGTGACGGCAGAACAAACTCGCAGATACAGAGGAGGAGGACAACTTCTTCATAAGTGACTGCAGCTTTCTGATCGCTGACAGCCTTTGTGTTAAACATCCCCTCCTCCGCACCACCTTACGAACATCTCTACCCGCCGGAGCCCAGACTTTAGACGATATCATCTTTGAATTTAGACAAAATGACAAAACACTTTGTGAAAGAGCACTCTGAAATAACTTTTTTCACAATAACAAACACTGCTGGACAGGTGCGTCATATCAAGTCGAATGCTAATTAGCAGCAGTTACGAGCTAATTAAACTTCCTGACAATCATGGCTTTCAGATCTGAGTTTCTATGGCAACATGAGATGACTTAAAGCGCTCCGAAGAGGCTCAGGCACTTTGTGGACAAATACATAGATGCATCGGGCAGAAAAGCTGCAAGATCACAGGTGAACATTAATGGTGTCAAAAACCATGACAAGACATAACGGACACAGAAACGGCATCAGTAAGGTGATCTCACGCCTCAGCTAATGACTGGCTGCTGCTCCGTGTTCAGGTTTCTGTTTTTAACGCCCTCGTATTTATCTCTAACCTTAAACAGTCCTACAGAATAAAATACTATATAATATACACAAAAAAATCCTTACATATTACTTATCAATATTTATCCACCAACAAACCCAACTAATCTGCTTCATCAGGACTGCACAGGTGTGCTTTCACCAGGTTTGATCAACAGTGGGCAAACTGAGTAATGTCATTTCAGAATAAAGGTTACTTTTGAACTGTAAAATGTCCTGTTGTTAAATATCTTTGTCACAAGTCTTTGATAATTACATCTGACAGATCAATATTCAAAAAATGAACATATATCCGCCAATATGTCGAGATCTGATTTTGTATCCGCATTGGCACCAGACCAAGAACTTGTGAATCGTTCAGGCTCTGATCCTTTAAAAGTCAACTGTTTTAATGTTGTTGTTTTATCTTAACTTCTTTATTTGCTTGCTATACGTTATGTCCCATGTATTCTTTTGAAATTAAGCGCATTGGAACAATGCTGCAGGGTGTATCTGTTCTTTAAAAGAAATGTCATTCACTGATTCAGGCACTGGCTGCAAGTTTGTCCAACTGAACCCCCTGTAGAAAAAAAACAGGCACAGATGGAAATCTCCCGTGTGAAATACTCAAAACTGTTCTACATTTGGCAGAAAGCAGTGCTCACCACACAGTTAACAAGATAACTGGGAAATTAAGGGCGGCGTGAACATCATTCTAAGGGGGTCCACTTAGGATTCAGATCTCTATCAGTTGTTCACATTCTTTTGTCTATCCCCTGTTCTTTTCCTGGAGTGTTGAATGAATTCAAATAATATATCAGGTGAGCTCATAAAAAAACCCAGCAGACTCGACTTCTGAAAGGGTTCAACCAACTCTGCTACACTTTATTAAGGTGATGTTTTTAAAGTATGTATTGTGTGTAGTGTGTAGCCGCTTGTCTGACGCAGGCTCTATAGCCTCGCCTGCGCTCAGTAACCAGGTGCACTGTGATTTAATGTCACCGTCTGTACTTTGTTCAGGCTTGTGACTAAACTGGGTGCTTACATCAGCCATAATGTGTTTCCCACTAATGTGTTTTTAGGAGCATTAGCGTGAGCTCACAGCAAACGTGCTTCATAAGACAGCCGAGGAGTCATCGGCTCCCACGGTTCGTACACCTTAAATACACAGTCAGTGTAATCTGATCTCTGACCTGAGACCTCATTCAATTACGAATCCCAAGTGACTCGAACGTAACGTAAAAGCCACTCATTCTGACCTTTCAGCAGTCGGCAACAGCGCTAATTACATTTCCTTTCTGGGCTCAAGTTTGGAATCGATTTAGAAGTGGCCCATCGATTCTGTTCTTTTTCCAGCATCTCTTCTTACAGACCAAATTCATGGCAAAAAAAACACAATAGGAAAAAACAGAGCAGGCTTACAGAAAATAAGAGTCAACACTGTTGAGATTCAGTCGCTACTCACTTGTCTTTGGGGTCTTCAAATCCCTGCAAGACAGAAAACAGAGGAAAAATACAGTTAGCTGGAAATGGCCTCCTCTAGTGTCGAATCAGTCCGACAGCAACGCCGACTGTAGGAACTTCACTCTTCACCTGTTTCCAGATGGCACATCAGTTTGTCCAATTGAACATAATTATCAAATCAAATGCACCTCTGGAACTGTGATTTTGACTATAACATGTCTTGGAGGCCTGATGATATAATAACGAGCCCGACACAAAGAAGAAAATGAAGTAGAACAGGAGGTGTGAAAGAAAAGGTTCCCCGTGGCTGCAAACAAGTGAGCAGGAAATAAAAGTCAAACTGGGCTGAAGATTGGCACCGCTCTGTTACCGTCTCACCTATACTCGGCTCTGCGCGGTGAGAAAGAAAGCAAGCAACAAGCAATTATAAAAAGGGAGTGAACATTTTTCAATCTAGCTCTTGAGATCAGATGGAGGGATAGACCGAGTCAAATCAGACGGGGATGAAAAAGCAGAAGTTTCAGTGTTGAGCGGGGACAAATACTTGTGCTTTTTCCCCCCATAAAGCACTCGAGCGAGAGTGAAGAGTGAGTCAGAGCCCGACAGAAGAGAATCTATTTTAAAGTCATAACTCTTCCTGTTGGTTTGGAGAGATGATTGTGGGCTATTATCTTCATCCAACATTTTTTTTCTGAATTATCATTATGTGAGCCAAAGATTCAAATTAAATAATGATCAATTACTGCCACTCAGCTCCTGCTTCACTTGGAAGTATAATGTATAACACACCACTCTTACTGTTACTCTTAGTTTTCATTTTTCATAAGTGACTATGGATAGATGGATAGATAGATAGATAGATAGATAGATAGATAGATAGATAGATAGATAGATAGATAGATAGATAGATAGATAGATAGATAGATAGATAGATAGATAGATAGATAGTTCAGGAGCTTCTTTCTACACTCAATGAGGAAACAAGCAAACTGAAAATAGAAATGCACATGAAGATTTTAATTTGCCTTTGAGGGTTTATTGCAGAGAGCTCTGGTTGAAATTGCTTTATCTTACTGTATTTTAATAAAAATGTGACTGTCGCCTCAGTGCGCAGCTGTGATATGAAGGAGTGAAAGATTAAAGATGTGATCAGGACATCGCTGCTTCACGGAGCTCTTTCCATCAAGTTGTTATCTTCATACAGAGGCTCTGGCTCTGGGGTCTGCGGATCCCCTCGGCCTGTGCCTTGTGGCCTGTTCACTAATCCGTCCAAGTCCACTTTCAACTATGTAATGAAGTGATCCAATGCATCTCTCTAGCTCCCTCTTCTGGATAAGTACATCACTGAAAATGGAGCACAGCTCGACTCTCAATACAAAGACTGACACTGTTTTCATTATGTATTTATGAATTAATTTTTAATCTAAAAAGAATGAAGTCTTTTTTTTCCATCTAACAGTCCAAAGCCCAGTGACATTCAGTTTACATCTCATCGATGACAACAAGCAGCTAATTCTTACAGTTGAGAAGCTGGAACCATCAAATATTTGGATTTTTGCTCAAAAGACGATTATGTAAGTATCATGATAGCGGCGTTCCTGCCGGTTCAGTGCTTTCCTCACATCTTCTCAACACATGAGAGCAGCTGAAGAAACATTAGCAAAGGAAAGTCCATGTGTAAACTCCAGGACGCCTCAGAAGCCTTCTACAGTCCACTGCTCAGCTCCATCTGTGTCTGGACGCACAGATCTAGAGACCATATCATCCACAACAACACCCTCTCTCATGCCCTCTGTGCGTCTTTGACTCGTCACTCTCTGCAACTCCCTCTCTGCTCAACTTTCTTTATTGTCAGCGCTCGCCGGGGATTAATGAGCTGCACGCAGATAGAGAGGGAGAGAGTGATAGGCAGGAAGATGAGGAACTGAGGCAAATGAAGTCGATGTCAGGAGCATTAATGCTTCTGCAAACGTCAGAGGGGCTCATTTAGTCAGGGTGTACTGAACACACACACACACACACACACACACACACACACACACACACACACACACACACGCACACACTCTGGTGACACAATGATATTATGCAAGTGAAGAAGAAACATCAGAGCAGCTGATGTGATGTCTGCAGCAGTGATTGAATGTACTCATCCAGGATGACAGTGGATAAGCCTGTTCCTGGAGGTTTTGGATCACTGGACAGTCTTTGCTGCAGTGTTTCTGCTTTTACTGTAAAAAATAGTCTGCTGTAAACCACTGTGTTGGGTTTTTTTTTGGTTTTTTTACCTGCGATATTTGTGTTTGGAGCTTCAGTAGGTGGTGCTCTTTTCTTTGTCTGCTCTGTTATGTTGGCTGTTGCTAACCCACCCACCTGTTGCTGCGTTTCTTCCAATCTGAACTTCTACCACAGCATGTGTAGCATAAAGATACACTAATAATCATATAAAAATAACCGATGTGGAAATCTGTGGACGCAAATTGTCTAACTGAGCGCAGATAAACTGTTTCGTAGATAGAAAATTGTTTTTTTTAAATAACCCCATGCAGCCTGTAAATGTCATACAGCAAGTACAAGCGTTATAATGTCATGTATGCCTCACGGCAGTGTTTCCATTAGTCATTATATTAGCTGCACGCTGAAATGACTTCCCTGGCCTCCTCACATACAGTATAATAAATGCATTAACTATCAAATGGGACTTGCACAGTTGGAAACATGCACCGCTTCACCTGGCTGATGTTAAGTTTATTTATTTTAGTTTATCACACTGTTTTTATCGTATTGTTTTGTATTGTATCATATCGTACTGTATTGTATACATGCTGTCTGTAAGATGACCTACTGGAAAAGACTGGAATGGATTTTAACTGGAAATTTAACTATAAAAAACAATGAATGTAAGGTACTTTTTGCTTGTAATATGTAATTGTTATTGTAGTAAAATTGCCAAAGGAAAAAAATCTGAAATTATCTAAAACAAATCTATGTCACTACACTGGTACTATTTTCAGTTTCATTGTGTTGCTGATGATGAACACAAACATTTTGTTTAAACTTTGCTTTCAACAAGGTCATGAGGGTCAAATGACAATTGCTTCATCATTGCAAAACTTATTCAGAAGTGTGCTACGAGGCCCGGGCCTCCTCACAGTGTTCCCTGTAGCAGACTGACTGAGAGCGGTGGGTGGACTGATGATATGAGAGTGTGTGTGTGTGTGTGTGTGTGTGTGTGTGTGTGTGTTCCAGGTGTGGGTGCACCCATTCACCGAGTGAGTCATTCAGAGAGAGCTACAATACGTAAATTAATGAATCTTGATATGGTTACATCACATTTCAGGCTTTTCCTAAATAATCTAATCCAGCCAGGAGAGGCGGACGTTCAGAGGACGAGGCTCTTTTCCCTCCCGCCTGCTCAACAGGCAGCAGTGGACCCACGATGTGTTGTGCTACTCGCTTCATCGTGGCCGCCCACATGTTGCTGTTGTCTCCCTGAGTGCTCCTGAAGAGCTTCTCAGAGGAGAGGTGTGAGAGGCGGCGTGTGCCATGAAGGGCCATCGCCGCTGCTTATCAGGGCCACAGATCAAAGGATTATGGGTATTAACAAGGCGTTGGCTTCATCGGCAAATGAGGGCTGATGAGATACTGACGGGAGACTCACACCTGGCTGTGGCACTCTAACAACTGTGACAGCCATGACAGCAGCTGAGCAGAGCAGAGGGTCCGGACACACTTCGAAAAAAAAAATGACAGTGAGCATTTTTAAATCTTCCTCACCATCCTCTTCATCTCCTTGGAGATCTGGTTGCCGCCCATATGGTTGTAGAACGGACGGTCAGTCCAGTGGCCGCTGTTGTGGGTCACAGAATTGGTCCTCTGCCGGTTCATCTTGGCTATCATGGCCTTCTCCTCTTTCTGGAAGAGATGAAGACACAGAAAATGTAACAAATGTATTCATTACATGTTGAGGAACATTGCTTAAATCTTTAGTTCACACCGATTAAAGATAAACTTCATTTACAGACATTAAATCTTTGTCCTGGTTGGTTTTACAACAACTTGTTCAGCTGAAAAATTGGCCTCTATTGGACCAAGATCATTTTATTCATATTCACCATCGACCTCCAGTGGTGGAAGGTAACTAAGTACAGTTACTCAAGCACTGTGGTATATTTTTAAGGTACTTAAACCTAACCTAAATAGATTGTAGTTAGTGAATAGCTCTGTTATTTTCATTTCTAAATGCATGATTTTTCCTTGTATTGGAGCAATTTTATATTGCACTATTTTTAGTCTTAATTAAAGTGAATGATGTGGATGTGATGACTTTGGTACTCATAACTGTGACCTGGTTAGATGATACACTCCTTGTTTAGATGAAAAATAGCCTGTTTATATAAACCATGCATCTCCTCTAAACTCGATCCCAGGATGTTCCAGAGGTTCACACTTTTAAAACCAGGACTGAAATAGAAAAAAAGCAATTAAAAGTTTGTTCTCACTTGAATGCTAAAAAGCTTGAAGCTTCGCCAGGATCTTAATTTAGATTGTCTGATATCTTGGCTGATTTTAAAGCAGTAATAATTGGCTGTTCTACTGACAATATCTGTACCACTGCCATCACAGCTTCACTGAACAACTGGAACAATCATTGCTCTCTGTACTAAACCCTTTTGCATTCTGTTGGATTTTGCATCGCTGATCATCTTGTGTGGCCTGTCCTCTTCCAGGTCACCGTGGTGGAGGGGAGGCTGTGTGGCTCCGTCACCACTTGGCAATGCTTCAAGGTTTTTCCTCACTTGAATGGAGGGTCCAGGGACAGAGGATGATGCTCACTGTGCAGATTGTAAAGCCCACTGAGGCAATGTGGTTGTGATTTTTGACTATATAAATAAAGCTGGTTTGATTTGAATGTGATACAAAAATTAGAAACAGAGAAAAGCTGGTAACTCTTTGTATGAAGCCCATGTCTGTAATACACAGAAATAAAGTCTAAATAAGACTACAGAGGTTGTCGGGGACATTTAACGTCATAAGAGCACAGAGACTCAACTACTCACTAGTCTTTCTCTATAGGTCAACTTTAGTTACTATTTGAACTTTAACTTTACAACATGCACACTGATCAGTTTACAGTTAACCTGTATAGTACTTGTGTAATGAGATGTTTAGTTTACATTAGCTGGAAGCAGGGAACAAGATGAGAGAGGGGGGGGATGACACGCAGCAGAGGGCCACAGGTCCAACTCCAACCCTGGGCCACTGCAGCGAGGACAAAGCTTCTGCACCTCTACCAACTGAGCTACCAACATCAGCTTTTTACCTCTGGCAAATTCACTGAAGCTCCAAAAATCATAAAGTGGTTTTCATCTGTGAGGACTGTCTTGATAAACCAAATGTGTGAATATATGTAAATAATATTGTAAACTTTTGGTGAAAATCCTCAATCCAAAACACAACCCCACAGAGTGAGCCAGAGCCATGCTAACTTACAGGTTAGCCTACGAAAATACATCATCACTTCACCGCTCTATTCCTCATGGTGAGCCTGGACTTGTAAGCAATCATAAACATTCGGAAAGATTTATAATCATAATCAGACATTATGAAGTCATGTATCAATACTTCAACATTTCTGGGCACTCACTATTTTTGCATGGATCATTAGTGTATGAAAATTCTCATAGTTGTAATATATTAAAATCATTTCATAAAATATTAAAATGATTAACATAATGCAGTATAAAGTGATTATAAGTTACCATAAGCAGCCATCTGGTGCTTTAATTAAAGCCATTATATCTCTGTCTCACAGGCAGATGTGATACATATCAAGCTGGTTATATGTCACTACAGGAGGTCATTGTTTCCCTTAAGTTCAACATAGATTGCCATATTTCTGTTACATGTGTGGTGGGAAGACTTTAACTAAAAGCACTGGAAGAAATTCTCCTCCCACAGTAGACACCAACGTTAAAGACTCATCATACTGTGCGAAGCGGTGACTAAAAACATGCACCGACTTTTCAAATGTGTATTTTTATGCTCGAGGAAAATAATCAGCTTGGTTGCTGTGTAATAAGATGCTTTCTGGACCTGTCATCTGTAACTATTTTATTTCTTACGGATCTGATATTAGACCAGCACGATGACTCCAGGATGTTCCCTTTCAAAAGTAAAAAAAAAAGTATAAAAAGTAACCGAAATAATGAGACTGAACAATCATCCTTCTGTCTCACAGCATGAGCAGCGAAATGAGAGGAGGATATCACTTCACATGACATGCTATCTATAGTCACAGCTTGTGATCCTGCTGGAGGACAAAGACAGCTGATTAGAAACAGACCAGTCATAAACAAACCGGAGCTCACGCAGCGAGGAACAGTTGAACTCATTCCTCTCCCAAACACAGTTCAAGAAGGGACCCCCGTCCCACTTTATAAACAATGATATGTACAGTATGGACTGGCTGTGTGTTTTTGAGAAGAGAGCTGCATTAGGAAGAGCACTTTATTTGTTTGTTTTTTTTATGATGATGTACCAAAAATGTCTTATGTCGATTTTAGCTTAGCAGAATAATTCATCGCCCACACAGAGATGTTCTCAGTGGACTGTCATTGAGTTGCATTATGTTGTTAGTACACATGTAGCATCAGCCCTCAGCCGCACATTAACACACTGCCTAGTTAATGGTGCCACTTGTCACATGGTCGAGGCTCTTCGTCTTCCGCCGATTTCAACTAAAAACTGCACAGATTTTAAAGGCAGTGGGTTTTACACAGATGTCTCCGATAATCAAAGTTGTGGATGCTTTCCGTCACACTTTATAGTAAATCGAAGCCCGCAGCGAAATGGAAGAGAGAAATGCGAAAGCTTCTGTATATGCTGTGAATCAGAGCCTGAAAGTTATTGGGAATCAATTAAGGGCTTATTACCTACTTAGTGTTTTTTTTAATTGTTAATATTCCAAAACAGATACCAACATATTTCAGATTTTTGCATTTAATAAACTTTTCTTACATTATGAGTGCAATAAATGAGCTATTCAGAACTTCTCAGCCTCTTTTAGTTCACAGTTTTGGTTTCACAGCACATTACAGCGGCCTCTAGCCCCTTTTGGCATGTGAACTCACATGAATCCAGAGAATCCGATCAGGATGTTCTGCACATTAGCTTGTTCACACGCGCAGCACACATCAAGAGATTGTCCGTGTCAGATGTGTTCACACACGTTGGAAATAGTCTGGGTGGTTTGGGTGAGGGACGGCGCCTATTAGGACTCTACAGACTTCTCCATAATGATGACTGGTTCTGCGCTGATATTAATACTATATGTATTTGGCCATATCTGCAATATTTACAAAAGAGTGGAGAGTAATATCGGGCGAGCAGAGAAGAGTAAGAAGCCGCTGCACTCTTTGCACAAAGGTGTAGAAAGAAAGCTGCAGCATTTTGGATTTGTGTCCAGCAGTGGGAAAATACTCTGCAGATATTTTGTAGACCTTTGAAGATGAGAAGTTTAAACTTTTTTTTTTGCATAATGACTGCAGCTTTAAATCTAAGAAACTGAAATGAATCAGACCTTGCACTTTCAGACATGGATGTGGACCATACCCTTTTCTGACTGCAGCCCACAATGAGGTAGGTTTCTATGTTGTGCTTCTTCAGGTAGGCGTTCCTTTCCCCCCCTGCTCCCGCCTCCACATCATAGTCCCCATTCAGATAATTCAGAGTGGCCTTGGTGATGTGGATACGCCTGAAATGGGAACAACACACAGATCACCCACATAAATATTCATCATTCAGATCCTGTATATTCAGACGTACAGTGCTACAGGCAGCATATATAGGGTGAATTCTAAATGAAATACTTTTACTTTTAGTGCATACTGCAGCTGCCCTTATAAAGTTATACTTAAATCTGCTTTCATCTGCCATTAAGGTGTCGGTCATTCTGTCAGATGTTTGTGCTCTCTCTCTGCTTTGTTTGTATTTGTGTGACTAGGGATCAGAATAGTGAGAAAAGCATGTACCCAGCTTGGCCCCCGGCCTCCATCTGATTGGCTAGCGTGACATCATTGGACCAGACGTCAAACTGCCACTTCCTGAGTCCCAGCACCCCACAGTGCACCCTGCCGCTGTGGATGCCCACTCGCATGTTCACATTCACTCCAGTCACCTCCCGTACCAGCCTGCAAAAAAACATGAAAAATGACAGTCAGTAGTCTTTAACATGACAAACAGAATAATGTACAAACAATAATCTAAAATATATCATTTATAATTGTGCCAGTATCTTTGGTAACACATGCTGAGCACTTTCAAATCAGTGTTTTTAGACCTGTGTGTCTTTCTAACTTGTTTTTTTTGTTTAAGTTTCCAAAGGTGGTGCTTTGTCTCTGCAACCAATGATACACCTGCTCTTGTGAGGGAAAAAAAAGTTGGGATTTCAGGTGAAAATATGCTTTAACAGCAGATCTAAAGGGTTTAACACATCAACCTTGAAGGCGGGATCACGATACAGACCCATACTAAACTGAACAGCATCAGTGGGTACAGATGAATAAGTAGAGGGCAGATTTAGGCAGATCAGCTGTGACTGCTTAAGAACTTGGGATCACTGTTGGAAGAAATGAAAAACACGCACGAACCGGCCGTCCCTTTGGGGATCGTGTAACAGACAGACATTATATCCCCTCCGGCTGTGCTCTCCGAAGCAGACTGGAGACAAGAACTTCCTTCAGACTTTCACATATTTAGCCTTTTTTTTTATTGCAGTCACATGTTAACCAGTGAAATGAGGAGGAAGTCTTACGAAATGGCCTCTATCATGTCCAGCCCCATCTCCACGCAGCAGTGGGCGTGGTCGGCCCTCGCCTCCGGCAGCCCAGACACGCAGTAGTAGCAGTCTCCCAGGATCTTGATCCGCAGACAGTGGTTCTCCTGTCAGGAAAGACCACACCCCATAGGTTCACTCAGACTTCAATATCACTGGCTGTCAGAGGTATATGGAGGACCTGAGACTCACAATCTGCAAGTCATGAAGTCCACTCCCCAGTGCAGAGTGAAAGAGTGGCATTCAAAAAGCAAGGAACTCAGGGTGTAAGAATATATATATATATATATTTTTTTTTTACAAAATTTAAATACTTAACAATTAATAGGTCATTAACATATTTATGGAATTGAACATTCAACCTTAAAATGCTTATTACAGTCAAGGCCCTATTGCTAAAGCTAAGCATAATCACACATTTGCAAGTTATACATGCACTTGTTTCTCAGACTGTAACAATAACTTCAGCTGCTCTCATCAGTATTCTTTAAATAACAAAGGATCAAATGACCACCTGTAATGTGAAGGAGGAAGATTATTTAACCCACAGAGAAATCCACCTGACCCGTAGAGTGCTTATTAGCAACTCAACTTTAAGATCAGTGTCTTTATTGTTATTAGTACTTTATTAGTATTATTATTAATAAAATGGAACATTTCTAAAAAGCCAGATATTTGTCTCTGGACACAGTGGAAACCAGGCGAGCTAAAAGGAGAGTGGAAATTGGGCTCATATTAGCCAGATGGTCAAAAACAGCTCCTGAAGTATGCTAATGCTGCTCCAAGTCTAAATAGACTGTTTGCTGATATGTTTTATCAAATCAACTTTATGATCAGATTTTAATGTTGTGCATTCGTCCACAGAGCTGAAACCTTTGCACAGTCCAAAAAAAACTGAAGCCGTACGCAGCTACGAAACAAAACATAACTACGATGAAAAGAACCACGATTCTACAGTAGCTGCATCTTAGCATTGGTGTGACACATTAACCTCAGCTGCCACTGGTGTGTATGTGTGCTTGTGAGAACACTCGCTATCTCATGATAGCCACCTGAGTGCTGAGTGTCTCTCTAGCCCCTGGCTCTGGGAAGATACAAAAAGACCCACTGTGTGAAGACAGAGTGTGTGTGTGTGTGTGTGTGTGTGTGTCCGTGTTTGTGTGACTGTGTGTGTGCGCATGCGTGCCGGTCCACACGTAGATACGAGGCACATCTGGCATGGACATAAAAGTGTCAGGAGCAACGTTTCCTGCTCATAATGCCTGCTTCGCTCATAAATATTGATTAGCACATTATTGCACCTTTCATAAACAAATGTCATATATTGAGTGCTGGACAAATAATGAAGCCTCTGTGGATAAGAACAAGGAAACATCAATATTCATGAATGTGCTCCCTATGAGGCTGTGGTTCAGATACTGGAGAACACATGTCTGGCTGCAAGACACTGATGGCAGATATGATGCAGATATTTCAAAGGTGGAACTCTGTGCACATGGTTGTATTTATGTTAGCATTGGAGGAAATGTATCCTACAACTGCATTTAGGAGTGTTTAAGATGTCCCCAGGTGCTAAGGGTTATGCTAAGAGTTTTATCCGTAGGCAAAGTAACCACACTGAGATAAGGACCTAATACAGTGAAGGCTGATGTAAGACGTCCGCACATTAAGCTGGCTAAATGAAAATGCATCTCTCTTTCTTCCATTTTGAAGAAATGATGAAGAATGAAGAATGATAACTGGGTTTTTAGGGAAATTCAGGGTTTAGTGTAAATTCAGCTAAAGGATGAGTTCAACCCAATCATGGAAATCCAGTCACCCCTATATGCAGATGAGAAGTTGGATAAAGACACGTGGTCCACTGAACATTTTTGGAGCTTTGTGGCAAAACAGCTTTGCAGCATTCTCCTAAACAACTGAAGTAGCTGGGGACTTGTTTTAAAATGGAAAAAAACTACAGAATGAGTCCTGAGATCCAAAATTGATTTGAAAATCTTCATTGTAGCTGCTAAGCTTAAAGCATTACCGCGCACCATGTCTGAAGCGGGTGCACAAGCTTCAACTGAGGACGTAAATAATGTTTTGTCTAATCAATTTTGGATTTCTGGGCTTCCCGAGACTAGGATTATATTGGATGAGCTATCGAACGTAATCCTATGCCGTTTTTCCATCACATCTGCCGGCCTGGCTCAACTAGGGATTTGCATTTTAACCACAACTGGGCTACCCGCTTGATGGTGTGTCTTAACCACGATCTTTTGTCCGTAGTACTATCGAAGAATCACCGCTAAAAAAGTCGTTCCACTGATTCTGTAATACATTTCATTTCCTGTAACTTCTTCACAATAAAAGCCCACCGTTATTAAGTCATTAACAGCAGTAACTAAACAGTGAAACACAGCAGATGTTTGAAAGAAAAAAACAGGATGAAGAGAAACTAAAGAGATTAAGTAAGAAAAGTACTGAGGGCTGAACACACAGACTTTTAAAGATGTGTGTCATGCATGGGATTTGCACTGGTCTGGTCTTGGTCTCAACCCCTCCAAGTCTTGGTTCTTGTTCTTGACCACAACACCGGCTGATAGTTCCCAATCATTTTGTCCTCAGATGCATAAAACAGAGGTTTGTCTCCTAGCAATGTTGTTTCCTCACAAAAGGTGATTTGCTTTACTCTACAGCACAGTGCAGTGTGACACATGCCATAGTTCACCAAATATTTTACATTTTGAACAAAGAGATGCTGAGCCAGAGTAGGTGTAGTGTCAGCATTCAGTCAAATGTTTCCCACTGCGTCCACACGGACTGCATCTGGCCTGCTGCTCTGCTCTGCTCTGCTCTGACAGTCTCATTCATTGTTGATGACACGGCCGGCTCCCCTCCTGTGGGGGCAGTTGTGCTGAGTGCCATGTGCTCTCTGTGACTTGTCTGATCACCGTCTCAGCACCCCTTCTTTCAGCTCGTGCTTCAAATATTCTGCTACTGAAAGATTAGAACCATCTCATGGATTATTCAGAACCACATCACCACTGTTTTAATAATAAATGAAATTACAGACAGTTGAGATAGTTAAAATATCACGAATGCCTCAAATACTGATTTTTCCACGTAGCCACTGCATCTCTCTCGTCCATGCACCAGTCCTCCTCTACTACTACTGTACTCCTCTAGTCCCTGTCATGTGCGTGACCTTTGAGGCGCCTGTGCTCTGACCTACTACTCTGGTTCACAGCCTAACCGCTGACTGGCTTTACTGTACATACTGTAGGCTGCAGGCTTTATCTGAGCTTTCAACTCAGCGGTATCAGAGGTGAGCCCTCAACCAAGGAAGCTGAAACAGAAGGAAGGGTCATCTAATCACTGAATCTTGCTGTGGTGACAGCTTTACTGAAGTCAATGAGAGATGCATGGAGTGCACACTAATAGGACATGTCTACACTGTATGACTCCTGATGAAGAAATGCCTCCACGACATGACAGAAGACACTCCAGAGAGGTTAACAACACTTTTCTTATCGACACGTCGTTGGTTCTGAGGCTTTGTCTGTTCGCAGTGTAAATGCAGTCTGGTCAGCGGAGAAATTTGTCACAAAATATTATCAGCCCTGTCAATGATTTAGAACAAAAAGCGGTTAAGCTCCTCTCTGAAGTGTGTTGTTTTCACTTTCTGGAGACGTTTCTTCATCAGAAGTCATTCGACGCAGACATTTTGGGCTTTAGTGCGATTCTCCCATAGACACCAATACAGCTGTCAACACAGTCTGGTGCTGAGTGAGATTAGGTGACATTCATCTTTTAGATCCTCTCCCTGATCCAGGAACATCACGCATCACCAGCGAAAGTTTTCACAATCACGCTATCAGGACAGTGACATCGCCAGTGACCCACACTGGCTCAGTGATGAGAGTGAGGGTGCTACAGCAGCTCTGAACAGCAATCACTGTTAAGAGCTGCTCACAGCCTACATGCATCTGCATGCACATCAACTGTTTCAGCCACAGACTGAATAAACAGCAGGCTGCAGTGACAGTAGATGAACTCCGACCCATTTGCTGTTTCACAGTACTCCACTGCCAATTATCCATTACATGTACAGGAACAACACGAGGCGATCAACACAATCACCATTAACAACCAGAATGAGTTTGCCTCATTCATAACCACTGGAGGGAAACCCCAGGAATGAGATCAGGCTCGCCTGTCATATGATGTCACATGTAAGTGTAACTGCTTTCATAAGGAGCCCCCCAGATAACTCCTTAGTGTTGTCAATGGAATTTGATCAACAGCTTTCTCTATGAGTGTTGATAATCAGTGAATTACTTCTATGTACAGTTCTTTTTTTCCCTCAGCGATATTATACATTTTTCTAGCCTGCTATCTTAAAGTGTCTTTGACGTTTGCATCGGATGAAATGTGATTACTCTAAAAGTAAAAACATAGAAACAGATTGTTCTACAAAATAGAGCTAGAGTTGTGGAGCAAAAGTGAAAATAAATGAAAATGTGAGCACATTTTGTGGCCTTCACATACAGTGAAATAAGTGTGTGGGATTCTTACCGCCGCCAGCTTGTCAAAGCGGGCGAAGAGTTCATTCAGAGTCATCACCAACTCCTGCGCTGTGCACTGGGATGCCAGACTGGTGAAACCCTCGATGTCTGCAAATAAGATGCTGTGGAGAGACAAAGACAAGAGAAACACAGTTCAATATCTTTCATTCTCCCAGTTTGGGAAGACAGCTCCCTCTGTACTGCAGTCCTCGTCTCTGATATCTGTACAGTTGGCCTGGTGAGGCTCCAGACAGACATGTGCTACCTGAGGGGGCACGTGGTGTCACCAGCCACTTCTTTGCACCTGCCAGCAATGAGCTTTCACAGGAAGGTGCAGCCCAGGGGAGCTTCAACTCAAACTGGATTCAACTCAATCTTTCTCTGATGATGCACCTCCTGTTAATGTCTCACAGATAGCCCGATGTGGTCACCTCTCAAATCCCAGATACGAATTGTTTGGTCCTGTTAGTCTAGCAGGTTGATTAGTTTGATCATTTCTGTGAGGAGGTGGGCTCAACAAAAGGGACAAAAACAATTATTAGTATAAAGTAACCGCCATGCAAATTCATGCGAGCTATGCCACGAACACGATCGCTTGTCGCCTTCCCACATGTGAACACAATCGATTCTGTTAGTCTGAATGCTCAGCCGAAGCCTGAGGGTTACAAGTAATCAATTCCCTGCACGGCCCATGGCCAGGTCAACGTTTCCTAGAAGTTCCCAGAGTTTCCAGAAGAGACCAAAACCGAATCTCATGACTCAATGCCATGGGAAATCTCACCCCAAAAGAGTGCCATACTGTTCCTTTACTGAAATCAGCACTTTGAGAGGAGTTTATTCTGAAACAGCCCTGCAGCTGCATAGTTGCTCGGAGCAGCACGTGGTGGCAGAGAGCAGGCTCAGAGTTTGGACCTGCTGCCCACCTGTGATCTTCCTGTACTCTCCCCTTGCCTGCTTGACCCACCAGCTTAGTCAGTAGAGCACGTGCCCCATGTAGAGAGCCTCACCTCAGCAGCCCCGGGTTTGAATCTGACCTGTGGCTTCCCTGTTTCCTGTCTCTCTTCAGCTGATCTGTCCAATAAAGCCATTAAACAAATGTCAGCTCAATGTCATCCGACTTCTTGCTTTTTACCGAATTTGTCCATAAAATACTTGACTCGAAACCCCTGAAAAAGAGAGCATGAACACATTTTGATGCACCAGACAAGAGTATAAAGACAGGAGAGCAGAGAGTGATTAAATGACTCTGGTCGATGTGTACCACTGAAGTAATTGAATGGAGGTGAAAAGTGCGAGGCTGTGGGCGAAGTGTCTTTGTACAGTCATGTCTGAATGTAATACAATGACTGTGATCTGTACATTTGTGCTAATGAGTTCTAGTCCTGGTAAAATGGCAGAGAGAAAGAGAGAGAGAGAGAGAGAGAGAGAGAGAGAGAGAGAGAGAGAGAGAGAGAGAGAGAGAGAGAGAGAGAGAGATCTAATACATTTGCGAGTCACCTTACGCTTGTGAAAAAGTTAGCTTTCCTTCCCAGAGAACAAGGTAAACCGATACAGCGAAGGTCTTTTAGTGACTGAGGCATTTTCATTACCCTCCTAACACTGACGCACAACAGCAGGACAGATGATCTCATCAGCCGCCTGAATCATTTCCCTCAGAGAGACACAAGGACAAAGGGACCAGGCCGGCAGGTGGGGACAGTGATAGGCTCGGCGTTAGCTGCTGGAGACCGATAAAACCTCGTCCTGCACGGTTCAAGTTGCTCTGTGAGGCATCCTAGCCCTCGGCCGCACAAAGTCACACCTCAAGCTTGACATTTCTCTCTTCAATAAGCATATTTATCCACCGGTCATTGATTTTCTCCCGGGGTGGAGCATGTGATGAACTTCATAAAAGGCAAAAACCAGCCTCGTGTCTCTTGCTACTGGGTGCTGCTTAACCCCGTCTAATCTTTGACTCACCTGAGCTTGACTCAGTGCCTTGTAAGATATCCAATGGTCACATATACTTTGAGGAAAAGCCCCATCTCCCACCTCAGTCTTCATTCATTCATTCAAGTGTGGGTATCAATACTCTGCAGCAGTCTGGATGAGACTCTTACCTCTGTTTAACAAACTAACTGGTTTGAAATTGTGCAGACCATCTGGAGCTGTTTTTTTTTTTTTTTGTCAAGATTTGGACCCCCTGCTCCGAATAAGAGACGTCTTTATGCTCCAGTATGATACATGTCTCTATAGTTGCAGTATTTATCATGTTTGCAGGCAAAACTGGCTATACAGTAAATAGCTCCTATTATCTGAAAGGAGCACTGTGTTAATTCAGGCAGAGCAGACCATCAGCTGATCGTTGTCAGCTGATTCTTCCAATCACATTTATACGAGCTAATGAGGCTGTAATCACAATCTGACAATACTCCCTCACTCTGCTGATTATTCATGCCACTGTTGCTTTTATGCACGCTGCTGAGTCTAACAGCTCCTCCATTGTGAGATTACCCTGAATCATACTCATTAATGTTATTTAAATCACCGTGCCAGAGTTAGCTCAGAGCTAATTTCCATCCGCGGTCCCTTGTACATAAAGGATAACACATAGAAACAGTGATGACACATGATTCCTGCATGACTCTTGAACAATATTACATTGCTAATGACATTATATAAACATGACACTGATGTGTCGGTTTGAACAATCTGATGTTACACAAACCTTTTGTAATAAGGCAAAAAAAGGGAAAAAACTGACTGCTGCAAAGCAGGATGAAACAGTTTTACACGGGACAATCTCACACTCAAAAGCCAATGACCATGACGACAGTAAAAGGACTTTTCTTCATATGTATACACATTAGTGTGACTTAGCACTATGATCTTCATATAAACTAAACAAACAACACATGTGACACACCTGTCAGGCTGATCATACTACTGTGCACTGGATGTTTCACTTTAACACAGCGTCCTATTTCTGTAAAGACATCCCAGGCTGTTACATGCATTCTTTTCTCATATAGTAAACTGTGTAGCCTGTAAGGGAGGTAGTCATTGTATTGTATTTTCTGTCATCTCTCTTTGTCATACAATGTACCATTCCACCGTATTGTATTTCAATGTGACACATTACTCTTGCTCCTTAAGTAAACCTCAGTGTAAGCTCCGCTGTACACTCGTCCTCTTTTCCAGGGTCTTGAACAGGACTGCCTGTTGGAACTGACTCGAGCAGGCAAACGTTCAGCTTTAGTTGCGTCTGGCATTTTGGAGAGGTGTTGTCTTCAAGCGGGAATCCTGGATGACACTGTACCAGGTGGGGCTGGGTACCATTTAAAAATAAATAAATAACGATATCTTGACTTGGAACAGTTGCTGAATGTAACCTTTTTGATATACTTTTAATGAAATCAGTTTCAACAAAAAGATTACATTACACATACGCATGGTGAGCCCAGTCTCTGATGTGAGATACTGTTTTTCCTGCATGCTTCAAGACAGCCAAACCCCAGTGGTATTAGATCTACTGCATGCTTAGTGTCTCACTGACACTGATTTGACTGAACTCTAAGATACTGAAATTTGGTATCGAATGACACGATATCTCTAGATACTCATTAGAAATGAGGCAAGTCATTCGGTACCATAAAAGTATCGAAGTTTGATACCCAGCTGGACTACAGGACAGGATGACCAATTTGCTAATGACAACACCGGTGGGCACATGGCAGAAGTCGGATTATGGTTCAGACAGCCATAAACAACACGGGGGCACTTTATTGATAACAGTTTTAGAATACTTTGCACATCTATTTCATGATACAGGTGCATAGGAGAGAGATCTAGTAGATCGGGAGTTGAAAGTAACACACTGCACGGTGCAAATGGTTTGACTGATGAAGGTCTGGTGCAGAAAGATCTTATTAAATCTATCTTTGCAAGGTAGTCATTGATAGCAATTCAAGACACTGCGAGAAGATCCTGAGGCATTCACCCACCACCAGCAGTTCATGTTGCAGCATGATACTGCAAGGATCTCTACACACTTCCTGGAGGCTTAAAACATCCCAGTTCTTCATGGCCTGCACACTCACAGACCTGACAGCCACTGAGCATGTTTGGGATGCTCCGGACCGATGTGTCTGTGTCCCACTTCCTGTCAGTATCCAGCAACTTCACACAGCCACTGAAGAGGAATGAACCGACACCGTGATCGACTCCACGCGAACGAGACTGAGGCAAATGGTCATATGAGAGCCAGAGTTCAGTGCCTAATAAGTGAGAACTGCACTGTTTTGAGTGGCCTTTAACTGTGAACAGTCCAAGGCACACCTGAGAAATAACTATGTCTTAAATCATCATCTCATCATCTATCGTTCATATGCCACACCTGCCAGATTATCTTGGATGGATTATCTTGCTAAAGTACAAGTGATCACTCACACAGCTTTCAACAAATCTGCGAGCAAAAACAACAATGATGTGTTAAAATTGTATTTATATTTGTGTTGAATGTAGAGCCGCAGGTTTGCAGAGCCAGCTGATGTACAGCTATAACATCAGCTAGCAGGCAGCATTGTTATTATTTGGCTCAGTGAGGCCAGACATTGGAAAAGTTTTCCGACTTAGTAGAAGAGGCTCTCTGAGTCAGACCCCCAGGAAGGACAAGAGAGGGCTATAAATAAACAAAGCTTTAAACCAAACAAGCTCACATGAATCTCACAGGATAGGTGCCTGCTACACAGCCAAGAACATGGTGTGCTTATGCAGTCCAGTGTGTGTGGGTAGGACATGCGGGTGTTTATGTTCACGTATGCACACACAAATGTGTCCGTTCGTATGTGGAACTCATTTGTGTGAGTGTGAAGACCGGGTTTTGTCAGGGTTCACAGACTTTTTCTCTTGGCTGCCCACATGTCAGGAGCACTAACAGGTTCTAATGAACCTGGGCTTCAAGAGGCCTAAATGTCCTCAATTTGGGTCTCAAGCCGAAGAGGATTAAGAGTCCCCACTCTGGGGTACACATTTCTGAGAATAATTGATTGTTTTCTGTGAACTGTTGCATGAGAGGGGGAGTGAAACCAGACACTTGACCAATGTGTCTGAGCTCAGAGACAGGTCTGTCTCGTGGGCAGAGAGAAGTGATGGTCGAAGAGGAGGGCAAGAGGGAGATGGAGGGGTGAAGGAGGGAGAGAGGGACGTAGGGTGCTCTAATTCACTTATGTTTAAAGCAAAACCTCTGTAAGCCAATTCAACTTAAACAAACTGTTCACATACATACACATTAATGCGATGTGTGGCTTGACATTAAAACAAGATTATTAATCATTTATCCTGGCACAGTTGTATGCAGTTAAAAGACTTTACTTAGATCATTGATGGGCAAATAATGAGTCCAACAAGTGCAGGTGGAAAACATGTTAATTCAGTTACCAGAGTCCAATTGCAATGAATCAGTGCGACAAACACCGCAAACTGAATTTTACCCAGCAGCAAATATCAGTGTCATTCTCATGCCCTTTCAAAATGCAAACAGTCAACCTGCTCATCTAGAAATGACTTGTTTCATTCAACATCCATGACAAAATCTGAAACACGATATAAAAAATTTTGTTGACACACGTGAGGAAAATAAAGTCATTGTGTCATTGTGTGACACTTTTTTATTCCGACGAAAGTTGGTCACCACATCTTCTTTTTATAAAGTTCTCTTCACGTCTGCGCTGGCTTATGTTTGCATGTTCCGCCTAATTCTGCTTTTTTTTTTTGCGGCCCATGTTTTTGTCCTGCTTTTCCTGTAACTCACATGGCTTACCTCATGATTTGTTGTTTCAAATGTGTTTTTTGATTTGAGGCTGCCAACCTTACAGCTGGCGAGGTGAACGTTTTGGCACAGTTACACTAATGTTCATTAACATGCACGTCACCTGAGAAATAAACTGAATATTTATAGCCAGGTGTATAATGGACAGGTTTCCTGGTGGAATATCAGTCCCTCCACCATGGACACAGTGAAGCAGAGAGCGAGGCCACTTCCCACAGCCTGATGTAACATTAGAGGGGGCAGTGGGAGGTGAGTTAGAGAGAGGGCATGAGAGAGAGACCTGGGGTCTTTCAGTCTCATTTAATCATTACCTTGGCGATGAGTCACTTGTTGGACACAACATTACAACCTGACTTGCCTTTGTAAATGACAGTGACAGGAAACCCTGATGGAGTCTCACAGGGGAAGGATGTTCAGACATCTTATTCAGCGTTTGTTCAAACACATAGAGCTGCAGTGTTCGGCTTAACTTGCTCTCCTCTTTGTTTGATGTTGTGTCCTTCTTGGAACTCACAAGGATTTCGGGCAATAACTTCCTCAGCTGATAACAACACAAACACATGAAAGGGTTTGAAATGATAACCACGCAGTTCTGCGAAAAATACAAAATGCCTTGAAGATAAAGCATTCTCTCTCTGTTTTCAGATCAGTTTATATGTGGGCTTTGGGATGAACAGAGACAAACTAAAGTTGACTGAGGACGAGAGGCTGTAAAGGCAGAAACACTTTGAGGAGGACAGCTGAATGCAGAGACGGTTCACTGGCAAAATTTACTTTAGTCCTTTCATTGAACTGTTTTAACATTTCATATTAACACAGTACTATCACAGGGATGGTATCAAACACAGTGTTTAAACCACTGACTAAATACAACAACACGTTTGATATTAAGATTTAAATGTACAGTAACACCTTAAGATGATTATCCCCCCAACTGCTATTTGTATTTGAGTATAATTTGTCCCGGAGTAATCCTTGCTTTGACTCAGGTAATGGAGTTGTGTTCTTTTGTCGGGACATTTGTAGGCAGACTGAAAGCTTTTTTTAGGTGCAGCAGCTAATGTTTAACTGAGAGCAAGGAAGAGAAGCGGTAACATTTACTCTGAACTGTTGTGCCACTTCTTAGCAAGAGGTTCAACGAAACCAACGTGGAAAAATGGCAAAACAGAGTCGAATAGTGTATGATATAGGCCACCCCTTCTCCTGCTGGCAGAGCCACCACTACAAAATCTATTTTGGGTCAAATCTCGGCTGAACCAAAGCTGTGCTGCGCTGGCCTCGCTTGACCCTGTGATCCCTCCTCGTCTGGCACTGCCACTGCTACCAGCCAGCTGCCCTTTATCCGCCTCCCCCGCCCCCCCAGCTGCTTAACCCCACTGCTCTGCTGGTTGTGCGCTGACCTCAGCGAGGGAGAGATCTCATTCAGACCCTCCGTTCCTTTTGTCTGGCTCTGACTTTCCCTGCTTCTTTTTTCTTTGTCTTGGACCCCATCGCCCCATTCATGCCGTGTATTACTCATCTAATCCACAACCATCTTCATTTCCTGTTATGTCCTTCCTCCTGTCTCTCTAATCCTCTGTCTCTTTCCCCGTCTCTTTTAGACTGCTGGTCAGCCTTGTCCCAACTTGTCCATTTAGGGGGGCGTTTGCAAACAGTGTGTACTTGGCTCCCTCTTAATGGCTAAATTTTGCAAAATATAAGACATCTGGACACCTGCTCCGGATCGATATAATTCCTCGAGGCTGAATATGATCTCATCCCTGAAAAAAATGACACGATCTATAAGTAACACATGTCTTTACGTACACATTATAGAGGCAAACTCTAGCCAGATGCAATCTCAACTTTACTTACCAGTGAACATCTACAACGTGTGTCTGTGTCATTCCCTGTCCTTGCTTAGATTAGAAACCTGGAGAACAAAGGTGAGGTGAGTTCTTCTGATTTATGTAATATTCTCTCCGTGTCTCTCTTCGAGGCTGCTGGCCTACAAAACAGCACCAGCAGACACAGTCACAGCGTTCTGAATACTTCACAAACGCTGACGGGGTGACCCGGCAGCATCAAAACATCCGGCCCCCAGCCTGCTTGCATAATACCTTAGTCAGCACACAATGTGGCCTCCTTGCTGAAGCCACAGGACAACATTTCACTCTCAAGGGCAAACACAGTGGGATGCCACACTCAGGGGTACAACACAACTGCACCTTTAGACTGCAAATGCTGAAAGTGGGACACTACCATGAACAAATACATACAAGCCTGATACTCCTTTCCCACTGGTGAAAAACCCCATTTAAACCTGTCAAGATCAGGCTTTTGTCTGCAATGGGAATGCGCAGTTACACCCAGGGCAGCTGACTTTGCAGTAGGCAGACACAGGTTTTTATCACCTCGGCTTGGCTCGGCTTTGATCTAAAGTTAAACATGGAAGTAGTTTAAGATGGTCTATTAAAGGTGTTTTATTACTGGCAGTGAAGATGCCCGGATCGGTGACCAAGCCGCCTAACTTCTGATTTAGATGGGCTGCATTGTCTGTGGGAAGTGGGAATGGGGTCAATAGGGAATTTTTAGCAGGTTGACCCGCTAATTTTGGTGGGAAAGCAGTATAAGAGTGAGCAGAGTCAGCAAACTATTAACACTCATATGGATGCTTTTATAAAGTGTTGAGATTGAGATCCCAGTCCATGAAGCCCAAAACGACATCATCCGACTGAAGAAGGGCTGACCTTCGTGGTGATTTTAACTCATTAAATTTGGTGATTTTTTTTTCACTAGACAGCAACTAGAACAACACAATAGTGGAAGGACTCAAAGACATTGTGAGCTAAAGCTTTTTCTGCTCAAAATCAGGTCACATAATCACCGGCAGTTAAAAACGGGAGCTACCTGGCTCTTGTTGCCGGGGACAGAAGTGTGACGAAAGCGGAGCAAAACTGTCAGCCCATTCTACCTCTGTAACTTTCATACAGAAGGTGAGACAGAATAACAGCTTGTAATCTATATTTCTTGAATATTCAATCATTAACCCTGTGCATTGAAAGGACTTGGCACCAGCTATGTAAAAAACAGATAGAGTAGGTAGAAACATTAATGCATATCTACTGCAGCACACACTCCACACACCTCTCCACCTCTCCACCTCCCCCTGTCCCCCTCTTACTCCTTAGTAGCAGCAGTGGGAGCTGTCACTTCTCTTCCTGTTGTTTCTCGGCCTCGCAGCAGAGCCCCAATTACCAAAAGCCACTGCCGGCTCCCCAGCAGGCCGGGTCACACCTGGTTAGCTACCCATTAACCACACACTCATGACCACAGACAGAACTCAGCCAAGCTTAGCGGATGCTGCTAATGTGCCGCCTACTCCCCAGCGAGTCACGAAAAACCTACAGTAAGACCAAAACAACCCTTTTGGTTGCGTGGTTTTGTTTGTTCCAGCTGAAAATGCAGATTTCTGTGGCTGCGTCTCCTCCAGTGATGTAAAGGGTAACGTCTTAACAGGTGAGGGTGAGTTATGGGTCACTGACTGCTGTTGAAGCTTGACAGCTGCAACGTATACATCCACTGTGAACCGACATGACCTTCTTGGTGTTTGCCTCTTAATTGTAGAAGGCACAATTTTGTTATATAATGGCTACATGTACCTGTTTGTGTGTGCGTGTGTGTGTGTCTCAGTGCAAATTGGTTTCTGTATCTTCAATTGCATGTCCTGATTTTACACACTGCACTCTTAATTTTATCAAACTCCTAAACTTTGTCAACAGAAAAGCACAATGCTTAATATCAGTGCTGAAAAGGCCTCTGTGTACAAGAGCTGCATGTACGTGACATGATGCTCTAACCCCTGAGGATTCACAGAGTCACATCAAAGTGATAATGTCCTTCAATAGCACCTATTATGTACCGAGGTTATGCCACCCACCTGACTGCGACAGCCACAGGCCGTAAAACTCTCAGTGCACCGTTTGATTCTCGGCTTACACACACACACACACGCACACACACACACACGCACACACACACACACACACACACACACACACACACACACACACACACACACACACAGTGTCTGTTTCTCAACTTGATGCAGTGTTTTATTACTCCACAAGGTGGTGCCAAACGTGACCACAGCTCTATGGCCTGTAAAATTACCTCATATGTATAATGAGCTCAATGATCACAGTTATTTAGTTAAAGCAAAGCCAAATCACACACACACCTCAGTGAGGTAAACCAGTGATTAAACAATGAGATTCCGCAATTGTAAGGACCCCGGACTAAACTGAAAAGAACAGTGAAAACAAAGATATCTGACCAGAGAAACATCGCGGAGCTCATTCAAATCTGGCACCAAGGACAAGTCCAGCACATTTTGTTTATGTAGACAAATATCGTTAATCACAGCTTATCTTTAAACAGTGACACGAGTTATGGTCTCCTCTCCGTACGACCCTCTGTTATCGCCTGATGGATGTTCCTAACATTCTGAGAATCAACATTCAGAGCAAGACAACAGAGGCACATGGACACTGTTGGAGCGTCCTTTGGCACAATCCTCACCAGCTCTGACCACCATTTGGTGAGACCATCTTCAGACCGTTGTCAGATGAGGCTGAGTAGCAACAGCTCTCCTGAGCAAGACTTCTTTTTAAGCAGGCTGACAGATTTTTTTTTTTTTTTTAATGTCCAAAAGTGAATCATGAAAGCGCAAAGTAAAGCTTGAGCCTCAATAAGCACCATCTGTTAATAAGTGTACAACATACAAACAGTGGGAGGAACATTTGGAAGGACTCTCTTCTGTTCACAGGATTAAAAACTGAGCCATCTACCTGGAAACAGAAAAAACTACACCAATGGAGGATATGTGGCTGAAAGCTCTGCAAAGTCTCCAGTAAGTGGACACATGGCTAACACTAGCATTTTTAGCATCACAGAAATCCTGTTGCCTTTCAATATGCTGCAAGTGTTGTCATTATGTCTAACAGTATTTCTAGGTTGAAATCTTAAAGACACAAATTAATTGTTTACTTTATTGTCACAACACCATTATCAAATAAAACATTATAAGGTAAAACTTCTTCAAACTTTTTTTTTGTCTCTGATTTTTTGTGTTCTTGGTTGTCTTTCTGGTGGTCAGAGTTCACCGTAAGTATTTCCATGACATTACACGCTACACTGTGTATGATTGCTGATGCTGTGGATGTGTCTAGAGACGGGCGATAAATACCCTGGGAAAATACCATGCAGCCTATTGTCATGGCAACGCCTGCACTTCTCCCTCCTCCTCTGCCTTTGTCTGTGGGTGGGCTGCACCATTCAGGATTAATATGGATTAAATCATGTTTCATTTTACAATTCTGTAGCAGCGACTAAACATCAGACTAAACTGGCTTGTCCAGATTTGGAGTCCCCAGTGCCTCTTCCTCCTTCTTGTAAAAGTTCTGAAGGCACGAGCTTGAAGGGTGAACAGAAAACTTCCTTATTTCATTGATGAGTCTATTCTTATAAGCTATCATTAAAAGACTGATAATTGGTACATTTGAACACTAAACAGAGATATCCTAATGAACATTTTACTCTCTGTACTGTAAATTAATCCAGCAGGTCCAAATTGTGCTGCTTATATCTGCAACAGAGTTCAAAATTCAGACTTTTCTGAATTAGATTAATTTGTAAGATAAGACTCAAAGCCATTGTATGACTTAGTGGAGCCGACAGCATCACGTTTCTCCAGAGCCCTTTCTGTTGATGGATTAATATACTGTAGTACTACTGTACACAGACGCTTGTAGTTATGAGTGGTGTTTCAGCCAAATCTTTGTCCTCTGTGGCCAAAACCCTGCGTAAGAAGGAGGTTTGACACTGCATACTACTTGCCTGAGGAGTGCACTTATATCTTGACGTGTGTGTATGCCTTGTTACTCTTAAAGCTTGAAATGACCCGTGGAGCTGTTGAGAAAACCATGTTAATCATAGCAGCTTCAATCTGTTTCTCCAAATTATCCCACCTCCTCGTCGTCAGCGTGGGGTGTGGGGGGGGGGGGGGGGGGGGGGGTGGGTGGGTGTGGGGGGGGGGGTGGGGGGGGGGGGGACTGGTGTTACCTGACGTTGTCGTGCTTCTGGATGTAGATCTTGTGAAACATCATGTCCTCCCGCTTGGCATTGATGTCAGCTTTCATCTCCATGGCAACGTGGCGGGGAAGCACTGAGAGCAGGAGACGTTCCTGCATGGAAACGTGGGGGCAAAGTGAGTTCAGTGGACGAGTATGAGGGGGGAGGCAGCGTGACTGAAGCAACTAAGTAAGTGTAAGAGCGAGAGCTGCCTCCCCCAGTGCTGATGAATAAAGGCTACATAGTGATTAAGCTATACCATTTATATGAATTGAGAATGATTGCATGTATGAAAAATGACCCCAGTTGTGACTTTGTGTGTGTTGGTGAAATGATCTTTTCCATGATGCTTTGTTCTAGCCAGCAGTGATTAAAAAGCTGTTTGACTCTGGCCTCTGGCCTCCACAGGTTTCTAGAGTAGTACAGTTGTAAATCCAGAGGTTACCCAGTGAAGACATTTTAAAATGTGAACAGACCAAAGAAGAAACCTGTCTGCCAGTCACCCAGATATAATGTTTGTGACTCGTTATGAGAGAAATAGAAAATTGAACCTAAACAAATGTGAAGTAGCAACATAAGCGTTCAGTTTTAACTGCAATCTTGGGTTTTGCAGAAACACAGCTTTTAATCTGGCAGTTGGGATGTTGTTAATGCCCAATTCATTCAGATGATGTGGTTGGAGCACTTTCAGTGCTTGGATGGACATGACTCTCAATTGTTTAAATTACAAAGTACAAAAGATGAAAAAAATATTTCAATAAAAAATTGATTATTTACGCCTCTGACTGGCTTCTTCTCCTGGCAATGGCAGCCAATCGGCAGGCCAAACTGGTTGAAAAAAAAATTAATACTTCTTGACTTTGTAAACCAGTAGTGATGAGATGAGATGAAATAAGATAGAACTGTACGGATACTTCAGTGGCAAAATTCACTCATAATAGTAAATGTACTATTTACTGTTACTATTTAGAAAATAAAATAGGGGGAACATAGGGAAAAACAGTGAGTGAAATATAACGTAAAACAGAGCGAAGCAAGTCAAAGATAGAATGATGAAAAGATAGGTGTTATAATAACAATAATAATGATTAAAATATTAAGTAGAGTGTCATGTTTCTATGTCTGATTATACTCTACTACACAACTAGAAGTCAGCAGCTTCTTCCATTAACTCTGTTGTGGTGTCAAAGAAAAGATCAAATGGTCAGGTGGAACTTCTTTTGTCTTGTACTTGGAATTAATGAAGAACAAAATCACAACCAAAGTGACTCAGCTGTGGCTGTTAGACCAGGTCTGGGTTTGGGTGGTTTGGGTGTCTAGCATATGTTATATTTTAGCATGTAGTTACAACTAGTAGGCAGTGCTGATAGTGGGTGAGCACCATGTTAAACTGGCAACAGACAACTTTTTTGCTTTATCTGAACATTTTTGGATGAATACTGATGTCACAGTGTGATGGCTGTAGAGAAATGATACTATCTGTGTAAAGACTGGTTCCCTACAGACCTCTCTTTCACTATGCTAATCAATGAACAAAAATAAAGTCTAATTAGGCCACAATATTGACAACTGACTTACAAAATATATATGTGTATATTTGAAATAGTAGCCTCCTGCAAGTTAACTTTTTTTTTAATTTTTACAATGAAATGTTCTGTCATGGAGTATATCACTTCACTGCTGAAAGAAAAGAAAGACTCACTGCCAGTTGTAGACTTTGTTCATCTTTTGCCTCAATGATCATCAACATTAGTACTAATATAAATAATTTATTTTAAAAACAATTCATTAAAATTCATTAAATGTAAACCCTGGCCTCCGCTAAGGAGCAAGCACTTTCAGTACACACATTCCACAGCCATCTTATGAGAGACAGGTGTTCAACATCCAACAAAAACAAAAGTTTTTAGTCTATTCCTCGAACAGATAATTGGATTTTATCAACGAGGTTACTGTGGGTTTTTTTGTTTTTTCTTTACATCCTGTCTCCTCCCACCACAAATCTGCACCCTCTCTCACCTGCTGCTGGTTTTCCCTCTGGGAGTGCAGGCGAGCCTGGATGCATTCCCTGGTCTCCTGGAAGGCCTGCCTCTGGGAGCCCTCAGCAGGGTAATGGGTGCACACTCCCACAATGTTGGTGCAGGAGAAGATCAGCACGTTGGACACTATCTGCAGAGACAGCAAGACAGAGAAAGAGTTAGGGCGAAAAGAAGGGGCTTCCAAGTGGGCCAGAAACCACAGAGACGCAACAGTTCAAATAAAAAGTCGTGTCATCTTGTTATCTTTCTCTCTCCTTCTTGGTGATAACTGCCAGCATTAAATACAGCTGAACAATTTGAGATTTTATGCCCTGTGGAACATTAACCTTGCCTGTGCAGCTGAACCAGGGGAATAGTTGAACTGCTGTTGTCTGTATCGAAATTTGACATTTGTTATGGAAAAAAATAAGTGAATAAGTAAATGTTCATGTGAGGAATGTGACAAGAATATGGCGTCTCTGTAACTTTTTAGCATCGATTAACACACTCAAGTGCTGTCATGCCGATCGTGTCCTAACATGGTAGATGTGTCATAAATGTATAGCTGTATATAAATGTATAGCTAACAAAACGACTTTGTTATGGGTTACATTACTGGTGCAGAATGACCAAGAATGTGACTTAGTAAGTCTGATTCTTCCTTAAACAGGTGGACAACGTCTTGCTGACTGATGACTAGAATAAAGAACAACGTGCATTCAGGTGTTTCTGAAACTAGTGCAAGAATGTGAGCATAGAGTCTAGTCTGAATCTACACCTGGCCCCTCAGGTAGGCCTTTGAAAAGTACCAGTGGTGATTGGGGGAGACCAGAGGACAAAGAACAGAGGCCATTTTGAATTATAGGAAGAAACTGTATTAGGGATGATGCAAGTATCTGATACATTTATTCTGCAACTTTGTTTGCTTTACATTCTGAATTTGCTGGAGGACAGAGCACAAGCTGATACTGTGTTGCAAATTATAAACTCATCCAAAACAGATTCAATCAGCATTCAGTTTTCTCTTAAGTAGGCAGTTAGGAATAAAAGCTCCTTATTTTATTTTTACACATTTTAAAGAACAGCAAGTAAAAAAAATAAATAAAATTGCCCTGAACCTGGAGTGGACAGCTGAGGACTTTGTGCTGGCCCAAATCAAGAGTGTTTATCAACAAGCAGACATGCAGTTCGATCAATGTGTAGTGCAGGGTGACTACATTATAAAGCTGATGGGGTTAACACAAAAATCATGTGTCATTAGCTGAAAAGAGTGAAAAAGCATAGATACTGGAAAGTGAGAAAAACCAGGCCGAGCAGTGAGCCTTGAGTTCTATTCTCATCTCTAAGCATTATGGAAATGAGATGTTTGATTTCCGTAATTGGAGTAAGCAAACTACAGAAACCTGATACACCCGGACAGAAAAAGCTGATTTCCTGGCTATGATCCTAAATGCATAACCGGGTCACGCATGATTAAGATGCCAGTGTGACAGCAGAGCAGCAGGATGAAAGGAAAGATTACACATAGCGATGCATGCCTGTACTGAAGTTCGACTCAATCGGCTGAAAGTGAAACTCAGGCAAGGCCAAGTCAGCTTCCCCATCACACGTCGGACTAGTTTCAAAACCAATACACATTTGCACTGTGAGAGAGCTGCTTCCGTCCCCCTTCTGGAGTGGAACATATAGTAGGCTAGCTCGGGGAAGGGGTTGGACATTTTAGAGAAAGCCTTTGTAGGGGCACACTTGCATTTGTGCGCCACACTAAAATTGTGAATTCTTAATTCGCGAGAAATCAGTTCCTTGAGGTTTCCAGGCCAAGTTTCCACCTCTCAAACAGCCTGCATGCTGTCATGTGTCCAAGGCACCAGCACTAAAAGACATTGTTTCCATTCAGTGCCAGGCATACAGTGGGTCCTCGGACCGGCAGCCAGCAGCAAGCCAAAGCCGGCAGCCCATTCTTTTCATAAAGCCATTTAATGGGCTGATTCAGCCAGCTGAATCACATTCACACCACGGGCCTCTCTGTTGCCGGAACAAACTGAACAAACACAACACGTCTTTATCGAGTCAAAAACCCCTCAGCAGGTCTCCATGCAAAAACCGAGCACGCTCAGAGGGAGGAGAGGCTGGTGGAAGACTAGCCTGGAAGTGAGGCACGAACCAGGAAAATAAAGAAGCGAGGTGTGAGACAGAGACAAGTTGGTGCATTCAGAGAAGGTTACTCTGTCTGCCTTATCTGACTGAACTGGACCGACCCACAGAAGACAAATGACTTGTTAGATAAATACAGTCTGCCAGGACAAGAGGTTTTGGCTGCTCAAATATTTATCTTCACAGACCTGTATTCACCTAACAGCACATCAACCAGAATAACTACCACAGTCAGGGAACTCCGTTAGTGCAAAAGTGTAAAAGGCCTTCTGAGCAAAAACCTGTTTTCATAATCCTGAAAACTACAGCAGAAGTTCTACAGAGTTCACTGGCACCTGTCAGCAGCGCACTTTCAACAGAATCTTGATAACTTCGACAAAACCAAATGCTTCAGCACATTACCATGGATGTTTTTTCGCATGACAGTGAGAGGCATCAGGTTCTAAAGGCAACACTGTGCGCCTGTATTAATGTTTTGATGTTACAAGACAATGAAGGTTAGCATCAGTGAGCCACTGAAGCCAAAGCATGAATGAAAAGCTGACGGCCAATCAGCAGACACATTGTTCTGCACGAACAAAAGCAACAGGCTCGTTTGAGACGATCCAGGCCTACGCAGAATCGATCACCGCCGATGCTGGTTAGATTCGCTCTTCCCATCATGCACGCCATCAGGGCACCTGCTGGCATGATGGGAAACGCCGGGCTATCATCTGATCAAACAGCTGATTGGTTTAGACGTTGACTCACTAATATGACATTTGATATAAACTTTTCACTGTCGTTGAATTGGGGAGATTTTGAGTTTCAGTTTGAAGGTTTCTCTGTCAATATGATCCATGCTGGGTGGCTGATGGTGAAGTTAAGTGGTCAGAGATACTGGATACATATCCAATCAGAATATCATAAATGGCATACAATATATCATAGCTGTCCATTGTAGACTTATATTGACCGATTTAATTTTCTAGGTATTTATTGTATATTGTCTTGTATTTCTTGTCTGCCTTTATCTATAAATGTTTTTCATGCACTTATTTTTCCTCAGCCGGATTATAAACAGCAACAATCTGATATGATGCTGATGTGAACCATGAACAGAAACAGCCTTTTGACCAATACATATTTATATGAAATATCTACAAATATACAAAAGGATTGGCAACCCTGCAGAAGAACCCAATTATCACAACACATCACAACACAACACAACACAACACAACACAACCACGCAGCTCAGTCGAGACGTCCAGCAGCTCTAAAGAGACTTGTCACACTGAGCGCAGCCAGCCACGGTTGAAAGGCCAAATATACTGTATGTAGATTAGAAGAGAGAGAGGGAGCAAATGGCCTTGTGAAGAAGTAATCCATCTGAGTCATGCCAGTCAGAGTCGCAAAAGAGGCGGAGAGATTTTTAAAGTATTTTTAAGTATTAATATACTAAATAAGGCATCATTAATCTAAGTGATGAGGAAGACTGAATTCTGCGTGAAATGCCTCTGGGAGGCTGGAGACAGAAATTTTTTTTAATTTTTTTTTTTCACAGATGCATCGCAGAAAGAGACCAAAAAAACAATAAATAAACATTGACATATTGGGCAAATATATATACAATAAACCATTACAATTACTGCACATTCAGCGATGATATCTGATGACATGATAAGAGGGATGTGAGACGCGATGTGTATGTGTGGCAGAGAGACGAAAGCAGTGCAGTATAGTGATTCCTAACGCCATGCTACCACACAAAATATGAAAATAATAGCATAATAATTATAAAGTAAACCAACAAAAACAAATTCACAGATTTCTATGAATTCATTTTCTATGTCTTCTGACCCACGAGGGGCTTATTGGCATAACACATGTGTTTGCATCACATGATCAGCAGAGAAAGACTGGTGAAATTGTTGCCGTGTATAAAACTGACCGTCGCGATGCGTTTCTGTTAAAACTGTGACAGTCTGGAGACTCCTACTTTAAACCAGCCTGAACATTTAGGAGCTGGGCTCCTTCTACCTACAGTGCAGTCAGCCAGTCAGCTGCAGCCTGGCAGCATCCCGCCCCCACACTGCCATGGAAACGGCATGCATCAGATAAAGCCTTTCAACAGGTCAATACAAATATTCCCCAGCAGCAGTCTTATTCTATTAATACTGCCGGCACTCACCCAGGCCTTATTTGGGAACCTATGGGGTTTTCCTAACCACAGAGGGAAGCTGAGAGCAGAGAGACACAGCTCCCATGTTTAATACAGAGACCATCTCCGGGGTAAGACCCCAGACAGCGATTGTCAAATAACTGCAGAGGAGAAGTGATGAGCTCTCTGCTGATTATCTTAATGGGCATAAATTAATCTAAGTCTTCTCAAACTTAATATACATAATCAGGGAAGATTATCTTCAGCAGTTTCCCTTTTGTGATTCATGCATATTGTTTTGTTCCTCTGATTCATGCTGATTTTCACACTCATACTCAGGCAAGTCATCTTAATATTAAACTGCTACCAGAGAACCAACCTAAATTCAGCTCAAATCTCCGAATGATCCAGTGACAGTGGTGACGCCCCGAGCCAGCTTTCACAGATTCACTTACATGAAAAGCTGCATTCCCACTGAAGACAGAACATTTGACACTGTGGGCAAAGAAAAAAAAAGCTGTTTGCCTGTTGGCGCTGCCACAGGTATTTAACTCTTCTGCATGCCCTTGTTTCTGTTGTCATCTCATTAATGGAGCCACTGCACCTCAGCAGGCAAACGTCTGCAGGGGGTGAACAGTGCTCAGCACAGTGAGCACCTCAGTCACATCATGATTCTCTGCTGAGCAATCGTCCTGTGGCCACATTAAAGCTGTTCAGCACATGACCACACCAACACCACAGACTTCTGGGACAATATTAATTATTGGAAAGCGTCCCAACTCTGCTGTGGCGGTGCCAGATATTACAATGTTAGATAACAGTTTATAATAACACATCCTCTATTTACTTTGACCAGATGTTACTTCTTTTTATAATGCATACCATTTCTTTAATTGTCTGATGACACATCTAACGATTAGGTCACAAGTAGTTTTATTAATAATAACTGCCAATGATTTGCAAATGTATCCATTTATTTCAGACCTCACGTGGCTTTCCTGATCACTTCCATTTATCGATCATGGGCAGATGACCCTCAGCGTTTCTTCGAAGTAGAGTGCTTGAAGTTAAAAGTAAGACAGTGAAACAGCAGCGGCCCTGTCCTGAGAGCTGTTTAGTCTCCCCTCAGTGATATAAATATTAGAAACAACCCTCACTTTGACGCAATACCATTCAACATCCTCCAAAAATAATCATGCAGTTGAATCAACTCATCTCTGAAACTGTTTCAGCAAAACTGAACATTAGGGGAGGATTTATTTTTTTGGGTGTGTTGTATCAGAGTGCATTAGTTTTACATAGGTGTACTTAATAAACTTGTGTGAATATGTACTTGTCCATTAACCAGCCTGTTAGCTGACCACAAATGAGGAATGCTTGAACATCATGTTAACTACAGCGAGACAGGGCTTGGAAATAATTCAGCGAGATTATTTATACTCTCAGTGGAACCTTATGATGATGAGTAATGATCACGCTGTGCTTTATCCAATTCTTTTATCCAAGTTAATGAGTCCAAGCAAGTTGTAATTAAAGCCAACTACATGAATTATCCAGTTGGGTTTTCTCTGACACAATGCATACAGTGTAGGAGAGCTCTCCAACATCACTTTGAATATTTTAGTGAGTTCTGCTTTTTTTTTCTCATATTTAAAATAAGTATCTGTATTATCATTACTGTCATACTGATTTCAGTTAAGTAGCCCAGCCATAATGTTAATTCATGATTCATTCAGGTTTAATAGCTGACTTAACAATAATCTGTAAACCACAATGTAATGCTGCTATCAAGGTTTTACAGTTTTCAACACATTCAGCCAAACAGCTTGCTCTCTGTCACCAAATGACTGCAGTATTAATGCAAAAGCCAAAAATGTAAAGAAAACACACCTATATTAACTCCGGCTGCAGCAAAAGAAGCATGTGTTTTTTGTTTTTTTTTTTAAATAAATGCCTCATTAGATTAAAGATGATCTGATGTGATACAGTATTAACAACAACAACTTCTCACACTTTCCCATCCAGAGCAACAACTACGCAACACCTCCTGCAGAAGTCAAAGAATTCCTGGAACTGTGGAACAGTGATAGAAACCATGGGACCAGTTCACTCGTGTGCTAGTGTGTGCATGTGTGTGTGCGTGAGTGTGGCAGTTTTTTTTAGTCTGTAATTAATAATTGCCAGCAGGGGTCATAAAAACAATAGAGTAAGACATCCTAGGTGTTAATATTTACCCAGCAGTCTGAGATTGTCCCCTCCTCCATCTCTCCCACACCTTCCTCTGTATCTTACATCCACCCTGAGGCTGAGAGTTTCTTCTCTGCTCCAACAGACGTTCCACTTCTACTCTTGTGTCATCTGCCAGATGCCCAGCATGATGTCTGTGGAGGACTAACAGCCAGCATCCGGCCAACACAAGGGACGACCGCAAGTGAACCAAACCACAAGGCCCTGTGATGTGGCCTGTAATTTTTATGAGGCAATCTTTAAAACATTGGTGCACATTACAGACGATTAGTCACTGGTGCTGCAGCAGAGCAGTGCTGCGATAAGCATGTCCTCGTAATGTTCGTGTCACTCGCTCTGCCAGGAGACTCAGACAGCTCAGGCGTGAAGCACAAACATTTCTTCAGCCTGAAACAGGCAGCATGGCAAGTGTTGCATCACTGCGTCATAAAGGTGGACACGGTGAGAAAATAAGGTGTCTGACCAGAGCTGCAATGATTTATCGATTAATCCATTTGTTCTTAAGTATTACATTATCAGACAATTTGGTTAAGCATGTTTTGCTTTTTTTAAGAAAAAAAACAAAACGTTAGATTCTCTGTTTCTAGCTTCTTAAATTAGATCATTTTCTGGTTTCTTTCCTGCTCAGTGATAGTAAACTTTGATTATCTTTGGATTGTGGACAAAACAAGACATTTGAGGACGACATCTCAAGCTTTGGGAAACTTTCTGACATTTCATCCACTGACTACCCACTTAATAATAATACAAAAAAATCATAAGCAGCCTTATCTATGACCTCAAAGTCCCTGGTTTAATCTCCAGACCAGCTGGATACATCTGGCTGGGGAGTGTGCTACAGTCCCCAAAACTTGATCTACGACACTCATATTTGTTGTTTTTGTGATTACTGTGTCCAGAAGTAACTGATTGTTAATCACTTCACAATCAACTTTATCGTAAAGTATTAACTCCCAGTCCTACTCGGTGAATGAATCAGATTAGCGGGACTGAGGAACACGTTGGTTCAGTTTTGCTGTATGGACAGACCCGGTTTGTTGACTGAGAGCTCGTCACACGCGCTGTAAAGCCGGCAATTTGGCAAAGCAAGCGAGAGCAACGGCTCCTCTTCCAGTCTTTGTGAAGCTGTTAGCGAAAGCATAAAAAATGTCATGTTTTTTCAAGTTTCACCAGAACGGGTTGGCTTTTGAAATTAAAATCACTGCAATTTCAAGATCCCAAATTCCAGGAGGCAAATCATGACTCTTATTTTAAACTGAAGTCAGCGACAGGAATGGACAGGATTCTGTTGACTCTGTTTTGCCCTGCAACACTTTGTCAGTCCGATTCTTACTTGCAGTTGTGATTAGATTAATAAATTAGCAACAAGTGTACGCCCCCCTCAGCCGGCACACTGAGGCACATTGTGTGTTTTAAGGATAAATGCAGGTCATGCGCTTCATGCTGATTACTGTGAGCAGCCTCTTTCTGCAGGGCAATGTACAAGAGGGTGAAAGTCTCTCACGTGAGGGCCGCCAGTTATTTGTTGTCGGATTTTACCTGGAAAGCTGTCAGCTGCTGCATTAATGCCTCTGTAACCAGGAAGCACCCTGAGGATCAAACTGTATGAACCAACGGCCGGGTCTGCTGCAGGAGTTCTGTGTGTTTCATATATTTCTGACCGCTACCATGATCCCATAAAACTGTTATTTCTGCTCTGGGAGGGCAATACACACTTTACATTATACTGACTGACTGAAAGGGCTTCAGTTTTCATTAGAAAAACATACATCTTAACAGGAGAACTGTGAACATTCACTGCGTGTAGTCTGAACTCACACACGCATTCATTCATTATCTACTGAAAAGCATAAAATTAACCAAGTCACCTGCACATCTGCAAGACAGTGTCGCTTTTTAAAACCAATCCGTGCTCCACAAATATACATACGCACATTACGTTGATGTTTCGTTGTCGTTGCCTTGGGCTTGTTTTCTCTTAAAGGAGCACTCCGTAGTTTTGTTGAAGAAAAGTTAATGAGAAGAGAAAGATCTTCATTGGTTGATTTATTTCTTCCTAAACAAACTAAATAAACAAACTCTTTTTGTTTTCACGACTGAATAAACAAACTGACCTCGGGGGACAACATAGTTTATACTGTTATACTTTGTTTACATGTGGCGGACCCTGCCACCTCTCTAGCTTCAAACAGTGTTCTGGGACCTCAGTTTCCTCTGAGAACAGCTTGTTCGCTTATGGAAAAAGTCTATATTATGACCTCATTAATATTGTAAATAATACAATTCTGAGTTTGAATTTCTTCTTCAAAACCACATAGTGCCTCTTTAAAGTTGTTGGGTAGCACGCATAAAGGTTAGCATGTTGTATTGGACAAATTAGGCATCTACCTATGTAGAACAACATTATGCAACATGACTGCATGACGGTGTGGATCCAGATGAAGGGGAGCATCCTGTTTTTTTTTTTCTTTATTACCATTGAGATATTCAACAATTCTGTCAATTCCTCAGAGTATAACACTTGATCTTGATGAGATAAAATCAGGCGCATTTAGGTGGCTGGTATCTATGAACGAATACATTTTGATGTGGATCAGAATATAAATCCTGATCTCGCAGATTTAAATATGTTTTATATGTTTTCTCTGCTGTGTGCCGTTTGAGTTGGATTTTTCTTTCATGGAGCTCTTCAGTTCATTACGTCTTTCACAGATGGCCAACAAAAGGGAGATGATATGAAACGAGAGATGGGGAAGAACGGGGAACAAAGGTCCCCCGTCGACCAGCTGTCCTGCCTCTGATTGGCTTCCCCTGATATTCCCTCACCCCAGACAACCTCCATCCTTGTGCCTAAACCTTACCAATGTCTTATGGTTATTTTCTATAGGGGGTTACTTTCATAGCAGAGGGTCTTCTCCCCAACCACGAGGCCAGCAGCGCGACCACTAGGAGTCGTTTCTGGCCACCTGACAGATGGAGGGCCAACATTTAACCTCCTTTTATGTCCGTTTGGATCCCCACCAACTCCAGAGAGATATCCACTGCAGAGACTCCTCTGTGCTTTTAAGGTGGTTTGCGTAAGTTTGTCACACATTTGTTGCTGGTCGTGTGTACGGTGGATTTATGGGATCGTTTGTTTAATTCAGCTGCTGAAAATAGTCCCAAGTATCTTCTGGACAAAGTGTAAAAATAAATCCTGCCTCTGCCTCTCTCTCTCTCTCTCTCTCTCTCTCTCTCTCTCTCTCTCTCGCTCCCCCCACTCCACTGTTCTCTAATGTAACAGCCTGCTGATATATATTGTTCAGAAATGAAGCAGTTCAGCAGAGTTCGGTTGTGACTGGGAACATTTCTGGGGCACCGAATGCTTTCAAGCAGCCCTGATGCCTCGCAGGAGACGCTGAGCTCCTGGGAACTAAAAGGTCACTCGATGAGTCATGCCTTTGAAGAAGAAAGACAAGCCTACCAACAAACAGAAAAAGAAGAAGAAAAAGCGTGTTTAATTTTTCATCCCATGCTTCAAAAGAGAAGAGACAGAGAGGGGACACTGACTAACTAGAGATTCTTCCAAATATAGACGGTGCATTTCAACGGCGGCCAAACAGGAGACACGACTGCGAGGCTCTTTGATGTCAACGCCACGCACTCAAACCGGTTTCCCTCCATCGCTTTGAAACTCTCGAAGGACACAGGCCCATTTTTTTTTTTAATTGCGAGGTAGGTCTGTGAACCCGGTGTATTGCTATCCACCTAGACAAGAAGAGGACAAGACAACTCGCAGGAATTCTCTCTGCCTGCACAGATTTATCAAAGCTGCAAGGTTAAGGGATCCAGCCTCCTTCTTACCTAAGGCCCCAGAACCAACACAGCCTTATGAAATGGGCCAAAACAATGCTACAAATATCCTGTAACACGCTCACAGTGTTACTGGAGAAGTCCAGAGCTTATAGAGGGAATAGAAATTGACTGGGAAGGCGTCCCCTGGTCTGCCCGAGTGATGAAACACGATGAGAAACATTGATGTCTCTCCTGGGACGGCTGGTCCTGTAGTCATACTCGCCATACATTCATCCTGCTGTATCTGCCTGAATTGTTTGAAACAGATACACCTCTACATTTTCTCTGGCAAAATGGTGGAAATCCAAAAATAAAATAAAAAAATCCCAACACCAGTGTTTCTCCCCAAAATGTTTTCTTGGCAACAAAACACCACAACACAGGAGCGCTCAGCTTAACATTACTATTGAATTGGTCGATGTACTTGCGTTTTGCAAAACAAGAATAGCTTGACATCGATGTTCATATGCTGATCATGACGGCGCAGCCAGTAGGCAGTTAGCATAGCTGAGCATGCAGACTAGAAGCGGTCCGAAACAGGTAGTCCCCCTCCAAAGTCCAAAAATACAACAACAGCACTTCTGAAGCTCACTAATAAATATGTTGTACCTCGTTTGACCAATTTGTACACAAACATTTGTCTTAAAGAGAGCAAGCTGTGGTTAATACTCTGGAACTATTTCTCTGCGGGTGCACTAAATATTTTTCGTTCACTCAATTACTCAATGTACAAGTTGTAAAACAGATCTAATCAATCAAACTGAACTTCATACTGGAGGTGAAACTAATGCCAACTCACTGAAGTCTGAGCAAACAATCACAAGAATAAGACCCTGACATTTGGTCAGGAAGAACGGCGAGAACAGATCTGAATGAGAGGGACAAATGTGGATGGAGGTAAATAATAGACTTATTGTGTGTCTGCTGAACTGTAAAACACACACTGTCATCAGAAGGTAACAACATCATTGTTTTTGATACAAAGACGTTTTGATGAAAACATTCAAATAATATCTAAATGGTCAACATGATGTCAAGAAAGAACAGCTTTGACTTTGAGATGTCTTTGTATTGTGTAGCAGAGATATGTTCATGTGAAGCTCGTTTGCACTGGTATGTGATTGGGCTAAACATAATGTCTTTTGGATTAAAGTTGCTGTAAGATTTGTTGTCATTTAAGAAAACTTCCTGTCTGTTTTGCAGTTAGCATCCAGCTCCCTCCTCTCTACGCCACATGAACACTCAGCAGTAATCGGCAGACACTGCAGCAAACAGGAGGATCCTGACAGGCCCGCCTCTTTATAGGGCTCTCCGTCCCGATTGGATAAAGTTGGCAGGGACACCACAGCTATTTAACAACATTTTTAATAAAGGTGTATCACACACAGCAACTTTATTTTCTTTGTAATCATCAAAAAATGTACAGCCTTTTTGATTACACATGGTTTGACACTGGATAGTACAGCTGATGTCGTCAACACAATTCAAACTAATTATGAAACCTCATGCCAAATAAGGATACAAGAGTCACACTCTGCGCAGCGTGACAATCTACAGTTGCAGTGTTTTCAATATTTACAATCGGAGAACACAAAACACTACTTGTAATAAACATTGTTATGAATAAAGAGCTGTCTCTGTTCAGCTGTCTCAGTACAATTTTGATGTGAGATTGCAATAGATAGACGGAACTATAAAGACAGAGATACAAACTGGCGGAGGCCAGAGACGAGTCTTAATTTCCCCGCAATAAAAAGTTTATTATTCAAAATATATTTACAACATGCTGCCGAGTGAGCACTTACAGCAGCTGTGTTATCTCTCATGAATTTGAGTGATAAAACTGAACACTGACGCCCGTGTTCAGTTATTCTGTGCTCACTCTGACAATTTATTCTCACGTTTCTGTCAGTGGTCCTTATTACAATCTCTCTATTACAGGCTCAGAGCATATGTTCCACTCATTATCAAACAGCCGTCAGCACGACAGATAACAAATAAATCATAGCCTCATAACGTGCAAGTGGAAGAAGAAAGCTACAGATCAGTCAGTCTAGTAATCATAAACACACAAAAAGGGCTGTCCATTGATTTTAAAGCTTAAACAATCTGTGTTACCTCCATGACAGACTATACATGTGTGTCTTCATGCTGTGTAAGGTCATATATTGAACTGTCAGCAAGACTTCTGTTGAACTGTGTTAAGACCTGATTTACATGGAAGCGCACGATTAGACAACAGGTAATCGTCACTGAGCAAACTAATTTCCATGCAAGTGTGCCACTGGACATGTGCTAACTACACTTAGCATGTGATTAGACAAACACAATGTGTTCACTGTGAGTAAGTGGCCACGATGTAAGAGGCGCCGACCAAAGAGGCTCCCCTCAGCCTGAGGGGTTTTTCAGCCACATTACTGTCTCTGTGAATGGCAGTGTCAGTCTGTAGGTCAGTCCACCATTTTTGTGTCCAGAAAGACATATTTTAATATGTCAGATTGATTGCCACGGTGCCACGAGGAAGAAACATAATCACTTTTGTGATCTCTGACTCCCCATTTAGCGCCACCAACAGGTCAAAATTTTCCCTTCTCAAGTAAAATGTCATGACTACTCCACTGACAGGTACAAACATTTCTGCAGACTTTTGTGTTGCCAGAGAATGAATCTCATTAATGTTTCTGTTGGCCATCTAGCTCCACCAGGAGGGTTAAAAAAAAATGTGTTGATTAGGGTGAAACTCTTGAATGATTTCCACTTACATTTGTTATCCAAATAGATTTTGTTCAGTTTTGTGTGCAGCCACTCCAAGAGTTTCAAGTGGAAAATCTCTTAGCTTCTCAGAAGGGCGCTGGTGTTGTCACTGTTTCTCTTTTTCAGGCAACCAATCATATATTAGATGGGCCAGGCCCTCGGAGGAGAAGCTTGTTCTGGCTGTGTCGGTCTATCCTGAGCTTTATCAGATGGAAACTCTCATATCAGAGACACAGAGGTCCATCTGTGGGAGCAGATCAGGTCTGTACACTGAATGTTGCTGGTGAGTCCTTCTGTCACTCTGCGCCTCATAAGCTTGTTAATAGCTGTGTGGTCAGCCCTCTGTTACCATAGCGATAGCAGCTGTCAATGAAAGCACAGCATGTTTCCCTTCGGTGCACAAGTGCTTCAGCCTTGCACTTTAAAGCCCAAGAAAAACGTTACGTGGCCACGGGCCCAAACGTTTTGTCTCGTGCCATCACTGAGTCAAATCACTACTTTGTCCAGTGGTTTGGTTTATGACCACATATTTGCAAAACTGACACTCCCACCAGCCTCAGCTGTACCTTATTGTAAGTGCTAATTAGCAAATGCTACTAAATGTCCATAAAAAACTTGTCAAGCCTCTCCTGCAGTACAGTCTCCTCTGTACATCCACATGCTCAGTATGCTCAGCTCACCCATTGACAATACTGACCCTGTGCTGTCTGTTTACCAACACGGAGCTCGACTGAGTCACGCATTCGGTGAAAATGAATTGATGAAAATTAAATCATGCGGTAACAAATAGTTGCCTTGTGTCTGGTGGTCTGTTTACTGAATTAGACAGCAGGTAGATCTTTGTATGACCTGGGAATAAACAAGTCAATTACAACAGGAATTCAGGCCGGAGCTGGATTTGAGCTCCTCTTCGTAGCCTATGAGTGCGTGAGGAAAGAGCAGATTAGACCGACGGGAGGGAAGGAGACAGCGTGAGGATTTAGCCATTCCACGGTTGACATATGAGTGATTTACACCCTTTGCTCGACAGTGAAACCTCCTTGTTTCACCGCATCTGTTGCGACTGTGGATTACAGCCTCCATCCTCTGCGAAGTGTCAGCCCGTTCAACAGCAGGCCAGTGACATCTACATACAGTTGGCTGTACACTGAGAACTTGTGCTTTTATATCTAGTTTTGGATGCCTACTTTAAGTACGCCCATGTAAGCAATATTTGAGTCTCCGTGCCAGTTGGCTGTCTATTATCTCAGCCTGCAATATCTTCTCCAAAATAAGAGCCAACGGCAAACTCCCTTCTCAACCGACTAAGAAGGAAGCGGTCCAAATCGAAATTCTCCTACTTCTCATAGAAAATGACTTTTTCATAAAACTGACAAGACACAACAAATCACAAGGCCTGAAATGGATCAGTAGAGCCTCATCTGAGCTTTCTATTAGTGTGGAGTAATTAAAGAGATAAAGATCCCGTGACAACAGGAGTGATTTTTTTATTGAAAAAAGCAAGTGTTTCCACTTAAAGCCCATCTGTCTGCCCCGAATGACCAAAGGATGCTCAAAAGCACTTCAGGTTACTGTAGGGTTAATACAGTTTGACATTATGTAAGGGAACCATGGCCATCTCTGGAGTAACAGCTGAATGAACCAATAACTCATGTTAAGGGAAAATAAATGGTGGATGTGTGTTGGGGAGATGGGCAGAGATGTGCAAGTGTGTGTGTTGTGTGTGAGAGAGAAAGCTTAGTGCGAGAAAGTACCACAGCCTCCAACATACCAAGCATACCATGTCTGACCCAGCAGGGGATAAACATTAATGCTCAGCCTCAGTGTATGTGCAGCTCTACCCTGTTCCCTGTGTTCAGTTGTCACCATTTAGGAAAAACAAGGCCAAATATAGCCAAAAGTGGCCGTTGTGAGGTTCTAAGAACAATATGGAACCAGTACGGCTTATGATTACCCTCATGAACAAAAAAGAAGCAGTGATACTGAGCTTAAGGCATGAATTAAGATCATTTTAAAACAACGTTCAAAGTGTGTGGTGGAAGTGGACTGCGTGGCATCGACGTATGCTGAGATGTTTAAAGATATACTTCACGAGATGTACATGGCTTGTGAAGTGAGGAGCCTCTTTTCTTCTCATTCTGGTAACATTGTACTTTCTGTAAGGTGTGTGTTTTATTAGTAGAATTACTCACTAGAACTAGTTTCTACAGAGTTTGCCCTTTATTTTAACTTGTGTTCACAAGTCACAAAACATGTACAAATTCAAATCCAATCAAAAAAGGAATAAATCTTACGGGAAACATTTTTTCTTGCTCCTTATTAAGCTCTAAAATATTTTTTAAAAAAGGAAGATCTGTTATAAAATTACAGACATTTGACATTGCATGTCAAATAATAAAATATATTTGTATGAAACTACAACAATGCCATCTCACTGTAGAGTTCAGTACTTCCAAAACTTGCTCCAGATGCTATGTCAAAAATGGTCAACGTTAAAGAGGCTGTCAGCACTGTGGTCAAATATAGAGCTGTTTAACAGTTGTTTTAATAAAAATATATCACTTACAGAAGCTTTCAATACCTTATTTACAACACAGGTGAAACCAACAGCATCTAAATTCGCTGCACTGCATTTAAATATCTGTCAGAATGGAACCATCACTAATCAAGCATGGCATCAGTTCAGGCAGTACACTGGAGTCGCAGTCACATTAGCTTATTAGGATCAGCTGATCATACATGCTTCACGCTCACTGGCTGTTCCACAGCCATGTGGCTGTCAGTTTTCATGCAAACACTCACTAATAGACCTGCAGCTACATCCAGTAACCTCTGTCTTCCTTGCTAAGATAGACCTCGGTAACACAAATGTGAAAGGTGACAAAGCACCCCAATTCTTCTACAAGAACAAACACAACGTCTTCATCCACTCCCACCATCCAAAGAAATGAAGATCGAGTGGATTAACTTCATTTTGATGGAAAATACCCCACAACGACAGGAAAACTCTTACAGGGTACGTTTTCCCTAAACATTTTACTAAAATAAGCTTTTTTTCCAAGAGGGCAAGCAAAGTAAGGATCTTCATCAAGTTCACAATCTGTTGTCGGTCACTGTTTATTTTGAAGGTTAACCCTGTTGAACTTAGTGTTAGCGCATACCAAAGCTAATGTGGCTAGTGTATATTGTAGTACGCTGGGCAGAGTATTTAGTATTCAGGGAGAGTCCAGAGAAAATCTGTTTAAAGTTAAGCCTCATTTCAAGCCGATTAAATAACCAGAGTAGTCAGGTGTGAGAAAGGGATTCGTCATGTTGCTCTGTGTGGAAATTACACTGCAACGCTCACAAAATCTGACTATAACCACCTGCTATAGATGATCATTCTGACAAATGTGTCCTTGGCTCTGGACTGTTCATCTTTAGAAGTCAACATACAAAAAGAAAGTCTACGATCAAGGAAAGATCAACAAGGACAGACTTTTGAAAAACTGGTGATTTCATCACGCCAACCCACCGGTTAAATCCAGAATGCGAAGAATCACATCTTGCTTTTACGTTGACTGTCAAAATAGCAGAGTAACCTTGTGTCTTCTGTGTGTCAAAACTCTGGAAGCTTGGGCAAAGTTAAAACAAATTTAATTTACTCAACGAAACCTAAAAAACAAGATATCCAGCTCATTGTGCAATTTCAATCAAATTTTAACTTGGTTTATTTTGTGACTGTTTTTCTAAGTTGTTGTTTTTTTGTTTTTTTTTGTTACTGAAACAAAAAATGCAATCAGTTTAACCGTTAAAGGGGGTCGGGGTGGGATGGAATAGAAAAAGTTAAAATATCAGAAACGATGGGGAGCATAGGAACCCAGCAACAAAGTAAGGCTTACTCACACTCAGAAGAGCTTTAGGGATCCAAGATAACTTGATGAGAGAAGAAGCAGGAGGACAGGCAGAAGAAGAAAGTGCCAGTTACTACACTTCCAGCTCTTGTTTGTTTGGTTCCCCACCAATAAATGTCCAGCAGAGGCTTGGACTGTGACACACGTGTGTGTGTCAGATAGATGTCCCGTGCTCCTCTGCACTGCCTCCGCTTGTTTCCACAGTTTTATCCACACGGCCTGTGTGATGTTCCGTGTCTGCCCGTCTGTTGTGTTTGGGTGTCTGGGAGCCAGCGGCCATGACAGTTCTGTCTGAGTGATCAAACACACCCACGCTGTGATTTCCACAACACCGAGCCAAAACAGACTGGAGGCCCTGGAAGGCTGTTGGACCAAGGCTCAGTTACAACTGGCCTGTTCAGTGACAGTTTACACTGTAACACCTTTCAAAATATGCCAACTGCAGTGCTGAGCCTGCCAAAGCCCTTTAGACCATTGTTTGGTATTGTCCACATTCCCCTGCAGCATATCTCTGCAAATCTACAACACCATGAGGTGTCCAGTAAGGTGGCCGTGGGAAAAGAAGATTAGCTTTATAGCCACCTTATGACGTTTACTGTTGTTATCTTATGTCATCATTTGAATAATTGTGTAGCGGGAGTACAAGTCATCTCAAATCTACATCTCAACATCAACTGCACAGCCATACTCAGATGGGTCTGTGAATGATGTGGTTACCAGAATAAAATGTTGTTTTTTTAGCAAACCATGGATAACTTCAAATTTCAAGGTGTCATTCGCACCAAACCAACATCTCGACAAAACATGTCACATCACGTTCACTGAGCCGTGTTTGTGGTGACAGAAACAGTTGAGCCTCGATATGACCGGGTGGTTTTTGATGTGGTTTGAGTTGTGCCACGAGATACACGTGATGTTTGTCAATTAAAAAGATATTTTTCGGGTCGACAAAGTCTCAGTTTGACGATAAGCAAGTGAAATATCAGCCGGTCGGTTTCACTCAACACGCCACCAACACCAACATGGCCGCCAACTGGGCTCAGAAAAAGTTGTAAAAAAGATGAAAAATCACAATAAACCTGCTCATACTGACAGCTGCAGTCATGTGAAAGGACAGTATACAGGAGCAGCTCTACAATGTAGTCTTTATAATGACATTTTCACAGTCTGATATGTCATTAGTCATTTCACAGCAACCGTAAAACAACACTTGCAGCAGCTTCGATGTAAATGTGGTGTTTCTGGTTCAACACATTTTAGTTGTGCAGCTCAACATGCATTAAAACAAAGACAGAAGTAAACTCCTGTTAAGTCCCTGAGAGCATAATCACATATCACAGAGGTATGCATATGAAGGACTGTTCAGGCACAGAACAACTCACAAAAGTGCTCTTGTTGCAACAGGAATGCCAGAGGTCGTCTCCCAACTGTCGGCCATTGTTGTGTTGTGTTATTTCTGACGAGTTAAGCTGAGAATGCCGTTAGCGACGCACAAGACCAGGAGAAGTGCAGCGCAACATCCAACACAACTTGAGGCACCAGCCTCAGCAGCTTTCTGCAGAAGTGACTGCAGAATGGATGGTTGGGTCCTAACAAGTATAAGAAGCAATAATTGCTTCATTTCCTGTCATAATACATGACTCACACCTTTTGATGGTTTGACGGTGAGTCTTACAGCGTCAATGAGCGCAAAGGCATTATGCTCCATTAGCGAGCTTTACCAAATCCACAGTGAAGAAAAGCTTCTAATGGAAGTCCAAACACAGGAAATTTCTCTCCTGTAGCAAGGAATAAATACTAGATTGTAATAAATGTGCCTACGTGCTTTATATAAATTGTACTCTTGTATTCTGTAATGACTTTCTACAGCATACCTTTCCTCCATACCTTCACACTTTCCTGCACATGTTCACAAGCCCCTTGGTGACCAGTTCGCGGAAATTTGCCACAGGAAATTATTCTTAATATATCAGTAAAACTATTACATTTAGTCGAGTGGGGTTCTCTTGTTGAAATACCCCTCGTGTTGTTGCACATCACCCTTTACATGAACGTCTGACCAACTGTCAGAATTGTAACACAGAGATGGAGAACACAATCCTTTTAAAATGATCATTTCACAATCATATTGTTGCTTTAAGGAGAAGAGATGCTTTTATTCGACACCTTTCTACAAGCTCTGATGATGTTTTATTAAAAAAATATATAGATTTGTGTACAGGGGCGGCTGTAGCTCAGCCAGGTTCAAATCCTGGCTCCGGGCAGGGCTGAGCTGCATGTCGAGATACTGAACGCCACATTGCTCATCATTGAGGGCCCTGTGATGAGCTGGCGACTTGTCCAGTACCCTGCCCTCGCCCTGAGACAAGGCTGGGATTGGCTCCAGCAGCAACACCCCGCAACCCCTTGGAAAGGGATAAGCAGTTACGGACAATGACATGACATGACATATTTGTCTACATCAAAATGTTTCGACGGTTAAGTGAGTCGTGCTCTGGTTACAGCAGCAGACTTATTAAGCAACAGAATGTTACATGTATCCAAAATTAGTTCCAACCAACGACAACAAGCTAGTTGTTAAGTGATGCAACAGAAAGCTTTGGCCAGTGGCCAGAATGATGTCACATTTCTGTCCCAGTCTGTTTTGAATCAGCAAATGTCCACATTATAGAAAACAACAGTAAATTTAAAAAATATCTATTATGTGTGCCAAGGCCTTTTTTTCTCTCTTTTTGCTGCGGTACCAGAGAGGTTGTGTAGTTTTCTTGCGGTTTTAAAATACTAGTATCGCGACAATGTTTAAAATCCTGGCAACAACATTACACCCCGCTTATGTAATTAAAAAGATTCTATGCTTCAGTGTAAGAGCTCTACATCACGCATGAGTTATACTGTAATTCTTCTCCTGTGGCTGCATTCAGTGCAAGTTCACTGAGTGGGATTTAGTCGACAAGCAGAAATATGGATCAGAGAAGCTCCGCGAGGATGACAGCTCTAACTTATCCCTGAACTGTGGCTCGTGAGTGGTTGTATCCTGCTCAGTCTACAAAGCAGCCGCGGTTCAAACTCCGTCCATATAAGGCCAGGTGGGGAGAGTCTGAGCCTTATCACACCCCGCTGCTGCTCTGCCTCGCAGTCATAATACATGTGGGAAGCATCACTGGAGAGGGATCTGAGGACTGAGGCTTTTCCTTGACAACCAGCCACAGAATAATGATAACCTCAGGGCTGAGCGACGGCTCTTCCCGCCCGATACGGACCATCTGTAATTTCAGAGCCAGTTTTAGCTGAAACTAACCGACCCTTGCTAAATATAAAAAGAATAACCAGATGTGCAGACGCACTTCTTTTCTCTTCAGTGAGAATAAATGCATTCGGACAACAGTTTGTTTTTCTGAGGGAAACCATTTCCTTTGTATAACGCCAGGAGGCCTGCAGGGTCACAGTACATGAGTTACATTAAACAACACAGAGAATACACAACGTGAGCTATTAGCGTATGAATATACGGCAAATGTGAGAATGCTGTTCCCTCCCTGAAAACAAGGCGATAGTGAAAATAATAACATGTGGTGCAGTTCTCTGATGAGACACAGAACTGCTTTCTGTCTGTGAAATCTTTTTTTGCCCGGTCGGACAAAAAAAGTGACACGAACACTCACTTTGGGTCCCCGAGAGTCATAAAAATAATCATCAGTCTGCGCAAGGATGAAAATAATTTGTATCCCTAAACCTGTTGTGAGCTGGGATGAGTTTGTCAGTCACATGCCTGCTCTCCATATGGGACATCTGTGCCCCAAATGTCTCTCCTTCCCATGCAGGAAGGGGTAATTGGCGATGGGCATGCTGCCCCACATCCAGCCTCTGTCATGCACTCCCTCCAGAGCAGGCTGCTTTTATGTCTGTCGCACAATGGCGCCTCTATGAAACCATGAGGGGGTCTGTGGGAGCTAGAGAGAGGTTTGATGCCAATTATACCAAATCTGTCTGCTGTGTAGGTCCAGGAAACGGACCCATTTGTCTTTCAGAACTTGGCTACGATTTGTGGGGAAATTAAACATTTACATGTAATAAATACACGTCAGACTTCACAGCAGCGATCTGTAAAAAGCCTGCACTATCAGTTCTGTAATTATCATATGAAGGAGCATTTCTCGCACAATCATTTCATCGGTGAGTCATCTGTAACTGTGCGGGTGAATCTTTTGTATGAGTAACAGAAAAGCACCAAATACCCCCCCCCCCCCTTCTATCCTTCAACTACTTGACGACAGGACAATAGATTTGCATTCATTACTGATGATAATGGCATTACTTTCCACAATTAGCATAATGGCACATTATGGGCTCAATGGACTCTTCGTGCCACCTTGACAAAGGCAGCCTGTGAGGCGCACTATGTTAACGTGCACGCAAGCACACTTTGTGTGCTGCATACAGTACATGGTTCAGTCAGATCAGGGCTCTTCACCAACGCTATCCGAGGCAAAAAGGTTTGCTAGCAGAATACTTTTACTTCTTTTTGAGTAGTGTTATTTTCTGTGCAACCAGAATCTGTAATAATACACCTGTCCTCTTTAAATCACAGAGCTGTGCAGGTGAGGTGAGTTCCCGGTGGAGAGGCCACAGATTGAGCCTGTACGTTCAGAGGAAGTTTCATGCTGGCACAGGCAGGAGGAACACTGAGAATACAGATGGACAGACTGTCTGCAGGAGTAGTCTGTTAATGCGAATATGTTTTTCCCCACCATGAAGACTATTGGATTAAATTGCGAGTGACACAAATTCAGTCAGTCACTGTGACCCGAGTCACTCTGCTTTATGAAGAGGGACGCTACGAACAGCTCTGCAGTTAATCAAGGGCACAGGTGGTGAGAGTTGGATCCTTTGTTAAAATTCAAGCACTATAAAAGCATTTTGGGTGGTTTTCCAGCTCTGTAGTACATTATTATTATTTTGGTATGAAACCTCACATTTTTATCATCCTGTATCACTGAATATATGTCTGGCATTTTTAGCGCTGCCTCCTTCATCTCTATAAAATGTATCATCCGTAGAAATAACCCCAGAGTCAGTTGAATCAACAAACTTCTGGTTTTAGATGCATCACTGTGCACAGAGCCACACATGAGCAACAGCATGGCAATCTGTAGACTGTACACACCGAGTCTCAAAATAACCACAAAACTAAACTAACCTTTTACACATTCCATGATGGAATGTTACTTTTGTGCACAATATTTGTACTTTGAACAATGGTTCAATTGACTGAAGTGTGACAGATGTTGACCGCCACGAACCCAAAGGTCATTATTCCATTTATTATAAATGTATCTCCACAGAACCTTTTAGCATCTCTCAGCTCATTCTTTTGGTTTTCCAGTAATGTTCACTCCCCCTGCTCCTATCAACAAGTTCATGTGAATACGTTTATCCTCACCGAGAAAACTGTTTGATTCAATTGCAAGTGACACAAATGCAGTCAGTCATTGTGACCCCATCAACCACATCTCCAGCAGCAGCAGCATGCACGCAGTTCTGATCAACAGGTACCGAACATTACCTACCGTACCAAAGGGCACACTGTGTGAGTACAGTGGAACATTTAGCAGAAGAGTCACATATCGGAGGAGAGCAAAAAAGAGATGAAAGGTGGGTGAATATGGGCATATGGGCCCAAAACTACTCCAAATAATAATGCTGTTTGTTGACACGCTCATCATGTCAAAAACAGTTCTTCATTGGTTCGGTTCAAACCCCCGGTGCATCTAGGTACGGCCAAATGCTGCAGAGCAATCCCTTTCACATCGCACATAGTCAAACATTGACTGGTGTGCCTTTTAACATGTGGTATTTATAACTCTGCTTTATGACATCCCATAAATAATCACCAGAGTAACCACAAATATGACAAATGGCCAAGAGGTGACTCTCCTCTCTGTCGAAGCTCTCAATGTAGCCTGACACAAAAGATAAGACAAATATAAAATGTGATGCTGGTAAAGATCCACCCTGTCCAATCAGAGCATATGGCCAGGTGGAAGGCGAACAGCACAGCAAATTGAGCCAGGAGAGCGGGACTGGCCGTTTCCCTGGATATCACGGATGGATGGTTTTACACATGAGGCCCTGCAGACACACGTATTCATGAAGTTTAACCTGCGATCTTATTCCTGCTCCAGCTGCGGCTACAATCGATGCAGAGATTAGCTGTCTGCGCTCATGGAGTGCCTCTGATTCATTGATTATGAGGTAAGCCTGCGAGATGAGAGAGGAAAACATCCCCTGTGCAGCCGGCGGAGAGGGGGACTCACCTAATAAAAATGGATGTTGCACAACACACACAGCCACGCGGAAAAACAAGACATAATGTCCTCATTTGAAGCCTGGTTACATTAAAACACATCACTTCGTCACTGCTATTTTTAAACCACCACTCTCTGTGCTTACGACAAACGTCTCTCCAGATAAATGTTATAGGTCAAGAAGTTTACTCTGAACTGAAGTCTTGGTCTATGAGATCACTCCAGCAGTGGACAAAAATGGCATTAAAAAAAAGTCCTTGTTCCCCAGGCTGGCAGCTCTTTTTCTGCCACCGTGCACAAACAAACAGTGCAGCAGTCGTGCCCTGCTAACAGCTCTTCTAGGAAAAGGGCATCATCCCACGAGGAAACAGCTTGGTTGCACAGCAACAGGACAACAGGTGGAGTCCATCAATTATGAGAAAAGTCGATATTTTAAACAATATTTTTAGGGAGTCATGATGACAAAAACAAAACAACATGTGACATCAGAAATCACAGTTGTAATCTTTTCTTTCTTTAACGATGCACTGTGAGTAACTGACTCGTTTGAGTCATCGCCGTGCAGAACAATGTTCCAGCACAGGATTGCAAAACGGAAACATGACTACTGAACCAAAGTTGTTGCGCAAATGTAGCTCTGTAGAATTTTGAGGGAAGTTTTCTCAGGGGAGCAGTCAAATATGTTGCCATCAAATGGCAACTGGGTGTGTAAAGAGGCTCAACACGAGACATACAAGCACCAGCTGCACTTATGACCAATCTGGCACCCACATACATGAGCAAGGCGCTACGTTAACAAACAAAGTAAAACACAGGACGCTTTTGGCCGTCGATTGACAGTAATGTATGTCTGAATGTTCGCTTTCAACTAATGTGAGTCTTAAACATCCACATTCTTTGACAGCTGAGTACCAGGTAGAACTTAACCGACAGCTACTACTATGAAATGTCACATGAATACGCACATGCAATTCATAAGCCCTGTCATTACAGCAAATCTCTGTAAAATGCTTATGGCATCTGTGGGAGAGTGGCTGTTAGCGGAAAAAAATCTGTTGAAAAAAGTTGACCAAATTAGTCATAATATGCTTACTGCAGGTTACCAGTTTATGTTCCATTTCAAGTAAATTATCAAAGGAGCTGATGTTAAATTAGAAATGGAGTCAGCTAACAGAGATCTACATCAGCTAACATTAGTTTAGAAATGGAGTCAGCAAATAGAGAGCAACACTAGCTCAGCTAACAGAGAGCCACAGTTGTTAACGTGAGTTTAGAAATCTCTAAATTTATTTATATAGCCTGATATTAAGAGAAATCAATTTGACTTGAGGGAATTTACAATCTGTACAGCATACCACACCATTTAGAGTTAGATTTTGTGAGGCAGAAACTGAGGGAAAAATGGGAGAAACCAGTCGTTCGGATGGGAGTTATTTAAATAACTGAAACATGACTAACCTAAAGACTTGTGAGTAAGACCGAACAGCTGTTTTTCTCCAAACTAGACTATGAGCAATAAACAAAGACGTTAGAAAACTCTGAATCTGATGTAGTGCCCAGCATTAGAACAAACAGCAACAACAGTAACAGCAAAATCAATCACAGATCACAGACCGTCCTCTGCAATTCTTAGAAATGTAAAGAGGTCCCCAGGTAACACTACTGCCGTGCAACCAAGTCTATAGAATGGTTCAACTGTCTCTTGTCGTCATTGGTTTAACTGCAACTGCACTTTTTGATGCATGAACTATAGAAATATAGATCACAATAGCTTCACCATCTGCTAGACTGTTCAGTCCAGTTTGGCCACACAAAAAAAAGTTGCCCTGTACACCCTGTAAGGTTGAATAAATAAAGACCTCCATCCAGACTGAATCATTGAGTCAGCAGTTCATCTGCTTTGTGCCCTGGACTCTCTTTCATCAGGAGGAAATAATCTGTGTGCCCGCTCATGGCTGCGTTACAGATACGCCAGCAAGACTTACAGGGTACATTTTTAGAGGACACAGCTCTCATTAAATCAGGGACTCATTCCTCAAGTAGAGTCACAGGATAAAACCACAGCGAAACGTCCGCTTGTCTTAAGGCCTGTCAACAGCAGGTAATACAGCGGCCGCAGAGGGCGGGCTACAGGAAATGACCATTAGGTTCCTGACAGTCACTCAGTGCAGCAAATAAACTGAGTCAATAGTGCAGTGAGGAGACTGTGCTATCAACTTAAGCTTAAAGGTGTCTTTAGCCACATCAATATCACATTCATTTTAACATATTAGTATAGGTAACCCACGATGCATGTCTTGATAAACATGAGAATATGAAGGACATGTTTGGTGGAGTATGTATAAAAAAAAAAGTTATCCATCTTTCCCAGTGGCCGCAGTGATGAAACACGAGTGTAAGGGAGTTCATCAAATCAACAGACGTGTCATTAATAAATCATATAAAGCTGTAAATGTATCTGCTATAAACCCTGTTTTATAGCCAGAGTGAGACACTGCTTCCACTGCAAAGATCTACTGCAGAATCTTTTCTGATAAAAACTGTGTCTGTATCATGTCTTCTCAACAAAACACACTGTGTGTTTCCTTCAGGTCTAATAAACGGAGATAGCCGGATGCATTTCTTTTCCTCAAAAACAATCGCTAAGCTCATTTGCTTTGAAGCAAAACACAGAGTTATAAGTGAGTCACAGCCCTTCCAGCGGACCTCATGGAACCTTATTCTGGTAAAAATATGTAAGGTAGCCAGTGGGATGAGACAACAACATATGTTTAATTCAAAGTCAATAAGCCTCTGTTGTAATCAAAGTGAAATATCATGTGGTTTTGTGTTAAAGCGCTCAGTGAACTACACTGTCACAGTCAGCACATGTCACCAACACCAACACAGCCGTTAGATATTTCATTAGTTTGATGACAGACTTTCTCAAGTTGAACAAGTATCTTTTTAACTGACAAACATCATAAATGTGATTCGTGACATTAATTGTCTCTCTCGGTTCACTGTCAGACATATTTTTTTTCTGTAGTGTGGGTCCAACAACAAACGAAACATGGACTGAGTCATCCAAAAATAGGTAAGGTAAGGTAAATGACATTTTTTTTTATAGCTGCATAGCGCCACAGGTGGTGAGAAATGCGACAGGGTGTCTTTCTACTCATTTGTACAGTAAATGCATCATTTCTGTGCACTATGTTATTTATAGTATCTATCTCCTCACTGGAATTCTGTGGTGATGGTGACTGTTCTCCCCAGCAGGTGACAGATGAGGAGGTTGTTGTTTTGGTACATAAGCCTGAAACTGCACCTGCCAAGTTTGGTCTAAACATAACTAATTACCATGGAAACGAGTTTGATGTAACTGACATTGCACAGAAGAAGCTAAGTACATCTCCCAAGTTAACAGATTAATGGATGGAAGTTAAAATGAAAAAAATCGTTGCCTTTTGGTTTCACATGGGAAACGAAGCCAAGTGTTTGTTTGGTTTATCCATCCACCCTCATCAACCTCCTCCCCGTCAACCTCCTCCCCGTCAACCTCCTCCTCATCAACCTCCTCCTCATCAACCTCATCCCTGTCAACCTCCTCCCCGTCAACCTCCTCCTCCTCAACCTCCTCCTCAACAACCTCCTCCTCATCAACCTCCTCCTCAACAACCTCCTCCTCATCAACCTCCTCCTCATCAACCTCCTCTCCATCAACCTCCTCTCCATCAACCTCCTCCCCGTCAACCTCCTCCCCGTCAACCTCCTCCCCATCAACCTCCTCCCTGTCAACCTCCTCCCCGTCAACCTCCTCCTCATCAACCTCCTCCCTGTCAACCTCCTCCCCGTCAACCTCCTCCTCATCAACCTCCTCCTCAACAACCTCCTCCTCATCAACCTCCTCCTCCTCAACCTCCTCCTCATCAACCTCCTCCTCAACAACCTCCTCCTCATCAACCTCCTCCTCATCAACCTCCTCCTCAACAACCTCCTCCTCAACAACCTCCTCCTCATCAACCTCCTCCTCAACAACCTCCTCCTCATCAACCTCCTCTCCATCAACCTCCTCCTCAACAACCTCCTCCTCAACAACCTCCTCCTCATCAACCTCCTCCTCATCAACCTCCTCCTCATCAACCTCCTCTCCATCAACCTCCTCGTCAACAACCTCCTCCTCGTCAACCTCCTCCTCGTCAACCTCGTCCATGAAAAGTTCTTAAAGTGGCTTGTTATTTATACACCATCCCATGAGATCACTTTGCTATGAACCACTAAGTATCCATATGCTGCGTAGATCATTGTCCATTTTGACCTTTTTGAAATTGCTCTGAACTCTAAACCGTCCATCCACCCCGGCCTCCTCCATCTGCAGACTTTCTGGCTATTTACACTACTTCACTTGCCATTTTTTTTCTCTTGTATTCACTTGAAAATCTCAAAGAGGACGATGTAAAATAACTTACTGTCTTCTTCAGACACCATTATGAAAGACCAGGTTTCATAGGCCTCAATATGTGGGCAGATATTAAGTTTCCTGACATTTACAGTCTAGACTGATTTTGAAGCACCGTCATTGTGAGATGTGCACACTCTGGGGGTGCAGATATCAATACAAAATCACTGACCGCTAGTGGGTATTTTTGCTCAGAAAGTGGTGACGAGGAACTGCCTGTTTTCAGTTAAAACATCTCACAATGTTCTCAGTATGAACAGTGGCGACGTTCTATCTCATTCAAATGTTTTGTTTCTATAGAGGCCAGATTCAATGTGTAACCAGTAACAGGCTTCCAGGGCGAATGACAGGTGTGAAAAGTGCAATAGGTGATTGCCATTTACACCATTCTGCCATTTTTTGCACTCTGTTTACACAAATTGCTATCGTTAAGTCTTCTTTTGAATGTTTTTTTGAATGTGCTCTAAAAATAAAGTGCACAACATTAAATGTGTGTGGGCGAGAGCTGTTTGCTTCCTGGATAGATTATTTATTGCTTGATGATGTCAACAGCGGTGCAGTTCTCAGAGGACTTATTGAGAAAAGCACTAAGTTTTTTTTCTCATAGTCTTACAAACCACAGGGTCACATTGTAACTGCATGCATCACCATCCAAGGACCTTAACAATGCAAATAACCACAGACTTAACGAGGGTGGGGCGTCAGGCGTGAAATAACCACGTCCCTCTTCACACTAAATCAAGACACGGGACTCATGAAATGGGTGAGATTTTGATTCCTTCTTTTTTCCCAGCCGCCATCAAAATCCATTTTTAACTGAGGATGGAAGTTCCACCAAAAAAACAAAAACAGAGAAGACAGGAAACTAAGTTCTGAACACTGACAGAGATAGATTATAGTTAAGTGCCAACAGACAGACTCTCCCTTCACCTCAACCCTAATACTTCTTAATCACTCTGGCACAGCTGGCATGGTTTAAGTTTCAGTGTCTTCATTTGTCAAATGCACCGAAATTAAAGGCATTGGCAGTCAATGCTGTGAAAATGATTGAGATCCGAGCTGTTACAACGTGCAAGGTTTAAAAGTGATAGCTGAGGTTTATCTCTTTAAAACGATCTTATAATGCAACACATTCCAGTAATGGTGCATAATTGCTGTTTTCTTATCTATTGTACTGTCTAAGCCCACACCTCACAACAGAAAAAACCCCGAAAGGCATCAGCTACATTTTACAGTTCAGTATGTATTATCTGACCATGTCTAAAGGCACAGATCTAGAACCATTCTGATGACTGCACTTGCCGTTATATGGGCCTTTTCCATGCACGTGTGCTGGTCTGGCTCGACTCGGTTTCACTCGACAGCTCAGACCAGTGTGGGAGGGTTTTGGATTTCCATTAAAACAGGTCTACCAGATTGAAGGTGTGTCTTTAACCAATGAAGTGCTTGTCTTGGGTAGTGGTCAGGAGGGGCTGTTAATGCTCTTCCTCCATGCAGCACTATGAAAGAATCGCCGCCAACAAAGATCAGCTAACTCTGTTATAAGCATGTTACATGTCCTATACATTCTTCATAATAGAAGTATGTAGTATGAAGCAGAAAAGTCAGCAAATGGTGGGGTTTCACCGGAAGTTTACTGCAACACTGCTTAACAGCTGAAAGCAAACAGAAATGAAGCTGTTAAAGAAAGCCGATGTCTGAACACACAGACAGGAACACTGAACAGAAACAAAATGCTTGATTTGAGAGAGATAACTGGGGTTGTCTCGGGTTGGCCACGGTCACGAGACGTCGCCACATCCCGCTTAGAGGCGGGGCTGGCGCACTTTGGCCCCATTTCAGAGAAGGTCCACCTCAGGCATGTACTTCAGGTACTGAAGGTCGCGAGACACAACTCAGCCCAAGCCTTTTTGTTGTCAAGCCAAAAGTGATTCAAAACGGCTTCATCACAAACTGTCAAGCATTTACTGTCCTCCCAGTATCCAGCATTACATGCTCGTGGCCTGGACTCGCAGTCACGCGACATCAATGATCATAATCAGCCCCCTCCTGTTGGAGCATTTGACCTGAGCCTCCTGGAAATAACCAGCAGCAGGGATGATCGTCATCTCATGCAAATCAGGTCAGGGTGGACACTGGTTGTAGTGTGTGATCTCATTAAGAACACATATCAGTAAATAGTAATATAAATCTAGTGGCCTGAGCAGTTCCCAGCAATAGCTGAGAAGAAAACTGCACCCTGTCGCACTTCATAGACATAATAAACAGCAGGCTAACTGCTAACAAAGCCTCTGGACACATCCGCCACATCCTACTAAAAAAAAAACAACACTCCAATACCAAACAGAAAATGGCTAACAAGAAAAACTATTGTCAGACAATAATGAAGCGGTAACAAAATGGAAACTTGGTGTAATTATCAGTCTGGGAACAGCCTCTTTACTCCCATAACGTACAAAAAAAAATAGCAGCGCTGACAACAATCACAAAACTGGTCTGCTCAGCAAGAAGCAGCGTTGACTCATTATAATGCGAGCTGTCAGAGGAATGATTCCATGTTCGAGATGTGTGTCATAATCATTTATAATTCCCCCTGCAAATAATATCACCATGAGTCGGAATTCCTACACAGCAAACAAACAAATTAAAGTTAATGAATGTCAGATGAGCAGAATTAAGCAATGATTCCCAACAGCCAAGTGTTGCTCAGCTCACCACAGTGGAAACAACAATGTGGAAACAATCCATCAGATTAAAATTTCCCTGTCAAAGAATTTGCTCGTAATTAGAGCAACATGCCGCCATCACAAGCAGAGGGGCTTCCTCGTTGTCAGACATGCAACACGTTGTACTGCCGCATGTAACATATGCCACACTGGCCCCTGATGTGTATTGTGTTATTTTCATCCTAAACAGTAGTATTGTTTTGAACATATCCTGTACGCTGTGTTAACAGAAAAACAAGCACAGTGCGGCGGGGCGATGCTAAAAGCAGAAGTTATCTGTCCCTGTTCGACCAAGTACACAAAATAATGTGCAGGCAAGTCCTCTGGCTGGAGGTAAAGGTGCTCCCAGGGAAGCAACGATCGGAGTTGGATGGTGTTTGTGGAATAGAATCTGTTGCTAAGTTACAGGAGTACTGAGCACAGTTTTGTGGACTCACAGGGGAATGCGTCAGCAGTGGTTTCTAAAAGGTACTCTGGTTTGCCCTGCATCCCTGTTTGGTTCAAGTATGGTCTCCAAAACAGCAGCATCCCCTGTCACACTGCTGAGCCTCCGGGTGCTCACATTTCGAGAAAAAAAATAATAAATAAAACAAATAAACAAAGCAAAGAGCAGCTGAAACTGTATATTTGCATGCTGTCACAAGGGTCGGGGATAAAAAAGTGAACCCAGCAGTGTGAAATCTGATAGATTCTGATTTAGACCATTTTCCCGAGGGGCACTTCTTTCTCATCGCTCTAGAGCTCATGTGGTTCATCCTGCAGGGGGAGGAAAGTGGTTAAATGTGTGTCCACAGGGGCTGAGCCTCACAGGGAAATTAAAAGCATGTCTAGAAGCAGGTCAGGACCATGAGGGATGGATTTAAGAAGGCAGGTAAAGGAGGGAGAGAGGATGTGGACATCTGTTTTGAATTTCCACACGTTACGGGCACTGGGCAATTCAATTAGATAAGCAGAAAACCCTGTTACTACTGGAACCCTGCCCACAGTGTTTGGTCGCTAACATGCCTCTGTTAACTGGACGGAGGGCAGAGGATAATGGAAGCAGAGCTCCTTAACTACACACTCCCAGGAAACACACATACAGGAAGTACCTCAGGAGTTTAAATGTTCTAGCTTTTTTTCATATTAATTAAAAGAAGATTCAAAGGGTTATTTAAAGGGGCACTCTACTGATTTTATATATAAGAAAGCCTTGGGGAATAACTACTACATATATCTGTATGGGAATCATGCGCCAATTCTCCGCCTCCCCATCTGTGTGAAAGTTACAGATTCGGAGAGGGAGACCAGTTGGGTACCGATTCTGAACATTTCTGCCCAAAAAGCAGTTCTGGTGGTGATTATGTGATTTAGAGCAAAAACCTATTAATCACCATGTCTGTGTATCCTTCCACTATTGTGTTGTTGTAGTTACTGTCTTGAAAAGAAATCACTGCAAGGGTCAGCCCTCCTGACCAAGACTTCAGTGAACTTTCCCCCGGAAAACAGCATCCCTCCTCGTGAGTGAGAGTCAGACAGGGTCTGCTGTGTGCTGATGGTGATTATGTAATTATGTAATTTAAAGCAAAAAGCGTAACTTCGTCATTTTCCACTATGTAAAGTGGGTCAGGATCTCAATCACAACACGTTATATCTGTAGCCATATGATTAAAAACAGATTAACGGGTGGAAACCGGTGAAACACACCAATGTCAGCATCATGGTGTGTACAGTCACGCCTCTTTTAGTTCCACTGCCTGGTTCAGTGTGAGTTAACGAGAGCCTTCATTTTCAACCATTCATGAGACAAATGTATGAGAATGCAATACTGAATTGATGGAGAACTCCAAATATTCATACCAACGTTTATCTGTCTAAGATGAAACACATAAATGTTGTTTCCACTACATTCACTCTGAAATACTGTCCTTGAAACAGTGGTTGTACAAAATCTTTCAGTTTTAAACCAAATTTAGCCCATTTAAAGTTACCTTACCATCTTCTGATCAATCATTAAATCCTTGCTCACTGGGTCCAGATCTTCTAAAAAACCTTCTAGGTTCCAGGAAAGGTTCATCAGGGCAGCACCTGTCTCCCTATCCTCATGAACCCAGCTCTGCTGTATGGAAGACCTATTCAACTGGCAGCCTTTGGACCGAATTCAGCTATTTGACAACTTCATTCAGGCTCTTTGGTAATGTTGTTAGTCAGCTACTGAGCCCGTTCATTGGTTATGTCTGTTTCTAAGCACAGAAATATTCTTATTTTTATTCAAATGTTTGAGCCCAGGCTACTTAAGCAGAAGGAATATACAAGAATCAAACTGACAGCACACTTCGCTTAGCTTTGCTCTAGTTCATGTAATGTTTCCGTTCCAATTGTGAAAACTAATTGCAAAAAAGAAAATCATTGTATTCCATGAACACATTTAAATTACGAGCTAAAACGGTGCCTGAACCAGTCTGCTGTGAGCTGTAACGAACCACAACTTAGTTTGCCGACGTGCCAAATTAACAGTAAACCACACTGAAACATAACCAAGCTGTTGGTGGTCGACTTGTATTGTGTGTAATGTAGGCACCAAAACAAAAAGGAAAGAAGACAGCCTGCAATAGAACAAGGTGATGCAGTGATTTTCACTGTCCAACGTGAGCCTGAAAACCTTAGAGATGCTACATTAGTTGAGTACACTTAAAATGTCATATACATCATTATTTGCAATGAATCATAGTACGTTTCCAATACCACAGTCTATCATTGATACCAGTGCCAACCAGTAAAGTCCATCCAGTGCTGTTATCTAGTGCAACCACAGTTTGAATAGTACTGTTTCCACTCCACAGCAGTTTACACCACGCTAATCTGTGTCAACACACCGCAAATCTGAATCTTTATGCAATGTCCCCTGTTATATCTGAACCAAATGCGTGATGTAAATGGACAGATGTGTACTGGGTCACTGACGGAGAGAAAGAAACAATGCGGGCATTAGGGGTTTGATCAAACAGTGCAGTGTTCTGTAACCAGGACTGAACAATTAAACTCACATTCCTGGTGAAAAGGAAACCATTTGAACTCATGAGCAAAAGATGTGCGAGGCTGAACATCTTCACTGGAGTACTGACACAATATTATCATCTCTGTATTATGAATATGATATCATTATAAAAAAAATATATATTACCATGGATATTGTGGAATATCATGATACCCCTGACTCGTGAGTGTGACACCCCTGGATATGCTGATGAGGAACTTGCCCGACTGGACAATTTCCAGCCGTGTTTGGCAGATAGAAACAGCCATTTCTCACAAGAAGTCCTGAGCATCTCCAGCCAAGTCATGCACCATAAATGAAAACCTAGCCAAACTGCAAGCACGGCATTGTCGCGTGATAAAATGGAAAACTGAACTAGGAGCAACGTAAAGTTTCAACATATCAGCAGCTTGCAGAAATGTGAATTGCCAACATTTTTCCTAGTGAAATGAGCTGCACTCTTGGACATTATCATTATCTCTGGAGAATGTGAGCAACGATGAATTCACTGCGGGGGAAGTTTCCCTCATATCATTAAAAAAAGGCCTTCGGGATGAACTGTAATATTAAGCGATGTGAATCACACGTATGTCTGCCACTGTAATGCCCCTATATGATAAGACAGGCACTGGGGCCACAAAAAGAGCTAAGTGGCAATGAAAGCAATTGCTTTGTCTTAAAACGTACTGCAAACAGTTTCACAGATGTGCTCCCTGTGACAGATCAGAAATACACACCTGTATCAGTGGTGACAGTAAAAGTGAAAGCTCATCCTAGTTTTACACGGATGTGATTTCCGGCTCACCAAAGAGGAAATCTCCATTATTAACATTATCACAGGTCACAAGGTTGGCAGACGTTTACTTGGGGAAGCTCAGCATATTCCTCAGAGCCCACGTATAAGAATCGGCATTATCTTAAGATCCCCGCTGAACAGCAGTGGTCTAACTGAGAGAGGAGCCGGGTCCTATGTAAACAGGGGAAAACAGATATGCTAAAAACAACAGCATGGTGAGGAAAGAACAACAAATACAGCAGCTCGTTCCCACACACTCACATCACCACATCGAATGACAATGTGGCTTTCACAGAAAACACAAATAGATGCAGGGTCACATGCCATTCACGCAAAAAACTAAACTACCGGCTTACATAACCAAACATTAGATTCCCAACAGAAACAAAGGATGAAAAGTGAAATCCTTCATCCTTTCCGGTGGTCGACACATTCTTTGCTCGTCACTGATGACTGAATGAAAAGTTACGAGCGTTCGTGCACTTTCATTGGGTTTTTAAGTGGTGTGCAACTCCAATGTTCTCTTTCTAAAGTTGGATACACACTGATGGCCCAGATAAAGTGTGTGCGGGACATTTTCTTTTTTAAGTTCTGGAACACGTTGTCTTGTGTTAAAACAGCTCATGTTCAAGCCTCTGCAAGGCTTCAGAATTAGACTTCAGTACAGTTTTCGTGTGCGATATGGTCGAACACTGTTGTCTCAAGGGTCATTTGACTGTAGCATCAAGATGTTCCTTCACTGGAACAAAGGCTCGAGCCTGCATCATGAAGAACAGTATGGATGTCGCCAAATACTGTTTTGATAACTTGGAACTTGACGTGACAGAAGATATATGACTTGAGACTCAACTTGGACTTTACAGACTTGTGGCTTGACTTTACTTGAGACATTATGACTCGAATGACTTGTTGTTTTCAGTCTGGCTGCCAGATTTTCCCAGAAGGGATGAGGAGGGTTTACTGATTGAGAAACTAGGATAGTAAAAAAACAACATCCACACCAGCCCAGTCTGTTCACCCTGCTGCCATCTGACAACAGATACGGAAGTATCTGCTGCCTTAACACCAGACTACAGAGCAGCTTCATTAATCCAGTGTACACTCCATGTATTATTAGTGTTTCGTCACATTCCATTCTGCAACCCTGGTGTCGTAAAATGACCAATAAATAACCTTTTAAAGGGGCCATATTGTGTAAATTTCCAGCTTCTTGCTTTTATTTGGGGGTCCTAGTAGAATAGGTTTACAAAACATTAAAACAAAACATTATTTACCCCATATGGTGCACTGCTACAGCAGCTTTAGTTACAAACTTAGACATCTTGCCTCTGTTTAATTGGTGACAGTTGCACATTTGGTGGTTTTACACGTTGAAGACTTTTGACATGGCAAACACGATAAATGACATAACAAAAGGAAAGCCAAAAAGCAGAATATAATCTCTTTAATATTGAGCTGTGTGACTATATTGACTTTTCTCTTCATAAAGAGCCAATACTGTCCATAAGACTGCAGTATCCCAGGGGAGGGGGGTGGGTGACTTTACTTGGGGCTTGACTTGCCCGAGGGAAAAATGACTCGAGACCCTTACCAAATGACTTGAATCTCACTTGCCACATTCAGTCTTTGTAAAAGCACTAACTCTGGAAGAGCTGCGCTGTGAGAGAAAACATTTATGAGCAGGGAATGGCCTGATAAAAACAGTTAATCGAGTGAACGGCTAAAACAATGTGGTGGGAGGGAGGAGCCACAGAGCCTCACATTCGAGCGCACAAAGGAGTGCACAGTTGGGGGGTTAATAATACCGAGTTGTAGAACTCAGCAGATGATGCAATTTAGTGTACCTTTAAATAATGGCAGAAAATTATACCCATTTGTGTGAGCACCTATATTAAAGAGCGAGTCCACCAGTAGTGGAGAAAAGGCTTTAAAACTAATACCGATGCAGTAAAAACACAACCCGAGGCATTTGGATTTTATGAGGGGCACGCAATATCCACTAAAACAATCAGCGCTGAGCTTATTACACGTCCAGATGAAGTCAAATAAACAAACTAACAAACATTCTTCTTCCATAAAACAACTCAGATTGCAGGTATTCGACCTGAAGTTTGTTCCTTACTTTATAACAAAACGATTAGTCCTAAATGTGAATCATGTTTCTTGGTGAGAGGCCGCCATCACAAAGTCGAGAGCAGGATGAGCATTAGCTGCATTTCTTGGCTGCTGCTCCAAGCCGTTATGAATCAATCGAGGCAGAAAGTAGACACGAAACCCCATACGTCAGGTAAACATCCTCTCTGTTCCACCGTGTGCTCAAAAAGGTCACGACGTGGAGGAGTCGGTGACAGGAACACCATAATAAACAATAAGCAGTCACACAATCCGTCCTGACAGGAAACCACTGTGCACTGTAACAATTACGAGGATTCACCCTGAATGAACTGTGGCCACGGTGAAGTGGTGAGCACGGTGTGTTAACGAATCCCAAGAGAGACGTAGCAGCAGAACTGATAGAAGTCACTGAGTAGAAGGTGACATTTGGTGGTGAGAGACATTGTTTTTTGTTTTTTTTTTTTTTTATCATTTGCAGGTGACAAAATGCTTCCAAACGACAAGAAAGTAACTGCAATCACATCACTCTTTCTGATCACGTGTCCGGTGTTTTCTTCACACAGCCGGTGAAACAAACAGGAAGATTTGGAGAGACCAAGAAGATGGGAAACTTCATCCACTTTCCCGGCCGCAGAGGAGTACCTTGCTGCAGTGAGTCGAGGTGTGCTTGTGCTAAACTTGCAGTTTGTCTGCAGCCTGAGGAGCAAGGAGGCAGCTGATACAGTTTCCGTGGCAACCAGAGGCTACATCCCACAGCAAAGTCTTTGTCTGCCGTTCAAGGGCTCAACGTGGCGACCAAGTTTTTAAATGCTAGTTGAGGAAACAGCCTGTGGGGATGTGAGAAGTTAAGAAAAAACAGGACAAACTTTTTCCACTTTTTCTAAAACCTTCACTCGAGAGTTTCTAAGACCGGATAGGGTTCCCTCATCATTTTTACCCTGCTGCCCCTCTGCTCTGCCCAGCTGCCTCTTTGGTTAACCCATGTCTCTGGTCAGTGAACTTGACCTCTGTGAAGGCTGTTTGGTTTCATACAATGAGCTCTTGGCCAAAAAAAAAAAAAAAAAAAAAAAAGAAACACTGGGGCTCATAAACTTCAAATGATCTGCTATGGCTCGGACCACATGTGCAGGCAGGAGTGTTTAAACACTTCAAACAAGTGGTCATATAGTGCCAGTGTGGCCGCACCACTGCCTCACAGTCTGCTCCCAGGTGGCTGTGGCTCTTTGTAGTTTTGATGTGATGAATCACACACACGCCGGGCCGGTCTCACCTCCACACCACACATTGTTTTACTCTTCTCTGCACACAGAGTCGTGACCTTGGCAGCTGTGTGAAGAAACAGACCTCGCATAAGGGGGGGAGTCGGTGCGCAGCGTTTTTTCTTCCTCGCTCAACCCCAAAGAGAGTGCGTGCATGCCACTGCTGTGAGAAACGGTTGTTTCCAGTCTCAACACCGCACTGCCCGGTAGACTGGCTACTATAGTGCGGCCAACTTGTTAACACACCGCTGTCACAAGTCCAGCGGGAGGAGGCTTTAATGGAAATGCCCGTGCGTTATTGCGCACTGTGTGTGTGTGTGTGTGTGTGTGTGTGTGTGTGTGTGTGTGTGTGTGTGTGTGTGTGTGTGGAACATCTGCCCCACTGCATGATACAAAAAAAAAAAGTTATAAGCGAATCAAACTAGTGTACATACCTGTTTCCACAGAAAGCTGTCCACCCCGTTCAACACCCAAGAAACAGCCACGTGGATGGCAGAGAGAATAACTCCAGTGATGACCGCGGCGCGCATCCTGACGGGCAGCAGCGTGTAGATGACATGGATGAAGAACACGGTCCACCAGATCCCCGCCGAGGCACTTCTGGGCTGCACGAGCAGCACCCCGATCACCTGGATCACCAGCACCACCAGGATGACCACGTAGCACACAATCCACATGTGGTCCTGGTGGAAGCCGTTCCTGTTGCAGACCACCATGAGGATGAGTGTGAGGAAGATGGCCACGGAGAACACCACCACGTACGTGACGCTCGGCCTCGCCGTCCCGCCGGAGCAGTGGAAGCCCAGCATGACCGTGAAGACCAGCACCAGCACCGCCATGAGCATAGTCAGGCTGCTCTGGTTGAGACGGAAAAAGTAGCGCTGGTAGAGCCGCTCCAACTTCTCCGACTGGAATTTCTTGGATTTGAAAATGTGCATGACGCTGATGCAGCACGCCACGAACGAAAAGTTCGCTTCGGGCATGACCTCCTCCTCGTCGGACTTCAGCTTGGCTCTCCGCTCCTCCAGACCCAGCTCCACTGACTTGGGTCTCACCTCGCCGTCTGGACGCTTCGGGGACGCGCGCTTGTTGCTCTCCTCGCCATGGTCCTGCCAAGCCGACCTGGACCTGAAGCTGACTCTGCTGACGGTCGTGGAGGCTCGCCCGGTCTGCCGGTGCTCCTGATCATCCTCCTCCCTCCACCGACTGTTTGTCCGGCTGAGCTTCTTGCGCGGGGATCTGGCTGAGTACGGGCACCCGTTGGCCACAGACTCAGACTCGCCCCAAGCTGATCTGTGCTCGGTCCCTCCCCTCAACCCGGGCGCACCGACTCCGGGTGGGCTGACACTATTCGATCTGGACATGGTGGCGAGAGGGACGCAACAGAGATGTGTCTCTGCGGGAAAAGTTTTGATCAGCGAAGGAAACGATTGTAAGTCCAGAGAAGCCTGTCCTAAGTTGAATTTCTCATAGTTGGAGGGCTTTAAATCTTAACAAGCACGATCAGTCCGCGGGTTGACCTCCCACTTTTAGAAGCAAACATTCATTCTAAATGTTAAAAACATAAAACAAACAAAAAGAGAAAGAAAAAAAAGGAAAAAAAAAACAAACAAATTGAATTGAAGTGGTAAAAAGCTCCGGGAATAAAAACAATTGGACATGAGCAAAAGTCACAGGGGAGCCAGTTCCGCCGCGAGAGGAGGGAACATGAGATCCAGGTGGATTTGGCTCTACATCATTGGGCCCAATTAACTGCCGTCCATGGAGAGGGTGCACGGCAGCGCGCGCTGTACGTGAAATAAAACCATTACACAACTCAGAGAGTCCCCAGAGAGCATAGCGCAGCACCATCAATCACGCCGTGAGCCCGTTACATCTGTGTTTCCTGTATCCGTGTGGGGACACAACAGACGGAGCTGGAGGGGAAGAAAAAGGTGGATCCCATGTTGGCGTCTTGTCCTGGTCCCGTCAAGCCCCGGTGCACCTGTATTGAGCACACATCGCAGCCTGGATGGCGGGGGGGGCGGAGGGTGTGTGTGTGTGTGTGTGTGTGTGTGTGTGTGTGTGTGTGTGTGGTGATGGGGGGGAGCCTCACGTTTGTCCAGAAAGCATCATCACGATGCTCGCACACTTGCACTGATGGGAGCGGAGGAGAAAAGTCAGCCGCTCCTCCTCCTCCTCCTCCTCGGGCAGCCGCACGGCACAGCTCCCTGGTCCATGGCTGAGCCTTGTGTTACCGCACGGTCAATTTATCCCTAACCTCTGCGCCGAATCGACGTCCAACAGCTGTCCATCACCCCTCTCAAATCCCCCGGAGAGCGACTCCTGCTCCGATCCGCAGTTACGGTCCGCCCGCAGCCAATCCGCGGCCGTGCAGCGGCAGCGTTGTCGCCAAGCGTCTACCCGGTGCCAAGGTGCGCTCCCGCCGCCTCGGACAATCCGCTCGGTGTCTGTTTGGAGCGTGGCATCATAACATATTTACCGCTGATTGCTGGCTTCAATGGCCATTCAACCAAGTGTGCTTCCTGCGGCCCGCCTCTCCGCCGCGCTTCCATTGGAAACGGGAGGGGGTGAGTCACGCTCTGCCGCGCTGTCATTGGACGACACGCCGGTCCGTCTGAAAAGCAGAGGCTGCGCGACCCCCGGGCGCTTTCGATGAATGGGCGGATCTGTTCTCACAGCTGGATGGCCCTCACGAGCACACTCACCCACACACCCACGGTGTGACACCGGGGGTGGACCGCTCCCCCCGTGATCTGCTGCCCTCCACTCATCCACAGTCTCAGGCTGTCCACTGTGATTTCATATAGAATCGTCCTTCAGAACGATAGATTGGTGAAACAAGTATTTTCTGAACCTCTCTGTCCGCAGAGCATCTTGATCTCAGCTCAAACGAAGGGATGATGTGTTTGCACCAAAACTTGTGATGGACAGGATCTGCAAAGAGCTTCTGACGGACAGACGGTTTAGCCCTCCTGTTCTAGTCGGAATGTTTTGTTTCCCATCTCGATCCCGCCTGAGCGACTTTTCAACTTCATGGTTTTAATTATAGCTAGTACATTCCTGTGTTTTGTGTGTGTGTGTGTGTGTGCTTGTTCATGGGTTATTGTTTTAAAGTAACAGTTCACCCAAAGTTTAAAATTCAGTCATCACCCCCCCAATGAAGTTTCATTGTCCACAAAACAGTTCTGAAGCTTCACAGCAAAACAGTGTTGCAGCGTCTCTCCTCAACAGCCCATGTAGCTGTGGACTTGTAAATGTCTTAATTCAACATAAAAGGTCTCCGTCCGGCACAGTTTAGCCTAGCAGCTAAAGATTTAGCAGAATACGGTCTTTTCAAACCAATTTGGGAAATTGCAGCTTCTGAGACTTGGATTACAGCAGATGAGTTTCATTTATATTAGAACACTGATTCGCTCTGAAGCTCCAGAGATGTTTTGCCAACTATGGAACTAGCTAGTGACTCCGTTTTTGTCTTCGGGTGAACTGTGCCTTTAAGAACAGCCTCCTGTTCATCACTTCATGATGTGAAGATTGGATGTTTTCTCTGTTTAAGACGGCTGTACAATAATCATTGTTTGTTTGACAAGATTTTATTCCGGTGTCTGGCAGCTTGTGATGGGAAGTGTTTGACACTTTTGATTGGTAAATCATCAGTGATAATGTTGTGTGTAGATGAAGGTTCTCAGTCATCCAGGTCATGGTGTCATCTAGTTGCTGCATGGTAGGCATGAGAGGGGAAACATCTTCAAGAAACTGAAACAAGTCCAGCTGCGTACGGTACAGCACTCAGATCAGGTTTTAGTTGCTCATAGCTCTTTACCTCTGATCAGTACAACAGCTTAGGACGAGGGAACGAGTATGTGGAAAGTGGTTGTGATCCTCGAACAGCGTCCTCAGTGGGTGGCAGTCGCTGGTCATTTGCTGAACATACAGGAAAGCAGCATTCGTCTCTCTTAAGTCCACATTGTGTGCTAATGAATGTAAATTGGAGGCATGTGACGAGGAGCCTCGTGTGTTCGCTGGGACCCGGCTCACCTCCAGCTGAATTCCCTCTGCCCCTTTTGGAATTCATCAAGGGTGAAACTGTGTTAGGTCGGAGAACAGGAGCCTCCATTCAGCGGCGTCCTCATCAAATAAGGAGGGGAACTCAGATATAAATCAGATACAAATTTATCTCGATTCAAGTTGTGCAACTTATTTGCTCCGCTCGTCTTATGACCGCGTGTTTGCTTGCTCTCCTCTGCTCCGTCTCTTTGCTCTCTCACATAACCCTGACACAATTAGCTGCTGTGTAATTTCCGAGGAACTGGATATATAACCGCATTAAACTCACACAAAAACAGATTCATGTGGGAAATCATGTTAATGCGGGGATTCTGACAACTGTGCTCACCTTCCCAGAACAGTGGTGGAAAGTCACTAAGTGCATTTGCTTGAGCGCTGTGCTTGGTTAAGAGTTTCGGTGCACAGTACTCGTACGTCCTCATACTTCAACTTCAAGACATTGCAGAGAAAATGATGGTACGATTTACATTTGTACCACAGCTTGTATGTAAGTTCCTCCTTACACCACGTGGTCCAAAGTATGAGGACACCAAACCCCAGCAAGATTCAAGATGAATTGTCACTATGCAACACAAGATTGACAAGTGGCATTTTCTGTTGTAATTCCCTAAGCTATACATACGAACACACCACACTTAACAATTCTGTAAAAAAAATTTTTTTAAAAATTGCATAAATAATAAGCAAGTCACATAGATAAACTGTTCATGGTGGAGTGTTGAGTTTAGGAGTCTCACGTCCTGGGAGAAGAAGCGGCTCTGGTACTGTGGTGGTGCCACAGCGGATACTTCTGTAGGTTTTGCGGGCAGGTGGGAAAACCACGTCTGTAAGGACCTGGTTTTGTGCACGGGAGCAATGTCATGTTAAAACAGCAGAGGGTCCTCACCGAACTGTTGCCTCAAAGTTGGAAGACCACTTTTGTCTAAAATGTCCTCTTATTCTGGAGCTCTACAGAGGCACTATGTAGTTTTATAGAAGAAATTCAAGCTGAGAATTTGAATATTTACAATATTAATGAGGTAACAATACAAACTTTTTGTCCATAAGTGAATAAACAAGCTGTTCTCAGAGGAAAACGAGGTCCCAGAACACTGCTTGAAGCTCGAAAGGTGGCAGGGTCCGCCACACATAAACAAAGTAAAACAGAATGAAACTGTGTTCCGTCATTCATTCCGTCATGAAAAAAAAAGAGAGTTTGAATATTTTGGCAGAACAAAATCAGTCAATGAAGATCTTTACCTTCTCTTTAACATTTCTTCATGGGAACTATAGAGTGCTCCTTTAACGTGTGGAGCCGTGTCCAAACCATGAAAAACAGCCCCGGACCAAAATGACACAAAGGTTTTGATGGGGGCTGTCCACATACTTTTGGCCACAGAGTATACATTGCACATTAAAATACGATCAGTTTATAAGCAGTGATGTTTTGTAGTCATAACAAGCACAAACAGAATGTGTAGGAGCTCAAACTACAATGACCAAATATATTCAACTGCTGCCTGATCCAACAGTAGAATACATACGTGTCAGACGGCTCGTTCTGATTAACCAAATGAAATAACCGAATTAAATAAAACCTTTATCTGACCCTCCTCACATGTCTTACTATGTCTGAATGCAAGCAACGTGAGAGCTTGGATAACATTTGGTATAGACTGTTCCCAGACACCAATCTATAACATGTACGGAGCACTCCGTGCCCACTCCGTATCCGAGCGCACTCCTGTTTACACAGTCTGGTGAGGGAGACGTGAGGTTGGGCTTATCAAAAAAAAAAAACACACTGCCACATCTTCACAATCTGATGTCAATATGTGCGTGCATGTCTCCCGCTTTCATCTGATGTTTCCCAATAATTCAAATCACACGTGTGTTATTGTGTCGAGGTAAAATGCTTTCACGCACACTGTGAGAACCTTTAAAGCAAATGTGACCCGGGCAGCTGAGGATGACGTTCCCTGGTGATTTGTCACACAGAACACTACTGCCATCATCTGAATGTTGCTCAAACTGTTGACTTGTTCAGACTTGCTCAGCAGTAACAGAATGCTGTGATCTCATTAAAGTCGCCCACCCCATTTTTTTCAGTCGAACATGCTATGGAGCTTTGGAAAGTATAGTTATTTAAAAAGTTATTTCACATGAAGTTCCAGTTTTACTTGCAGGGGTTCTGTGACGTCTGCCACCAACGAGATACAAATACAAAATGAAAAAATACAAAACAGAACCAGAAACAGTCTCCCTGATTAGTGGATGAATCAAGATGGTTTTCATATGGATAACATTTCAGCTGAATGTAGTCCAAATTAAATCTGGTATTAAACCAAAACTACAAAACAAACGAGATGTCTGGAAACCATCAAGGGCGGTTGGGATGTTTTGCTATATTTTAAGCATTCTTGCGGGGGTAAAACATTTCTGTGTAAGTGATTCAATAACATTAGTTCCGAAGAAAACACAACAGGGACTGAACTTATAAATGAGTTCACTTTAAAGTGAAGAAAATCTACAAAAAGCTCAATCGCACCACATTCTACTGTTAGAAATGTGGAGAGCAAAAACACAGAGCCCTGTGAGGGTGTGTTGCCATCGTGCTCAATATCTTGAATCAATCTGTGGAAGTTGTTTTTCCTGCTCAGACAGTGCTTAGTACAGTCCTGCCATACTGTGCAGTGAGGGAAACAGCCTGATGGAAAAGCTACAGTGACAGCAGTCAGCTCACTGATCAGTCACACTTTGTTTCCAGTGACCTTGTCCTCACCATCCCTCTCAGCAGACACCGACGACCTCATCCAAAGGGACCAAAGAGACGAGAGGGTGCAGCAAAATACTCGTTCTTATCAAGCTAGTCCATGAGAAATAACTAGAAACAGCTATATATGAGATGAACTAGGACAAGAGAGAAGAAAAGATGTAAACACTTCAATCTTTTAATCGTTTCCCTTTATACCTAAACTGGTTAAAGTGATGTGCCTTTCATGTGCCTTCTGTGTGGATGCTGCTGGGGAGTGCTTCACCTCTGCTACTGTTGGTCATCATGCTGTCACACCTGAAAAGTTAAGAATAAGCATGCATTCAGGATAACTGATTTGCACAGGATGTTAGCTCAACTTATGATATTTAGTTCCTGTTTTGTGATTGTTTGGGTTTAAGAATCTTGGCAGGAAGCTTGGAAGGTAGGAAAACAAGGCAGTGCCTGCTCAACCTGAACTCCAACTGCATCAGGATTCGATATGTAGCACACTGTGTAAATGTAATAATACGGGAGAAAAAATACAATTTCTGAGGCTGTAGTAACAGTAAGCGACCAAGGGGGGGGAAGTATCATGGGTATAATCCTGGGTTGTGTTTGTATGTTTGATTTTGAAAATCCAAAGTAAAAAACTGAGCCCAAAAACCCAGAAAGAGAGTGAGTATTTGATATGGGATTCATAAATCCCACATTGTTTACAGACACTTGAAGGTCCCATATTGTAGAAAATGAGATTCCAATGTCTGTTCCTCACAGCTGTGTGACCCGTAGAGCGTATGCACTTTAGAGACTTCAACCGACCGAGCTGGATAACTTCTGGCTTAGAACCTGGCTAACTTGAATAGACATAAAATAATCTGAACTTGCATGTCTTCTAGACTTTTTCCAAATTTTATTCGATTGAATGGCTTAAATTACAATCATTTATTTCATGGAGGTTGTGACACTCAAAAAATATCTGTTACAGACGCTTCCTTCACAATTTAAACTCAAGTGAGAAAATCTGTTTGGGCCACAGTGCATCACATGACTATGTAATTATGCAGTTTGGCCACTATTAAAACTGGCTTCAGTACCTGGTGCACCTCCTGGGGGCTTGGAGCTGATGTAGGAACATGGTGGGCGGTGCCTGCTCATAACTGTGAGAGCTGACCAATCAGAGAGACTGGGCTTTTCAGGAGGCGGGCTTTAAAGAGACAGGAGCTGAAACAGAGCAGAGGGTGAACAGAGGAGCTGCAGCAATGGACAGTATGAGAAAAATGCAGATATATTTCTAACATTAAAGCATGTAAACATTCCCTAGAAGGCACCTAACATAAAAAATATGAACCTGAGAGTATACCACATTCGGAAATCTACCCAGGATACACGCAGCAGAGGATGGATTCTAGCTTCAGCCCTCTGAACCACAGCCTGACTAAAGCATCTGATCAAGTTCAAGTTCCGATTGCAGTCCATTGGCACAGATCACATCTTAGGCAGTGTGACACTGTGCAGGAAAAATAAACTTTGCGTATCAATTCATTCATGTCTAAAATAGCATCAGGCGTTCCCGATGCTCACCACAAGTGAGGCTGTGTGATGAATTAAGAGCTGATGCAGAGCAAGAGCGATGACTGCTGTAAGGATACGTAACAAGGCCAAACAAGGTGTATTATTCTGCTCCTCACCCACATCTGCCTGTAAACTTGTACTTTTACTCTTTCTTCCATGAAGGGAGAAACTGATGAGCGCTGCAGTGCTGTGACTCATCCTGGCTGAAACCTTAACAGTCGCTCTGTAGACTGTGCAATCAAACACACACACACGCGCGCACACACACACACACACACAGTCATATGTACCTGTAAGTGCTATTATGCGTGCCGTAGTTGCGGCATGTGGAACTCACACTCAGCCACACACGTAACTCAGATACCTCGTTTGAATTTGCTATTTGAGCCGGGGTTCAGACTGAAAGGAGTCGCAGCCTGACAGCGTCCTTCTCCGGGTAGCTGTGCGGGGAATGGTCATATTGGGCCATCATATGTTATGGAGTGGGTGACTGAAATGTGTCCACACAGTAATAAAATGTGTGAAGTACCAAAAGCTGGCGCAGATGCCTGCCTCAGATTAAGTATTCTGTGATCAGATGGATTCTAATTTCATCCATTCATGTTTTTATTTCACTTAACTATGTTTTTTGGTTCTCAGCTCATGGGGTCGAGATGGGGCACGAGTTAATTTCAAGGTATCTCCAGATGGCTGTGGAGAAAAAAAATACAATATATTCTAGACCAGGGAATATTTTTTACATTGCATTGCCTGTGTATGTGTGTTTGTGAGAATTCAGATTGAATATAAAAACAAAACAAAAAGGTTGAGAAACACTGAACTCAGGATTCAATAAAAGGACTGTTTCTAGTACTAGCACAAACAATTATATGCAGTCCAACCCCAGTTATGGGGTTCTGTTGCTGTTCAGATGTGTAAGCTTTCCAGAGAATGAATACAGTAATATAGCCAACAAAACAATTTGTAAAGTAAGAGTCGGTGTGGCTTTATCCGGTCAGGACTGGTCAAACAACATGTACAAACCGGATGTGTCATTTACCCACTGAATCTCTTACATCAGTTGTATAATGTCTACTGCTTCAAGGAGCAGATAACCCTCAAATCCAACAGACGTTTTTTAAAGACACAATATTTAACAATTCTGCAGTAAAATGCTAAAAATCCCTCCAGGGATTGTTCTGTGTTTTGTTGAGTTGTGTCTTTCCATCATGCCAGATGTTTCCATCAGTGTTCAAAGCAGAGGAGTGGTAACGATAAGCGTGAAGAATGGAAAAGGAACCAAAGAAAACATGAATAAAACCTTAAAACATTACCTCATCTGTAAACGTTTCTGCCCGAGTCACAGAGACAGATTTTCATCAGTAATTGAATGTTCAATGAGGACAACTCCCATGATCTCACGCCACTTACTCTTTTGTTTTGTTCTGATCGACAGACTCCTAGCAGCAGAAATTATGTATACTATACGTGTAACAGAGACCAAATTAAACCAGGGTTTGGATATTAAACAGGAAAAACAGGATTGATGCACATCAATCTTTTTAACTCAGTTCATTGTGTTCTGTCTTTTTTTGACTGCATAACCATAAATGCCTGTCATTTCTGGGGAAAAAAATCAACGAATAGCAGTGAACTATTTCTGCAGCTTTTTCCTTCTTATTTTTCTGTTGTATGCTGGTTGGCATCCTGTGTGAAGGCGCTTTAACATCACATACTTTGACACAGCGAGAATGGAAAGAAACTGAAATGATCCAGGAGCCACTGGATTATTTACACAGTATCATCATATTTCTATCATTAACACAACATGGTTATTTCATGTTGTGAAAGTCATGGTTATGTTCAGTTCTGGTTATTGGCAACACCCCAAGTCTGTATAATGAATATCGTAAAAAAAATAAAATAAAATAAAATAAAAATCACTTGATCCAATCATTTTTTTATGGTTTTACCTATAGGTCTTTTTTTATTTGTATCTTTCTTGTATTTACTGTATATGGTATATCTAGCAACATGCGCATTTAGGATTGTAGTACAGTACATATGCACAGTGTGATACTCTCTACACTGCTTCTTCAGGCTAACAATGAGAGAATGAGCTGCTGTTCTGTGTTTTCAGCTGATCGGCTCCTCGGCTGCTCTGGAGTGCGCCTGCGCCTGCCAGGCGTTTGGACTCTGGGCCTGTAGATGCTGTACATCAAAAGCCAGTAACATACATGATCTTGACAGCAGCACACAGATGAAAGGCACGGCTATTCTGCGAACCCACATCCCAACCTGCTGCATGCACCCAAGTCCATTTTCATTAGAGCCTGAGTGTAATAGGTTTTATCATACTCCACAGTTTGTATTTAGCTGCTGAGGCCTTTCAGCGCAGCTAAATTGTACAACAATGTTCCCACCCACGTGGAGAGTGACTGAATGACTCACCACACGCACATTTAATGCTGACACACAAGCCATCCACTTTTCCCTTATACTACCAGAGGATGTATCAGTGTGTGTAAGTCGAGTATATATAATACAAAAAAATGAATATGCTTCCCATATTATAGGTTTATTGTAAATATATACTCATTATTCATCATACCTGTACAAAGTCGGCTGGCCCCATGCAAAAACATCTGTATCAAAACTTTATTCAGTAGAACCAGTTCTGGAGTAACATGTGCCATGCGTTTGATTTTTTTTCTTCTTTTTTTTTCTGTTGTAAGTTAGGTCGTATCACAGATCATCATTCCAGGCATCCAGATTTCCTCTTTCATGCAGTGTTACAATGAGCTGCACGTCTACTCCTGCAAGGCATCTCCAACAAGTATCCCCAAATCATGCTCAACCAGTTATGGGGAAGGGCAGGAAAAGTGCACACAGGCTAGATTTGACATGACAGCCACCAGCTGCTCACCTTGCTACAGAATAAAGGAGTTTCAGACAGGTTGATGATCGCGACAGCAAGCAGGGCTTCAGCGACAACTCGTATGTTTTGGAGGGGGAGTATTGAGTAAAGTAAGGCTTTTGAGAGGACATTTGGAAAAAAACAAACAAAAACACAATGGCGACTGCGCCTGGAAACATTGAAGTTTGCTCAATTCACCAAAAAACTTCTTGTGGTACAGTATTCAGACATACAGAGGTTTTTAGAACTTTCATTTCTGAGATTTTGGCCCCCACAGGAGAAAAGGAACTTTGTTTACGGAGCTCAAAATATATTTTTGACAGACTCATCTTTATCCAGTCATTCTGGATAGTCTGCAGACCTCAATGCAACACATTTTCATCACAACTACTATCTAGCAAAGTAATGACACGCTATAAAAACAGCTGACAGCTTGATAAGTGACAGAGGGACGCCTACAAAACTGTAGGGTGGGGGGGGCCTGGGGGAAGCAAGGGCAAGAGAGTCTGGCAACGATTGAACCTGAAGAGCGAAACTCAACGTTAACTGTCTCCATGGCTGGATACCCCCAGAAATATCTGAACATATGTTCTTTGTAATTTGGGCGACCAGTCGTAAAGTAAATAAAGATGCTGAAGGTCAGATTTACATGTCTTTCCTGATTATGAAGTATAAAAGCAGTCAATCCTTTGAGAGATGCGAACAACTCACATTTTGAATCCGTTTTGAAATGAGCAGTCAAATGGTGATATCAGAATATATAGTCATTTACGGCCCTGGTTACGGAGCAGAATGATGGTGGGCGGTGTCAGAGCTGACCAATTAGAGCAGACTGGGGGTTTCATGAGGGGTGCCTTAAAGAGACAGGAGCTCAAACATAGCAGGTAAATAAGAGGTGCTGCAGCAACAGACTGTATGAGAAATATGTGTTGTTTGTACATTAAGCATGTAAACACTGTGCAGCAGACACCCAAAATAAATGTATGAAGCTGAACATGAGCATAGTGTAACGCCTTTAAGATGAAGGTCTTTTTTTGCTGAGCCCAAGCGGTCATCACATTGCGGCAGTGGTGTCAAATATATTTGAAAGCACAGCTAAAAGAGGTCAAAACATCTATTTCAGCCTGGTGTTTGGTTACTCTTTGACAGAGCAACTGCAATTGAGCCCAACAACATAATATGAATTGTTCAGAGTTACAGCTCCAAAATGTCACAATTGTTCCTTTGTCCAAAACAATGCGAAAATATCATGGAATGTGCATCAAAGATGACCATTACAAACCATCTGATTTCAGCAGGTAAAGAAAAAAAGGAACTAGTCTGATCTACTGTTCTCTCTACAAACTGTACATTATTCGAGTTGCCTCATTGAGACTGCACAGCTCACTAACTCAATATGCCCTTTAAGAGTCCCATCCCTTCCCACAATGCCACTACGACTGACTTACCCCATATAAATGAATAACCAGTTCATGACATCACTCTTCACTGTAAAAGTCCATAAAGTTTAAAATCCAACATATATTTGGGCTACAATGCAGTTTTGCTTGTTACATATTGAAGTTTATTTAATCAGAAAACACTGTTGCTACTGTTGGTTGTGCTATCTGTTCTTTTTTTGCTGAAGAGTCCTATAACTTAAGTCATAATGTCTTAATTGTTCATTGTGTAATAAAAAAGGCTATTAACATCCCATTTACAAGCCACACTGACCTCATGAATTACTCACTTTAGTGTGCATGTTCTAATTTAGATGGTTTGCAAAGTGTCAATTTATGGGAGCTAAAATTGCTAAAGCAAGTTACTTTTGATAGATAAAAGCAAGAAAATACAATCTCATGAAGAGAAGAGCTGGATGGATGTTCGATGGGAAAACATACCGGCTACTACTAGGGCTATTAATGGAAAAATCACGTGAAAATCAAACAATGAGTAAATCAAATGACACAACTCACAATCACTGGTAAAGGAGGTAAACTTAAGCTTTTAAAGAGTCAACACAATCAGCGTCAGACCACTGAGGATGCAACCAAGCAGACACCTAACACAACAGCGAGCACATGGGAAAACAGATGGAACCATGCAAACAGAATGAAAAAGGTTTATTGAACTAAATTGGGAATGTAATCAAACTTTTGACTGAAATGAAGAAAAAAAAAATCCAGACCACAAACAAACACACTGTAGATGCAAAACCTACAGACAACCTAGTTTTCAGTACTAGACTTCACATTATTCCTTCTATGTCGCAGTAAAACTCCCATTAAAAGAGAGCATGGGGAGGTGAAAACTCTAATTCTACAGTGACTTTTAAAAAGGAGGTTATCGATTCTATCAGTGCATCTTTCGGTTTAATGCTTTGTGGTGAGCGAGTTCTGCTCACTGCTCAGACAGCAACTCAACCGTATCCACGTCAAAATACAGTTACAGTACAGCTGCAGGCTCTCCGACTAAACACAAGTAACTGCGGTTTGTTCATAAATAAAAACAACAACAAAAATAACTCCAGTTCATTCATGATTTGTGAGCACCTATACAACCCGGACAACAGCTGGAGAAAATAAAGTTGCATGTCAGTTGTGGCAGTTTGAAAACTGGCTGGGCTTTGCATTTCTTTAAGCAGATTTTGTTCCTCTTCTGTCGCTTGTTTTGGTTTCTTTTTTTGTGTCTGAATGCTGTCGGGCTCACTCCACTTTGCTGTAGTCCTCTACGTGGCCCAGCACCTTCTTCCTCTGTCGGATCATATGGAAGTAAAGCTGGGGGAAGACTGAGGGGGGAGGCAGAGGAAGATCAGTTTGTTACCAACAGAGTGAGGGAGTTTAACAACTCATTACAATACGATGAGAGATGAGACGAGAACAGCAACGGCATCAACAAGGGACAAAAACCTGCTTTTTAAACTAAGTGTCACATTATTATTATTATTATTATTATTATTATTGTTCTTACATACACTTATACAACAGCTCTGCCATCAAGTTCCATTTTTATGATATGATGGTCAACATTAGTGATTGTGTTGTACAGGACTGCATTATGTATGTGAAGAGGAAAATTACAAAATACTTATCATGACTTAATCAATAAATGAATCAACAAATAATAGAAATATTTCTATACCACCAGAATGCATGCAACTGAATGATGAAACTTAACCATCAAATACCGCAGAGACTGTTGTGGCTATCAGTCGGCACAGTTCAAACTCTTTCTGTTCACCAGTGGAATCATTTTATAGAGACAGACATGGAGCTAAATGGAGATTTTATCTATGAACTCTCTGATGCTAGGATTACCTTGACAGGTCAGGTGATGCTTGAGGCTAGGAAGCAGGCACTTAACGCAGCTTCAGCCGTGATAGGAATTTGATTTCTATTTTTATTTTGTTTCATTATTAACTTGTTGTGAGATGTTATGCCTGTATGGTAGAATCTAGAGAAAGACCCACATGAAAGTGCTTTCAGTAGCTTTTCTTCTGTATGACTGTCACTAGTCATAATGGTGTGGCTGTCTTGTGACTCACATGCAAGTATGAATGTATTTAAAGGGCTCTGTGTAACATTTTGTAATAATTAACATGTATTAATCACAAACAGAGAACAACATTTGTCAACATTAGTTTAAAATGGAGTCATTTGACATAAACAAGCTCAACACAGAATTTCCACAGAGCTCCTTTCAGAAAATTTTTAACATTCAAACATTATAAGCTTCTTAAAATATAAATATATGGCTGAGTGGTTGATATGAAATATAACATAGTACAAGTATATCTATCATCAGTATATCCTGTTTATTGTCACTACGAGAGGGGGAAAAAAAAGGAAAAATCTGCATGTTGACTTACGGGGAATGTAGGAGATCATGATGAGGATGAGGAAGGTGTAGTAATCAAAGGAGAAGTTGTACTTGTTGGGCAGAGTGACAGAGTACAGGCCTGTCTTCTGCACGTACGGCAGTGCTGCATAGATAGTCAGCAGTTCCCCGGTCACTCCCATGGGATACAGCACAATGAAGAAGGTGTACCTACAGCAGAAGGGTTGTCAAAGACAAGACAGGAAGAAAATAATAAATCATACATTATTCATTGGTACTGCAACAAGAGGGGTGGGCGGCATAAACAGCAATACACTGGAGGAAATTTCCATTGTATGGATTTGGCACTCGAACATCTTCCTTCTAAGAAAATGTGGGTGCTAAAGAGGCATGACCAAACAAAAAGAACGTGGTATAAAAAAGGCACCTCATCCATAGTTTGGACATGGCTTGGTTTTAGAAAATAAAAAGCTGTTGGCAGAGGCAGTTTTTATCTCTTCAGGAGAGAGTAGAGGAGTAAGAGGAACGTTTGAGGATGTGCCAGGCTTTGACACAAGTTATTCAAGCCAGGAACGATACATGTAAATTATTATTCTTAAAAGAAAAGCCAGCTATGGAAGGACATAAACTAGGCATGAGAAGACATGGTTTCCATTCAAACTGCTGAGACACTTTAATGTAAAAGTAGCATTAATTTCACAGAAGACTAAACAATGAAAGACTTTCCATGACTAAGACAACAAGATAATGACAGACTAAAGTCATTAAGTCTTAAACTCTGTGACTACATCAACATGTAATATTGTTCACCTTTATAACTTTGCCTAAATCTGCCTTTATTTTCTTTGACAAAAAAAAACAACTTCTTTTTCTAATGCAGCAGTTTTGTGTCCTGCACATGGTTCATTGTATAAAAGGTCTCTGTGTTTTTAAGTAATTGTTTCAAACAGTACTGTTTCTCTAGAGTGAGGGCCGAGGCTGCCGTGCATGGTGCCGACCTGCTCATTAGGAGCAACACAGCACTTTCTCTCCAAAGCACCCCATGATATTTCTATGCTCAGCACACACACACACGTCTATGAATCAGCCATTGGGAGCCATATTGGATTAAGTATCTTGCTTGAAGATACTTCGACAGGCTGCTAGGGGATCAAGGGATCGACTTGTGGACCACCCTACCTCTAAAATCTTACGCGTGACATTAGACACAGTACTTCGACTAAAAGAAAAAGCTTACAAAGGTAAAACTATAAAGGCTGCTTGCACAGTATTAAATTCCAAGTTGCACAGCAGCTGTTCAGAAGAAGTAGAGCAATCAGCTGACACTAATTATACAGCATGAACTGTCAACACTCTAAATACACTGTGATATAAACATTATTCCTTACTATGAGCTGCTTGACAAGAACATTTCACTACCTCTGCAAGTTTCTGAATGTTTCATCATAAAAATTTTGGAGGCATCAGGCCTTCTGAAGAAAAGTATCGCAATTAAATCTCAGAGCTACACTGAACCGATTGTCTCCTACAGAGAAGAGAGAAAATAACACGTCCAAATGCGGCGTCTGTCTTCTCTGATCCTTCACTGAATTTTCAATGCATGTAAGACCAATTTTTTTCTGCCTCCTGGGTGCGATTCAGACTGAAAGTCAAATGCCAATATTGCCATGGTGTCATTTGCTACCTAGCAACAAAGGCCGCAGGGAGGGAGGCACTAAACAACTGTTGCCTGGGTTGAAGATGCAGCTGAATCCCATTGGGCAGATTGAGATTTTTATGGAGTAAACAGCACAGGGTTTTTTTTTGTTTTTTTAGGGAAATTTGATGGTTTTTCTTTTATATATTTAGTCAGTGTTGGAAGTGAGGCATTTAAAGTGTCATTTGTTACTGGGATAACAGTTTCCTTTAACAATATCCCATTCACAAACCTCCTCAGCCTTTTGATCGTTAAAGTATCTGCAAAAAGAGTCACATATCTGTTTTCTGCATTTAAATAAGGTCATTTAAACAGTACCAGAGCAAATTTCCTATTGCAACAAGGAATTGTTTGACTAATTTATGACTTTTTTTCCCCACAAAAGGCCAAACTTTCAACATTATTGACAGGAGCTGTGGCTCAGAAGGTAGATCTGCAGACCAGAACAGCGCTTTATAAGTGCAAGTGTATGTATGAAGTGCTTGATCATGTGTGTCTCATTGTACTGCATGCCCAAAAACAGAGAAAAATGCTATCATCAAGTTGACATGTGTCAAAAGGAACAACTGGCAGCCTTAATTAATGGATTCAGTATTCTGGCTTCTCCCAGCTCTTACCAAATGACCAAATTTTGATATGATAGTTCATCCATGTTTTTCAGTAGATCGAATATACATATCTCCTGATCTGAAACCACTCTCAAGTTGATTTTCCTACCTTGCCCATTTGATGAGGTATGGCAGGTGATTGAGCAGGCTGAAGGTGTAGAAAGAATAGCGGATGATCTCTGTGACAGTCCAGGCTGTGACAAACAGCAGCACACTGTCCTCACTCTGCACCTGCACAAACACACACAAGGCATGATGGGAGAAGGACAGAGGGACAGACGGCTTGCATCATGCTGCTGGAGACTAACTGAGACTATTCTTCACAGAACCATGCTGTTTGTTTCAGATGCTGAGAGATCAGATCACACTGCAGGCAGACGGACACTTTCCTCAAATATTAGGATAAAACCAATTCAAATATGATGTTAAAGAAAAAGCACACTTCTTATCAACCAGTAATAATTTAAACATTCCTCAGACAATGAAAATAAAGGGGAAAGATGGAGCAGCTAGAGAATATGTCAGTATAGCATCATACAACAGACACGCAAAGGAAACACAGCATTTAGACCATGAATATATACGTTATTCACTACACTAAATTTCAAGGTTTAAGATTCATTCCTGCAACCCGACAGCAAGACCATCTGACATTACTTACACAAGTTCTCCTCTCCCATCTATCAACGGGGCAAACAGCACAACAACTGGTCACTTTTGAACATGATTCCGTGTTTGCATTTACATTAGGGATGCACCAAAGTGAAAATTCTTGGCCGAAGCCTACCATAAGGAAATACTTGTTTGGATACCTAACACTGAATAGGACACAATAACCTACTGGTAATATATCTATCTTTGGATGGATGGCTGGATAGATAGATAGATAGATAGATAGATAGATAGATAGATAGATAGATAGATAGATAGATAGATAGATAGATAGATAAACAGTTTTCTTACACACATCACAGTTCAAAACTTTTTCCATTTCCAGCTGTGATGTCACTCAGTCCAATTTCATTTCACATACTGTTTTAAACAACCCTGATTTATGTGTGTAAGTCAGAAAGCTCATCTTACCTCCCTGACGCTATGTGTGACGGCCCAGGTGAGGAAGACCCGGGACATGACCTGGAATCCAGTCAGTACCACTGAGGATGGAACGATTCCTGAAAATCACCCAAAAGAAAAACACTCATATGTAAGGATGCAAGAATACTGGTAGTTGAATGCACATAAAGTCTAATTCAAGGAACAGACTTGTATCCATCTCTGCCAGGGACTCAGCCAGAAGTTAGTCACAGTTGGGGGTTCTGAAAGGTCAGTCTACAGTATATAATGATATAATTATGGTAAACGGTGCAGAACATTCATGTTCTCTTTAATCAATTTAAAAAATCTGATAGTTATAAACAGTAATTTAAAACAATTTTCAAACAATTAAAGGATTTTTTTGGAAGGATCCTTTGATTTTTCTGCTGAGTTAGGCTAATGAAATCCTGTCTCTGACAAATTCTTAATTATTTGAGTTTTGATGAGAATTCAGCAAATGTAACATTAAGTTATTTCTTCAAATTGTGTCTGATTGTCCCAGTTATGTTCCTCTACATATAAAACAGGGAAGTAAGATGATAAAGATGCGTGTGGAGGCACATTGTTATGCCAAGTGTGAAATGAGGTAATTACAGCTGTCCACTTGTGATCAGATGAACAGGGATAAAGTAGTTTAAAAATAGTGAGGATACGGATTTCATAGAGGAGATATGGATCACAGTCAGTTTATTTCTTAGTAAGAAATGTATATTTTCATGATTCAATCAATTAATTAATAATCAATTTGTTTATGAAACTTTAGGTTTTGAAGTGGGTATCAAAGGAGAAATTAATGGCATTCATTTGCTTTTCTGAGTCGTTGTTGTTCTTCTCTCTCTCTTATTTTTTAGCTGTTTAGTTGTTTTTCTCCAGCTTGAGGAATACAGCTATATTTGGACCTCTGCACTTAAATGTTCCTTTTTATATCAGCATATGTTACTTCAAATGGAAAAATGCTGAAAAGAGCAATGATTGTCATGTGGAATGGAGAAGATTAGGGATGGAATTTTAAAAAAAAATCAAATTTGCCCAAAATCCTTTGTTTATAGTTGCATATACAGGACAACATGTGGATAACAGATGTCCAATTATAGTATGAATGAGCTGTCAAATCCACACAGAGGGCCAAAGAAATAAATGTTGATGTAGTGTCTTCAGATGGCCAGTGGAGAGGATCCGAGAGCTGTCTGTGTCTGTGTCTGTGTGTGTGTGTGTGTGTGTGTGTGTGTGTGTGTGTGTGTGTGTGCGTGCGTGTGTGTGCGCGTGTATGTGCGCGCATGGCAGCTGCAGGGAGTATGGGTAATCTTCCTTTAATCCTAGATAATGAAGGGAATGGACTGCGAACACCGGCGTGACGGCCAGGCGAGAGCCACTTGCTTCTCCCACATTAACACCAGGAGAGCTGACAGCTTCTCCACTCCCTCTTTGGCAAACACTTTGATATGAAAAGCTTCTGTTTGTCTATTCATATTAACATCTGAGACACAAGCGCAATCTGATGAGTCCTAATTCCAGTGTGACCAGCCAAAATGATCATTTAATATAAAAGCCGAGGCTGCTTGACTTGTCATGATAACTGAGGACATCTGCAAACAAATAACAACACAATTATATTGATGTTCTGTTTAAAATTCATCAAAATTATATCTATAAATATATATATTAGTCTTGAGGTATACTGAATTTGAGTTGAGTTGTGAAAATAACCACATACATGAAATGTGTCACATCATCAAAACTTTAGAGTTGATTAGTGTTTTCTTATAATCTAATGTCTGTCTTGTCCAGTTACTTAAACAACAATAGCCAAAATGTGATGACCGAAATCTTAAATTACCATTTGAACAAGTGATATTGTAATTATAGATACATTACCACACCAATACATGGTAAAACAGTTTGTGATGCTCTCTCTAAAGTGACCTGTGCAAGAGTTTTACTGGTAACAGAGTAGTGAAGGTAAGGATGGAGGGTGAGGAGACACTCACCTACAGCACAGTGCAGTATCTGTGAAAGGAGACGATAACAGAGTTACTCAATGTGACAGCTCATTTCAGTGTGTTATTTTAAAACTCCATTATAAAATGTATTTCTCTCCCAAACTGTTCAACTTGACATTATAAAGCCTGTAGTGCTCAATGCACACAGATAACTACATGGAGGGAAATGCTGATGTTAAACAAATCCATGTCTCCTATCACTGAGCTACAGCGTGTCTGGATAAGATCACTGAAACGCGTCATGCTGCCTAGCCTTTGCACTTTCCATGTGTGTGTACTGTGTGTACATGAGCATGCTGAACACATGCGAGGGAACTGGATAATTATCTTTCACCTTGATTTGTATGGGTCCTCATTTCTCTCTTTGATTATAAGCCACTATATTTCTACTTGTTAAAAAAACCTATAAAAAGTCATTAGAAAAATGTATTTCTTCGGATATATGCCTTTAACGCAGTGTAGTCAGACATATAACATTAGCGTGCTGAAATGTTAGAGGACATACTATACTCTGTGCAGATAACAGGCCTGTCTGTGTCACTGAACAAGGACTGCTGAGACAACTGATCGATGTAGCCTTAATGAGCAGCAGTGCTGTAAAATTAGCATGTTTATGGAACACTAAAATATTTGATACACCTCTAATGTCTCTATTCATAAACTGGATGTTGTACGCTGATAAAAGCACTAACAGTCATCGTTAAAATACTGGCACATTATACACTGAAAACTGTATTAAATTAAATACATTGTGGTATTTCATTATGTCAGTATTGCCCGGCCTTGGCGCTTATCTCACCTCCAGAATAGCTCCTGTCTGAAAGAACTTGAGGGGCTTCTCTATGGAATAGTACAGCCCATGGTAGCTTCCCCTGGCCAGATAGGCTCTGACAAGACCCACAGCTATCACCAGCCACCTGGAGAGCAGAGGGGACAGAAAAAAAAATCACAGTACTGTCTCTGCAAAAATGAACAAACAAAATTTACCAGTCAGTCTCATCAAGAAAACAGAGATCTGTTAGACAATGTTTGATCATATCTGTCATCATATATAAAAATACTGATATGTGTTTAATTAACATGCGCTGTCCAATTATATTAGCCATGCTGATATATCTTAACATAATTTCCCTCAGCATTAATATAAGAACCTGACTGGAAATCATATTTAGATTTATTCCTGTGTAAATATGTAACAGGTCAGGTTGGTTGTTTTTGTTGGTGGAGAACTGTTGCACGATATAAATCAGACCAATCAATGATCTGCCAGATAATGGGAAATGTATATCATTGTTATCGGCTGCTAATTATGGAGGACAAATTGCAACATGGTTGAAAGAAGCAGCAAGGGCTCAATGAGAACAGAATACAATATGTGTGTTGTAACACAACAAATACTATTAGAGCGATGGAATATTAATTTACCCATCTAAGCGCACTACATTTGAGCCTTTCTTACCTTCAGGTGTGCATGACCTAATATATAATTATCAGTTATCAGTATCAGCAAAGAAAAATCCATATTGTGCATTTCCTTCTGATAAGTGTTTCAGCACATTCATTTGTGAGGCCATTACAATAATGTGCAAAACCACAGAGAATTACTTTGTCACCTTCAAAACAGGGGTCAGAGGTCAGCTGCAGATCAGGGGCTGTGGAGGTAATAGCTGTGAGAGTGTTGCAGGAGACAGGAGCAGGGCGGAAGTTTCACCTCACACTTTGGTTCCCACAGTGAAGAATGTGATTTGTATCTATTAGGCCTACAAGGCCATTATGAATATCAATATCAGGGCCAGTTGGGCAGAAACTGAGCACGCCTGCTTAGCTGGCAGAATCTGAGTGCAGACGCTGCATTAGAAAAGCGAAGATGTGGGTGCACAACACCCTAACGATCGCTCAGTACAAAGCCAGCACTGTATGGCCTATCGACACTGAGACATACACAGTGTCACTATGTGACCTAACTGGTTGGAACAGCGAGCAAACAACTCCCACCATTCCATTGTGCAACAGTGTAAAAACCACTGCAATAAAAGACACACACACACAGATATCCCAGTATCTGGGCCAGACAGCAGAGGTTATAAAATGGGCGTCTACTACTTAATATCAACCTCCCTTCATACAAATCTAACTGTAATCCCTAAAAATGCAGAGCAGTAAAATCCATCAGGAAAGTTCATTGTAGATTAATTTTGCTGGTGCCATTATCTCTGTAAAAAGTCCTGTCTGAAAACCACCGTTTGCTTAAAATAAATTAATCACGCTGGCTGCTGGCCAACATATTGGTACTGTGTGGTTATTGTGGTTGTTGTATACATTGTCTTAGATTTTGTTTCATAAATCATTATATCGTGATATGACATGATAGTTATCTTTTCCTGATTTGAAAGGCTTTAACATTATAAGATTGTCTGAACAAATAACATTTTTGCACTTTGACTGCTCCGATTTTTGCTTAGGAAACTGCATCACCCTTCAAGTTTTGATATGTTTTCCAAACACATATTTTCACACACAAAATACAAATCTGAGCAGGAAACTTTCCAAATAATTTCATGCCTTGGTCACAAGTTCCCTCTCAATCAACCCAGCAATTCACCTGCAAACACCCCACCAGCCATTTTCAGTGACAGGTATCCTCGCTACACCTGCAGTTAGCCTATACATCTCTTTTGTGTTTAGATATTTGCCTGTTGATTGATTTTCAGATTAGCATGAATTGTTTGGTCAATGATATGAGGACCAAAAAAAAAAAAAAAAGTTAAAAATGCCAATCACTAGTTCTGAAAGCCCAACAAGGCATCTTCAGATATGTTGTTCTGTCCTATCAGCGTCCAGAACTCAAAGATTTCCCATTTAGAATCATATAATCAATAATGTGATAGTTAGAATTATGCACAACAGCGACAAGTACAATATGCCCAATAATATTTCAGTCTATTACATGTTGTAGATTATTCCAATTTTTTGTCCAACGACTAATTTTTCCATAAAGGTATTATTTGGTTAAAATAACTGCGCGCGTTTACTTAACGTCTGTTTCATAATTTGGTGCTCATGTTACGTGAACAAAATTCAATCGTCGCCGTGCAAAAACAATGCGACAATGCGAGACGGTAACAGCCCCCTGCAGACAATAAACCATCTGTCCTAATATTGTTGTATTATTGTGTGCGGCGGAGACTCTCGGTCGGTGTTCATGTGCACGCCAGGTGGCTGTCTGCTGCTCATGTGACGTAAATCTGTGTAAAGAGTTAAAGCGTGGAAGAGGAAGCAAACTCAAAGTTGTTGCTCCACTGCACGGTATGTTAGCGGTGTTCCCAATGAGCACTGCATGCAGTTTGCAGGTTAGCTAATAAACCAAACATAAACAGCGGCTGAATGTCGCCCCTGCTACACACACACGCACACATACACACACACAAAAACACACACGCTCCAGCACGGCAGCATTAGCACGAGGGAACACGCTACATACCCCGCTGTCATAACAACGTTGTAAATGACGAGATAGGCCGTGGCCAGGGCCCCGGGTCCCTTCTTTTTCTTGGCGGCCACATCACCGTGAGCCGCCTTACTGGTCCCAGGAGCAGCTGCCGACATGACTCCAACCCTGAACGGTCTTTGGTCCTGAACGACGGCGGCTGTCAGGTTCACCGAGTCAGGAAACGAACAGGGGCCAGACCCGGAAGTGTCGTGCCGAAGTGAGAGCATTATCGCCAGCGCACTTCCGCCTTCGCTTTGGGCACATCTCGTTCAAATATCATCTAACAATCGATGCGATATTCTTTCAGTGGACGACTTTATTTATTCGTTAAGTGTAATTATGTAGTGTAGTGGTTTAGTCTAGCTGGTCCGCTGCACCAGTGCCCGCAGACTTGAGTAGTACTAACAGAACTGGTGGTGTCTTGACCTGAGGTATGACTCTTTGTCAGTGTGAGACACTATCTGAAACGTGCGCCCCCTGCTGTACATCTCAGACATCACACTTCCCAACAGGGTAAGGGCATCTATAGTTCATATGATTTACTTCTATCCTGTGGTTTCTTCCCCCCCCCGGTAAAAGGTTTTTCTATTCATTTGGGAAATGTTTCTTCACTCCAAACTTGGGTCTAAGGACAGAGGATTTTGTTCATTGTACAGACATACTGAAGCAATGACACTGTGATTTGGGGCTAAATAAATAAATCTGACCCAGAAGAGCAGAGATATTGTCTGGTTTCTGGAGCTCTGAGTCTGAATATGAATATGAAATCCTCTAACTTCGAAGAACTTCGACTAAGTGTAGCTTTAAATTGCTTGAGTATCGCTTTAGATTAAGTGATCTTGTTTAACATTAAGCGTCAAATCATTTGCATCGAGTGACTGTATGTGGCCCACAAACATAATCGGCACTTGGTTGCTTACCCAGTTCTGCCAATATGGATGTAAACCTCCTCAATCTAAAGATAAAAGGAAGCCCTTCAAACATACAGTGAAGTCTAATGTGATGCTAGCCCATCAATCTATGCTTGGTAGAAGTGCTACGGTCTTTATGCACTCACTTCCCACTTCTGTCCACTAGATGTCAGTGTTTCACTAGTCTCCTCTGAGAGCGAACAAAGATAATAAACTTAAGCATATAATATTTGGAGTCATGTCAATGTGCTGTATTTAGAAAAAAAAATCAACAACACCAACAAAAAAACCTCACAAAAAATAATAAACGTCCTGACAACAACCTTCACCCACTGCATCATGGGCCTGCACTCCGGTGTTCAAGAATATTGTTCAGGCATTATTCAGGGCAGCCAAGTTTCCGGAAGAGCAACTGGTGCGAGTTTAATGGACAAGGAAGAGATATTTGTTTAGGTTTCGTCTGGAAAACACGCATACGTTTCTTTCGTCAAGTAGTCTGGCTCCTTTCAAATCGTTAGAATGCCTTTGTTCGCCCAAAATCCATTTGACCAAGATGTTGGTAAGCGAAGTGCTGTTTATTTTGTGTTTTCAGTGTGTCAGAGCTGGCTGCCGATAGGGCCAACAACATCTGAAGCTAACGTTAGCTTAGCTTTAGTTCTTTAACGCTAGTTTGGTGTAACGTTTAAAGTTCAGTCGTGACCGTCAGTTTCTGGCAACAACAACACCCACACGTCCCAGTCACCCCTTAGTGTGTAGCTAACGAGCTGACTGGTTGTCAACAACTTCCATTAGGTTTATCGATAAGTTAATTTGCGAGGATAAGCGACAGCTTAGTGACTAACTTTGGGTCTGATTCATAACGATGTGCGTTAGCTAAACCGTGACTGGCTAACGTCAGTTACAAGATCACCTGATCCCAAATCAGGTCATATATCTTATTTAGGTCGATTGTTTCTATATATGACATGTGTCAGTAGGACTAGGCCAGCAATTAACTGTCATTTTGAATCTCTACCTGATATGATTTATTGCTCATCAATAGTGAAAATGACGATCTCAGTTTCTATGAACAGTCCCAAAACCCCCTGGATCTTTACTTTACAATGACACATGTGAGAAGGTGAAACAAAAAAACGTCTGTACCTTTCATTGATAGTATTAATGCTATGCCAAATGAAAGATGGAATTATTGCTTGATTAATGGATTAGTCATTTGATGGAAAATAAATCAGCTGCTACTTGTATTATCCATTAAATGCTGAGATGATTTTCAGTGTTTGTGATGGGTATTTTTCATTATTAATATACATGTCTAAGAATGCATTTGTAAATTCACCTCCCTTATCGTCAGTAATCCATTTAGTCTATTAACAGATACAGATGGATATCTCTTCAGCTCTACTTTGGGTCAATCTGATTTTAAAATGAGAGTCTGACCCTCCTTGCAGTTATGTATTTTCTCACATTTAAGTTATGTAGATTTGCATGCAAAGTTCCCAGATCACCATCCTTATCTGTCTCTGCGACACCATAGTTCTTGTATGACCAGACAATAGTACACTGTTGCACTTAACTGGCACTCTGGATGTTTTGTGGTTGTCATGACATAGTTTACTAGGAGTTGGTTTCCTGCTGACATACCACAAAGCAGCCGTGGGTCACTTCACCTGGCACACATTACAGCATCCGCTACCATCATAAGAATGAATATATTTCTATTGACTATTATGTTACTAAACATTAACTGTTGGTGAAGGAGCAGATATGATTTATTCACACAGCAAATCTCATTTAGTGAATGTGGTTTAACCATGGTATACCATGGCACAAATATGTGCAATTATTTGGCATATTGATGCTTAAGAGCTTTTGGGTTTTTTTTTAATTTTCAGGCTGACAGACTTCAGCACAACATCAAGCAGTTCTAAATGTGGCATGCCAACACTTGCTATGTGCTATTCTAACACTTGCCCACTGCAACTGGCATGTCCGCCCACAAATACATTATGTCTGAAAATGAGCAGTAGCGATGCCAGTGAAGATATTTTCTCACTCAACCATATGCACTGTATCTCTGTTTGATATATTTCCAGAGAAGGCAACCAATGAAACCAACACAACAGATGACTGGGGCCTCATTATGGACATCTGTGATAAGGTTGGAACGACAACCAATGGGTAAGCTGGAAAGCAGCCTTGGAATAAAAAGAGCGCCTTAGCATTTAAGCAGCACTGAGGTTCAAATATTTCCTTCATTAAGAACAGTACATTTTTTAAATTATCTACACTGGATATGATTATGACCATCTCACACAGGACCATCTCTAGTGTAAAGATACTGGGTTGGTTGTTCGGTATGAATTAATTGATTCTGTTCTCTTCTGTTTTAGACCAAAGGACAGCTTGAGATCCATTATGAAGAGAGTCAACCACAAAGTGCCTCATGTTGCCATGCAGGCCCTCAATGTGAGTTTTTTGCCACGTTATCATGCTACCAAATGTATGCACACATTAGATGAATACACCAACAAGATATCTACTGCACATCATATTCATTCTTCTTCAGCAAACATTGTAACATTGTCCTCAACAGTAAAAGCATCCATTATTTTTTCTGCTCCAAAGCTTCTGCTAATTTTACATTAAAAAGACAGTTTGAGATAATATGCAAAATTTTATGAAAATGCAAGCCGCTAGAAGCAAACTAATCAAGAAGAGCTCATATTCTTGTCATTACGGTATGTTTGTGTACAGATAGAGTAGCTAAAAGCATGCACAGGACTGTGTTTATGCCAAATACACTATGTTTTTTCTGTGTGTAATAGCTATTCCGAAGCACCATTTAAATACCAAATTACACTAAATTCTCCTTGAACAGCAACAAAAAAAGAAATATGAAGTTTAATAGATTTTGGGAGGGTTGAACACTTGTGTCATGTTCCAGATAATTTTCATTAGCCAGTAAATAATAAATGGAAAAAGAGAAGAAAAAAACTGTGAAAAACACTTATCATAATTTCCCAAAGCCTAAAATGACGTCTTCAGAATACTTAATTTTTTCAACCACCATCACAAAACCCAAAGACTCATCATTTACTGTTGTATGTGACATAGAAAAAGAGCAAATCTTTACCTTTTAAGAAGAAAGAAGATGCTTGCAATATGACTGAAAACAATGAAGCTGTTATCAAAATATATTGTATTTAAACATTTCCAGTACTGTTATCATTTTATTTTTACAGACTAATTGATTCATTGACTACTTGCCGCTGCTCTACTCATGTGCCATTTAGACATGAGAATTAAGTAATTACCAGGGCAGTCTGGCTCCAGTTGGGCTGTAATTTATATTTAACATTCCCACTGTTAAAGCCACTCAGGAAAATGGAAGATTTCATACTGGGAGGATTTAACTCAGACGAGATGCAATACGAGAGCTGTTTCTCTGTCTCTGCCTGAGTCATCCTGAGCAGATACTGTCGCATGGCCTGTTCTATTTTTAGATCTCTGTGTTCACTCATTCAGATATTTAAAGCCTTTTTGACATCCAAACCATTTATAATTACAAAAGATTTGTCTGCTATTAATATGTATTCTAAATAATTCAGTCACGTCAGTGGTAGGAAATAAGCTTCAGAGGTTGAAATACATTAAAAAAAAAGCCTCATTGTTTTGTGTTAATACAGTATTTACCAGGTGTTTAATTAGATTTTCTTTCTCTTGCAGTTGCTTGGTGCATGTGTGTCAAACTGTGGCAAAATATTCCACTTGGAAATCTGTTCAAGGGAGTTTGCCAGTGAAGTACGGAGTGTGCTGAGCAGGGTAAGTACACTTGTCTGGCTTTTTTTCTTTTACTATTCATACTTGTCACTACATCTGTCTGTCATCTCTTTGTTCACTCTTGACTGGTGTCATTCTCACACACATGCACCCTCTCACTCGTTGACTTAAAGATTGCAGATAGAATCATAACATGCTCTTCAAACAGTTTAGCCCTTAAATGTGTTAGGGCCTTGTTATTGGGCAGCCAGTCCTCTTCTATCATAAAAACACAGGAGGGCAGTGATCATAGCTGTTTGGTTGCCTGTCATCTGTAGGCCCACCCTAAGGTGTGTGAGAAGCTAAAGGCTCTGATGGTGGAGTGGGCAGAAGAATTCCAGAAGGATCCGCAACTCAGCCTGATCAGCGCCACCATCAAGTCTTTGAAAGAGGACGGCATCAGCTTCCCCTCTGCATCTTCACAGGTCAGTTGACATCATAGAGCAATCTCACCTTCATTTCTAATTTACTGTTATCATTATTCAGTCCACTTCCCCTCAGAAGGAATCTAAAATCTAAATCTGTCTGCCCTTTTCACCAGCCAGCATTTTTTTACAAGAAGAAACTTCGTTAGCTTCCAGATGTAACAGCATTTTGTTTTATCCGCTTCCATCATAACACGCAATCGTCATCATGCAACAGAAGTCATGTGTAAGCAGTTCACTTGCACACTCCTCTGTTTTGCTGATTTTTCTTCCCCTATTTAATCTCATTCCCAACGCATTTGGCGTCCCAACAGTAACAAGATAACTGTGTGTGGATAACCTGTCTAGCCTGATGCTGTTGTTACAGCTGTGGTTTCACAGCTGACCAGTGTGTTGCCACTGTGACGGTTCAGGTTGGGTGGAGCTCGTCTCTCTGCATTTGTATGGCGAGTGCTTACAGTGGAATTTCCTCTTGACATATTTGACATTATTCTGCGGATATTTGTGCTCAGATGCCAGGATCAGGACCGTCTTCTTGATGGTTAGGGACAAAGCTGCCCTCTGTTTTCTTTTCTTTTCTTTTCTTTTCTTTTCTTTTCTTTTCAGTTCTTTGTTTGATGTGTGCGTCATTTGTTATCTAACAGCCTTGTATGTGTCGAGGGTTGAAGTGGACTTTGCTCACAGGGTGTCATAAATCAGCTGACCTACAGTTGTACCATGTGTGGTCATCGTCTCTTTGTGGCTGGCGCTGTTTGTTAAGAGCTCCCCTTCTATAGATGATGTAAACTTGGAGTTTGTCACTCTACTTTGAGAAATGTATTTTACAGGAGAAAAGAAGAATTAATAAGTAATTCAAACACCACCACACACGGTGTCTACTGAGAGTCATGATATATTAATGTGCTTTAAGCATAATGTGCTTTGTGAATTTGTATTTAGAATGCCGAAGTTCCGAGTATCTCTTACAAGGCCAATAAGCAAATTCCCTGTGTTAATCTGGTGTTCATATTCAAAAAGCTTTTTGTGGCCAGAGGAAGCTGAATGTAATCTGTTAAATTTCATCTAGTGATGGCGCTTACTGGCTTAATTGCATTGTGGGTAATGTAGGTGCCAGGTTTGAAAAAGAAAGGGACAGAGCTGTAATAAAAAAGGTGATGTCTCGAGTTCTGCTGTACTTTCCATAACTATTATTAATAGTCCAACTATGTTATGGAAGTGTAATGTTCGACCCGTGAACTGCTTTCCAAAGTTACCCTTTAAGCACGGCCATAGATTGGTATATCAAGACAACACTAGACAAATCCTGTAAAAGATCCTGTAATTCAAATCCAGCGTAACAGCGTGGCCATAAAATCACCATAAAACACCTCTGCATTTTTAATGCAGTCCAGTTCAACTGCACTGCAGACTCCTTAGCAAACATTGGTTAATGAATATCTTCAGCAGTGTAAAAGATAAATGGACATCACACTGTACAACTGATCAGTTTTATCCCTATACGCAGAATATGGATTAACAAACAGTTGTGTGTGTTGTAGAAATTGTCATAAAATCTCTGGGATTTAATTTTCCATCTCATCTTCACTGTGTTGCCTTTGGCTGTGTTGGTGTGCTGTGTGTCATGTAATGGGATGGGCCAGGGAACCTGCTTTAATGGAGAGCAGGTGGCACATGAGGCAGCAGGTATGACATTTATCAGCTGATGAGCAAACAGCAGCAGGTAGTGCCACTCAAGCTGCTGCAGCGCCTTGTATTTCCCTTGGGCTCATCATTCATTCTTTAGTGTGATATTTAAACAGCATGCAGGTACCTTTTTTCTATCTGTTTTCAGCTTCATCCTACCAGTCGGTGTTGTCATGGTACAGGAATTTCTAACCTTGTGACAGTACCTTGAAAAATAGTGATAATTTCTGTCATTTCCAATACCATGGGGAAATATATACACATTGAGTGCATGATGTTTGTTTTTTTTCTATAAGATAAATATAACGATAACAAGAAGCATCTCTTCTTGGCTAGCAGCAGGCGAACAACAGAGAGACTGGTAAACATCAAATATCACACTTTTTTTTTTAGAAATATTAATTTTTTTCTCTTTAGGTTTGGACTTTGAAAATAAAGTGTGTTTGGGTAAGTCAGTTCGCTGTTGTAGAGCAGAGAGAGGTAGAAAGTACAGCTGGTACTGGCACATCAAGACGAGTGCAACAGCTGAGTTTTACAGTCCTTCACGTGCACCTTTCTGTTGATTTATAAAGCATTTTGTTTTCTTGCTCCACAGTCTGCTGGTTGAAGTAAGCACAAGCAAAATGTGTACTTTTGTGTGTCGTTTTAAAATGGAATGAAATCTCTACCCATCAGGCACAAACTGGCACCCTGCTGGTCTCCAGGTTTTGGGATGTACCATAGATCGCATTACATTTAGTTATATACTCATTGTAAGATGTTGTTATTGCTCACATGGTTATCAAACCTCACCTATGCTTGCTTCCCTACACCTGTTACTTGTAGTGTGTGTATTTTACAGTGTGTGTAAGACTGATTGTTACCAATGTGGTTAAGTTATTTGTACTTGATGCATTTCTTGCACGATATAATTGCTGTATAAATGTAGCTGTTACCAAATTTTTTTACAGGCTCTATAGCCAGAATGCAGGACCAGTTGTGTTTTACTTACTTAAACTAAAATCTAAACTATTAATGAGGTAAAAAAAAAAAAAAAGGTTTTCGTTCTGCTCCATATTAGTTGCCAATGACTTGCTTGAATTTGCAGTTGTTTCTTGTATCTCAATATTCTCGAAGCACACTATTGACCAGAGCAATACTCTTCTGCCACTGTACTGTAAAAGTTTAATTTCTTATTGCCACCTTAAGAGGATCCATAACTGTGAGAATTCTGCCTGCAGCTTGTAGATCTGCTCATGGGTGTTAGATTTTCTTTCACAGTGTATGTACAAAAGAAACAATGGCGCAGTACTCTGTTTCACCAGCTGCCAGTATTAAGCATTAGTTTAACCACTGTGAATATGTGGGTGTGAAGAGTTGTTGTCTAGCTATGGCAACAACATCCAGTTGACCTGTTTTGTCCACTCTGACCTCATTGCGTGTTAGAGAGCGGCCTGAGGTCACCTCAGATTAGACATAATGAGACAGCCTGGTGTCTGAAGGGGACAGCGCGTCTCTGAGCAACATGTAGTACCCAATGTGTACTGCAGGTGGCATTACACTCACTGTCACTACTCTGTTTTCTCTCCATCTTGTATGTATACGACCCCAACACACACACACACACACACACACACACACACACACACACACAGCCATGACCTTATCTTTCTATATTGACTGCAGGGCTCCACCGTAAAGGTCAACACACCTGCTGCGAGTAAAGCATCAGATGATGACAACCTGGCCAAAGGTAAAGTGAGACGCCACCATTCAGCTCCACACACTATCACAAGTACACTTCATCTGTTGTTATCTGCATTATTCTCTACAACAGATACATTACTTCCAACTGCTGTGCTGTTTGTTTAAGGTTTATTGTTATCCGTTTAGAACAATATTCTCAGGAAACAGTTCATTTCATTAAATTAATTATTTAAGACGTCCTCATGCATCAGAAGGTTGTTTTGTTGACGGCATCACTGATTATTTCCATTTCACATTGAAGCTTTCTTCAGAGATCTATTTGTATTCCGAAATTAAAGGGAAACATTAATCCTGTGTCTGCCAAGCCCATGTCCTGGAAATTTGACTCTACTCTCCTCTCCTCGCCTCTCTTCTCCACTCCCAGCCATCGAGCTGTCCCTACAGGAGCAGAAGCAGCAGGCGGAGACACGACCCCTGACCGTTACCTCCGACCCCCCGAGCTACACCAACGGTGGCGGGGGCCAGGAGGTCCGGAAGGTGCGTGCGCTGTACGACTTCGAGGCTGCTGAGGACAATGAGCTGACCTTCAAAACTGGAGAACTTATCCTGGTTTTGGATGACAGGTTAGTGTTTGCCGACTCCTCCAAACTTGAATCAGCTCCTTTATATCCTCAAAGCACAAATGTTGGTGTTATCACCAGTCGGTGATCATCCAAAGCAGTGACATCATAACAGAATTCATAATCTCTTAGGCAGCACTTGTGCAGTAAACCTTATAAATCTTATAATGTCCTCGGCTTTGTTGACAGTGTGTCAAAGAGGCATCCAGAAGTGTGAATCCAATTCCTAATAAACCCTCAGATCCTTCAATAATTATTATATGTACACGTGTTTGTGCGCTTGGTTTAATTTTGTCGGGTTTTTGAACATGCAAATTGAGAGATGCAGTTTGTCTACATTGAGCATACAACCACCTATAACTGCGTAACCATGATTTGAGTTCCCCAGATCTAGGGTCAGCATTAAATTGTCGTCACTTCATAACAGCTGTACACCATACATACACCTTTTTTTTCCTTCAAAATCCATGGCCAAATCCATGAGGATTCATGGAAATGTTGAGAAGTACCCTCTCACAATGAGACCGATCCTCCATTCAAGTTTAGTAGCAGTATGTTCAATAGTCTCTCTCTCTCTCTCTCTCTCTCTCTCTCTCTCTCTCTCTCTCTCTCTCTCTCTCTCTCTCTCTCTCTCTCTCTCTCTCTGTTTCAGCTTGACCCACATTTTAAATGTCAATCAATAAAAGTACCTTTAACCTACTCCTGTTGCTCTTACAGTGCATTCAGTGCAGCACAGCAGAAATCAAATATTAATTTTCACGATCACATATAATTTTTTACACTTTGATTTATATAATCAACTGTAGAATTTTCGTTAACAGTCCTAATATAAATGATGTTTTTTGTGGGACCTGTTAAAAATGTAGACGTCCACACACCAATCATCGTAAAGCAAACAGCCGCCATTCAGCTATGAAAAAATGTATGCCTTTCCTAGCTTGAAAGAATCACTTCAGTTCTTACACCTTTCCTGATTTACATCCAAATTTGCAATTAATAAAGTGGCTTTATGAAAGTCTGTCCTACTAATAAAGAAAGCAACACTTGAATTCTGAAGAGATGACTCATTTAGCAGCTGATGAGCTTATTGTTCCTGTTTGATGCTTTTGTTTTCTAGTGATCCAAACTGGTGGAAAGGAGAGAACCACAGAGGAGTGGGGCTTTTCCCCTCCAACTTTGTCACAACCAATCTGAATGCTGAGCCAGAACCAGGTTGGTCTTTCTGCTGAATCTCAAAGTGAACATTGCTCTGGTTTGTCTGACCAATTTGATATTGCCAGGAGCAAACAACTCTCAGTACTGCTATTAAAACGAAACCTTTTCATCCACAGTGGCTTATGTTGAAAAGACAACCAGTCCTGAAGAGACGGCCATAGAAACCAAAGTTGAGCCTGAGCCTATCTTCATCGACGAGGTAATACATTTCCTCAGTGCATACATATATAAATCCACATTGCCCGCATCAGTCTACCAAACTGTTCCCTTTTCTCTGCAGGGGAAGATGGACAGAACACTGGCACTGCTGCAGAATGCAGATCCTGCAGATCCGGCTCCTGACTCCCCAGAGCTGATCCAGCTGGAGGGTATAAACATTAATGCTGGTGTAAATCTAGTCGCTCAGCCAGTGAGAACTGCAGTCAGTCTGTTATGTTCTAACTCTGTTTCTGTTCCCCCTCTAACTGTAAAATCTGAACAGGTGCTTGTGAACAGATGAACCCAATGATTGATGAGAAGCTGCAGGAGATTGACAGGTAGAGTGTTAAAGATGTGGACTTCTCATATTTATCAGAACGATTACGACTGATTCATTAACGGTCCAGCTGTGTCTGAGATTATCTAACATCTATTTCTGCTTCAGTGAAGTTTAGGATAAAGATAGCGATGCTGGTGCCTCAGCTGTCTTCAGGCTTCAGAGGACAATCTTTTGACCAGGTGGACTGTTCTAAAACTGAAATACACCCTTGTAAGATACACGTTTCCCTCTTTGTTGCAGGAAACACTCAGAGTTGTCGGAGTTGAATGTTAAAGTTCTTGAGGCCCTGGAGCTTTACAACAAGCTCATGAACGAGGCTCCCTTCTACTCAGCCTACTCCAAGATGCAGCAGCAGTACGCAGCAGCCGGCTCAGCTGTACCCATGCAGGTGAGGAAACGGTACCTGATTTGTCCTCTTTGCTGCCCAGACTCTCTCCTTAATAACCATTTCATCTTGTGTGTAGCACTGATACCTACATATTTTATTCGTGTAGCTTTGCAATATTGAAAGTTAAAACTACGAGCATGCCTGAATCAATCAGTCAATCAATAAATCAAACAAAAAGCACGCAAACAAATGAAAAGGACACGAGATAGAGTAGAAAATTATGTCAGCCCCTTCATAACTCTGCTTTTTAGACTGGATTGCTAGCAGCTTAGCTAATGTACTGGTACTGTCAACAGTGTCTACACATTTGTGGATATCTCAAAATAGAGATCTTGTCGATAACCCTGATACTAAAAAGAAATTATTAATACTGCACTTATAAAACACATATAATAGTAATAATGTGTGAATAATCCAGCACAGACTTTATTTTCAAAACTTTCAAAATGTTGATGGGACAAACATGATTTATAAAGACTAACCCAGATAAAAGTCGGTCCAGCCTTTCAGCTTGAAGTATGACGGTGACCCTGACTCACTTCTTTGCTGTTGAGTGAAACTGGCAGGGGAATCTGTTTAGAGTGCTACAAGTTTTAATAAAAATAATGCTATTCGGCACCAGTGTATTGATAATTGCATAATGCAGTGAAACGATATATTACAATATCGATATTTTGTCCCACTGTTGTTCTTTTCACTACACTTGTATTTTGAGTGATATTTATTTGCCAGAAAGAGACGAAAAAAACAGTAAACAAAGCTTAGATGAATTTGACAGTAATTCAGTTTGACCTTCCTCAGATAAAAGGTTGAACGGATTTTATTGGTTAATGGGAAAGTGTTGTTTCTAAGTTAACTGAAATGCTGAAGCTTTAGCTGATTGTTAAGTATGTCTGTAGTCTTAATGACTGCTAAGATCGCAAATTAAGGTCAGCAAATGAAGTGGCTTTGTTGCTCTCCAAAGGGAATTGGATTCATGTTTACTTGGACAACTTTATATCCCATCACTCAGGCTTCTGGCAGATGAACTGCAGTCGTCTTTTCTCTGCTCTGTGATGTGTTCCACATCAATAAAAAGCCGCACCATGTCATGCATAATTTAAGGATGGTCAGAGGTTGGCTCTCACTTCAGAGCAGTAAAGGTTGAATATTTTCTGTGTAGAAGAGGACCTGTGTTAACTACATAGTGTGCCCACCCACAAGCAGCGGACTGTCCCTCTTTCCTATGGATTCTATTGATCTATTGATTTATGTTTTTATGTAGACAACAGTGGACTAATGTTGAGGAAAATCATTCAGAGCAGTCATATGATTATACATTGCTATTAGTGTCCTGTTTTTTTTCTCACATCCTTTCCTCGTGTGATATATTTGGCCAGCAAAGCAGTTGATTTTCTTGCTTTTTGTACTTGTCCTGATAGCTTAACATTCAGTCAGCCTTTTTCTCCCTCCCTGGAGAGTCGCAGGCAGCCTGGCTTTTCTTGGCACTGGCTGTTTTCTCTGTAGTGATTGATGTCACTGTCTCTCCCTCGAGATTTAGAAAAATGTCCACATCACTGGCCAGGCCCACACTGAAGTGCTGCATGTCCTTTTTCTTTCTTTTTTGCCCTTCATCATTTTTTTTTTTTTTTTTTTTTTGCAGACTATTGTGAAACTGCTTACCATGTTGTTGTTGCACCTGCAAAAGCAAACATTTTGCACATAAGCACTTCAAATTAGTTAACTGTATTTAATGATTTACATCCGCTAGCATATATCTGTTATACTGGTGCTCTTCCTCATAATTTGAGTAAGTGTGAAAAATATGCAGCAATACTTCCTGACTTACTGGAATAGTTGGCAATTAATTCATCCGACGGCCTGGTGTTTTACATCTCACATTCTCTGTGTAACTCCCAGTTGCCAGACCTGTTCTGGAGGCTTAACATTCAGTGATGGACATCTCTTTTATTACCGTTGCTCGTGTCAGCCTGGGGCAGACATGATATTATTTTTATCAGGCGAGAGAAAGAAACTCTGGTCTTACAAGCTCAGAAACTTGCATCTGCTTGTTTAACATGCAACTTCTAGAACATTTGTTGTGAACATTTATTTTGAAATGTTTGTGTTGTAAGTGCAACATCATCTACAGTCAGGCTGTTTATGTCTATTCCTCATGAGTTATTTCAGTTAGAATGTCGTTTCTTGTTGACTGGCGAAATACTGACACACTATTTTTATTGATGGGGAATTATGATATGTATGCTCTCAGCAGTTATTAAAGCTAAACTGCAGCGCTCCTTCTCTTGTGTTTAGGGCTACCTCGGCCCAGCCGGCGCTCCTTACATGCCCGCAGCAATGCCGCAGGTTCCTTCGGCTCAGCCCTATACTATGCCCAACGACCCGCCTGCATCTCTGCACTCAGTGCCACCCAACGTCTCAGCCCCACCCAGCAGCCAGGCTGCTCAGCCACCCTACATGAGGTAAGAAAACAGCACTGCCATTGTAAACAGGACCTGTTAGACTGTCAAAGCACTCTGTAGTAACCCCAAGACATAATGATGAGGCTCACATCATGTGACTCACAGCTCAATGCCTCAGATCAATTGACTTAAAGCTGCTTGAGTTACCAGCTTTGAATATTAAGCAGTTAGACAACAGTTAGGGTGTGGATGTTGGCACTAAAATGGTAGACAGTTGCGATTTCATAAAAAATAATTTTATCATAAATAAAAAATATGATATACATTTGTGACAGGGGAACTTTAACATAGAATCAACTTCAGTAAATTGGCTCTGCTATTCCAAATCAGTTAAAAGGTTTGCAGACAGAACAACTGGTGACTGTCAGCCCTAGATAATATGTAACAAAGGTGTACTATGTTACTTTTCTGTCACAATCATGGTTATGTTAGTCTTGATCTATAGACTTCTGGATCGTCAGTGAGCTGTTTTTGATCGCACCCCACCATTACTGAAAATGAAAGCCTGTTTTGATCAAATGTTAAAAAATGACACCGTGTGGCTTTAAAGTTCATTGTTAACACTTAATTATAACCACCATGTCTAAATGGTAGATTTATAGTTGATTAACTGTAGCGAGGAGTTATTTCACTGTTTCAATTGTATCTATAAAAATGCTCTGGATGGCCAGTGTGTTTACTTGAACATTTGCTCAATAAATGGTTCATGAATCATTTCGCTATTGCAGAACTTCTGTAGTGCACCTTTAATATGCAAGAGATCTAAAAAGTAGTCCCCTGTGAGAGAAGACTTGGTGCTACAGAAGCTTAACACATCTTGCATTAAAGGATGGTTGTTCTCTCCACTTCTCTGCATATTCAGCTTTCTTTTTTCTTAGATAGTAAGTTGTATTTTTTTGTCTCGTGTCCAAAAAAAGATCAAAGCAGATAAGCAGAGAAAACAGACGGACGAGTGGTGTACAAGTACCTTGTTCGTCAACACTGATTATTTTGGCTGATCCTCATCATATTTGTCCTTGGAGTGTTTCCCAGAGAAAGTCACAGCATGTGCAATCTGACTGTAGCTTTCAAATGGACTTTCTGTAATAGACTGTATCAGAGCTGGGTGACATGGCAGATATTAGTATCATTATATTTAATAAAATATTTTTTCAATGTGCACAATACATATCCTGTTGTCTGCAAATCTCATTCACCCATTAAATGTGATCTGTGTTCACTGAACTGTTACACCAGAATAAAACTTTATGTAAAAGTCCCAAACATAAAAACAAAAAAGTAACAGCATATTTACTTGTATTTTTTTTTGTACATTCTGGCAGCAGTTAGTTACTCTGGTGATGTTCTGCCCTTTATTTGTTTGGAGTGTGAATGTAATTACGTATTGCATCTTTAAATGTATTGTAAAATGTAAGTACATTTACATGTTGATGCTCAATTTCCATGTTTGTTGTTGGTACTAAGCATCGCGTCTGTTTTCTTCACAGCAGTGGTATGAACGCTCAGTACATGAACCAAGCTGCAGGAGCTCATTACCCACCCCAGGCGGGCGTGGCAATGGACATGTCGACCTATCACAACTCCAGCATGCCACCTGTATCCTATCCCGTGGCTGCTCCCCCTCACCAGGCTCCTCAGCAGCAGCAGGCAGCGTACTATCAACAGCCCTTGCTGTAAAACTCCAACTGACAGCAGACCTGAGATGAATACACCCTTCAGATATTTCCCTTTCCAGTGGTGTGTTCATGTGGCCTACGTTTGTGCGAGTGTTTTTGTTTGTGTGGCATTGCTTTGGGGGACATTCCTTGAGACAGTTTTTGTGCCTGATGAGCTGAATCGAACACACCCCCCCGGAGGGTTGAAATAACTGAGGTGTGTATGTAGCGCAGGACTGTTGTTCATCTGAATCAGGACTCTGCATGGCCTCGGCTACTATACATGGGGCTAAACATGGCGTCAGGAAATCGCTCCTGTCCTCACGTCTTTTCTCCTGGCAGTGAGCTGGTCTTCACAGACGCCACAGGTCAACACACATGAAGGGTTGTTCACCAATGCAGGGCCATGCAAAGACAAGTCTCTTTCAGAAGAAATTAGCATACAACAACACCATGCTACTCCTATATTTTTGAATTGACCCCCCCCCCCCCTCACAGAATTCATGCACATCTTGGTGGTAACAGAGGGTCAGGCCATGTCCTCATTAATGTAGATACATGTGAAAAAATGCTTTCTTTACTCTCCCTGGTGGCCTTTATCCACACAATCTTGTCTACACCGGCCATGTAGCAAAAGGCAGCACGTCACCTGTCTACACTGGAGACCTTCAGCCGCAGCACTGTTGTGCACTAGAAGGGTTTGGCAGCATATTTAACATTAAAAAAAAGACCAGTGTCATAATTTTCACACAGGAATAAAGTGGAAATAAAATAGCTGCATGTAAAAAAAGCAGTTGAAACGTTAGCCTGTGCACAGCTGGTTCAGACAGCTGTATTGATCAAAAAGTGAAGCATCTGTTCTGTCAGGTGTTCGTGAGACTGATAAGTGAAAAACATGCAAGCTGAAAACAAATCCAGTAAAACAAGTACATTAAATTCCAGACTCACGTTGTGGTTCATTCTTGATGGACTTGCGTGATAAACTAGTGTGCCAGCTAGTGTAGACTGAACCCCACTTAACCCCTCGGTGGCATTTTCACATCTATCTGCATTATTGTGAACATGGCACAAATGTTTTGTTTTCCTTTTTTAGTTTTTAATTGCCGTCTTGTTTTTAAGTCTGTCGGTGAATCTTGTTGTGAGCGCTCATGTTTCTGCATGGCCTGCACTTATTCAGTGTGTGGGTGCTCGCTTCAGGACAAAGTGTGCAGTTCTCTCAAAGGCAGGAGCTCTCTCTCTCTCTCTCTCTCTCTCTCTCTCTCTCTCTCTCTCTCTCTCTCTCTCTCTCTCTCTCTCTCTCTCTCTCTCTCTCTCTCTCTCTCTCTCTCTCTCTCTCTCTCTCTCTCTCTCTCTCTCTCTCTCTCTCTCTCTCACCAGCATCCATCACTGTAGTTGATCGATGTTTTGAGCAGAACTCCTGAAGTACAAACTATATTTTCAACTATCAATTATGTATGTTAACAGTTCTATTTGTGTAATGGTTCCAAGACAACGTTCCCATACACTCACTGCCTTGTAATGCATTCTGTGGTTGCATTTGAGATATTTAAGATGACGTCTTTGTGTGTTTGTGTGTATGTGTGCACATATTTGTTTTCTGCATACGTATGTGTGTCTTGCATACGTATGTGTTCGAGGGCTTGTCCACAATAGGTTCTTCATCAATGTAAAATGACATTGATTTTCATGGATCATCAGATTTTAGGGTGAACTGAGAAATGGTTAGCTGCACCTGTTTGTGTGTTTATTAATCTGCTGAAACACTGCGTCTGTTCATGACTATTACGTCTGTACCTTCCTGCCTCTCGTCTCCGTGTGTGCTAACAAACCTGTTAGAGTTCATGTTTTATGCAAATGCACGATGTTAAATTTCAAAATTGTCAATGACATTGCCTGTACTTTGATTTATATATATTGAGACATTATACATGTATAATTTACATGGTTGGAGAATGTGTAATTATTCTTACTTTGCTTCTGCTTTTGACTTTCATTGTTCAGGCAAAATATAAGTGGAACAAAATTTCAAAGACGATAAGAATCATAGTTGCTGCTTGTACGAAGAGAGGGAAGTGAAACATCATGTTTTACTCTTCAGTTTTAATATACAAAGGAGCAGCTCTAATAGAATCCACAGTCCTGTTGCAGTAGCTTCATAGTTAAAATTTTAGCCACAGCTGTTCCTTTACCGGCCTCATATGAAAGCCGTTGTATATTAGTTGTAAAATACCTGGTTTTGTCAGTGACATTGACATTGCACCTTAGCTTTGTAAACATGTATTTACCACTGGATGCCTTGTTTTTCTGTAGGAATCAAAGAATGACACGGACGCAACTTTGGCGAGTAACTTCAGTCTCAGTATCCGCTGGATATGTATAATTCTGTAAAAATATTCCAGGAGAAGTTCCTTTATCCAGGATTTTAAAACTGCTTTTGTAACAGAGCAAACTATAATATTCTTTGAAATAAAAAAAAAACATTGACCTGTGTTGGGGGTGGTCTCGATCTATATTTCCCTTCGGAGGCCTTGAAGTAATTACATTTATACAATTAATAGGAAGGTGATTAAAATAGTAACTGTCCACCTAATTAGCCTCTCCAGTTCCCTGCACACATCTCCACCTGCACCTGATGAGGAAGCTGATGATACGATCATTGCCCAGAAGACATCATTTATTCACTGAACTTGGCCTTTTATATAGTTTCTGAAAGCTGTGCTGGGGATCCTTTGAAGGCCAGCACTGTTATGGTGGCAGAGTGAAGCTAAAAACGGTTTTCTTTAATTAAATGCTCAAAGCCAGACACCACAGGCTGTTCTCCAGGATGCATACACAGTGTAAAGGCTTTTTTTTCTGGCTTGCAGTGGGATTGTCTGAAAACAGCACAGCTGGTAGCGCTGTCTGACGAGGACGACCGAGATTTTATCATCTGTTGTTTGTCCTGGTTTATTTACTGGCATAAAACTGGTCTGATTTATTTTCAAGGGAAGAACGGACTGCTAAATCAGTAGAAAGTGATTCTGTTGGCCTGCAGATGTACATTAAACACTTTAAATATATATCCCATATATATTAAACAATGGTCTATTTGCCATAAAAACTATAAGTTACCAGTTTGGATTCATTTAAACATAGCCTAGAGTATTTGAAGTGGGACACTTTTCAATTCTTATGAGGGATGTTGCTGTTTTTTTATACCAAGAGAATAAATTTGCCTTAACTCTCTTGCCAAAGGGAGCAGGCTAGTACAGCCAAGGAGAGTTCATGCTGCCTTCAAATGCTCCTTGTAAACTCCCAACTTTCCAGAAATGCTTCATTTTCGGCATATCATTTTAATCAGTCATGCAAAACCATATGTACAATTAATGAGCCATTTGTGAGGCCTGGTTGTCTCTGCTCTCCGTACAGGATGTCAGCATTCTGGTGGTCAGGATTATATTTGTGTACTTGCAGAACATTTGATGGGTTAGACTGATTCCTTTTAAGCCTGACCAAATATAGTCTGGGTGCAACCAATTTAAATAAACCTGGTTTGACCCCATAGATTAGAATATTTAATCTGACTTCATTTTATTTATTTATGTATTTTTTTGCAATCTTCAGTACACAAGAGGGCATTTAGTGGTTCAACTTTAATGGGGCTCTGTGTAACAATTTGTGACATTTTTCATTTATTAATCACTTTTTTATTGGCCATGTATGAACCTTTATTATGTCAAGAACAATATGTGGAGTTCTTGTAGCTTTGTTGTTTTGTTTTTTTTTTACATTAATTTGTTAACATTGAAGGGGCACTCTGTAGTTTTAGAGAAGAAGTTCAGTCTCAGAATTTGGATGTTAACAAGATAAATGAGGTGATAATACAAACTTTTACCATGTGTGAACAAATGAGATGTTCTCAGAGGAAAATAAGGTCCCAGAACGCTGTTTGGCAGGGTCCGCCACATATAAACAAAGTAAAACAGTATAAACTGTGTTATCCTTTAAGGTCAGTTTGTTTATTCAGTTGATTCAGGCTCTGCAAATCTCAACAATCAACATCGTGCAATCTGAGATACAGAGTACGCTGCAGGGTGCGAGAAAATTAAGGAAGATAATGTTTAGATTTTGGATCATTTTTATCGTCAACAGAATAAATATCATCATGTCCACAAAACTCATACCTTGCTTTGTATTTTACGTGACCTCTATTTCATTTGTTTGTGATACAAACTGAGGCAGCAAGAGTTCTTAAATGTTGTCCGATGTGCTGTTGAGCCAGCTGGTCTCTCAACACACACAGTGCTGTGTGAAGTCAAACACTCAGAGGCCATCTTTATAGATGTCTTTGTTTCAGAAGATACAAGCAGTGAGAATCTGTGAGAAAATGAGAAAGTAAACATTTTACAGGATGAACAAAATAACACAGGTGAGTGTAAACTTAAAAACCTGCTATGTAGTAGAAGGAACTAGAAATTTTGGCCCTTTCTTTCTCTCACCTCCCTCACCTCACTTCCTCTTTCTCTCACCTCCGTCACCTCTTTGTCTCTTTCTCTCACTTCTGTCACCTCTCTGTCTCTTTGTCTCATAGGCTGTTTACATGTTACCACAGTCTGCTAGAACGAAGTCATGAAAATACCAAGGCTGGCTGCTGGATGGAGAGTGACAAAATCCAAGGATGAAAAAAACACACCAACCCATTGTTAGACCACTCGTTGTCACAGTCAGTAATGTGCGTTACTTTTTGTAACTTTATGGCCATACCAGTTTTGACTGATGCTGTATAAACACTGGTCTTCCTGGTCTTAATAAGCACGTCTCTGCCTTTCCTTTGGCCAACACACTGACCTGAGGCCAGCTGGACTGACTTATTCAAAATGCACACACTCTGGTGTCAATAACACATCACTGGTACTGACGTGTTATTGTTTTCCTCTCTCGTTCTTGCCCTCAGGTGGGTTATTCTGGTACTGCTGGTCAGATGATAAAATCCATTATTTTAGCGTGGTAAAATTATTTTGCATCTTTCAGTCAGAGTTAAATTTAGGTAATTATTGGACAACTTTATCATGGGTACTTGGAAAAAAAATCCCTCAGTACTGGGTATGGCAATGATGTCTGTGTGCTACATGGATGTATTCATTAGTTCAGTCACGTACCTTTGTATTTTATGTAAAAAAAAAAAGTATATAATTATTTCATTATTTAATCAGTTATTTCATAGTCGTGTGCTGCAGTGCTTCATGAATTTAGTTTATCTGACAAACTCCCCATCAAAGTCAGTGGGCGGGGCAAACATCCATTGCTTTGGTCTGAAGTGTTGAAACCGAAAGGAGAAGAAGAAGTCTTTCAAAACATGGCGGCTACGTTGATGGAGGATCCCCCATAGACATAATATATGTAGATGCCTCATGGCGTGCTGGAAAGTAATCCCACGTTGCCGCCATCTTGGTTGGGTCTCCTAACTCTAGGCTAGCAAGCAGTCAATCGGAATCAACGGAGAGCGAGCAACTATGACCGTATTTTGTTCAGTTTATGGCTGCAATAACCAGTGCAGTGTTGTTACCAGATCGTGCGGCGTTTTGTTTCACAAGTGAGAGTTTTTTAATATATTTTTTGATAATCTTTGCGACATCGCCCTGTATCATGACTAAATCTCTGCCATTTGTAACCATGTGAAAATCCAGTAAATGATTATTGTAGTTGGGGATATACCTTCCTCAGTAGAAACAAATGCAGGGGGGGGAGTCGCATTGGAGACCCATCCAAGATGGTGGCCGTGCTGATACGTCAGCTCCAATAGGCAACGTCAGTCTATGAGGTGTCTACGTTTATTATGTCTATGGTATCCCCATGAACTTTCTAGTAAGGGCAAGTTTTTGACATTTTGTTCAGCACGCTGTATCAACAGTGGGGCTAGCAGGGGACCGAGCCTTCCACCTGATTTTTAGCTTTGCCAGTAAAGTTTTGTTTGACTGCATCAATCCATTATCTGGAATCAATTTTCCTTGACTTGATGTGCAGGGTAACCAATCAGGTGTTAGGATCCGCCCACAATTAAATAGTGAAAAAATTATATGTTTTTTGTTTGTTTGTTTGTTTTTACATAAAATGAACTGGTATTTCAGTGAATTAATGACACATTTAATTCATTATTTAATGGTGTATTTATTTATTTATGTAATTATGGCACTTTCAGTCCTCCATAATGTGCATCACAAGTTGTAATTCTGAATTTCTGCGTCGTCCCTGAACGCAGCACTGCTGAAGCCCCCCTCGTGATGCAGAGGAGGGGGAGGGTCAGGGTCCGTGCCGGCTCTGGTACTGACGCTTCATCCGCGATCAGCCACTGCGGAGCGGGACCCAGCACAGACGCGCTCCTCTCTCCTCTGTAGGCTGAAGCGGAACCGGAGCCAAGCTGGAGCCGGCGGTGCACTGTCCGCCACCGGAGCAGCAGTTCCAGTGGAGCGGCACGGAGCGGCAGCCTCCGCCCTGGACCGATGAGCTGGCTGAGATGTCCCGGCACATCTACACCCGACACGGGATAGGAGACGGGCTGCAGAAGCCCGTGTTCCAGGTAGGAAGATGCAGACAGGCATGAAATTACAGAGGTTCTTCTTCTTCTTCTTCTTCTTCTTCTTCTTCTTCTTCTTCTTCTCTGATAAAAAAGAAAAAGAAAAGAAATAATCAAGGAGAACAATAGCTACACTCCTGATAGTCCAACATGAACATTGGAAATTGATTGTAAAGACTGAGCAGCGATCCCCACAGACCTGCTCAACTCATTATACGGCTCTCCGTTTCACACAGGACACATCTCTCATCAGCTCTAATGAGCCTCTGGGGTGTCATCCATCACACGCGGCTCTGCTCCTGCAGTGTGCCGGTGATTAGATTTATTCAGAACCGGCATGAAATGGGCTCCTTAATTATTAAGAATGTTCTGATGGGACTCTGCTCATGATGCACGAGGTGGTCCGACAGAGGGAACTCATCCTCAGCACTCAGGCAGCATCTGCTACACACACACACACACACACACACACACACACACACACACACACACACACACACACACACACACAGAGAGAGAAATGTATATGATAGTGAAAGCTGATGGAGCTAGTCAATAATTAATCAGCTGTTCCACAGAAAATTGATGTGCAACAGCAGTGTTTTGATAATTGATTTATTTCCATGTTAAACATAAACACTGAGCATTAGTTCCAGCTTGTCTGATGTGAATATTGACTGCTCGGGCTACAACTAATGATTATGTTCACCGTTGATTATGACAGAAAATTAGGGATGCACCTTATAAATCAGACAGATAAAGTGATCGGCCGGTTAATGGAAAATTTACATGATCTGTTAACTGCAAATTGCAAGGTTATAACCGATAATACAAAGCCAAATCACTTTAGTTGACCTAGCAAGTGCAGAATTTTCACCCAGTATGTGGCGGTATGCTCCTTTAAAGTTGGTGTGCCAGCCGCCTGTGAAACTGAGAAGGAGAAGATCAACAGAGCTGCTGCACCTGTGTAGAGCCACGCAACGTAGACAAGAGTATGTAATTTACAATATGTGTTCCACAGGTGTTCATAGAGGAGGGAGAAAGAGTTTAACATAATAAATGTTATGAGAGCTGTGAACGATAAATCATCCATCTTCTCCTGCTGCATCTGAGCCTTTTTACCCTCAGAGGTGAATCATCTGCAGCTTATAAACCTATTTTTAAAATACAACAATCTCAAATTGTTGTTGGTTACCAGTGTCCTCCATGAGAAGCAGGTAATCATTGGTATCCATGTTTCAGAGTTTCTCATCAATTCTGACTTCGTTGATTTCTTCTGTGGAATTCCCTCTGCCAAGGAGGTTATGTGCCTGTCTTATTGCCTGTGTCTATTAGTTGGTGTTTGGTTGGTTTGTCGGCAGGATTACACAAAAAATACTGAACAGATTTTCATGGAACTTGGATGGAGGATGTGTCTCGGCCCAGAACAGACCACATTAACTTTTGGTGTGGCTCTGCATTAAGGGACAGATCCAGGGATTTCTTTTCTCACTTTGATTAATTTATTACATATTTCTTTATTTCTGCGGGGGTAGATCATAGATCTTGATGAAACAAAGCAGGTGTATTAAGGTGGCTGATATCTAACAGTGAGTTCAGTTTGATGGGGATGAAAAAAAAATCTTAATCTGGTAGATTTAAATCTGTTTAATTTTTAATTGGATTAGTCGTTATTGAACTGAAGGTGACTGAGTGTCATTCTAGTGGTTAGTTAATATCTGCAACTGAGCAGATTTAAGCTGATGATGAGGACCACGTTTTACAGCTGAAAGCTCCAGAAACAGTGGTGCAAGTGGAACTTAAGCCTGTCCAGTCAACTGGATATCTTTTTGTTTTTGTGGCGTTGGTTGAACAAAATAAGCATTTGAAGATATTATCTCATTATGATTAGCATATTTCATAATATTCCAATTTCATAGAAATTAATCAGCAGATTAATCCAAAAAAAGAAGACTTGCCAAGATGATTGTGATAAACAAATGCAGCCCAAGTGTGTGTGTGTGTGTGTGTGTGTGTGTGTGTTTGTGTTATGTTTGTTGTAGGTTTTTTTTTCTTTTTTTCTGTGATGTCCTATAACTGTGTGAAGTTTTAATTATGAGCTGCCAAGACTGCAGATGTAAATCAGCTATAGGCTCTCTCTGGTACATTGCATCAAATGGCCACTTTTAATTTTGTACATAAATGAAGTTAAATAGATAATTAAATCCGCAGCAGTGTGTTCTCTGGGGTTTTTCGGGGGGGTTGGAAGCCTCCAGTTGCTTCAGATGCTCTGCAGTGTCACAGGAGGGTAAGATTCCACGCATGCCGCGTTTGAGAAGCTGAGAGGTCGTTCATCATATTTCGCCCCCTCCTCCTTCCTTTTGCATCTCAGGTGCAGTGTTGCCTCATTGGCTCCTCAAGCATTGAAACAAACAGGCTGCGTACGAAAGTGGGTCATACAAAGGAAATCAGTGTGGCTTAGTTGTGTCCATGCAAAAAGAAATGTGTTGTGGATTTTTTTTTTTTTTTGGTAAGGAGCAGTTATGGAGTGGCTTCACACAATCAGGTCATGACAGAGGACAAGAGGCATCTGGAAGGATCCCGTCAGCCCCCCGGGGCCTGAGAGGCTGGGTCTGATGGGGCTGCTGGGGGGAGGGTGCCCTTGAAGTCAGTGTGGAAGAAAGAGTCAAGAGTTAAGATACTACAAAGACGTAGAGAAAATTAAAAGGAGGGGTTTTGTTTGTGTGTGTTCCGTCCTCCCCAGGCTAACAGAGGGACGTACTCCAGACGCAGCCGGCTGAAGAGGTCTGATGGCAGCACCACCTCCACCTCCTTCATCCTCAGACAGGTAGGGCACTCAGCTGCATCACCCACATCAGTCTACTTGATGGTCTCTCAACATGGTGAATCAGAGAAAATAACGGAAAGCCTGTCCGTCTGATTTTAGACAGGGCACATTCACACATGAACTAATGTTATAAGCCTTCAATGTTACATGCTAACTAAATAGTAATCACATTATCAATACGTTAGGTAACTTAACTTGATAGCATATGGAAGTTTGTCTTAAACAAAAAATGTCAACCAACACTTGGATAGAGGTCACTTCAGTGGGGTCATCACTAGCTGTGACAGCATCGGCCGGTGATGTTTTCACCTGGTGAGTCTGCGTGTGGTTCTGTGTCGTCGGGACATACGTGGTCACGCTGTCAGTGAACTGTACAGGTGTGTTGTTAAGATGAACACAAAGGCCGAGATGGGTGTGGGCTCAGGTAATGATGTTGCTGATCACTGCTGAGTGGTTAAATCAGCCTTTGTCTTTTGCACGGGTGGACAATTGAGGACAGAGAACAATTTTGAATGGCCATTGATAATGTATTAAATGTCACTGGTTAAAAAGTAACTCATTCTCGGAGTCTTGTTTGAGAACAAGCCTATGTGCGTTTTATTTTTTTATTATTTTAATACCGGCACTTTCAGTCACCTGGCATGAGATGAAATTGTGTTGTTCATTACTGTCTGGAGCCCTGATGAAGACCAAGCGAGAGCTCCGTAGATGGACTGTATTTATAGAGTCAGACCACTCAAAGTCAGCATTCACACACATTCACACACAGCAGGCAGAGGCAGCTACGCCTCATGTCCATCGGGAGCGATGACCATCCACACACACACACACACTCACATGCCGATAGAAGAGACACCAGGAGCAATTTGGAGTTCAGTCTCTTGCCCAAGGACACTGCGACACGTAAGCTGCAGGGGTCCAGAAATCAAACCGCCGACCTTCAGATTAGTGGACGACCCTCTGAGCCGCAGCTGACCCAGTGGTCAAAACATGTTGGCTTTTTCAACAGCTGGCAGTTTAATGTTTTAGCGATTTTGATAATGGACATTTAATATTTCTGTCTTTGCTAGTTTGATGCATTTTCTTATATTTAAAGGGCCTGGTCTGACTCTGGATTCTGATGTACCTAGATAGCTCATGATGTTGGTCGTGCCAACTGCAGGCCTCATGGTCCTCCTATAAATAAAATATAGGCTGTGATGGACCAATGTGTGATCCCAGCACTGACGGCGAAGGATGAGCACGCTGGGGATTTGGTGCTTGAAGAAGCTCTTGTTGAAAGTCCTCTCCATCGTTTTGACAGAGTGAGTGGTCTGCGTGCCGCTGCTGGTCCCCGACAGCAGTCCTGTCACGCTTTTAGTTTCACTCATTAAAGGTCGACTCTAACGTCAAGTGAAAAGTGAACAACTCGACTGCGTGTTGCCAGAACTGTAGCTTTTTGCCTCGACTGTAGTTTTAGGAATCGATGGCCTCGATTTGCATCAGCCCGTGGATCCGGGCCGCTCAGCTGCTTAGGAGCCGTCTACCAACCATGTATAATTCATGAGGACGAGGTCGGCAGGGCTGTTTGAATGCAGCCGCTGCCGCCTCCTTTATATGTGCCACTGTAAAACAAATTCAAATTGGTTTCCTTTATGAAGTCCCTTCTGTAATTCATAATAGTGAAGGGAGTAACCCTGGACTTGGATGTCATGCTAACAAGTTACCAAGGGAACGGAGGATGCTGCCACGCGCCGTCGTTAGCAACACGGCCAAACCCCTCCCCCTCTTTCTTCTACGCTTTTTCATTCCTCCATACCTGACCATGAACTCTTCCATCCCGGGCTGGTCTTTGTCTCAAGTGACTAAAGAATCGGGTCAGAGGCTTTTTCGGCTTGACGTGCTCCCAAAAGCGCACGACGAGATGTCCAATCTAATAGCCAGGTGTGATTTATGATCGTGTCGGGCGCTCACATCTGTGGCTGCTGCAGTTCAGCTACATGTAGGTCACTACGTACATGTGAGATTTTCATGTTTGAGCCCAAAAGCGATGCAGGTCACACGTATTATTTTGTTCTAGCTTTTTGGTTATTACTGTAGACCTGTTCAGCACTGATGGCAGAACTACTGAGCAGAACACCGGCTGATGATGTTCTCTCAGGATAACACGGGTGCAGGCACCAGTGTTGCACCTGTTGACATTATCTCATTAATTATTGAGTGCCTGCTGCGTGAAAGTGATTATGAGGCAGCAAGAAAAGCAAGACATACACGAACGAAACAAACATGACGGAAACAAAAGAGAGAGTGGATATCAAGGACAGAGAAGTGCTCGCTCCTGTTCCTCGATACGCGCTCACAGATCTATTTAACGCCCCCGCTGTAATTCGTGTCATCACCGGTGTGACTGTCATCAGGTGAGAAGAGGAGCGGAGGGCCGTCTTTGATTCCCTCGTGTATCCATAGTAACCGCCGCCCTTCGACAACAGGAGTCAAGTGCAGAGGGTTGATTAGCAGGAAATGGCTGCTCCTCCTTCCTCCATTCAGAACTCCATCGATATAAAGTAACTATTGGCATGAAAGAAGGAAACACAGAGAAGGATGCGTCCCTAAGAGTTCCATAGGACTGATGCGCCTCCAGAACATTTGGATTTTTTACCCTAAATCGTTTGAAATGAGTCCTGTTAGCTTTTTACCAGCTCCCCATCCTTCATATCCTCATCTCGTCTCTGTGCCTTGAAATCTGGCTTTTGTCACAGAATTGGGTTTGGGAGTACGAAAGTGTGTTAAAGCTGGATTTATACATAGAATTGAATTTCCGTTACATCCAAGCCCTTGTCAGACGAGTTCAAACAATGCTGAACACAGCCCGTCAAATCTCTCTGTATTTCACAGTATAATGGAGTTTTTGATTCTGGAGTCAGTGGCGATACTCCCACGCTGGTGCACCGGTAGACATTTGTTAGTATAAGTTAATGATAGTTTCTCCAAAGAATGAAAATTCAGTCTTTATCTGCTCTCCTTGATGCCGATGGAAGGTTCTGTAGTCCACAAACATTTCTGAAGCTTCACATTGTTTCCCAACAAATGATGAAACAAAATCTGTCATCAGACCAGTGAGGAGAGCACAGACAAAATCACTTATACAGGAAATCTCCTTTGTGTGCTCATGCTGAGTCCATCACTCAGGGAAAGAAGCTTATTGAATACATCTGTTTTCAGGACCTTAAATTGGAGTTTTCCAGAGGGTGATCTCACTGAGGATTGACTCTAAATGTGCGGGTTCAGGGAGGATGAGCGTGGCGTACTGTCAGGCGACGGCCCGATGAGCTCACACAGATGAGTCCATTTAAGGAAGGAGGAATTCAAAAAGAGCAGACTTTAAAATATACATGTATATACAGTGGCAGTGTGTTCCTTGCGTTCAGTTGATGTCGGAGGAGGAGGACAGCATGTTATCAAAGAGGAAGGATTTGATCAGTCTGAGTCACTGCATGATAAACTCATATCACTGGATCTGTCACAGAGAGCTGCAGGTAGAAAGCTGATTCTGACAGACGGCGTGCCCAAAATGTACATGCGGCGCTCACGTGGACAGATGTTTCTCTGCGTGGTCGGTGAGCGGATGTCTGAAGCGTTTCCGGGACGACCTCTGAGCGCCATCATAAGAGGATGTCCAGGGCTCAGCAGATGCTCTCCGGAATATAATCCAGAGCAGCTCCTCATGTTAATATAAGGTACATATGTGCCGGTGCGGTGTACGGCACATTGTGGCTAGCACACATGTCCTGCATCAGAGGGCTGGCTGTGCGCATTTTCTCAGAAATGATCTCAGTGAGTCTGCATGATGCAGTGAATCCCATGAGCAGTGTGAGGCAGTGATCAGTGTGTGAGATAAGGTCAGCTGCAGATTCATCTTTAACTCTCAAGGTAGATATTCCATATTAGATAGGCACCATGTGGTCTTTATCTGCCAAGCAGCAGAAGTGGTTTTTTTTTTGTTTGTTTGTTTTTTTGCATCATGTTCACTGTGTTCAGTGTTTGGTAATAAGTACATTTATCATGATCCTGAAAGGACTAGAAAGGGCACAGTTTAGACACGTGTCCTAATTTGACATACACATGTGATAGTAACAGTGGGTTGAGGTAATGGGCAATGAGCCGGTAAAAAAAGAGAAAGACAGCTTCAGGGCGATCAGGTCCTTAAAATGTCAAAGCAAGTCGGACGGGAAAGTTACACAGGAACTTCTCGAAATGTTTTTGACAGCATGACAAGAGAAACACTACTTCAGAGACCAACAGTCATTTTTTTTCTGCCGTTGTCGAATCAAAAGGCGATGCAAATCTTCAAGCTGACTAACAACAAAAATAATTTCCATTCCGAGGAACTTTTCTTGTTGTTGATATTTACAGTCATGTAAAGCGGAGAACTGCTACAGCCATGTTCTTCAGATTATGTGTGCGCAACATTCATATGTGTGTCCCTCATTAATGTCCACAGTGGAATTTTATATCTTCCTCTACAGCACTTAAAATAAGAGCAGAGCTGAGCTGAGCACACATTCGCTGACATTTTGCAGAGTCGGTCCAAGTTTTTCACAACAGTCAAATAAACGTTTAAGCACAATTTTGTGATTTATTTTCTTTCGTCTCTTTTTTTAAAAGCGTGAAATCAGCCATGTGTCTTGCACAGTTTCCACAGCAACCCCTCTCACAAAAATGGCTTTTCCTCAGATCCCACAGTAAATGCAGTCGTTCGTCATTAATGGTGACAAAGTAACATTCAAAACAAATAGCAAATGCAACTGATGGAGCGGCACACCCGACTCTACTGAATGACAGTGACGTCATGTGGTTTAGATCCTATAAATGAGTGAGCTTGTTCAGCGGTTATAGGGCTGTAACTTATGATTATTCCCATCATGGATTCATCTGCTGATTATTTTCATGATTAACTGACTAATTGTTTTAGTCTAATATATATTGATGATATTCAGATTGCTACTTTTGTCCAACCTACAGTCCAAAACCCAAAGACATAAATGCAAAAGAATAACAGCAGATCCTTATGTCAAAACGTTTATAATTGAAAAACTGACTGAAACAGTTCATCATCATCACTGCAGCTTTAAGTTACACTGTGCACCCCCACATATCGACATCAGAAAGGGTGTATAAGCGTTTCAGAATAAGCAAACACAAGCCCTGTGTTTGCCCAGCTAGGTGAACACTAAAGAGTAGACAGGTAGGAAAACACATCCAACATGTGCAAACAGCATTTTTCATCTTTTCAGGCAGTGCCAGTTGAGTCTCACGCTGTAATGAGTTCAGCTGAGGCCGACTGGAAATTTACATCTCCGTGGGGACAGAAATTTGGCTGTGAACTGCTGACCTCGTCGCTGCCTCTTCTCAAAAAATGTTGAATTGACGTCTCGGACCATATTCACATCACGGGTCAGCCTGTTTAATTCCCTCCTGTCTGAGGGGCAGGGTGTGAATGTAAGGATTGCCTGCAGATTTGAATAAAGTCTCATTTCGGGATGGCAGAGCTTGTGATGCCACAGCTTTGGCCCTGAAATTAAATTTCATTTCTGGATCACAATACATTTGAAAAGACTTCCTTTTAACCTAATTTTCCAGCTTGCAGCCTGCAAAGCGATAAGAAAGGGACTTCTTCAACCCGTTAATCCCTCTTATGTAGGTCACATGGCTCAACTCAGCAGCCTTTCATTTGTGAATTACTTGATGTTGCCCGGCCGCTGCTCTCATCGCTCCACGCTGGCCCTCTACTCGCCTGCCTGTACCCTGGAGACCATCTGACAAGATTAAAATAACTGTAAAACTTATTATTGGGTAAATTTGTGTTTTTTTACCATTGCTTCCCAATTCTCTCCTCACCTGTTTTGGCTTTAACAGCAAAAACTACTGAATGTTACAACAGTGAAGCAGCAAATAAATAAAACTCACTCGTGCATACAAGCTCAGGCTGCAGCTAAAGATTATTTTCACAGTCAGTTAAGGTTTCAAATGAGTAAATATACGAGCTGACGCTGTGTCAAACATAAACATGTTAATCTTTTTTGACACATACTCAATAGTAAACAGCGCAAAGGCAATAGAGTTCATTCATTCATTGTTGCTAATATCCATTTATTCTGAATCTGATGGCAGCAACGCTCTTCAAACACCTGTTTGGAACGTTCCACAGGTGAACAGGCTCGGTGGTAACAGGTGACAGTATCATGACTGAAAGGAGGTTCAGCTCTTTGTCAAACACATGACTGTATAAAGGGGATTTCTACATGGGCTCAGGAAAACCTTCGTTGGTAGAGACACTCACAGATGAATTGTGAAAAATGTCAAAAATCACAGTCAAACAGTCCAAAAGCATTTGCTTTTCTACAATGACATTAGAGTGAAAATGAACTAATCCACAAGTTTAAGCTGCCTAACCCTAACATCAAGAACACAGTATGATGGCAGAGACACTTCAACATGCAACACAGCCCGGATCTGGGATTTGAACCAGCGACCTTTCCGATCCCTGGCTGACCCGCTCAACCTGCTGAGTCTGAGTCAGTCTCTCAGCAGGTTCTCTGTCTTCAAAATCAGCTCTCTTTGTGGCACTCTTGTCTAGTGGAACATAAAACTGAGTGTTGCAGCGTATTTCTTTTTTTTTTTTTAATCTGAGAGCTTCTTCGATGCGTCACATCTCTTCTCCCAATAGAGTAACTGATGGGCTTGTATGAAGCCATCAGCCGTTTGGAGAGATGCTTGTTCAGAGGAAGGGAAAAACTGAAAACTGCTTCAGTGGCAAAGTGGATGAAGCTGCGTCAGCTGATGGGAGCAGGTGTATCTGCTGTAGCACAGTGTGGCAGCAGAGGGCGCTGTTGCTCTGTCAGAATAGAAGCTGGAGCAGACAAATAAGTGTTTTCTTGTTTACCCTGTATTAGATAAAAACAGGTGTGTTGTCAATGTAATTAATTTATTCAGTTACTTAAGTATTGATTTGTTGGTTAATTTAACAGGGATGATGGACTTTTTGTCTTGTACAGCACGTTGTAGATAAACATGAGTATAATACTAATATCAGATTTACATCTAGAGAGCTTTTACTGCAGCATTTTGTTTTGGGTAACACTTTACTACAACACTTATAATTATTAACAACTGGTAAATGTATGTTGATTAAACCTTATTAGTTATTTGACTGTTGACAAACAACAAACCAACAGTTTCAGCTTTATAACAGTCATCCACATAATACTTATCGATGATCGATGATACAGTATTTATTAACCATTTACAAAGTGTTTTTAACAACTGTAGCAACTTGTATCAAGTATCAACCACTGCCCAGTAAATGGTTATAAAGCATTCATAACGATAAACAGCAGCCGTACACTTAAAGTTTAACTTTGATTTAACTTTTTTCATATTAATGATGGTTATTATGTGATGTTACTTTTGTTTAATTATAATACTTTGCTTTTGATTTAAGCAGCTTTCTGCCCCTCAGATATCAGCTTCAGACTCATGTTGATGGTGCAGTGTCTTGTATCAGGGCGAGCGGCGTCTCTGTCACTTGTTTCTGCTGTTTGTATCTTCAGAGAGAGGGTGGGATCACAGCGTCACACACATGTTCACTTCAACATACAAGTTTTAAAACACATCACACTGTTGTGAGTTGTGTCTGTTAGTCATTCTGAATGTTTTTTTTGTCTCTTCATCCTTCTTGACCTCAGAAACATGTACTGATAAAAACTGTAAACCCAAGATTCACTTCATTATTGAGTTTTCAGCCGTGACACTTCCTTCTCCTGCTTAAGAAGGAAAAAAAATAACGTATCTAGAGAACAGATTTAGCAAAATGAAAAACTGAGCAAGTGTGTTTGTCAGAGGTCTGTCAGTGTATCAGTTGTGATATGAGACTATATGTGGTCTTTTTGGATGCTGTTGTGTTGTGATATGACGTGTTTTAAAGGCTGCATTACAGCCAAGTGATGTCATTTTCTGAACTTACCAGACTGCTCTACTTGTTCTTACTCATTCATAATATCCACATTTATGACAATTAATGATCAAAATTCTATTATGTTAATATTTATGTATTAGTCATAGTCAAGTACAATAATGTGACTTTTTAAAGTTATTAAAGTGGGTCAAACATTTTGTGATGTCTGATTTTGTCACCTAGTCCAAACATTTACGAGGTGCTTTTGAAAATACAATATGAGAACAATATATAATAATATAATATATGATTATATCATATTACTTCTTTGGTAGCGATCAAACACAGTGAACAAAGTTACAGATCGATTTGATTTGATTCCTAGCATTTGTTTTCAAATTCTTATAGATATTGCGATCGTATCTTTTGTTTGACCATGATTATTGTGTAAAGAAAATGTGATATCGTCACGGCTCTATTTCAGCTACTTTACTTGATTATTTCCATTTTTGTCCACGTTATACTTCTGCTTCACTACATGTATTGATAACTTACCAGTTACAGTTACAGGTTTGGATTATTTAGTGTTTGTAGGCTATCACTTGTGACATGTAACCAATCAGACAGTGCTCTAGGCGGGACACTGAGTGAGACCGGCGTGACAGAGGACGCTGCATCAGAGCCAGAGCAGCACAATTCATTTATGTCATCAGCAATGAGACACAAAAAAAACAAACAGATACTGATAATCAGAAAAAAAGCTAAGTATCGGTAGTAAAAATTCTAAACTCAAGGTTCAATTAATGAGTGAGCTTTTAACTGTATCCCACTGCCTTCCTCTGTTGAGAAAGTGGCAGAGTTTATCTGTATTTCTCCCTCTACCTTAGACTCCCTGATGTGTCTGTTTTAAAGTGTGCAGCAATGTGTCATCAGGGAACAGCTCTTCCATTCCAACATCTTTCAGTGAATGCTTTATCACCTACTATTTATAAAAGGGTGTCAGACCTCAGACTGACACTCAAACCTCAGACTCTGTCTTCTTCACTGATCCCCTTCATGATCAGTGTCCTTGCACCGACGTGTGTGGATTGATGTTATGGCCCCGGTGCCTTCATGAAGCTGTCTATAACGTTGCTCGGATCCTGTGTGTGTAAATTACATGTCAGTCTTTGTGGACGGGTGTTGAGGTGAGGAGATCACCACAATGCACACATCCATGCACGGAATACACGCAGCCCCTCTGGTTAACGCTGCTCACAGGCTGCAGACCAGACCACCACCACCTCCCTCTCTGCCTCTTCCTTGTTCAGTATTATCGACTGGAGCCCCCAACAGCCAATCAGCAGGCTGCATCCCTCTCCTGTCATCAGCCAGTGCTGGAGGAAGGGATTGGCTTGTGTGATCTGAGCTTGGAAGGCAGATGAAATGCCAGGTCTGCTCTGCCTCTGGGGACAAGCAGGCTGCCTTATAATGGGAACCAACACTCGCTCGGCTCAGGGGCAATAACATCCAGTTCAGTTCAGGAAAACAGAGGGCTGCACCTTTTTTGGGTTGTTTTTTTTCTGTTCTGTCTGCTGCTCTGTGGTCTACCTTCATGTGGAGAAAGAGAGCGCTGCTGGTGGGCTCTGTCACTCCCCTGTGCTCATCGTCCGTCCTCTCTGGAACAGGTTGAACCCTCACTGTCGATTTTGCACCGAAGAGCTGCTTTTTGGAATCTCTCTCCTCCATGTACGATAACTTGTACCTTCATGGATTTGAAGACTCGGAGGCGGTGAGTGGATGGGCGTCTGACACTTGTGCACCATGCTTCTGTGTTGTGTCGTGGCCGGTCGATCCCTTTCCTGAACACCCACGGAATGCGTTGAGACTTCAGCGGGCTGAGCGCGCACTCTTCTCGGGGGAGGTTGGGGGAAGGGTGTGCATGAGGTGTGTGTGTGTGTGTTTGCCGGGGTGTGTGTGTGTGTGTGTTTGAGAGAGCGTGTGTCTGAGGGCTCCTCCAAGCAACGGCGCAGTTTTCTCGCCAGATGATGGCTCTCCTCCTGTCTGGACTGAGCGTCTGCAGATCTAAGCGGCGGTTCTTTCCCACCTCTCCATATGGACGATTAGCCCGTGTGCATGCTGGAGAGAGGCTTCATTCGTGTCGTTCTCACTTGTTTGTCGCTCTCCCTCATCACATCCCACTGCACATCATCGAGGTTTACAGAAAAGATCACACACCGTGGCCACCTGAATCATACTGATGCGCTGTTGCATCCAACTGCGGCGCCTTCCACACAAGACACGAATGCATGCACGGCAGATAAAATGAGACACACTCCCTTTTCAAACATGGATTTGCTTTTAAGTACACACACACACACAGGTGATGGCACGCACAGATAGGTCCACACACACTGCCTTCGATAGTGAGAGGCCAGCAGTGTTATTGAGTGGGCATCCACGAGAAAGAAATGTGGCGGAGCAGCGGAAAAATGCTTACAAAGGCAATAAATGCAGGAGCTGCTGCGGGGTGGAGGGGCGGAGGGAATCCCACTGAGCCAGAACCTGTCAAGACCTTTCTATAACTCCAGCTGACATCCTGGCTGCTTCGTGGAGATTAAAGGCGGGGGGGGAGTTTTTCACACATTGTCTCCCATCTACAGAGCAGGTGTAGGAAGGGATTTTTTTTTTTTTTATTATCTTGTTTTGAAGAATGAGCTCTTTTTCATCACTCAAGTTTGTGCTTTTCTGTAGAGGTGGTTATCTCATCTGAAGAGCTAAATATATGGCCAGAAGTATGTGGACAGATACTTATTGCACCCATATGTGATTCAGCTTGTCAGTCCAACCTGATGGGCATTAATCTGCTGGGTTAACAGCACCCACTGTTCTGATTTCAGGCTTTCCACCAATTTTGAACCTGGCCATCCAGCCCACCAACAAGGAACCAGTTATGTCCCAGTCTGTGTACCCTATACTAACTGTTCAGTGAACATTTTTACCATTTACTGGAGGACGTTGGTTCAAGTTTAGATTATATTTCACTGGAATTTACAATGCTGGCTTTGAACTGAGAAATTTAGATAGGATTTGTTTTAATCAGGCTCCAAAATGATGATATATATCTTTTATGCGCCTTATAGATCATATAAGTTGTGTTTAAAGCAGTAAGAAACATGACAACACAGACACTGTTGATAAAGATGGATGATTTGTTTCTTCATCCTGTGAAGTTCGCCCCACAACTCATAGTGTGGAGTAGTCAAAGCTGTCACACTCAAAGTACTAAACACGGCACTAAGCATCATATTTTACATTATTCTACAAAAGTGCTCCCATTACGAAGTCCTGGCCACCTTCTGTTGGCAGCTCACAGCCTATGCAGTTCAATATCAATGATGTTTTACATGAAAAATCAAAGACTAAGATCACCTTTTTGTGTAGAACACCTTCAACAATACAACTTACCCACTCACTTTCAGCAGCTCGTTTTTGTCCTTTGTCAGTACGAGTAGATGTGTTATCATACATCTGGGTGTCCTCAAACAGCTTTGAATAGTGATCATGCCCTCCTCCATTGCTGTTCATGTTCAGTCTCTGGACATCAGTGAGGTTGGTGATAGCTTCATGTCAAAATGTGCTTGAGTACAACATTTTCAACTCACATGAATGCACGTTTGATGCGATTTTTCGCATCTTCACTTCATTCACATCTATTCCTGTCTTATCACTGGCTTGCATGAACTCTAGATGCACACATAAACTGCGTTGTGTTTGGTCTGAACACGGCGTTACCCCAGAAAACATTCTGGTTTCAACCAAAAGTCAACGCTGAAATCCCAGCACAAAACTGAGCTGTAGCAAATTGACGATGCTTTAAAGTTGACATTGGAATGAAACATTTTCACAGTAGTTCAGTCCAGAACCACCACAGAATCTAAACACATTCTGCAACATCTGCTGAATGTTTCTACAAGTTCACAGATTGTGTGTGTGTGTGTGTGTGTGTGTGTGTGTGTGTATTTGGTCTGGCCTCTGCCAGCTTCAGGGGGAGATATCTGCCTCTTTACCTGCTCAATATTAAATTGTGTTCTCCAGCTAGTTGCTTACTGTGTTTGTTTTCTGTTCAGTGCTGAGCAGGCAGTGTGCAGTGGGTTTGTAGAGCTTTTTGGCTGAGAACAGCTGCCTTTCATGATTGACCATTGCGCTATAAGAGCGGTGAGAGTGAAGAGTGAAGAGTTGCAGATTTTTGTGATATCCTCTGTGAGTTCATGACTGTCAGTGACAACTTTCACTTCATCACATTTTTGTTCATTTGACTTTTTATTGAGCAAACAGATATTTTATAACACATATTTTTTGTATTGATGATTCAACCAGGCGACTTTCATTGCCACCCAGCCTGGGAAGTGCTCTGCCAGTCACCCAACACTCAATGCACAAAATAAACTGGACTCTTGCTGACAGAAACCTGGATGCCGAAAAACATTCCCTCAGATTTGTCACTCTGTACGTCATCCTCCAGAAATACCAACTCTTTCTTGTGGGTTCAGCTGTTTTGATCATTGTGGCTCTGACTAACTGATGAGGCTGGAGACTATTCACTTCCACCTCAGACTCTTCAGTAAATGGATTCTCTGTAAAAACCTGATATCCCCCCAAGACTGTCTCATCCAGCCTATTCAAATTCTGTATAACTGGATTCATTCATTACTTCATTACTAATAACTGAACTACATTGTTTGCAGTCATTTTCATTGACCTTTTCTAGTTGCAATCAAACAATGACTCCAGTCATGTTTCAGTCCACACAGCAGGGATGTGGGTCACTGCTGAACCTGCTCATGCAACACTGGCGCTGCTGACTTCTACGTTGTACCATGTTTAGGGCGGAGTTGGCAGCACTACAGAAGACAACTCTGGGGCTCTTGTGTCACTGTGGTTTGCTATCAGCACTTGTCAGTATCTCCTGGGTGTCTGGATTTTTCGGAAGTGAGACTTTGTCCTGGGACTTCTGAGGCACCAGGCAGGGAAGCTGAAAGATTTGTTGCATCCCCGACCTGTAGTGACCTGCAGGCTCTCTTGTCTGACTCTTTTCCAAATGATTGGCACGATGATCACGTCATGTTGATGATCACGTCACCTACCTGCTGTAGACTTTTGATTCATAATGCTTGTTCTTTCCGGTCATGCTTCATCTTCATAAAGTTAAACACTTTATCAGCCTCTGACAATTGGCCCCTGAAAATGTTAGTCAAGACTAATTGTGTGAATTTATATGTAAAACCAAAGTTAGCTGATACCTTGTGCTTATGCTCAGTTAATGCTGTCCTCTCTGCCATCTTGCTGCGTTGGATTGTCTAGCTAACCATGTGCACTGACACAGCTGCAGGTTTACCTTCAGCAGCCACCTGCTGAGCAGCAGGACAGAAAAACAAACACAGACAATGCTTCAGGGCTTGTATTTTTTTTTTTTTTTTTTGGCAACAAAAGGAAGAGACAGCATTTTTTTTCTAGTAACAATTACATTTATCAAAAAGTAACTAAATAAAGGATAACTTGAATTGCAGAATTAATCCATTATGTTTTGCAACAAATAAGCACTTAAACGGTTTATTTTGTAACACGTCACCCCCAAACACTGCTAATGAATAAATGAAAAGAAAAACACAGAAAAGGTGAAAAAGATAAAGACAGGAAGTGGAAAGCACGACATGACACATGAGGGTAAACCTTTCATGTAAATCAGGAAATTAACTAAATTAAGTCATTTACATAAACCTGTAGGACCATGAGGTAGACACTGACCTGATGAGCTGAAATTATGTTACAGCAGTTGTGGGCGGGTTCAGTGTGTTACAGGGCCATAGAGATTGGTACTGGGTTAGGCTTGGTTGAAGTAAAGGGGACTGTTGAACCTTGGCAGAGGTATGCGCTCCACTACCAGCACTCTAGTGCCATTCCAGTCAGAAAGTAACTTTGGAAACAAGAAGACATACCACCAATACACACATGTCCAACAAACATTAGTTCATATAGTGTGCTTATGCTAATTTCCATTTTGGGGGCTTGAACCATTTATTCATTCGGTTTAAAACTTGACGTCTGATTCTACATTGTTCGGAGGTGAAAGCAAAGCATAGCATTGCAGAGAAAATTTACCTCCTTAGCTTGAATGATGTAACCCACTTACTACAGTTCTAAACAGTGTTTAATGTATGACTCACATTTATAAGAGCTGTTACATAAAATACAAAGCCCAGGAGTTGTTGATAAGTCATTATACTATCGTAAGGATGTTTAAGGAGAATCAGTTTAGTTTATAGCGATGCATCAGTCCCTTATTTGGGCTCAGTTGTTTTAAAGAGGCCCAGAGGCGTGTTTCCACTTCTCAAACCCTGTCGGAGGTGGACATAATGAAGCGAGAATGCTTTTAGCCTTTTATCTTGCGTCTGATAGGAACGGAGGTCAAGGGAGGAAGGAAGATGGAGATGGGAGAACAGACCGGACTCTGGCGTCGGAGCAGATAAGGCTTGAGTGTGGCACGATGGACTCAAGACTGGCCACTTGACACTCCTAGATAATAACCTCACAAACAACTCATTGTCTGTGTGTGTGTGCGTGCGTGTGTGTGAGTGTGTGGGCAGAGACAGCAGATACTGTATAATGAGAAGAGTGGAAGAGGTTTGTTGGCAGAGTGGTTGCTTGTGTCTGTGCACATGCCTCGTGCTTTCTGTACCTTTCCAGTCAAATGAGCTGAATGCTCCTCTTTGTCATCCCCTCCTAATCAGTTTCAGGAAGGGGCCAGCGATGAAGTAGCTCAGTGGTTTAACTTTTATTTACTTCGTGGTTTCAAAGAAGTCATCGGAATTCAATGCAGTCATGTCTCAGCACATGAAACTGCAGTGCATACAACATATTTACATTTTTGTACCTGAGTATGTCATGTCTGTCTGCACCCGTCATGACAGTCTTGGTTGGCGTGCACTATTTGTTTGAGACCTGTGGCAATTCATTTCAAACAGACTAAGCTAAAAGAATAGGGCAACCAGTTAGAAAAAAGTATTCATATGTCTGAGCCATTTTGTTTCTTTATTGCATCAATCATGTATCAAATTTGGCAAACGTAATAAACTAGTGCTGGGCATATTTAAAAACTGATCTGCTGTCAACAAATGCCACAAATGAGCGCTGTGTTGCACTGTAGAAGCATTTTTGATGAATGACAGCGATGCTAACTCTGTGCCAGGAAATGCATGTGGCCATGCATGTGGCCATGCATTTCCTGGGAAATAAAGCAGAGTATCATCTGTGTTTGTGCTCTATATATGTCCTCATGGTGGCACTAATGGCGCCTATAAATAGTGAGTTTTAAGTTTACTCTTGGCACAAAACTTACCTATCAAAATTTCCTCAAAGCTGATCTGATCCGTGCTGATCAGTTTTGACATTCTCTGCTGTTCTTCACATTTTTTGAAATAACCAATTAACCTATTGGAAAATCTCTAATTAAGATAAGAATTAGAAGCATGACCTACAAACAAGCAGTGATGCAGAATGGAATTCATACCAAGCTTCAGAGGTAAAAATGTGTCGTCTGTTTGCAGGGAGTCAGTTTATTATTCCCAATAGTGAAACATAAAGCAGGTGCTTGTCTATAATGGTCAGTAGTGTGGGGATTTTATTTTCCTTTCTCTCCAGTCCTCTGGTTATAGATTTCATTTATAAGGAGGCTGTAAATAACAGTTGTTTGTATCAAGGAAAGACTCCCATGGCTCTGAATGGATCATTAGCAGAGGCGCCTGGAAGCCCTGGACAAAGGCATTAATCCTCTGCGTCCAGCGTGGCAGGTTGATTTCAAAGACTTACTGCAGTATAAATACTCGGTTGCACATCTGGCAATTTATTTTCATTCAATTATTGATATGTAATTGTCATATCCTTTCACTGAGTCCACAAAGTTAGCTCTCAACAACACCTCCACGTTCAGGACCAGAGCAGCTCTTCTTCTCATCCTGTTTAACTCTTCTGGTCGTCTGTTTCACATGGAAAATGCTGCCATTTAGGGACAATGGCTGAAAGGATGAAATCACTATAACACGTTTACTGTATGTAACTGCCATCAGCATGTAATTTGCTCACTGCTTGTAGGCCTGCAGGACACATCTATACAGTGAGACACATACATACCACGTCATAATGATAATAGAGAGTTTACCAGGAACATACTGCCCCTCTGACTCTCTCATTGTGACATGTGAACAGCTGATGGCAACCAAGAATGCAATCATGCAAAGCATGTGTTGTGCTGTGAAAGTGGCTGAGGATGGTAATTGGATGAGATGCTTGTGGAGGAAGCAGGCGCTGTTGCAGGAGAAGAAATTGATGAACGTCGCAGAATTTAAAGCAATGCATCATGCCTTAGTCCTCACGTCAAGCAAGCCTTTGTAAGCATGTTCCCTGCTCCCAGGAGCTTTACACCATTGTGTTCGTGTGTGTGTGTGTGTGTGTGTTGGCACATGCAATGTGTACAGTTTTTATAGCTGCCTCTACATATTTCTAAATTATACACATTATTAGTGTCTATAAAGACCAGATAGTGTACATAGTATTATTACCTTCTTGTAAAGCTTTCCAACGTTCATATTGTAATTAGGTAAATACATTTACAGTGTATTTTCAAAAGTGTTTCCATAATGTAGAGATTTAACAAATCATTTCTTGATTGATTAATCCATCATTCTTTTTAAATCATCAATTGATGGTCATGAAAATATTGAAACATTACAATTTCTGAGAGCACAGTCGAGTCATGTCTTTCATCATTCATTCATCTCATCTGAGGCAATTGTTTTGGAGGACCAGCATTCAAAAACTCAATATATTCAGTTACAATCAAAGTTAAACAGAGAAAAGCAGCAAATTTGAGAACATGGAATGCACAAATGTTTGACATTTATCCTTGATAAACTACTGAATTATTAATAGTTCGTTTGTACTTGCTTGATTCATTAATATGTATGTGAGAATTGTTCATGAACACAAGAAGAAGATTCTGTTGGCTATTTAAAGACACAGAATCTCACATTTTCAGCTCTTGTGAAATGTTCAGATAAAATCACAGGCGCTCTGTTTCTACCACAGCATACAGTATCTGTCTGTACTGTAACCCTCCTCTCCTCTGTGGCTGGGTGCTGTTCATGGGTTGTGTTGAACATGATATGTGGCAGGCAGCTTCCACAGGGGCAACAGACTGTGCCGTCATCTGTTAGGTCAACATTTGTGCCGGGGCCCAGTTTTTCGCCCCCTTTGGCCGAGTCTGCAGGACTCCAAACGTCCACCAGCTGGCTGTCCAGCAGAGCGGAAATCAGATCCACCCGACCTGACGAGCTGGAGACGTACAGCTCAAAGCATGTCCGTGCTGGAATGAACAGTTCATTGATAAAGATGGTTTATTGGGTTGATTGTGCTCATACACAAATGCAGATCTCAGAACATGATATATTTTGAAAGAGACAGAACCCTACATATTGAAATGACTCAGTGCTGATGTTTGTTACTATGACGTTACTATACCTCCAGTGATTCCAGTTGTTAAGTTGCATTGTGGGTAACACAGGTGCCATGTTTTCAAAATCAGTTCACACTGGTCCAGCGATCTACTCTGTCAGCACTGTTGGGCTCATTATGGACACTTGGACAGAAATATCATCTTTTGATTTCACATATTATTCTTCCCATACAAAACCTGTTGGTCTACATTACCCATAACACAGCTTGGCCACTGAGTGACATCACTGGAGAAGATTTGCCAGATGACATGTAGCTTCCTCTGGAGATACCCTTAAAGACTCTACTAGACAAGCATGTTAATCCAACAATATCATGAGGATGAAGGATGAAATACAGTAGCTACTTCATCCATTGATAAATAGGTGGAATCTTTGGCTCTTGGAAATAACACTGAATTAACTCAGATACACGGAGTCCGGAGCTAAAAATACGCCTGTTTTTCTTTTTGCTCCTGAAGTGGAAACAAAAGTTCTCCACCTGACTAGTAATAGCAAAATCTGAAACAAAACCAAAAGAGGACATCTACAACTTGGAAGCAGCAATCGACTTCACACTACTGCTGTCTGTGGGATGGCCACGGGCTTAACAAATGTGGCCTGACGGTCCAGATTCAAGCGCACAAGCGTAGTCAGCCATGGTCTTCACGCTTCAACAGCCAAGTGGTGACATGCTGCATCCCACAGCAGACACTTGGACAGAGAGACACAAGATGTACTCTCGTCAACCAAGATCATGCAGATATATATAGATGTGTAATCAAACTTGAATGAATAACCTGTGAAGGTTAAATGATGTCATTATGGTGATTTAACTGAGGTTAGCTTTCATATTGTAGCCTGTAGGTCCTTGGGAAAGAAATTTCACCTCAAAATCAGCACAAATAATTAGAGATTATAAAACTTGTATACGGATAATGGCCTCCAATTTCTCTCTGGGACTCATATTTAAACTGTCTGTAGTCTTGTAGCCTTTGACGTTTTTATCACTGAACCAGAAAAAGTGAAGTGCACACAATGTTCAGTTTTGGAAAAATCACTCAGACTAATGAATCTTGCAACTTGAGCCACATTTCAGTTTCCTGATTGAAATTTAAACTAATTAGAGGATAACAGAAATCTCTAGAATACTGACATTAATTCTTTGTCCACCTCAGCCCGACTCTTAAATTATTCCAAATCTATTTGCATCCTTTCCGTCTGAGGTAAATTATACATAATATGTGTCTGATCTGTTTTGTCCCAATGTGTGCAGGCCATGGTTTGACTTCTCAGCTGTTCTGTTCCCTGCCGGTTGCATTTTCCGATGCCAGAGTTGTTCTGGAGATAAAGGCTGACAGAAAAGAGTTGGAATATTAGAGACTGAGGGCTGTGAGAGACCGATATCAGAGTGTTTACACAGAAATGCATCTATGGAGCACTCAGTAACATGATGAGTGTACCGCACTGTTCAGGAGGGACGACACAGAGAAGACGATGCATCACCTGCCTCACTGTCAACATGACGTTATTATGTTGTGCTGCTTGAAATAGGAACCTTGTAAAGAACTTTTGTCTGTTCTGTGTTTGTTGACTTTGGTAAAAGGATTTTATGTCATGAAAATATATTGTGAAAGAGGAAGAAAACATGAATTAATGTCAATGTTAATATGGAAGATGACAAAGATCAGAACACACAGTTTGATTTAATAATAAAAAAAGATTTTCTTGTTAGCTGTGGAACAACATCGATGTCAGATGCTGCTTTTTCTTCCCCTACAACTTTTAGTAATTCTTATGTTAGATTATCTGAATTCATTTTCCTGATTAGCTGATTAGTTGTTTGGGCAATAAAAAGTCAGGAAATGGTAAAGAAATGCCGATCAGTGTTTTTCCAAAGATGTCCACAAAGATGTCTTTTTTGCCCACAACCCAAAAATATTCAGTTTACTGTCTCAGAGAAGGAAAGAAACCAGGAAATAATCACATTGAAGAAGCTGGAATCAGAGGAATTAATCTTCTTTCCTTTTCTCAAGAATGACTCAAACTGATGGACTGATTATCAAAATAGGTGGTGATTGATTTATAGTTGAAAACTGATTAATCGTTGAATTGTTGCCGCTCAAGTGATATGTCATGAGATGAATAGTGAATGAAGTGTGTCTTGTGTGTGCTTTAAGAGTAAAATTATTACTTTTTTCCTTGATGCACCAAGAAAAACATTGTTTGACTGTTTAACCCTGACAGCTTGTGGGCTCTAACTAAATATATACAGTCAAGAGAAACTGTATAATACAGATTATTTGTATAGACACTAATGATTGATTTGTTCCTTTGTTCTCCGTCGTTTGAAGGTGGATGCTGAGATACTGAGAGCTGCTGTTGTGTGTCACCCAGTGAAGGATGAGCCCCTTTGATTGTACCACATGAAAGTAAAGAAATCATTAAAATTCATGAACATGCTCTCGTATTATGCCACGGTGCATGTCATGGTCATTGCACTACGCGGTGTACAGCGTTGCATCATGCAACACGGTCCATAGCATAATAGATTTGACATGTTACGTAATACTTTGGCCCCCGAATGTTGCATGCTGCAGTTGCCAGTTCAAGCCAATGAGTATATGTTGGATGTGAGCTGGCCGACATCTGCAACAACACTGCATTTCTATAGAGACGGCATGCGTCTATAAATAGAAAGGAAGAGGAACTGACAGACAAAGGCCCGTTTGGACTAAATGGCAGATAAAGTCAAACAAAGAGGGTTCCAGCGAGTGTAGACATGTGGGTTATAGTCACCGCGGGCCCAGTGAATCATGGAGGATATTGTCAGTGGTGGCAACTGTAGTAGCAGCAGCCATATTCTCTTCTTTCAGTCCCTCCTTTCATTTAATTGCTGTTGACAAGAGGAATAACAGGCTCCTGACCCGGTGTGTCCGGCGGCCAGCAGCGACCGCGCTCAGTGTTTTCCCGTACCTGTGCTGGAGAGCGATGATGAGCAGTAATTAGCTGGTAGACCCCAGAGAGTCTGTGCGCTGCACTCGCTGTGCCTTGCCTATGGGGCAGGCGTCCAGTGCGTATGCTAATATAGTGATTACTCAGCTGTGGTGTAGTGTGAAGTACAGATTTGTGGTAACATCTCGCTCCGTCACAGAGATAGAACGACCAACTGGACCAGAGACAGAGAGAGAGAGAGTGAAAACACTGCTGGGATGTGATGTTCATAAGTTATATCATTTGTTATATATGTATGAAGTCATTGTTTATACTACGAGACGCACTGTTAGCACAAGAACAGTCCATCAAGAGTCAGTAAGCTCTGTTCACCTGAAAGAAAGGCAAAGAATTGCCTTCAGGTTGATTATCCAGCCAGTTCACTGCACACTTTCTTACCCTGAGTCTGCCACTGTGTTCAGATCCTTTTCTTGCAGATCTAATATTTAAGAATTCTGCATAAAATTCCCTAAATAGACCTTTGTTATAAATGCTGTTGAGTTGTGTACCTACATTATCCCATCAGCTGTCGCTAACACAATATGAAAAAAGCTAAAAAAAAAAAAAAAATGTCTGTGAATATTTGTGCCTGAGTCAGGTCAGACAGATTTAAATCACCAATTGTGGTTTAATGGAGCGTTCAGCAACAGCAAAGCCAAGTTTGATCACGTGATCACATGTGTATAACAAGCTTATTCACACCGAACCACACCATGATTTGCTCTGACCTACAGGCTGTAGGCTAACAAACCCTTTCCACAGCAGTCAGTTGACATTTAATGGAAAGAGCCATTGCTGATGTTATCATTTGCACCTTTGCTTTTGCTGCCTTTACAGGTCAACATGTCTGCTGTGAACCGGGTCTATAGGAAGTTATATCACCAGAAGGCTCATTTTCTATTTCAATATTTTTATTTTCCCAAACTAACAGTAAAGATAATTCGGAGTGGTGTGAATATGACACTAGATGAAAACCCAAATGCACATCTCAGAGACAGTTTCCAAAAAGAAGGCAGTCTTTACTGAAGGCAACAAATCAGTCAGCGTAGCAAACACACAAAGAGTCTAGGCAGAGGCAAAGTCGGGTCTAAAAGCAGGGTCAAAAAACACACACGAGAGAGAATGGTGGAACACTTGCGACGACTGGCAAAGACAAGCTGGCAGAGGAGAGAGGGAGCACGCGGACTGATTAATTACACACAGGTGAGACACTTCAGGGAGGGGCAGACAATCACCACAGCAGACAACACACGAGGGCAGGAAGGGGATCTGAAACAAGAGGACAGTCAGACACCAAAATAAACAAGGAAACAGAACTGAAAGAATGAGGGACCTCAGTGTGGCGAGACATGACGTGAGGTAGTTTGGATCAAAATCATGCAAATTTGAACTTTTGCACGCCATGCATAATTTTTAAACAGTCAAAAACAAATCGTGATGTGACTCATGCTGTATTTACAGCCCAACACTGAGTGATCACTGAATAAGTCAAAGGAATCACTTGTGACACGACAACCACGTCTGCTTCTCCAAGCTCAGGGGGAACAGTTGCACCGGCGCTGTCATTCTTTAGCTGTACATTACTTTGGTGAATTGTAGAAAAGCAAACAAATGCTCCAGCTCCACTGTGGTAACATGTAGAGCTGTTATTACACAGTGCAGTTGTAGCTAACGGGACCAGAGCCAGACCTCCCACCTGGGAGTACAACAGCTCCAGTGACGTTCAGCCAAAGGTGATGTCCTCGAGCCAGGACGCCCTGGATGCACATGCGTCATCGCTGTGTGTCGTGTGAAGTAGATTTAGCAATCTTTGATGATGGATGGATTTATAGCAGGAGTCCGTCAGCCAGCGATCCGCTCACAGGGCCCCGCTCGGGTGTGTAAAGTGCCTGCTTTTCGTTTCACTTTCAGGAGCAGGTGACATGCTGATACATTCACTGAGCCACTGTGTTTGCAAATTTTACTTTTGACTAAGTAACCCTACATCAATATAGATCAATACAATGGTATGGTATGCCATTTGAATAGGTACCCGTAATAGAATTGCTCCAGTCCAACACATCAACCCTGCAGTGTGTACTAGGGAGATAAGATTTAGCAAAAGAAGAAGATATATTGTATAATATAAGAGAACAAAGCTCAACGCCAAGGAGCCATCTTTTTGCATCTTTGATGGTGTCCTCTGATTGAGATCTGCACCTGCTGCGTGCTGTGGATGTAGTGTGATCATCCCTGGTGATGTGTTCGTCAGGAGGTCTGAAATAGCATCCTCGGCAGCGCCCGCCCCTCACTGCAGGCTCACATGTGATGCCGGAGTCTCTGTGCACCCACTGTTGCTTCTGTTTATGTTTGCACATCTTCCTCAGCTAGTCCGTCATAATCCCGCTGTCTCTTTAGTTCTCTCTCTTTCACTCTCTCCCTCTGCCTGAAATAAGTGGGTGGGCGTTTTTACTGCTCCGTTTACCCAGCAGCCTTTGACTTGTAGCTAATAAGGACAAGGCGTGAGGGAGTGGGTGAGTTAGTGAAGGAAGGAGATGACTCCATTGATAGTGATGGTATGAGACTGATCTCCAGCCCGAGGCAGGCTTATGGTGGCGGGGCTTCGGTCAAGCCACTCAGAGGAATTCCAGAGGAATACTTAGAAACATACTGTACAGTAACCATAGTCAGTCTAATCTGATAAAACAATGATAATCATAATAAATATATATATGATAATATGTAAAAATAAATACTATTCAAATGACTTAAATAACCTCTAAATTCTGATTTGAAGCGCTGTTAATATCCAAACGAAAACATCTCCACATGATGGTTGACATTCTCCTGGAGTAACTAGGTTTCGCTTTTCCACTAGAGGCGCGGGTCACTGCACTCAAGCATTATGGTCTTCACAGTCACCAGATCGCTTCCCAGCTGGGCACTTACGGCAGATTCAGAAATGACACTCTACACCTTAAATGTTAAATTACGGAGGATTGTTTGGAAGAATGGTGTTTATCCCTTCAGTAGACTTTCAGCCAAGGAGCACTGAAGCTGCTCTGAGGGCGGTGAGTGGTGAAACAGCACCTTGCCAAAAACCCACTGTGTTGCTCTTTTTCCTTTAAGTTGTCACCCATCTGGACATGCAATGAACAAATTTCCATATTTCACGGCTGTTTGAAAGAAAAAAAAAAACATCATTTCAAAGAAGCAAGTTCTTCTTTAGCTTCCATTAATGTCATTTTCAGATTTTTTACTGGGGTGTTTAATGTAAATACTCACTGATGACGAAGGACACAAAAAGTCTGGACACTAATGTGATGTTCACATAGCGTCAAAGTTACAAAAAGGAGCAATACATGGCCAGATCTACATCGTCGCCAAGTCGCCATTTAAAGTTGAGGCTAGCTCAGCGACAAGTGTTGGGCGTCAGCTTATAGCTTCATATTGCTGGTTTCCAATGAAAATGATTTGTGGCAAGGTAGTCTACCAGTCTGCACACACCATTATTATAGTTAGTAAAGAAAAAATATCAAACACAGCAAAAAGAAAAGAAATGAAAAGACATAACACAAAACCATTTGAAGGGATGGCCGCACATGTTCAAATCAAAATGTCAAAATATCCCATAACGTCTTATTCAAAGGTGTGTGTAAGACTGACATGACGCTGGAACAACCATGACAAGACATCTGTCATGATCATGAAGGATCTTTATGAATGTTTTGGACTGTTGCCAGTCAGTGCATTAGTTCTGCTCCCAACAGGGATGAGAGAGAAGCGAGATGTCTACTTCCATCATCAGCTCTTTATGATGAAATAGTAATTATCTAACCACCACTCAAATGAAGTGTTATCACAAGACTTACTGCTACGAAACTTGCTCGATATTTTCATCAGAACATGTTGCTGAAGCTATGATCCTGTGATGTCAGCTGTTGTCAGGGGTGCAACAGAACCCACAGAGGTCAGTCAAACATTGCATTTGAACGTGGACCCTCTTCTCTTGGATTGCAGACAAAAGAGTGTTTCATTTAGAAGTTCACGTCCATATTCACCAAAATGACCTTGGTCACAATACAAATAAGACAGGGTGTCCTTGCCTAATTTGTACTGTGAGTATCGTGTCTGTTCTCTGTGTTTCTGATTGTACCTCTGAAAAATAAAAACATCGTCCTGAACCTTCCCTCCCAGTCACTTCATCATCTTTAATCTGTCAGCCTTTGATCGTTTATGAGGAGGAGTACAAACAGTCTTGTGAGACATCCACCCACACACACACACACGCACACACGCACGCACACACACACACACACACACACACACACACACACACACACACACACACACACACACACCTGGGTGTCTGTAACATCCCACCCAGTCCCTGTGGTTTTAAGCAACACGCTCTCATTATGTCCTGCATCTATTTGCACTGTTTTGCATTCAAATGTCTTGAATAGGACATATCAAAGTACACATTACAGTTGTTATTGGATTTAGCGCCTTGCATGTCAGTGATGATCTGTGTCACGTAGATAAAATAGGCACCCTGTAGTTATTTCACCAACACTGGTACTTCCACCTCTCCTTGTAATGTGCTACTCCCTTCTCCTGTGTCCTGTTGTTCTCCAGGGCTCAGCTGATTCCTACACAAGCCGACCATCTGACTCGGATGTGTCCCTGGAGGAGGAGAAGGAGGGCGGCCGGCAGGAGAGGGAGCAGCAGGCCACCGTCCAGCTCGAGAGGGCAAAGGTCAGTTGCGCTGGGAGCTATTTGCAAGATAACATGCTTAGATACACACTGTACTGTATTCTATCTCACATGTAACACAAGTTATATCAGCTCACAAACATAAGACACATGGTTAAGTTTCACTCACTTCACTGCTCCTGGGATGGGGTATAGCGGGTGGAGGAGGTCTGTTGGGATTAATTCCTACATAAACACTGTTGTGATAACAGTATTCTGGTTTTGTTTTAAGACAGTGAAGTTCAATCGCTGTTCAATAGCCAAAATCCAAAAATGTTTACAAATTGGTGCACAAATGTTTGGTTTGGTTGTTTTCCCCTCAGAATCAAAGATTCAAAGATTCTATACTTTACTGAAAATTCAACACAATTTCACCGTAAATTTGGTTCGGTGGACTCACACAAACCAAACCCTCTCATCACATACAGTAGGCACCGTGGACCATAAACCAAGTAACAAGCGAAAACAATGTAAAGTGAGAATAATAGTGATGATAAAATCTGGCTGCGGTGCTGTTGAATACTTCTCCGCTATGCAACGTTTAACACCCAGAAAAGACACCATTTCACCTGCGATGTATTGATTGAACAGAAAATAATGGTTCCAAAAAAAAAGGTCGGACGTGTCTGAAGGAGCCATCTTTATAGATTATTCAGACTTTTAGGCTCCTTGAGTGAGATCTTGTCCTGCTGTGGCTGTGGATGTGGTTTGATCACCACTGCTGTTATGTTTTATGCTGTTATGTTATCTTTTCCATATTCCTGTTGCCACCTATCTGTGCTGTGATGACTCTTTATTCCCTGCTCTCTTACAGACTAAAGCAGTGGCCTTTGCTGTGAGGACCAATGTCAGCTACTGTGGTGCTCTGGATGAAGACGTCCCTGTGGCCGGGACTGGTGTCTCCTTTGATGCCAAGGACTTCCTCCACATCAAAGAGGTGAAATACAGACAATATCTAGTAAACCGTGTGAAGGACTGGTTTCAGTCCACTGAGCCGGCCTGGTTTTGTACTGTTCATAGTTGTCTGTTCTACTAATCTATTAATTTGATGGTAAAACGTGAGCAATCTGTTTTTTACACTACTATGGATGAAGAAAATACTCTTTTCTGATTGGCTGACAGCTGCCAACGGTTTGAATCAGTTAGGTATCTCATACTACAGGTAGCTGCAGCACCATTTAGTTTCATGGAATGTCATCACTGTTCAAACAAACCTGACAAAAACTGGTCACAACCAGACTCTAGAAACACATCCTGTCTTGAGAAAACTGTGTCACCAGCGATCACCTTTTGATCATATCACATTATTTTCCTCAGCAGATGGAGTTTGCCCTGCTGTAATGGAATTGTAAGCTTCTACTAAGAGTCAATAAGAGTTTGTTTTTTTTAATTCTGGTGTCAGTAGGGACTTTCTCATGCTTTACCATCAATAAGTGATGTGCTTTACATCAACTAGCCATGTTTGGTTTGCCAGCAGCTGTAGTGACAGAGTAGACTTGAGCATGGACAAGCCTATACTAGGGAAAACATAGCAAGGTTTCAGAGGTTTTTTTGGTTTAAGGGTGTGAAGGTTATTTCATATGTTATTTGTACAACACCAGGGTTGCAAACCAAAACCAAGTTTGAGTCCCTTTATGTCACGTCACAGAAAAACAGACCAACTATTTCATAGAGTGGAGTGTTGAGGAGAAGTTGAGCAGTCCTACAGTCTGAGGAGTGAGGCTGCTCTGTAGTCTGGTGGCACAGCAGCTGGTACTTCTGTACCTTTTGTCAGACAGCAGCGGGGTGAACAGACTGCGGCTGGGCTGGGTTTTGTCTTTTAGTATCCTTTGGGCTCTGTGCAGACACTGATGCTCAGTAGGTTGTTTGATGTTCAAGCTAAAAAAGAAACTCTGAATTGGAAGAATGTTACCAAGTGTAGATTTGGGTTCGTTTTCAATCAGGACGTTGGAGACAAAAGTTCCGCGCAATAAGTTTGAGTAACTTCTTGACTTTGGGAAAAGCGCAGCCTCAGCAGCTTTGGAGCTTTAAATCATCCTGCTGTGTCTTTTCGGACAGCTGGTGCACTTTCACACACAATGGTTCAACAGAGTAAAGGGCACAGTGTGTTTTTCCTCCACGTTCTCCATTATTGAAAATAATATCAGGAAACATCATTAGTTAAGTTTCAGCAGGAACTATAACCCATCAGTTTTGGCATTTGACAATCACTGATAAAATGAGTTATCGAGTTAATGAGTGGGGAACTATGTTTTTAGTCTGATTTGCTGGATCTGATTGTTCTAACTAAATGTACATATTGTCAGTGAGAGATTCTAAAGAGTAATCTTAGGCTCTCTCTATCTTTACTCTACAATCTACAGAAGTTCAACAATGACTGGTGGATCGGCCGCCTGGTGAAAGAAGGCTGCGACATTGGCTTCATCCCGAGCCCTCTGAAGCTGGAAAACATCCGACTCCAGCAGGAACAGAAGAGAGGACGCTTCCACGGGTGAGGAGGATTGAGACGTGAGGGTCCAGGAGGTGGAAGAATAAGCAGCTACAGATATTGTAACAAAGACACATGTATCAGGTGGGCTAGAGAGAGATGGAGGGTTTGGAGATGTGTTGAGGAGAGAGTCACTTCAGGGATAAGTTAAGCCTGGCAGTTGAGCTGGCAGATAGGGAGGAAGTGAGGTGGATGAAAGCCAAGCTGTGTTGTGTGGTCCAACGTCTCAGAGGTGCGCCTGGATTGAGGCCACGGCAGAATTTTCCATCAGATGGGGGGGGGTGCGTTTCAGCCACCGAGGCGATGAGAGCCGCTTCATCTTTCCTCAGTTGCAACAGTGAGAGAAATAAAGACCTGCCTGCTTGCTGGATTTCACATTAACGCTTCTCTTTCTATTTGCTGTTATCGTCATAGCAGTAAGTCGAGTGGGAATTCATCCTCCAGCCTTGGAGAGATGGTGTCGGGCACATTCAAGCCAAACCCCAACTCTGCAGGTTGGTCGTCCCATTCACAGAGGGAATGGTTTTCTCGGTTTCCACAATGATTCCACACATACGACCCTGATTACAAAAAAGTCCGATTTTTTTCTCACTTTGTTTGTTGCAGGCATCAAATCCAGAATAAGTGAATATTTACACAGTACAGAGTTTATCAGTTTGAACATTCAGTAACTTGTCTTTGCACTGTATTCAAGGATTTACAAAACATTTTTTTCTTTTCATTCATGTTTTACACAGAGAACCAACTTTTCTGTAATCAGGTGATATAGTCTTCATATATTCTCAGTCCAGGATGCACTTATTTACCGTACCTTTCCCTTCCTTTTCAGGGAAGCAGAAGCAGAAAGTGGTGAGTATGGCTATCAACATATTCATTTATTCATCTGCTTTTTTAAACGTGAGAAATGAAATTAGGCTGATGTAAGTGATAATTTAAAAAAAAAACTCTGCTCAGCTTTGTCTTTTGAAATAATGACTCACACTGTTAATGGTAAACTAACAGCTTTTACATGTGATAAGATATGAATTATGTGAATGAATGTGGTTAGTGAATTATACTGAATCAAAATAGATAAGACTGTACAGTAGCTATATGTCACTAACAAACCTGAATATAATCAGCTTGCACAGATTCTTCAAAGTACAAGGTTCGTGCATGTTGTAGTCAATTAATGCTACTCCAAAAAAAGAACCACATTTTTAAGTTTGAGGGCGGAAGATGAGCTGAGGGGAAGAGCTGCCCTGAAGTCTGGTGACACTGCATTACTCGATAAAGTTAATTTCATGTGATTCCTCTGTAGACATAGATTAGCAGAGTGTTATATCATTTAGAGCTAGCCTCTGTATTTTTAGTCCAGTCAAAGACAGCGGGTTATATTAAATTAATTGGTTGCTTCGTCTGATTCAGATTCTGCTCTGGGGACTATTCATTCTTCAAATCATCATCTTGTATCTTTGCTCCTCACCGCTGACTGAGAATCATGCAAACTTTTTTTATTTACGTGGAAATGGAGTGCTCCGTGAAAGCATCACTCTGTTGTATTGTGTTGAAAAATGCTTGCTTTCCTCAGAGAGACACTTGCACATATTGATTCTTGACTGTATGTGTGTGCACTGACCCCTCTAGGCTGAGCACATCCCTCCGTATGACGTGGTTCCCTCCATGAGGCCGGTTGTCCTGGTGGGACCGTCCCTGAAAGGTTACGAGGTAGGACGCACTGCTGCTCCTCCAGCATCCTGAGTCAGCCGCTTTCTCACAGCCACAACGGAAATCTCTTAATCCTGACATTACTTAGCCAACTGTGTTGCATAAAGATATACATAGATACCCTATAGTCTAGGTAGCGTTATTATATATAGGTCGTAGTTCATAAATATATTTTCTGTTTTACTGTGTGAGGGCAGGAAGTGTATTTTTACAGTGAAACCTCGATACAGTGATCGCTAGCATGATGAAACGAGTGACAGTTGATGGGAAAAAGATTTATACTACGGTTTACTAAAAAACACATGTGACAGTTAGATTCTTAATTCAGCACTGATTTAGCTGGGATAACTGCCATGTTTCTTCTTTCCTCAGAGTGAGCCCCTTATGGGCCAAGATGGTTTAGACCTGATGCTGCATCGTGTCGCAGGTCCTCCTCTTTCCCTCTAAAGTAGAAATTCCCGGAGACATAGCATTAAAAGTGAAACTGCTCATTGATTTACAGTTACCACTGGAACCACAGGGCAAACAATAAAGGAGGCCAAGGAGGTGGTGGGAGGTGGGAGTCAGTTGTCATGGAGTCACAGTCTTCGCCTCCCATTCTGGTGTTGCCATGGCAACAACCCTCTGGGTAAACTGCATCAGTCTGAAAAAGTGGAGCATGGTTTGAAATTAGAGACGGAGAATAATGTACTGCACTGAGGTTTTGGAATAGGATGAGTGACTGAAAGGCTTTTCATGTTTCTATAAGAAGCAGTGATTGTAGCTATCAGTCACATCAGACACTTTTTGGTTTATTGTTCCTTTCTCGTGAATCATTAGCAGAAAAAAGTTTTTGGCTCTGCAAATACAGCTCATGGTTTAAGATATGTTTGTTAGCAGCACTATTCTTTCTCCCAAGTGCACTGAGTGAAGATGTAGTTACTTGTATTCATTACAGGGTGCTTCATAACAGAATGCACAGTGTGAAGCTTGTGTGACAGGTGCTACAGTGGTACTGGTGGAATAAGTATTCAGATTATAGCAATAATACCAATACAGGTAAAAGCTATACATTAAAAATTATACTACATTCACTGCCACTAGATATCACAGCAGGGCACCAGCATCTCTGACCAAAACGAATGCGTGTGTTGTTCAATTAAAGGTGCAATATCTAAGAAGTGGCCACCTGTCGAAAATTGGTACTCCAACCAAATGGAGTGCAACCAGAATAACCACTAACTGTTGCCAGCCGTAGCTGCGGTTGGCTAGGTTTCTCTGCTCAGTTAGCTAATTCTGCCTATGCGTTTCTATCGGCTTTTGATGTTTTAATTAAACAAATATTCTTACATGTTGATTCTTTCAATTAATAAAGTTGGAAAAAAGAAAGCAGCATCTGAAAATGTTGCTTATGAGACTCGCATGCACCAACATTCACTGGCTGTCCCGGCTACTAAAACAAAGAACAAAGGGGCTCAGACCACACCACACACACAGGGAGTGTGGTGTCTCAAGACGCCATCACTGCACTGTATCTTTGAAAAGAAAATATCTACTTGCTTTCTATAGCAATGTTCTGAATCGCGTATATTTAACCTTTAAGTAACGGTACAAAAGTATTGTGAGAAAAATATATTCATGATAAAACTAATCCTCATGCAGCTGAATGAAGCTATTGATACTGTTTAAGGATGAGCAAATACTGCATCATCAGTATCTGTCTGTTCAACCAACTAAATGGTCTGTGTCCGTATCTGTACTCAGTGTGTGAATGTGGGACGGACGCACAAAGTTGGTCATCAGGAGGATCAAAAGTTGCCATTTTTACTATTTATTATACAACTATTTACAGAACAGCATCAGAAGTGACGTTCAGAACTATTTATAGTTTAAAGTTTAACTAGATTAGTCAACTTCAATCAGATTCCCAATGAAGATTTTTCTTCATCATAAGGAAAGATATTTACACATTTTATTCAGACGATACTCATTACCATATACATACATTATCTGTACTAGATACTAGATATTGTACTTGCTCAATGCTGATACTTTTGGAATAATCATGTATGTAAGCAGCATCTTATTGCTGCAGCTGGTTGAGCTGTTCTAGCTACTGTAATAGCTGATTCATATGTTGGGTCATTTAAACTTAAATTAAGGCACCTTCATGTAATTAGAACTTTCAGACGAATATCATGGAAGTTAAAAAGTTGCTTAGAAGATAAACTGCCAAGTACAAGTACAATAAAACAGAGTGAATCTACAATGTTCCACCATTGTACAGTCGGAAAATTGATCCACAGAGTCATCGCACATTTTAACAGCACTAAATACAATCTGACAACTGCTCCATGTCTCAGCTGAAATGACAGGCAGCCCCTGTCAACCCTCTGTCACTGTCACTGTCATTTAAACAAATCAGAGTGACAACTCGTGTGGCCAAACAAATCTTCGCCTGTTTTAATTCAGTGTGTATTCGTTGCCATGAGTCAAGCACCTCAGACTAATACGAAGACTGTGTCCCCCTGAGAGGACACCGTCCACAGCAGCAGAACTACTTCTTCTCGAATACCTGTTTCAATTTCAGGCCTCGGCCTGGCATTTATACTCATCAGTCAAAGCTATATTCGCGGCTGCACTTTGTGATCGATCCAATTCATAGCATGTACATTGGTCTTTGTGACACTTTTCATTGTAGGTGTTAATTTCTTTATTTGATGTGGCCCATGTTGGTTCAGCAGAGAGCCCGGAGGACAGAGACTGTCAACAAAATCGCTCAGTGGAGTGTGTAATTCACAGGCCTGGCTCGGCAGCAGCCTGAATGGACAGAATAAATATCAATGGTCCACTTCCACGTGTTTGCCTCTCTGTAGAGTATTCAGTTAATGTGCAGGGGTGATGATGTTTTAGGCCTGACATTATGTTCGCTCCGTGCCTAATCTCTCTTGAATGATCTGATTTTCTCCTTCGTCCTCTCCCCTTTTCATCTTGTGCTCTCCACTGATTCATCCATGAAGGTGACAGACATGATGCAGAAGGCGCTGTTTGACTTCCTGAAGCACAGGTTTGACGGAAGGTAAGCAGTCGAAGCGATGCAGCCTACAGTGCATCATCCTGCTGCCAGTTTGCTCTGTGTGACGTGTGTGTTTTCCCGCGGTTTCAGGATATCCATCACAAGGGTAACAGCTGACATATCGTTGGCCAAGAGGTCAGTACTAAACAACCCCAGTAAGAGGGCCATCATTGAGAGATCCAACACCCGCTCCAGCCTTGGTAAAGCTACAGGAACTGTTTCACTCAATGATGTGCATGTCTTGTAGGTGTTGACACTGGGAATGTTTGGTAATGATCTTCACAATTCTTCATGCTCAGAGCTGTTCTGCTATATGTTGTTGTCGTCTTGTAGCCGAGGTCCAGAGTGAAATAGAAAGGATCTTTGAGCTGGCCAGGTCTCTACAGCTGGTAATATTGGATGCAGACACCATTAACCATCCAGCACAGCTCATCAAGACCTCATTAGCGCCCATTATCGTCCACGTTAAAGTGTCCTCACCTAAGGTAAGATTGAAGGTGTAGATAGACGGGGAGGCATCCAATAAAACTGTTGATTTTCACATTTGCTGCCCACTCCTAGCAGGATACTGTACACTCTTAAAGCTTTTGAAGATTAACATTATGAAGAGGTGATGAAGAAAAATAACAACTTGTGTAATATATTATGTCAAACAGAATCTCAGAAATGATTTCAGTTTAATATCCTTGTTATTTACACTTCAAAGTGAAATGCGAGGAAACTCATAGTTGATGTTTAATTGGAGATCTTTCCTTGTGTTTTCCTCCTGTATGTGTGCTCCCCCCAGGTCCTCCAGAGGCTGATCAAATCGAGAGGAAAATCTCAAAGCAAACACCTGAATGTGCAGCTTGTTGCGGCAGAAAAACTAGCACAGTGTCCTTCTGTGAGTCACTCTTCAAACTATTCAAGCAATAACTACTTCACTCTAATGGTGAACTTTGAAAAGAAATCCATATGCAGCAGCAGCAGCAGCTACACTCTCCTCTCTTTCCTTTCCCACCCCAGGAGATGTTTGATATTATTCTGGATGAGAACCAGCTGGAGGATGCGTGTGAACACCTGGCAGAGTACTTGGAGGCATACTGGCGTGCTACACACACTTCACTTAGCACGCCACTCAACCCCCTGCTGGGACGCAATCTGGGCTCCACAGCTCTCTCCCCGTATCCTGCCGCCATTCAGGTGAGCACGTCGAGTAGAGGAAAAAAATTCAAAGTTATAGCAATGTAGCGATCCTCTGCTACAGTCTTTAAATTGTAAAATGTTTGCAGATCCCTAAATGAGGCCCTTGAGTTCATCCGTAGGGGATGTCTTGAATTCAGTCAATAACAAAGGGTTTCTAATGGTTAAACATTTTCACTGCTGGAAAAAAATTGCTTATACAGATTAGATAGGTAATTGTCTTGTACTATAGTTGTCTGTGACTGCATCCATCAGAGTCCTCAGTATGTTCCAGACATTTTAAAGATCCAGTTGAAGGTGAGATTGCTGTGTTTGTTAAGTGTTAAAGCAGGGGTAGGAGCCTAGAAATATGAGTATCAAAACAGCCAATCCAACAGAGTACAACTGTATAATAACAGCCCTTGGCCTCGCCACCAGCACAGCCGTGGTTGTAAAAACAAAAGCACAGCTGATGCAGACACATGGTGGCCCATGTCCTCTCAGGCCTGTGAGGGCCAACCAATCAGAGAAGAACTTTTGATAGCAGTCTCCAGGTCTAAATTAATATTAGCTACTGTTGCCCCCTGTTCGCAGCATGGAGAGAGGCACAGAGACAAGGACGATCCTGTCATTATTTTACATTAACTAAAAGGTAAAACACTGCACAGAACTGAGTATTTTCTGTGTCAAACAGGCCCAAAGAAACCGCAACAGCAACCACACAACAACAGACCATTCACCAGTCGAACGTCGCAGCCTGATGCCGGCCGACGAGAACTACCATAACGAACGGGCGAGGAAAAATCGCAACCGTCTGTCCTCTGGCTCACAGCACAGCCGGGACCACTCGCCTCTGGTGGAGGAGGACTACCAGGACCCCTACCAGGATTCTTACAAGCCTCATCGCAACCGAGGGTCCCCGGGAGGCTACAGCCAGGACTCCAGGCACCGGCTTTGAGCGCTGGCCTACTGTAATCAAAGTGAAGGCTCGTCTTTCTCTAACCGACCACCACGGACTTAAGAGTTGAGGTGGCTTTGCTGTAACATGAAGAAACTACTACACTCATTTGGACTGTAACAACCTCGTATCAATGTGTAGTACCTCATTTTCCCTTTGGCCTTGGCTCCTGCCAAATGAGCATTTGAACCTAGATAATTCAGAATCCTGCTCTTGCTGTTGTGTGAGCAAGGGAAGGGACTGGATAGGAAAGTAGCACAAGAGCAAAAAAGTTATGTTTTAAGGGAGAGCTAAAGCCGGACCTGATCTGAGTGAAGTGTTCTAGCAGATGATAGTGTGCGACGTAGGCTCTTCGGGACCCTCCCCGCCATCTCAGCTGTTACTGTAGCATGCAGGTAGGACTGTAGCTACAGGTCACTACCTGCCACAAGCCAGATAGCATGAGCATCCAGTGGTGATGATCAGCACAGAACCTGTTTGCACGCGTCCAGGAGCTGGTAGAAGCAGAGTATAATGCATCTTTAATGCTCCTCAAGTTTGTATGCCACTGTCCTCGATGTGAGTGTAATAAACCCTGTGGAAGCCTGTTCCCAAATCCGGAGTTTTGTTTTTGAGGTGACATGGTAGGTGTTGTGGTCTTTCTCTTCAAGGTTCATACAGTAGCCCCCCTCTTTGTTATTTCTTAATGCCAATTTTGTCATTAACCATATTCGGACAGAAATCTAAAAATCATGCAGATACTACAACATTTCAAAGCTCTGAACCTCAGGAATGAGAGGTCATTTAGACCTAGAAGTGTGCTGACAGATGTAGCGTTCATGTTCTTTCCCATCTGATGGGGATTCGATTCTGAGCATTATGTTAGATCGTTAAGAGATTCTATGATGTAGTTGTTAGAGAAAAAAAAGCTATTTATATGAGGAGGGAGCACTTCCACGACAGGAGTCACTAGAATGCTCACGCCAGCATGTTTTTCATATGCCATGCATTTATCAGCTGCTGTTGTCTGTCATGTGTCGGGCAAGACATCACTTGGAATTAATAGAACAGGATATTAATGAGTGACTTACACTGAGGACTTCCTTATGTAAATACAGACAAAATAATTGAAGAAAAGAAAAGCTTAATTTATTTAAGGTTTCACTTACAGTACATTCATTTCATTTCCATTCATTTCTTGTTATTGAGGCCTTGAATAGGCCTTCCAACATCTAATTAAAAACATTTGCTGCATCTCATTTTTATTATTTAAGGTTTTATAGTATTGACACATTTTCATTGAGTAGCAATTTCCATATTTCCAGCTTGATTGTTTTCATTGTCTTCAATTTATGTTTCATTAAAGACTCCTTATGAGGGAAGCATCTGAAAGCACTCGGGCGGGACTGCGCTGTATTTGTCACATTGTCTTTAGTTTTATGTGCTACTTTCTCGGAAATGTAGAGCAGTTCCCTGTATTTTTATTAATGAGATGAATTCACTTGTATGCTGCCAGTTGATACAGGATTCATATATCATCTTTTAATGACATACCCTTGTATATTGTAATTTAATATTTGTTGGAAGTCTCAAGGCACTTTTTTTCCCAGCTAATAGGCCAGAAATCTCGTCATGTTTCAGAGACTCTGGAAAAGGAAAAGTGTCAAGGAGACTTCTGTTCTTATCTGCCATATACAGTAGCTTTTATTGGTGTTGTTTCAAAACTCTGGAGCAACAATTTAAGAGATTTGAATACTGCCTGTGAGAGAATGATGCATTGTTTCAAAGTCTGTGTGCACTGTCATTTTACAATTGTAATGAAATAAACTGCCCTTATGCTGTTGGATAGCACTGGTTTTTGTCCAAAACATACACACACCTATTGTTTGTTTTTATTTCTTCATGTGTCTTTATATATTTAACACTTAACATAGAATATAGCATCTCAATGAATCACGTAATCATTTGGTTTATAAGATTTCAGAAAATATGAAAAATCAAACACTCTAAAACTCAAATAATCCATTTACTAGCATTTTTGTGGAAGAAAAATCTTCACTGAGTATCTTCATTGAGATTTTGATTGATTATTATTTTACTGAATATTATTAGGTATCATCTATTTGCAAAGTTGTTTCAAACATGAAGAACATGACAGTCTCATTATTCTATGTAGATGTTTTTGCTCTGATTTCATTATATTCACTCTGTTTTTGTTTTGTACTATGTACCAGCTTCACAGCGCAACTACGCATGCGCAGGATTGACAGCTAACTAGCGCAGCGCACCTCTCTACAGCCAGCTGACATCTTCCAGCTAGCCACAGTGGCTAACGTTTTGCTTTTGTTTTCGTCGATACATGAACTGTCACGACTCAAATGTACACCCTATGGGAGATACATAATTGAGGTTAATTCGTACAACTATGGCGGTTGTACTTAAACGCTTTTACAGCTCTTCGTCTATGTAGTTAGCTAGCTAGCTAGCTAGGTAAAGTTGATAGCACTGAATAGCATCAACGCTAGCTAGCTAAGTTACAGCGGATTCGGCATCAAATACCTTATCGTCAGCCATGGGAATACTATTCACTAAGCTATGGAGGCTTTTTAATCACCAAGGTAAGAATGGTACCGTGACATTTATCATGAAACTGTCGAAGACATGGCTAAATGGGCTTGGTGGTTAGAAAAGGCCCACTATAAAAGACAGGTCCGGTCCGTTCGTGGAAACAGTTTTCTACACACGAGTGTTTATAAGACTTATTCTGCTCTTATACTGTCGTTCCTCAGCGTTATATGTATATTCGTTTTACCACTGCACTAACCCTCGTAAATGACATTGTTACCTTATCGACTGGTGAAGAATGTCGTATTCTACCAACTCTACTCTGTTTCTGCACTAACCTAGTGTTAGATTATTTATGCTCCCTGGGGCTTGAGCGATGGTTAGGGGAAACCAAGTGGATCTCTGGATAAGAATCTTGAATCAGTAAACAGTCGTTGCGAAACCTCTGTAACAGGAGTCGCGATGCATGGTCCGGCGTTCAGCCCAGTATCATGCGTGGAGATGGCTACACCAGCAGGGCACGCAGAAGTCAGCCACATCAGCAGAAAGGATCAATGAATGACTTGAATCACATTGACTTTGTCCTGCCACGGTAGTCACACCTTAACAGTGTAACGTCAGGCGCACAGGTTGGCAAAAAAACAAAACAAAACTATTTGCACTTGGCTTAGCTTCTCCCAGGATCAACTAAAATTTTCACTCAATTGCTCATGATTCGAAACACTGCATGTAGGCTGTCAGAAGAATGATATTAACTATCATTGATATACCCTTCACATCTTCCAATTCTTCTGGCAGTGACTTCTGCCTGTTTAATAATTTGCTGAGGACTTGCAGCATAAACAATTACAGATTTGTCAAAAATGAAATTGATAAATTCAGCAAAAATCTAAATAACTGTCATTTCTGGGTCTACCTGAAATTTAGATTCCTTTAACATGCCTGAAAGACATCCTTTAGCTTTCATGCTGGAAACACTTGCAACAATTGTAATTATATGCCATTGCCATCACTGCCCATCTTGTTATCAGATAGCACCTTTCTCCAGTCATCTCTGAGCTCTTCTGCATTTTTCTGCCATCCATCATGTCACTGGGGGCTGTAAGGCTTGTATTGTGACCCCTGGATCTAGCCCCAGCTGCACTTTCAAAGTCTCAGGAAGTCTTAGCATTGCTGATGGATTCAACCCAGTGGAACAACAGAAGTTAATTCACACAGAGAGGACATGTGATTACAAACTTGGTTATCTATAGTCCCATAAAGTTTAATGTTAAAAGGCTTTAGGAGTAAAATCAACATTATGGTCACACAGACTTGCTGAGGGCTTCCACATGATCTTACGTTTGATTCCAATTTTTCTCCATTTTCTAAAATCTATGGAGACTATATGTATATCTATCTATCTATCTATCTATCTATATATCTATATATATATATATAGATATATAGATATATAGATAAATAGATGTAGATATAGATAGATAGATAGATAGATAGATAGATAGATAGATAGATGTATAGATCATGTTTTATGTGGTGCTTAACGATATAAAATATGGTTAAATGCATACTCAAACAGAACTGTAGTTACATCTCGGCCGTAATGGGACATCATTTCTAAATCCAGCCTGTTATGATGGGTATGGGTTGGTACACCCTGAGATGTATACTAACAGAAAAGACGATTAAGAGTTTTTAGGTTGACATTATCATTTTTGGATTACAATTTAAATTGTTATAATACCCTATTTATCAATCAACTGTTAGACAAACTGTAATCTGTATACATTTTGATAATCACAATTTTAGATTATTTTTAAACAGAAAAAAAAATCGAATTTCTTGCCATTCTAGCCATTTTTTGAAACCAAACAGTTGATACATACATGATAAATGGCAGAATAATCATAAAAGAAAAGAGTCATTAGTTACTGGCCTACTTTGTACTGTGAGAGGAACTGCGCTGCCCACATTTTAACATGTTTACAGGTTCTTTAGATTGACTGTATGCAAGCAGGCTGTTTGGCACCTGCATGGCCTTTATTATTCGAGACAAAATGTTTTGCCCCAAGGACTGAAGACAATGTCCACAGCTAAGCTGTGTGTTATGTCTATGTGCACAGTCTGTTTTGTTTGCTAAAGCTGTTTTAACTGAAATGACACTAGTCCTCGACTTCACTGCTGTTTTTGTTTTGTGTAGGTTCAACATGGTAGAGTTGCGTAGATAAGGCCCACATTTTGACCTTCTGCAATTCTGCACTACTCTCACTTCTCAACTTTAGCGAGGTGTTAGTTTTTCTTGTGACAGCTGCATCCTAACTGCATGTACACTATGTAAATTCAAACTGTTACCAGGCAAAAAATAGGAAATTTTGTTTTATTAACATGGAAATATTTTTTGAAGCTTTCTCATCACTATGTGGCGTAAATAAATACAAGTATTTAAATAAATAATGAAGACAAGAGTCTGTTCAGGCTTGTTTCCCTCGTCATAATTAAGAGGCTAAAGAAACAGATGGGACTTTAGACAAGTTTTAAAGGCATGGAGGGGGAAGATGTAATTTGGCAAACTATTCCACAATTGAAGGCTAACAACTGAAAATACTCAGTCACCTATGTTTTTAACTGGGTGCTAAGTCATCAGTCAGTTGATTATTTTCTCGATCAGTGGTCTGTGGTCTGATGAGTCCAGATTTACCCTGTCCCAGAGTAATGGACACGTCAGGGTAAGAAGAGAGGCAGATGAAGTGATGCACCCATCATGCCTCATGCCTACCGTACATACCTGTGGGGGCAGTGTTATGATCTGGGTTGCTGGGGTTGTTTGTCAGGTCTCGGTTATGCAACATTATGTGCCCAAAAAAACGAGGTCCGCTGACTACCCGAATAACTTAATGACCAGGTTTTTCCATCAATAGATTTTTTCTTCCCTGATGACACGGGCGTATTCCAAGATGATAATGCCACGATTCATCGGGCTCAAACTGTGACTGAGTGGTTAGGGGGGCATTAGACATAATTTTCACATGAGCCCCATTCACACTATCAACAAGGACTTCAGTGAACTTTCCCTGAGAGACAGACAGTGTATGCTGTTTACTGATGGTGACTATATAATGTAGTTTAGAGCAATAAATGTAACTTTGTCACTTTCCATAATGCATGGTGGATCAGGGTCTCAGTCGCAACATGTCATAACTGCATCAATATGATTATCAACAGTTGGCCGATACATGTTTAGATTAACAGAAATCAGGGGAAACATGTTAAAAAAAAACAAAAAAACACAAATCTCAAAGTCATGATGTGGATAGTCACACCTTTTTTGGTTCCGCAACACGTGCATGCAGTAACACACTGGCGTGGCTTTAATCTGGCGCTGCTTGATTCAGTGTGAACAAACAAAGGCAGCGTAAAAGGCGAGCCTGCGTGGCAGTGATAATGCAGAATCTCTGTGTGAAAAAGCCAATGGATTGGTCACCACAGTGTCCAGATCATTGTGAATCTTTTTTTTTGGTCTTGCAGTGTATTGGACACGCAGGAATTGTGTGACCGATCTAAGATGGACTGATACCTGAGCTGATTTGTTTGCAAAATTTCAAACACATTTCTTATGTGGGAGTGTATAGCTTAAAACCAGTCTCACTCTGCAGGCTGATGCTTTGTCATATTGGGTAGTATGTCATTCTTCAGATGCCAGGGAACATAGGTGCATAGGTTTGCAGAAGCAGGTGCAGGGAACTATGCCAGGGCAGTCAGTAGAATAAATAACAGACTAACAATACCTTATAAGAATTAAGTTTGCCTGGCTGAACAAGATTTACCACTTGAGGGGTTTTCAAACTGCACATTCCCCAGGATAATAAAGCATTCACACTGACACAGTTGTGCGCATTCCAAAGTGGGCTGATCACAGATTTGTCCCAGAGCTTGCAGGCCATAAGCCACATATTAAAGTTAATAGATTCATACTTTCACTATCTCTCAAGATATTTTCCATTGAGTGATTATGTTCTATTCATACAAGATGCTGAACGTAAAAGAATCTTGTTTAGGCAGTTTCTAGGATTCCCTTATGCACCTGTGATTTAATAAATCCCGATTAAACTTCAACTGATGGCACCTGCCTTGTGTGCGTAGTCAGGTCATAGTCATAGTGCATAGCGATTATTTCTGAATAACTAGTTCGGTCTTAGGCCTCACAACAGAAATGTTGGAAAATGTTGGAATCAGCCCACGATTACACTAAATCGATGGTGATGCTGATGAAAGTTCACCACAGACATAAGGGTTTCTGCGGGGTCTTAAAAAGTTTAAAATTTGGCAATTTCAATTTTAGGCCTTTAAAAGTCTTAAATATGTCCATATTTTGCATAAAGGTCTTAAACTACATGTAGTCAGGCCTTGAATATGTACGTTCATTTACCGCTTCCATTGTCACCTTATTTTTGTTTTGTTTTGGGGAAATGTGTTGGTGAGATTCACAGTTAGTTCCGTGTGTTGTACTTCTCTCTGAAGTATCAGGAATGTAAGTGGCATTTTGCCAACAGCCCAGTCGGAATTTATCACCGCACATTTCGCCAGTTCCAGAAAGACTTTGACAGCAAAATCTGCTGCATCTACGGGAAAGCGAAAAGTTAACTAGTGTTTGCTTGAGTAACCAGAATTCAGTTGGTTGAAACCCATACCCAATAATGAATCTGAAGGGAAGTGTGCGCTGTGCAAGAGGACCCTCAACGTGGGCACACATGGTGTGAAAGCGCTGGTGTCACACACAAAATTGGAAAAACACCAGCTAGCTTCTGAAAGTCTCCACTGAAGTCACATTTGTCACCAGTTACCAGTCTAAGTTCATCCAGTTCTGCTCGACCCAAACTCTGCGCTTCCTCTGCCGTCCCACATTCAAGCAACATTCAAACCATCTTTGGCTCAACTCCAACCTTGAGGTGCTTTGGATTTTGAACACCACTGCTGAACATTTTGGCAACACGTTGGTTATTTTTGAAAGTAATTCTGGGACCGCACTTCTGCTTACTTTTTTGTACTCCTTGTAGGTCTTAAGTTCAAAATGGTCTTAAAAAGTCTTAAATTTGACTTGTTCAAATCTGCAGAAACCCTGTAGACTGCTAACTACTTAATCACTGTGTCATTGTCTTACTAAGTCATACTTACCTTATAATTGATAATTAATTATACACTGGAACTCTGGATTAACTTTTTATGTGTGACAAGGGGCTTAAGTATCTCAGGGTCAGTTCTTAGCCTAGACCTTGGCTAAGACTATGCACTTTGAAATGCCATTTAGAAGCTTAAAAACACTGCCAAAAATGTGTTTGAAATCCCTTGACTACCCACTTATCAAAACTACATCTCTTCAGATGCATTTGATTGTGTTTTATACAATCCACCCAAAAAGTCAGTTTCAGAGTCACAGTCTTGTAAGCTCTTATCAGCAGGAGACGAAATGCATCCCCAGTGTGGATGCTTTATGTGTTTGTTGTGAGATGCTGGGCTTTTCTGTAGACCCAAAGATATGCCTGTTAAGCCGTATTGTTAACATGTATTGGAACAGCACAGTGAAGGCAGAGTGTAGGCTTGATCTCTTTTGGTCATGCTCTAGTTTCTCTTGATTACCCATTTAGCCATAACTAGTAATACAGTCTTCAGTGTTGTCACAGGATAAGGAAAATGGCACTGTAGATTTGACAGGAGCCTTTTCCACTGTTGATGTTTGAAGCTGGCAATGTGTCATACTAGATTTATAGAAAGGCAACCCACACTTTGATCCCTCATCACTTTATCCTGTCCTTGCACATATAGGACATCTTACTAATGTCTTGTCATTTTGGTTTATTACAACAAGATAGCAATTCATCCCAGTTTTCACATGTTGCCTTTGTTTATTTTTTTATTTGCCATCTCCACAGCTGCTACTTAGTTCAGCCTGGTTGTACTAACTTCCTTACGACAACCCACTAACTCATCTGTAGCTGTGAAAGTGCACTGTTCGCTGCACCACAATGTCTCAGCTATGCTAGATGTGTGAAGCAATACAATTTGGTACTGAAGGATAACTCTGAGCACAAAACGGCTGTTGTTTGAATCCACATCAAAAGACAGCTTTAAAAACAGATTATGCTGCTGGCTTCACATAAGAGTCATACACCAGTCAGTCACTAGCCCACATATTGATGTCAGTGTTGGCTGTTTGAATTTATTGTAAGTGTTTTCATTGCCTTTCAGAGCACAAAGTTATTATTGTGGGCCTGGACAATGCTGGCAAGACTACAATTCTTTACCAGTTGTAAGTATCTAAACGTAGCACTTTATTTACACTTCTTTACGTGTTGCTACAGCTTTTATCCAACCATGAATGGATAATGTGAACATTTTTGTAAATTTTTAAGTGTGTCATAGCCACTTGCAATCTAAAGGTTTTTTTCCCTAACTTTTTATGTTACAGTTCAATGAATGAGGTGGTACACACCTCTCCTACAATTGGGAGCAACGTGGAAGAGATTGTGGTCAACAACACCCATTTTCTGATGTGGGACATTGGGGGCCAGGAGTCCCTTAGGTCATCGTGGAATACATACTACACAAACACAGAGGTAATGGCAGGTTATATTGGCTGACTGCCGATAGTTGGTTATGTTAGGTTTGATTTAATTTACTGTAGAAACAGTGCCACCGTTACCTGGAGTGTTCATCCAGAGTTGTTCTGTAAAATGCATCTTGGTCACGAAAGATAGGGCACATACACTTTTTCTGTTTACATTCAGTTTTTTTTTTTTTTAATCAGACTTTTAAAACTGAACTTTTTCAAAATTTCAGCGCAAAGAGATTGCTTCTCCACATACCGTGCCCGATTTTTCAACTGTAAATTTCTAAATATATGAGAGTAGTGTAGTGTGCCTATATAATCTTGCTGAGATATAGTATTCTTTCATTAATGGTCCGTTATTTCTCTCCATCTTTTCTGAGTAGTTTGTCATCGTGGTAGTGGACAGCACAGACAGGGAAAGGATCTCTGTGACCAAAGAGGAACTGTACAGAATGCTAGCACATGAAGTGAGTATTGTGAAAAATGGTTGATGGGTTCTTTCAAGGCAATTTTCTTGTAGATATTGATATAAACACCCATTGTTCACCTCACTAATTCGTTTCAACAGCAGATTCTCCATACACCAGTTCATTGTTTTTGATTAATATACATGTTGGAGGTTCTGGGTTGTAGACAAATGTCATGTAATTTCGACACCTTATGGAAAATGATTATGCACTAATAAGCAGTTTCAAAACAATGTAAGATCACAAACAGAGCTATTAACTATCCCAAACCTCAAATCATCTTTAGGAGTACATTCCCCAGTGGTATTTCAGAATACAGTATCGAATGCACAGTCAGCAGTGTTCAAAATGAACACTCTTATCATTATCACTATTTCAAAGTTTAAGTCACAGTCTGTCATGTTAAAATAGAAAAGAAGTAGCCAAATTTCAAAGGATTCAAACACAGGATGTAAACTCCCTGTACCTCTCCAGTTGATGAACTAGTACATCTGAGATATTAATGTATTCCAATTGTATCTCAGTGTATCTCAGCCTTATATATAACACTTTAAACCAATACATTGTTTAGAGAAAAGCATAAAAAGATTTAAAATAGTAACAGAATTATTGATTTTTTGAAATTTACACTGTTGAGATCATTCATCTATGACTAAAACTATGTGCTGAATTATGTGAATGTGAGCCAAAGTAATTTTCCATGAACAGTCAATGTGATTTTGTGTACCCCTTATTTATAATACGTGTCACTGGAAGTATGTTAAATGTCTTTCTCCTCTTTTGATGTCTCTTATCTCTCCTCCAGGATTTAAGGAAAGCAGGGCTGTTGATCTTTGCCAACAAGCAGGATGTAAAAGGTTGCATGTCTGTGGCCGAGATCTCTCAGAGCCTCCAGCTTACCTCTGTCAAAGACCACCAGTGGCACATCCAGGCCTGCTGCGCCCTCACTGGGGAGGGGTGAGAACTGCATTTAGTACTGCTACTTGTTAAATGAGGGCACAGTCACACATGGGCAAAATCAACAAAGTGAATGTTCACCTCCTGTTCACTTCGATTCAGCACAAGTAGAGAGGCAAATTAAACCTTCACTTGCGCTGGCAAAGAAAGTTTACATCTAGGCTTTACATCTTGGGTTCAATTTGATCGGCAAAGTCCCAGCAACAACCGATTGCAAAGACGTGTGAGCTTGACCTCACAAATGGTCTACAAAGGTGTGAAATACATTTGCCTCACATCCTGCACTGCCTACAATCAGCTATGGCAGGCAATGCACATTTGCTTATGTGTGACTGCACCCTTACAAATATGTGTGCACTCACACAGTTGTGCTTTCAAAATTATTTTTTTTTTTTTTTTCAAATTCTAATACAGTATATATTATGATCTTTTGTATTAATGGCTCTCCATCTTCATTTCTGTCCCTCTCTCTTCCATATCCCCCTTCCTCTACATCCCTCCAAATGTCTCATTTACCTCCAGGTTGTGCCAGGGTCTTGAGTGGATGATGTCACGGCTGCGTGTGAGATGATGATCTTTGATTAAGAGTGTGCCCTTACTCTTTGTTGTTTCTGCCTCCAAACACGAGCTTGAAATGAGGATGGGGGTGAGGTTGTTTGACGGATGGCCCTCTCCTCTTTCCTGTGATGCTGACATGGGCAGACCTCTGCCAGGACTTTATATTATCTCCTGTGATAATTTATTTTACAAAAGACGTGAACTTGGAACAAAAAGAACGTGACCTTTTCAGAAGGACATCGGACTACATGAAAGACTCAAATTATTTAAACTGAATTTTCTGCACGGTTTTCCTTTCAGCAAAACACAGAGGTCAGCAAAGTGTCTGACGGAACAGTACATGAACAGTACTGGACTTATTCTTCAGCTGTGTGTGAGTCTAGCCCATGGTGGCCTTGCAGTATTGCCGGACTGGCTGTGGTGGTTTTTATTGCCCCCCTGTGTGTACAGTCCAGTATTTTCTTTTAACGTGGTGCCTGCAGCAGAATGTTCAAGCAATGATGGTTGATGGAGACTGAAACATGCTGAAAGGAGAGTAAAATCACAATATGCCCTCTTCATTTCAGTCTCTATGAATAATCAGTGAAATAAAGTGTTTTTATCTGTTTCAGGTGAATTGAAAAGTGTCACAAATGAGTGTTTCTTTCAGGTGAATCACTAGATTGATTTTCTTCTGTTTGATTTACCTTTCTCTGGGGATAAGATTGAACTGAGTTTTATTTTTGTAATTTCAGTTATTCTTTTTTTAGTCCTTTAGGGAGGAGAATGTGTTACATGAGCTCATGGTCCCTGATGCTTTTCAGAGAGCATGATGAGCAGCCACAGGAGTAGAGGAGAGAGAGCCAGAGAGTAAGACAGCACTGAGAAATGAGGATACCAGGTCCAACATATGAGCAGTGAGTGGATAAGAGAAGAAGACAACAGCAGAATAGTAAGAACTGCATTGTAGGTCAAAAATTAAGTTTAAATTAAGTCAGACTATTTCAATCTAAAGCCAGACTGTTCTACTCATTCATGGTGCCTTCACTGCTGATAGGCTGGAGTCCTTTGACTTCTCAGATCTATCCAAAAACATCCCTATTATTATCCTTAAATATGTAATTAATGGTGTAGAAACCACCATTATACTATTACACATTCTTTCTCACATGCTATGGAACTGTGATTATCTCATCATGAATTACTACTGTACTTTCTGCTTTTTTGACTCTGATAACTGCAAAACTGAATTTTGGCCCTGTTCTTATTATGATTATTCTTTGAACTCCTTTTAAGCTTGAGCAGCCATTTCCATTTGAATCATGTGACTATATCATATATGTATAAGGGGTCACATGAACCCACAGGGAATTATCAGCCAAATCTACAGCTCTTCAGAGAGCTTTATTTAATGAACACCAACACTTAAATATTTTTAGTAAACTCTTAGTATGTGGAGATTATGTCAGTGACAGTTGAGCAAACTCCATTGGTCAATCAGAACAATACAACCATGTAGCCTAAATGTTGAAACTAATGGAAATTATGTTAGTTGCTGCGGTCAGGTTGTTTGCACTACGTAGTACCCCCATATGGTGCAAACGTGCTGAAAGAACATATCAATGGCAATCAGAAATGATCCAGTAAAGCCTTTACATGGTTATTAGGCATTAATATTTTCTCATTTCATGTATTAACCAAGGTTTACACAGACCTTCTCACCCAGCCACAGCTAATAACATGGTTTATGTATGTTTTAAAACATTTAGGCTACATTAGGTGATATGAATGAGTTTCTGAGAGGGTCAGAAACAGAAAAGTTTCACTGTAGGCTGTCTTCTGTAAATGAGTTAAGTGTACATCACTGAAATGGAGTTTCATAACACCAAGAAAATGTAAACTCATAATCTGTTTGCTGGTTGTTGCCTAAACACTTCTTACCATTTTCTTTTTCAAAAGTGTTGTATTCACTTTACAGGTATAACACATACACATTGACAAAAAAAATAAGCAAGAAAACCCTTTTCCTCAGTTAGAGAAAAAGAAACATTTTAAACACTTCACCTATTCAAACACATCAGGAAAAAAGAAATGCAAATACTCAACAACAATATCAAAATGGCCATGCACATGATGCCCAAGGCTTCCAGAACATTTCAAATGTTCCTGCTCTTCCCCTTGTTATGTTTTCTGGCCTCTCCAATTTGATTTAAGATGCCATCTCCTGTATCCAAGGTATATCCAGTTCTCTCCAGTATAAAGCAATCATGCTCCTGGCCTTCAAGAGTTCAAAGTCAATCAAAGGATATATACTTGATTCACATATTTTTACTAGGTAGGGCACCTACAGACCAACAATCTCAGATATAGTCTGACAACAGTTGACCAGTACCATTGAAATTTGGGACAGTCCCATGGGCAGTGAAAAAAAGTTTGCCTTTCTCATAAATTGATGATGATAAATAAATGATAAATTGATGTTACAAACAAAATCTCATGGAAAATGTATTGTAACATTGTTTTAGAATATCAGCTTTTACAAAAAATATTGATGCTCCAGCTGGTGGACCTCTTATAAAATTTAAAAATGCTTTCAAGTAATCGTTATTTTGGCGACAAAGTGGTCAATTAGCAGATTAGATGCTTCACAGCAGACATAACCACTTTGTGCATGACCAAAAGTTACATTCTGATTAGATGCTTTGAGACATCGTATCAGATCACTACTCAGTGTCTGGTTAACAGTTTAGTTGTACTCTCAAATCAGAATGATTTCAACCAGTTCCAGTCAAGCTCTCACTATTTGGTCAGATGATGCTGCATATTGAACTGAAACATCATCACGCTGGAGTTGTGGCTTTACAGCTGTGATTTACACACTGACATCATCATCAGCTACGAGTCAAAATTGTGTTTCTGTGTAGTTGAGCAAACATTTAAGGTATTGTCGAAGGTAAGTCAAACCAAAATTGTACCCGGTCAATGCCAGAACTGACATGCAATAGGTTTATGTTTATGATATTTAACTGAAAGACTGTACATGTTGTATCCATTTGCTACCAATGCACAAAGCAGGGCGGGCGAGTGTCAGACACAAAGATATGACTGAAGAGATGAGACCTTTAATTGACATGCTGTTTACAAAGGTCTGATTTATGTTGAGTCTAATAAAAGTATGTGTAACGATACTTAATCTGTTAAAATCCAGAGGTGATCACAAAAATTGACTTGATTGATTACTTAAGCAAACAGTCCAGCTTTAACTAACCAAAGACATAAAGTACATCTTACGGAGCCAGAAGGGTCAGAGCAGATAAACAACCTATCCTGTTTTGCAATTCATCCTATGACTGACTAATCAGTTTCATTTTAGGACTCTTACCTCAGTAGAATTCATTGTTAAGTTTCTAAAGTGTCCATGGGTTAAGAATGACACTTGGCAGCGTTGATGTGGTGGTTGTCAATCCTGCAGCTGTTGTGTTCTGGACTCACAGGTCATCAGTCATTTTTTCCAGTGACTAAGCATCATGTAGCCCCCTCTCCCTCGTCTTTGGCACTGGGAAGTAATTCTTTGACTGCTAGAATCATTAAAAGTCTATGATACCCAGTTTGAACTTGATATGTATTGCACACAATGTTTCCATTACCTGAGAAAAATCCTTTCAGATACTTCTTCAGTAGAAAAGAGAAAAGTACAAATGAATTTGTGGCATTGTAAATTTTGCAGAAACAGCCCACAACAACTTCTTAGGCACTTAAGTGACTCAAAGTCAAAAAGACTATTTCTTTATTAGACAGTAGTTCCAATGAAAACGTTTGACAGTGAGCTCTGGATTATCCAGAGAGACCATGACCATCTGTCATTTTTTTTCAATGCTGCGGCAAACAAAATATCACTCCTCTCCATTACATTTGGGTGAAGGCTCAAAACTTAGACACATAATACAGAAACTATAAAGAAACAGTTTACCCAAACATAAAAAGCAGTTTTTATGTACTCACTCCTGTGCGTTTAGAAAGTCTGTCCATCAGCATGAGAGTGAGATAATGACTGAAATTGTATTTTTGGGTGAAGTGTTCTTTTAACGTAAGACACTGGAAGTCTGTTTTTAAAAAAGGTCAATGGACTGTAAAAAAAAAAAAAAAAAATCCACTTTTAAATCATATTCTATTGTCATTTCGGACAACTCACCCTCACTAAAACATGGTAACATCTTCAGTTTGGCAGATGGCAGTGATGTTGCTAATGAGGACCAAGCAGCAGTCATCCAGTGCATCACAGAATGGAAGGCCATTACCTCTCCAGATAGAGAGACCCTCAGCTGCTGCTGTCCATCTTGGTCCCTGGGTAGCACCCTGCTGCTGGCACAGAGATATGACATATCAGAGAGGATAGAGGTACATCATATAAAGAGAGGAAATGTACATATGGTACATTTTTTATTCTTTGTCTCTAGTCTTGTGTCACCACCTCAGTATGTAAGTTTATGCCATTTAAATATTGATTTTATTCATAAATCTAAATCTTAGCTTCCAGTGGACCTCAATTTTGAAGTATATGCTATCTAGAGATATTTCTTGATATATTTTAAAATCTCAAATACTGTTTTAGCACCCAGATAGTGTGATATTTGAGTACCAACCCAGCACTAAAACATTGATTAGCATGTAGTAAAAAAAATAAATAAAAATCGTATTCTTTCATGTTTTTTTTAACAGGCAAGGGAACAAATTGTCCTGAAGCTAAAAAGTTCACAGGTGAAAGCCCACTACATCAGTACATTTAAGACCACTCTCCTCATTTCAGATGTCAGTCTTTAGCCCAAAGCAAAGGGTTACTCATTATTCTCTAACAGGCTTTGTCCTAATCCAGGGGGCAATAGGTGTTTATTTTTTGCAGACAGTAACATTTGAAAATTATAAGCTCATAATGTGTGGCTCATATCTCTGTTTCTTGTTTTCTGTCTCACAGGTCCTCAGTTGATTCTTGACAGGTCGTAGCTAGCTCAGGGTCAGCTAACAGATGACCTGGCACTCACTCTCCTCCGAGGCCTTCAGTTAGTCTTCCCCTCACAGACTCATACTGATATACTTACCTTGCCCTTGGTCAGACCTATTTCCAACAAACAGCTGCATTTGTCATCATCACAACCAACACACACGCATTCAGATTCGTTTACTTGCAGCTGAGGTTTGCTCTTGTTTTCTTGAGAACACCACCCACAACCCGTGCCCCACTGCCTTCCTCATAACTGTACCGCTGATGCATTGGCCTCAACAGGTGCTCTCTTCTGAAAGGATCACTAAGGTATATTTAGATTTTGAAACCTGAGAGCGCTGGGCTGTGATTGGCTGTGTCAGCCACATGATAACCTGGGTAGAAACCTCAGCTGTGTGCTGTCGCCCTGGGTTTCTCTGGAGGGAAGCTGGGGAGCCTTTGGCGGCTTGGGAGACCATTAAACTGTAATATAACTGGTAAGCAAAAAAAAAGGGAGGAAAGGACCACAAATTTCAATGTTTTCTCCACTCTGCATGGCTTTCCATCTGCTCGGACTTCCATCATTTCCAACCTGTGCTGCCATCTGGATCCAGCAAGACAGCTGATTGAGGAATAAGGAGTGTGATGCCTCTGCTGCACTTTGAAGGAGTAACGAAACAATTCAGAATGGCAAGACTCAAGCAAGATCAGACCAGGCCTACCTTTGGATGTAGCTGAAAATTCAGCAGCAGTCTGGTCGTTTTGTCTTCTTTCCAAAATCTCAGCGCTTGTCTGACTATTTTGTCCTTCTACATCAGCAGCTCCACCTATTCCTTTTGTTGTTTTACACAGAAAACTAGATTTTAATTTAAAGAGGGCAATCAAGTGCTAAAAAAAGGTAGTTAGTATGCCATCCTATATTTAACCTGCAGCCTCAGAAGGCATTGCATGTCCGTTTGCTAAACAGAGTCAACCAATCAGGCTGTGGCATTAGCTTACATGTCAAATAGCTGAAGCACTGTTGGGCAGCTGTCGCCAGCCATCAGCTAAGAGGCACAGTTCTTTGGGCCGTGTTGTGGCAAGCAAGGGAGGAGGTGCCACTGTCACACATTCAGAGGCCTGTTTTAATCCACGCAGTGTGTCACCTTCCTAATCTGCTATTCTCCCAGTGTAATAATTGATGTACACTTGTTGCACAGTGTTTGGGGTATTCACACATTTTTATCACTTTGTTCAGGACTGGGGCAAATCACAAAGTTGGACTACCATTTTGAGACCCTAGTGGATGGCAAGTGAGGCATCTGTACTGTCAGGAAATACTGCAGAAATCTTTTGCTGGTATGACATGCACTTTGGGTTATGCTTTTCAAGAATGTTTTCGCTTTTTATTTGTCCTGTTTTTGAATAGGATTATCGTAAAATGTTGCTGGTTGCAGTTGTCATTTGGTCTCCTGTCTAAGACTCAGTATTTGCTTGGAAATTGTGATTTGGCAGTACTGACAGAACATTTAATTTATCTCTGCTACATGTTGTATGCTTCCCCATAAGATTTTTCATTGAATTCAGTGTATAAAAAATGAATACCTGTGTGCTTTCTGTGTTTTGTGTAGAACGTCTAAACCCGTCCCAAAATGACGGAAATTGTTGAGGAATATGAGGAATTTGAGGAGGAGGAGGAGATTGAGGAAGAGGTAAGTGGACATCTATTGTCTACCTATTATCTATTATCTGCATTTATCCTAAAATGCAAATTTTTCTTTATTTTCCTTACTGTACATCATTAGTTTTTGTTGTTTCAAGCTTACATTTGTTTGAAAACCTAGATATGATTTCATTTGTTTGAGTACATTGAGATTATCTGTTGGAGCTGCAGGTCCAGTGGCAGGCCCTATGAATAGTTAAGTTAGTGACCCCATCCAGTCAGCAGTTCATGGAACCAGTCAGCCATGTCTGCAGGGGGGATCCTGTTTCAGACAGACGCCTTCTGATGGGCTCTAAATCCTGAATTGACTCTAACAGCTAACTATAAATCATAACTATTCCAAAGTGTCGTTAAAATATTCTACAGAGACATTTTCTGTTGTCCTATAAAGGTAGAGACACCTTTACTGAAAGCTTTGCCTTATTATAGACAGCCACACATCATAAATGCAGTCTAGTGAAGTAACCACAGGACAGTGTCATCTATTTTGAATTCCAGCAGATTACTTAAAAATATTAATGTGATTTTATAGCGGGCCAGTAGCAGTCTCCAACATATCTAACCTATGGATGAACACTGCCATGCTATAATGGTGCTTGAATTATGATGGCATCCTTCCTGTATAGCATAGATAGTGCGAGATTGGATTACACACAATTTGGGGCCGTGTCACTTTCTGGAAGCTGCCGTTTTGTCTTTTCTTTCAAGATGACATGTTGAAATTTTCATCAAATTTACCTGATCATACAATTTGGTGTTCATCACTAGTCTCTAGTCACATTTTCTCCAGATTATGTGATTAAACCTCATGTCCCCAAGATTTCACAATGTTTTTGTGATGCATTCAGAGCTCATCCTGTGTATGAAGTATTGTGTTGTTGAAGGTCTCTGTGTCAGTGTCCAATGGAAGAGTGAAAACAGAAGGCTTACACATTAATCCCATATTTCCTGGTGAAATAGGATTAAAGTTTGCCTTGTATATGTCCATACATTATGTTGCGGATATCTTATAGGGGAGTCTGAATGATTGTTTTCTTTTCCGTTGTGTAACCACACCAAGAAACCATTTGTTATCATTTAACTCCCATATAACATATCAACTGCTTGCAATGGATTGAACATCTTTACTGCAAGGATGTAAATCATTTGTGAGGCGGGACAGACAGATACCTACAAGTTCAATACACTCTGATTTCACGAGCACTTTCATCTACACTGTGGAGAAAAATTGCATTGTTTTGAGTAAATGGTAAGACGGCTTCTTATTTGATCTACAGAATGGGGAGAAACATAGTGCTGTTCAGATCATATATGAAAAAATCTATATAGTTAAGTGTAGTTTTTTAGTAGTTCTTTTTTTGTAGAAATTTATTCAATAATGATTTCCCTCATAAACGGTTCTTATCATTGGTATTTTCTTCATATCATCTTTAAAAAATGACTTCACTTCTCAGGTCATTGAGGGGTGGAGTGTAGAGTTCTCTGTCTGGCATTCAGACAAATTTAGAAGTGGACATCTACGGCACATTGGCAGAGAGATGGAGTAGAGGGAGAAGGAAAGGGGGAGAGCGAGAGAGAGAGAGAGAGAGAGAGAGAGAGAGAGAGAGCAAATGAGACAAGCCACTGTGCTGTAAATCACACTGATGACCCAGAGCGTGTTAACGTCACTGTGCTAAAAATTTGCTTAGGAGAGGTGGAAAAATTGTGTGAGGGGTGTAGAGCAGTTGTTTTTCAGGATGTATAATGTTGTGGTTTCATCTACACCTATGGTTCTCTCCTGTCTGATAGATGCAGATACTGAAGCCTCTTACGAATGTTGATAAAACGATTGAGATGTTCTTTCTCTCAGCTCTGGTTATTAGTCCTAGATTCCAGGTAGATTTGAATATTTGTTAAAGACTCCTGTCTCAGAATGTTCAACCTTATGTGACTGTAAATGTTTCATTTCCGAAGTATAGAGAAGTATAATTCCGGCAGGCTGTAAGTTAGCTATTCATGGATCAGTATCCTGTGTTTGGGAGTGCTGAGATACTTGATGGGAAAAGAACGTTTTCTCAAAAAGTAAGATAAGATAGAAATACCTTGGCTTTGGGTCAAATACTGTCAAATATTGAGGCTGTGGGATTTTAGGTCAGGTCAGCCGCCATTCAAAAGCATCAGCATTAGATTAGTTGATAATGAGATGCAAAAATCAACTACCTTACCAGCAGTAGCTTTAATGAGACTGCTTCCTCAGAAAAGATCCCTAAAACAATTGTTTACAGTGTGTTCTCTGTATTATTCATTGTAACAAGGATGTTGTTTTTAGAAATTCAAGTCGCTGTTGAGTTTTTAAAAGTGCCGTTCTTCCATGTTGTGAAACCTAAAATAAAAATGATACAAGAAACAAGATACGTTTATAATTTTTCAACATCACTGTGCAAGAAGAAATTTTGCTTGTAGACTGTTAATACTACAATTAGAAAAAAACATACAATTGGATTAATAATTAATTAGTAGTAAAAGTAGTAAAACTACAAATAAAATAAAACTACGAGCAGTCAGGCTATCACAACACAGAGGGTATTAATGCTCCTCTTTTCTCTATAGAGAACAGGCTTAATTAGACTGCTGTCACAATTACAGTATATTCACCCCTGAGGATGTCTTTGACCCTATTTGAGCAGAGAAGGAATCCGTTTATTACATATTAGATTAGACAAAGATCCCTGATGATAGTTTTCTCTGCTTTGTTACTGACAGTAATTGATGAGCACCAGAGCTGTGGAAAAATCACCCTTGATCCAATAAAATTACTGTGCTGTTTCTCCTATAACTTGTGCTGGCAGTTTTAAAACCTCAGAGTGTGTCCTATATTTGTAGTATTATGAGGAGATTACAACGTCGACTGTCACTGAGCAAAAGAGTCAGTTCTCTCAGGTAAAGCACCTCCTTCCAAGGGACAGCAGTCTGTCAAACAGTACAGCTATTGGCAATGTTGCATCCCCCTCCTTGTCTGCATGCCTGTATGGGTATTGCTGTCTGGTTTTCTAATTGAAGGCTTATTCTGCAGGTTTTTATGTTAAAGTGAGCAACTCATTTAAAAGTCTGCATGAAAATTTAACTCTCCGAAATGTACTGCTACTTCAGTTTTTTGCCAATCCTGCATTTTTATGTGACCTCCAAGAACAAAAGGCTGCTTTTGAGGCTTCTTTCAATTCAGTTCCCTGTCGCTTTACATCTCAGCAGATGAGATGCTGTAACCCTCATGTATACATGTTGCTGAGTCATGCATTGCATGTGGTGCGAGATGCTCATAGATACTGTCGTTGTCACTGTACATGTATATGCAGCGCTTCCCTTTTTCTTGTGTTGGTTTTGTTTGTTCTTCAGTCACCCTTCTTCCAGTGTAGTACATGATCATACCATTATCTTAACTACCATGTATAATCTTTTGCTGATTTAATTCTTGAATTGAATAAATCATTCAAGGTGAGTTATCAGACTATGCAAATTATTTCAGTTTGGTGAAAAGTTTACTCTTTTCTCTTCTTTCACCAAGATCAGATATGTAATTGTCATTGCACTACAGTTGCAAACTACACTTGATAATTTATTTTGTTTAAATGTCTTTCTCTCGCTTTTTTAATGGTTGTAAATGAATGTAGTTTTACCTCCTGGCCAATATGTTTCCTGTAATGAGGAGCAGAGGCCCATCTGTCAGTCGAATGGTTAACTGTATTTCCCTCTGCCCTCCTCCAGCCTGGCTTGCCCACCAGGAAAGTCAGGAAGAGGGTCAAGGTGGACACTTCAAAGTTCATGACTCCATACCTGGCCCACAGCCAAAAAATGTTGGATCAGTTCAGCCATGTAAGCAACAAGTTTGTATTTTGAATCAAATTTTAACTGGCAGTGGACACATGTTCTTCTTCAATGTATCATTATGAAATAAATGTTGATTACACAGTCTCATGGATATAGACGGATGTCACCATCCACATGTGCATTGGTTCCCTATAAACCTTGCTATTATGATACAGTTTCTTTGGAAAAGTAAGGTTAATTGGCAATCCATTTCTGTTAAAGACTAAATGACTGGCTAAACTTACGTTTTGCTCTTTGTTGTTGTTATTTGCAACTCTGAGGAACACAGAAATGAACTTTTCAAAAGTAGCTCTAACAATAAAACCCCTTGGAAATGCCAGTGGGGAGTATTAGTATTTGAAAAACTGGATAAACCCATTTCATCATCATAATTTAAACAAACAATCAGATTTTACATATTGATTTTATGATATTTTTCATGTATTTATGTTTAATTTTTTTTTCCTATTTTTGCTTTGTCATATTCTGTAAATAGTTGATAGCAATTTACTAATATAAGAGGGTAAATTCCTTGCGTGTGAAAAAAACTTTGTAATGAACCCCATCTGGCTCCATATTTTTGTAAATTCCTATATTTAAAGGTCCAGTGTGTAGGATTTAGGGGGATTTATTGGAAGAAATGGAAGACAATATTAATAATTAGGTTTTTCATTAGTGTATAACCACCTGAAATCAAGACTTGGTCAAACTAAACCTTGTCTCTAGAAAGGACCTTTGGCGATTTTCCTCCTTTTAGTGGGTAATGTAGACGAGGGTGAGGCCAACGGTGTTCAGTTGATTGCAATCTAAAATAGCAACGCTAAATGCCATTAAATCCTTTACGCTGGACCTTTAAGTTTAAATTTTACTGCATGGATGATTTTTCAGTACTTCATTGCAGTATTCATGATGACTATTGTACTTCCTGTCAGAACAAGTACCGGCAAGCGTATGACCTGTCCAGAGGAACTCCTCCTGCTTTGGCCACGGATACCCCTGAAATGATTCGCATCAGGAAGGCCCAGGAGCAGCTTAGTGAGGTACTACTGAGGACAACAGTGTTCTCCAAAGTTTAAGGATGAGGTTTGAAGGTTACTGGAAAGGTCGATTGCTTTTTTTGAATCCCATTTGTTAATGACTTATATGTTCAAATCTGTTTCTGGTGTTAAATTGAGTTTGAAAGTTTTAATGTGGAGCAGATATCAGAACTAATTCATTGTGCTTTTCTCTTCGAGTCTTCTGGTGTAAAAAACTTGACTTGATTTGACCTGACTATTCATGATAAAATATGACACATATCATTATCAGGTTAAATACCGCATGGAGGGAAATAAGGCTCGGACAACAAGCTTGTATGATGGTGAGGCCAAAGAGGTCCAGCATGTCAAACGTGTGTCTGAACTGATGAGCAAGGTAAGCTATATCTTATAAGATACCAAGATCTGTTAAAAAATAATTTGAGTGTTTAACATTTATGGTGTTGGGTATCTCATATAGGTTCTGTACAGGCAGAAGTGGGATGAGTGTAAGGACCGGTACCTGCTGCCTCCTGATGCTCCTGAGCTGGTCCAGGCTGTGAAGAATGCTGCTAACTTCAGCAAAGTAAGCACAACTTGGCATTCATTCATTCCGTATGTTTTGCCTAGAAACATTTCGAATGCATGAAATCATTTTTCACCTTTTATACTTTGTCTAGAAACTTTACACTGAGGACTGGGATGCAGAGAAAACCATGTTCTACCCGTACAGCGACAGCCCTGAGCTGCGCAGGGTGGCCAAGGCTCAGGAGGTCCTCAGTGATGTAAGTTGAGATGACTGACAACTGCTGGTTATAAAATGATAACAATAAACTTTATATCTATAGCACCTTGCAAAACTAAAGGTACAAGGCGCATTATCGTCACCAGAGTACTTGCTCAACCTTTCCTGTGCATGTAACAGTTGTTTAAACTGAATCTCCAGTAGATATTCTATCACAACATATATTGATATTGTAACATATATACATTATAGGATTTTATCCTCATCACACAAGTTATTCTGTCAAAGATAGCTGTTTGGAGCCACTGTAGTGTTCTGACTCATCATTTATTCCGGACAAAGAGGTAAGCTGTAACTTTTAGCTATTTGGCAACCTGTTTGGATTGAGGTAAGACAGTCATGAGAGCACTCTTTTTATTTACATTAGCTTTTAATTGTAACTGGCTTGCCATTCAGTGTCAATCCACATAGGCACCTTTTCTCTGCCTTTGTTTTTTATTTATTATTAATTTGAGCATCAATTTGTGTGTGTGTGTGTGTGTGTGTGTGTGTGTGTGTGTGTGTGTGTGTGTGTGTGTGTGTGTGTGTGCAGATTCATTACAAGAAGGGTCATGATGAGCGTAAGGCCAAGTACACCTCCTTGGCGGATCCTCCTGAAGTGGAGCTGGCCAAGAGAGTGGCCAATCAGCGCAGTGATGTAAGCAAAACCATCTAAACTTAAGTATGAAAGAATTAAAAGAGACAGAGGAGTATAGAGGTAGACAAAGTGAGACATTTGCCCGTTTTCGAAAGCTTTATGCATACCACATCAACTAAAGGCAATATTCATTGCAAGATATGAAGAGATATTTGCAGTGGCATCAGACTTTGGTATTATGTTGGCTGTAGATGTCTTGTTCCCCTACAGCCAATGTTTAAATGTAACATTGACTACATCACACTTTAATCCTTGGTCATACATTGTCTGTGGGGTTTTTGGAGATTGTTAGGAGAAGATATGTTATTGCCAATCAGAAATCCTCTGAACTCCTAGTTAGTCAGTTTGACTTCAGAGACAAGAGCTCAGAAGATCTTCTCTTAAGGGTCAGCTAATATTCTGCCACTCATGTTGTCACAACACTTCACAACACTGTGGGCAGTGGAGTCTGATAAACCTCACAATAATAATCGTCATTCCTTCTCAGGAAAATTGTACAGGCTCAAATTTGTACTTTGCACAGAGAACCTACATGGAAACAGGCCCACCAGAGACCAACCAACCCTAAGCTATTGCTAGGAATAACCAACCAGCTGCTCTCTGATATTACTGGCTACACTAAGCTGGAAGGGAGAGTCCAACAATAGGCTGGAGTTGCAGGGATTCCAGTCATTCCCAATGCACTTTTTTAAACACAATGTGAAGATATCTAATAAGTTGCGCTGTCGTAAAATGATACTCGACAACATGATCTTTCGTATGTAAAATACAACTTCTAATGCTAATTGTCATTTGTTTTCCACAGCTCAAGTACAAGGAAGATTACAATAAAAATGTGAAGGGTCAATGGTGCGAGACACCATACTTTGACGTGGCCACTGCCAGGGTGGCGATGGAAAACCTCAGCAACGTAAGAGCTTACTACTACTTAAGGAGAATTTTTTCAATGGTATGTCTCATTTTTCAGTTTATAACTGTTCTTCGTTTCTCTTTTCAGAGAAGATACACGCAAGATTTTGAAGACATCAAAGACCAAATTTATTTCATGCAAACGGACACGCCCGTTTATGACACGAACAAGAAAGCTCGTATTGCTGCCAGTGAGGTAAGTCCACACACCACACAAAAGTATGAGAGTATTTTTATCGGTCCTACCTCATGTGGAAGACATGACAGAGAGTTGACCTGTGTCTCAGAGCAGAGTGTGAGTCAACACACTGAGTCCACTCTGACACAGGGATCACAATGTTTTGTGCCCACACATCCACTGCATGACTGAGAGATCTACTTTTGGTTCAATCCACTGCACAAACTGAGTGTGTTTTTTCATGATCCCCTAGTAAAAATATAGACTATATGAAGAGGCTTCTCAGTTACTGCATACCTCATAACCACCTACGCATTCACACACATGCAAACGTGTCATTTTAACAATAAAAACACTATTTTTTTCCCACCATGACTGACTGTAACAATGTTATGTTACATGTGTCAACCATGTGAATAAACGTTCACTAACATACTGTTTTCTTCTTACTCAAACTACTTTATGTTTATTTCAGGTCCAATACAAGAAGGAATACGAGAAGAATAAAGCGCAGTCTGACTACAACACGCTCCCCGCCACAGAGAATCCTCTCCTCAGACAGCTCAGATATGCTGGCACCATCCTGAGTGATGTAGGTGTAGAAAATAATTTCTAATCAATGAAAAATGATGGATGTACTCCAACAATCAAGCATTACGATTCTTCATGACTGTTTCTTCTGTAGATAGAAACATTGCTTGCATGAATTTGACTCTTGTTAGATAGCTAACTTAGAAATGAGTTGACTGATAAATGATTGAGGTGGTTGTGGGTGTTATTCAGACCGTCTGACATAAAGCTCCTCCAAGTGGATTGTCATATTAGTGGCGCTACATAAAAAACATCTGAGGTCACTTTCAGTGCCCTCTTGTGTACAGTAAGTTGGTTGATGTCCAAAATGATTTAATTGAATGGAGTTCTTTGCAGTTAGCCAGTGAGTTTGACATCCACTTTGATTTGCTTATTGGAATTGTAAAGTTTGACAAAACAGGAGTTTAAGGCAAAAACACCAAGCTCATAGAGAAACAAAGGTGGGCTTTAATGGAGTCAGCTGTATTACAAAGAACAACACTGGCAAACAGAAATTACTGCTTAGAAGTAAATAAAAAAAAAATACAAAAACTAAAAAAGTACAAACCATTGAAGTGCTGGGAACACTGGCAGGGACAGATGGAGCAAACATAACCAGAGAACAGTGAACAGAGGAGATGCAGGACTGATGTGGGCAAACAGACACAGATAGGAAGTGGATAGTAAAACCCACAAAATAAAACAGGAAATAAATGAACCTAAAAGCCAAACAATGACAAGACTTACTGTATTGATCATAATGTGTTTTTTTTCTGTTCATCATTTGTTTTGTTTCTTCTTTGCAGAAAGTGTATAAGGCCAACTATGAGAAATCCAAAGGTTTCAGCATCAACTATTGTGACACGCCCAAGTTTCAGATGGACTCCGTACTTAAACAGTTCAATGATGTAAGAATAATCTATGAGTTAAAATATTTCGTTTATTGTTAACTAATGACATTATTGTTTGATTTCTGTGTAAACACATGCATTTCATTCTTTTTTTAGGCACATTACAAAGATAAGTATGAAAACGAAGTGAAGGGCCATTACATTGGCAGCTATGAAGATCTCTATATGCTTCACTGCCAGAAAGTTGAGGAAATGAAGAATGAGGTAAACAGCTGAGCATTTTCCTTCCAATTTCTCTAAACCAAATCAGTATTGTAAGAATTTATGATATGCTTCATTACATCTTTCTCCATATTGCATATTTTATCGTGTAGCAATTGTACAAAGCTGAATATGAAGACATAAAGACAAGATGCTTCTACCCTCAAACACTGACGCCTGAATATGAGGCTACTAAGAAGCTTCAGCAGTGTAATGATGTGAGTAGAACTGGCTCATAAAATACTTCTTCGCAGTACATAAGATTTCTCTTGTTTTGGTATACTTGTGTACTGTATATCACAAAACGTCTTTGTCTCATGGTTTGCAGAAAGTTTACCGGCAACATCCAGACAAAGTGAAATTTACACAAGTGGAGGATTCACCAGTTATGGTTCAAGCCGCCATCAACGCCAAACAGCTAAGTGATGTATGTATGACTCCTCTTTGTACTCACACAAAATACATTAGAATTTCATAAACTCCTGTTGGATCAGCATCATTCAAATTCCCTCTTACTGTATGGTTGTTCTCATATATCAAATATGTTTTTTGTTAACACATTTTTTTATATCGTCCATTTATTGACTGAAATTTCTACAATTACCAGCTCACGCTTGAGCTCAAATTCTCCTAGATCTGCAGATCACCTTAAAATGTGCCCTATCATCCACATAGCCCAGCTGTCTTTCTGTGGGCACCATGGAAACTGGAGAGCCATCTCTCTGAAGTATAAATAGCAACAAGCATTCAGTTGGCCCAGAATAAACCCTGTGATGTGGAGGGGCTGGGGAGGCAGGGAAAGGGACAGTCACTGGGTCTCCAAGAGATTCCAGCTAATACACTGCTGCCCTCCAGTGACAGAAACTGATGAATAGATAAATAGATACCTAGATTTCTGTCTCATCTTAATATTACACTATGTGTGCAATGAGTTGTGCCCTGTGAGCAGAAATTCAGAGATTCATTTAAAAAAATATTAAATCATCATTTTATATTTTGTTCTTATGGCAGCTGAACTACAAGGCAAAGTATGAGCAAACGAAGACCGAGTCTCACCTGCCCCCAGACTATCCCTTCTTCATCCAGTCCAGAGTAAATGCTTTTAACCTCAGTGATGTAAGTACCTGTTTTTTTTTTGTTTAAACACTGTACACTTGATTTAGAGCAATCATTAAATTTTAATTTCTTCCAGCTTCCTGAACAGCATTATTCTCTCTTTGCAGAACTGTTATAAGTATGACTGGGAGAAAGCTAAGGCAAAAAAGTTTGAGATCAAGGGTGATGCAATTTCGATCCTCGCTGCCCGTGCTCACACAAACATTGCCAGTGATGTAAGTATGCTACAATATCAGTCTATTCTATTTCAGTGCTTTTCACTTGATTTTTATTAATTTGGTGATTGATCACATTTTGCCCTTCTTTGCAGGTTAAATACAAGAAGGAGTATGAGAAGAACAAAGGACACATGGTTGGAGCCCTCAGCATCAATGACGATCCCAAGATCTTACACTCTGTTCATGTGGCCAAAATCCAGAGTGATGTAAGTCATCAGTTTCCCAAAAGCCTAAGTTACTTACAACCCGGAATATTAATTTATTAGAGCTGAGATAAAAGAGCACTTTTGAAGAATCTTTTACTGATATCTCTACAGCGTGAATATAAAAAGGACTATGAAAAGATTAAGACCAAGTACCACACACCACTGGATATGATGTCAGTCACCCTGGCCAAGAAATCCCAGGCAATTAGCAGCATGGCAGGGTACAGGAGCATCAGCACCAACTTCTTCCTTCCCCCTGATGCCGTGCTTTTGGATTTGGCCAAGAAAGCCAACATCATCCAGAGTGACGTAAGTATAGACAGACTTTACAGCATGTTATAGTGAAAAATTTGGTTGAAATCATACAATAAAACTTTACTTGAATGATTATTATCAGATGATTATATGTTCATGACACCGTTTGAATTTGTTTTGTTTTTCTACATCACAGAATGAATACAAGGCTGACTACAACAACTTCACCAAAGGTACCCCGTGGATCCCCTTTGGCTCCATGGATGTGGAAAAGAATAAGAAAGCTGCAGAGATCCTTAGTGAGGTATGTGTGCTCCAGCACTGAATGACTTCCCCCTCTGTAGAAGCAAACAGTGTTTTATAGTTAGTGGCTTATGTAAAATATGTGAATTTACTTGTTTCCTGCAGAAAAAATACAGACAGCACCCAGACACCATCCCCTTCACATCCATTGACGACCACCCCATCATGATGCAGGCCAAGGTCAACCAGCTCCAGAGGAGTGATGTGAGTCTGTCCCTTTCACATTTAATTCTGCAGAAAGAAGTTTTCACTTTTGAGAAGATTGTATTTATCTTTGATATAAGCACTACACATGTGACTTCTGTTGTAATTGCTCTCTTGCCTTACAGCTGTTCTACAAGAGAGGTCTGGAGGAGGTTCATCAGAAGTACTCTCTGCCTCCTGATGTCCCTGAGTTCCTCCAGGCCAAGTGCAATGCCTACAACATCAGCAACGTAAGCCAAAACATGTTTTTTGTGATGTATAAATCAAACATTTTCTAGTGACACAATTTTTAAACGGTGGGTGCAAAAGTGTGTATGAGTATACTTAAATATGTATTTCATGCCAAACTTATGAGTGTTCCTATTGTTTTTAGTTGCTTACATCTGTATTCTGTCATTCTAGAAATACTACAAACTTGCCTGGCAGGAGAGGATTGCTAAAGGTTATGACATGAAGCCTGATGCCATCTCTGTTATCGCTGCCAAAGCTGCCAGACATGCTGTCAGTGATGTAAGTTACCTGAAAGACTGAGCCAGCTTCTCAGAGTTATGCTCATGCCCTGCACCAAACACTGCATATAGTCATAACAATTATTTAAATTCTAAATTATTATAGCTGAGTTATGCCCTCTAACCTCTAGGTCCAGTATAAGAAGGCTTATGAGAAGGCAAAGGGCCACCATGTTGGCTTCCGCAGCCTCCAGGACGATCCCCTGCTGGTTCACTACATGGAGGTGGCTAAGATGCAGAGTGACAAGAACTACAAGAAGGACTACCACAAGGCAAAGCTGAAGTATCACACACCAGTTGACATGATGAGTCTTGCTCACGCTAAACATGCCTCTACAGTGCAGACGTTCGCGGGCTACAAGCAGCACCATCACAATTACAGTCTTCTGCCTGACTCCATGAGCCTGGGCCTTGCTCGCACCATGAACCAAAATGCCAGTGATGTAAGTTTAATTTTCCTTTCACTGTCTTTTGTGTCACAATGTAGTTGTGTTGTTTCTATATGGCTGACACATTAGTTAATCACTTGCCTCTTTTAACTTTCAGTTTAACTATAAACTGGATTATGAGAACTCAGTCAAGGGAACTGGTTGGGTTCCCATTGGCTCTCTGGAGGTGGAAAAAGCCAAGGCAGCAGCAAAGGCTTTGGATGAGAAGAAATACCGTCAGCACCCTGACACCCTCAAATTCACCAGTACTATTGACTCCATGAGCATGGAACTGGCCAAAGCCAATGCCAAGATCATGAATGTGGTGAGAGGGAGTAAACTGAATGATTGCCTGATTTGCTCTCATGATTTTAGTCCTCAGTTTCTTTTTTCCTTCTTTTTTTGTCCTAACTAAGTCTCTTCCTTGTAATTATGCAGAAAGAGTATAAGGCCAGTGGAGAGAAGTTCATGCACACTTACCATCTCCCTGCTGATGCTCCTGAACTGATGCAAGCCAGATATAATGCTGTAAACATCAGCCAGGTTAGTTGTGAATTATTGTCTGGTATTTTCCTATCTTTGTGCAAATATAAACTGTATAGAGAAATTGTTATTGTATTTGTAACATAACACTGATGATTATTTTATTCAGAATTACTACACCTACGATCATCGTCAAGATCTGCTCAAAGGACATCATGTGAAGGAAGATGCTATTCCCATTGTTGCAGCAAAGTCCTCCAGAGACATTGCCAGTAATGTAAGTTATAAATATTTTCATAATAACTCCACCAAAATGTTACCCAGTTCAATAATTCAACTCATCACTAATGTTTTTCTTTTAAACAGTACAAGTACAAGCTGGCTTACGAGAAGGCAAAGGGCCACCACGTTGGCTTCCGCAGCCTCCAGGACGATCCCCTGCTGGTTCACTACATGGAGGTGGCTAAGCTGCAGAGTGACAAGAACTACAAGAAGGACTACCACAAGGCCAAGCTGAAGTATCACACACCAGTTGACATGATGAGCATGGCCCATGCTAAGCAAGCATCTGCTGTTCAGACGTATGCTGGTTACAGAAAGATCCCTCACAACTACTTCCTACTGCCTGACAACCTGCACCTACAGCTCTGTCGCAACATGATGGAAATTCAGAGTGATGTATGCTTTGACTTTTCAAATTTATGTTAGAACAGTGCAATGCCAGTATTACTGATGCATGTATAAGTAAGTATGATACGATTTGAGATAAGAACGTGCTTTACTCTGTCTTCCTACAGAACGTCTACAAGTCAGAATACAACAACTGCTCTAAAGGCTTAGGGTGGGTTCCTATTGGTTCTCTGGATGTTGAGAAGGCCAAAGCTGCTAAAAATGCACTGGATGAGAGAGGCTACCGCCAGCATCCCAGTTCTTTGAAATTCACAAGCAAGACCGATGCGATGAACATGGTTCTGGCTATGGGCAACACCAAGACTATGGACAATGTAAGAATGTCTTCTCTTTATAGAAGATGCAATGCACTTAAGAGATGTTCAAATATTTATACAAAATCCTTCTAAGAATTCACAGGTTTTACTGTTCTTCTTCCTTCTCTCTAGGCTGCATACAGAGCTTCTGGGGAGAAGTTCATGCATACCTATAATCTGCCAGCTGACAGCCCTGAGTTCCTTCAGGCTAAATTCAACGCCCAGACTGTTAGCGAGGTAAGAGAACGATATATTAACTGAAAATCAGTTAGAAGCTGTCTTATCAGCGAAATATTCAAGTGAAAGGCATATGACCTGCCTGCATCGACTGTGCACAAAATATTGTCCTAACATGTTGCCTCCTATCCACAGAGTCACTACAAGCAAAAGTGGCTGGAAGATATCGCCAAGGGATACGACATGAGGCCTGATGCTATTCCTATCCTGCATGCCAAGCAAGGCAGACATATTGCCAGCAATGTATGTAAATCTTAAATTTACCTAACAAACTGAGTTTGTTAATATTACTGAGCATATTCAGCATTTTTTTCTTTGCAACTGAAAGAGTCTCCATCAGGTGCCTAACTTTCCTTTTTCTTTCAGGTCCAATACAAAAAAGACTATGAGAAGGCAAAGGGCCACCACGTTGGTTTCCGCAGCCTCCAGGATGATCCCCTGCTGGTTCACTACATGGAGGTAGCCAGATTGCAGAGTGACAAGAACTACAAGAAGGACTACCACAAGGCAAAGCTGAAGTATCACACACCAGTGGACATGATGAGCATGGCCCATGCTAAGCAGGCCTCTGCTGTTCAGACATATGCTGGTTACAGAAAGATCCCTCACAACTACTTCCTTCTGCCTGACAACCTGCACCTACAGCGCTGTCGCACCATGAATACTCAGTCAAGTGATGTGAGTGGCAGTGTCAGTTCTATCAGTGAATTGTGCCTTTAGTAGCAAAACCATTTTTTAAATGCCACATTAAAAAAAAGCACAAATGTAATCAACATTATGAACTTTATTTGCATGTATACAAGAAGTTTCTGGAATAAATGTCATTGATCTTGACATCAGAAATAGTATGTATCATAACTGTCCACTTTTTTCAGTGTGACTACAAATCTGAATGGAACAACTGTATCAGAGGTATGGGATGGGTACCTATTGGCTCTCTTGCCGTTGAGACTGCTAAAGTTGGCAATGATATTCAGAGTGAGAAGAAGTATCGCACTCATCCATCCAACTTCAAGTTCAGCAAACTGATGGACTCCATGGATGTAGCTCTGGCTACTGCCAACAACAAGATCATGGACAAGGTGCAGCATGTTCAAGTATATAGTGCAGTGCCATAAAATATAAATAATGATGTTATTCATCAAATGAATATATTTTTCTGGTGCCTTTTATTTACAGCAAGCATACACTGCAGCTTGGGAGAAGGACAAACTGACAGTCCACATCATGCCAGATGCCCCTGAGATTGTCCTAGCCAAGGCTAACGCTCTCAACATGAGCAATGTAAGGCAATGGGTTACATTATGATTTAAAAAAAATCTTTTTTACCAATTTTGTTTATTTCATTTCATTTTACTCATATGAATGTACGTCTTTTACAGAAACTTTACAAAGCTGGTCTTGTGGAGATGGCCAATAAGGGCCACAACCTCAAAGCAGATGCCATCCCAATTCTGGCTGCCAAGTCTGGTACCACCATTGCTAGTAATGTAAGTTAGAAATAAAATCCTTTACCAAATCAAGATATTTATCCACTATAACCCACCATCTTTGGAAAACAAGTATTTATTTACTGTTACGGTACAAGTACATGTTGGCCAATGAGAAGGGCGGAGGCCAGCATATTGGCCACTATGTAATCCTGTAATGGTCAAGTCTTTGAATGATATTTGAATATGCTATACACCCTTTAACCTCTAGGTCCAGTATAAGAAGGCTTATGAGAAGGCAAAGGGCCACCACGTTGGCTTCCGCAGCCTCCAGGACGATCCCCTGCTGGTTCACTACATGGAGGTGGCTAAGATGCAGAGTGACAAGAACTACAAGAAGGACTACCACAAGGCAAAGCTGAAGTATCACACACCAGTTGACATGATGAGTGTGGTCCATGCAAAGCAGGCCTCTTCTGTTCAGACAATGGCTGGATATAGACAGATCCAGCACAGTAATGCCCTCCTCCCTGATGCCATGAACTTCGTGCTGGCTCGCACAATGAATATCCAGTCTAGTGATGTAAGTTGTAAATGTTAAAATACATGCTGTGATTTGTTATTATCCCTTTACAAAGGCCGACACAATAATTGTAGTACAATCCCTTGATTCATGAGGCCTTACATTTCTTTTCAGTGTGACTACAAATCTGAGTGGAACAACTGTATCAGAGGTATTGGATGGGTACCTATTGGCTCTCTTGCAGTTGAGACTGCTAAAGTTGGCAATGATATTCAGAGTGAGAAGAAGTATCGCACTCATCCATCCAACTTCAAATTCAGCAAACTGATGGACTCCATGGATGTAGCTCTGGCTACTGCCAACAACAAGATCATGAACAAGGTGCAGCATGTTTAACTGTTCCCTAAAGTGCAAGGCCACAAAAAAGTTGTTAATAAACCTAGTCTTGACCTTCAAAATGCATTTGTTTTTCCTGCTGTCTTTATTTACAGCAAGCATACACTGCAGCTTGGGAAAAGGACAAACTGACAGTCCACATCATGCCAGATGCTCCTGAGATTGTTCTGGCCAAGGCGAATGCTATCAACATGAGCAATGTAAGGGGAATCCATAAAACTATAATAGTTAATACTGTCTATGGTTGATGGTGATCAGTTTGAGAATGCCAACACTGTTATTACACTGTTATCTTACTTTTATGTCTTTTAAAGAAACTTTACAAAGCCGGTCTTGTGGAGATGGCCAAGAAGGGCCACAACCTAAAAGCAGATGCCATCCCAATTCTGGCTGCCAAGTCTGGTACCACCATTGCCAGTGATGTAAGTTGTTGCAAACAGAATTAAATCTGCCAGAAATTCATAATATAAAAAAGGACAGTGTCTGTTTATGACAAAGAATGTGTTTGTTGATGCAGTATAAGTACAAGCTGGCGTACGAGAAGGCCAAAGGACACCATGTCGGCTTCCGCAGCATCAAGGATGATCCTCTGCTGGTTCACTATATGGAGTTGGCCAGATTGCAGAGTGACAAGAATTACAAGAAGGATTACCACAAGTCCAAGCTGAAGTATCACTCCCCAGTTGACATGATAAGTGTGGTCCATGCCAAGCAGGCCTCTGCTGTTCAGACTATGGCTGGATACAAGCAGAGAATCTCCCACTACACTGTCCTGCCTGATGCCATGAACCTGCAACTAGCTCGGAACATGCAGATCATTGCCAGTGACGTATGTAGAAAGTTTGACTTAATCTCCTTGAGATCGATATTATAAAAAAAAATTAAATAATGTCACCAATAGCTGGGCTGTATTGTGACGGAATGCCATTTCTGTTGATATTCTTCCTCAGAACCAGTACAAGAGTGAATATGAAAGCTTTATCAAAGGAATAGGATGGGTTCCTATTGGATCGCTGGATGTTGAGAAAGCCAAAACAGCTGGCCAGATTCTCAGTGAGTCCCGTTACCGTCAGCATCCTAGCAACTTCACATTCACCAAGGACATGCACTCCATGGATCTGGCACTGGCCACTGCCAACAATCAGATTATGGATAAGGTACTGGATAGGATATCCTGTAAACACAAATATCTCTTCTCTAAAGCTATGAATGTCTAGATATCGATCCAACACCTACATTTTGATTTTTCAGCAATCCTACAACAAAGCCTGGGAAACAGACAAGACTACGATCCACATCATGCCTGATGCAATGGACATTGTCCTTGCCAGAGGAAACAAGAAGAACGTCAGTGAGGTACAGTCTGATACAATGGGATATTTCTACACAGGTCTGTCCAGATTTGTAATAAAAATAAAATTGACCATGATACAGAAATGTGTTGCTGCCATACCAGAATAATTAAAAAATTAATTGCTGTGGTTTGGTTGTTGTTTAGTATTGTTATTAGTTGTGTTATAAGACAACAATATTATTGTTAAAAAAAAGATACTTTATGTTGTAACTAGATGTATTCATGTTATATTATCAAGTTATAGATTAAATGTTGCATCTTTTAATAATAAGCTATTATATTATAACAAGATACGTTTGTATGTTTTAAAGTTATAGCATGATACTGATCCATTTTTATTTTTCTGGCCTGGCAGCAATAGGCTGTTGTACCACAGTAACTACAACACAGATATGATGCTTTTTGACAGACAGGAAAATGAAACATTACATTACTACAGGTTTGTAGCATATTAATATGAAGGTAGACATGCTTTCTTCTATAAAAATGTATATTCTCTCTCTCTTCAGAAACTGTACAAACTGGACAATGAGCTATCCAAGAAGAAGGGTCACAATCTTCGTGGTGACGCCATTTCTGTCCAGGCTGCCAAAGCCTCCACTGCTATTGCTAGTGATGTAAGTATCTGTGTAGTTATAGCAATAATGTGCTATCTATTGTAAATATATTATTTCATATTTTCCCCAACCAGAGTTTGGTCACTAAAACTCTCACTTTTGCTTTGTCAGTACAAGTATAAAACAGGATACCGTAAGCAGGTCGGCCACCACATCGGTGCTCGCTGCCTCCAGGACGACCCTCTGCTCATGCTGGCTCTGAACTCAGCCAAGATTGCCAGTGATGCCCTGTACAAGAAGGACTTTATGAAGTCCAAGACTAAGTTCAACCTTCCAGTGGACATGCTTTCCTTTGAACTGGCCAAGAAGAACCAGATTCAGGTCAACCACGCCAACTACATCACCCGCCTCCACAACTGGACCTGCCTGCCAGACTCCAATGATGTCCGTCAGGCCAGACATGCATATGACCTCCAGAGTGATGTGAGTATGAATCCTTGAATTTATACTATTGAAAGTTATAATGTTTATGAATGTATAGTTTTAAAGTTTTGGAACATTTGTCACCATAACAAACTCTTTTTCTGTCCAGGCTGTGTACAAGGAGGACTTAAAGATGCTGCAGGGAATTGGATGGGTGCCTATAGGTTCACTGGATGTTGAGAGGTCAAAGACAGCTGGTGAGATTCTGAGTGATCATAAGTATCGTCAGCACCCAAGCAACTTCAAATTTAAAATGACCACAGAAGACATGCCCATTGCTTTGGCCAAGGAAAACGCTCGGGTTATGAACAAGGTAATTCTTTTGCAGTTACTACCCAAACATTATATTGTGTTTTTACTAGGACAAATAACACATAACAAAACCAGCTTTGTGTTGTCTCTTGCACTTAAAGTGAAAGGTTCAGTGAATGTACACAGCAACAGTGGTAAGGACAACCTGGTTTTGGGCGTAAAGAAATGTAACCTGAAGATGACACTCCCATGATACCCTCAGGGCTTTATGATACATTTTATTTATCCATCCACTATAATTTGGACCCATATTGAATGTGTACTGAACTCTGAATAATTTAAAGCCTACTCTGGCAAAAATCTTCTTTGCTTGACCAGGTTCAGCATAATCCGTCGCAATCAGGACTGTCAGCATTGATTTAATTATGAATGCATGCCCATAAAATCTTTTTATTAATGTTGTTTGCATGAAAACTAAACTAAACAAACTGTCTTTGCAGAAAGCTTACACTGAAGCCTGGGATAAAGACAAGACTAGCATTCACGTCATGCCTGATGCCATGGATATTCTACTGGCCAAAGCAAACAAAGTCAACTACAGTGTGGTGAGTACTTCTCAAACATTCTCAATAAAGTTAAGTTGTCATAGCTTTTGAAAAAACATTTTTCATAATAAACAACCATTTCTCAGAAGATGCTTGAAGGTTTTTTGGTTTGTTTTTTCTTTTACACAGAAAACGTACAAGCAGGCTAATGAAGATGCCAAGAAGAAGGGATACGACCTTCGTAATGATGCCATTTCCATTATTGCAGCCAGGGCTTCCAGAGATATTGCCAGCGATGTAAGATGATTTAATATTTACTATTCAAAATAAACGATCATTATATTCAGTCAGCACATTTTAAAAGCATGTCATGAAGCCTTGATATCATTGTATTATTATTTCAGCAGTGTATCTTAGTCAAATTATAGTCTAATAGGTTTTTTTATTTTCAACACTTTATTTATAAGGGTTTACATAAGGTGACATGACACCGACAGGAACATGAAGGAGTCTTTAGAATGTTTATTACCCTTGTCATTAAGTGGCATTGGGCCTTGTCTGTAACTTTTGCTGCAAAATTGACAGTTTTAGATGTCTTTTTTACAGTATGAAAACTTGACATCAACCTAGATTACATACAATAGCATGTCATAAACACATAGCAGGCCTGATAATCAAACTTAAATCTAACCATCTGCTTTATGTTTTATGTAAGTATCTTGTTTAAAACATTCGAAAATTAAATTATCAATGAAATTTGAAGAAACAGCAGTGTTGACTTTATGCCAAATATATCTATGTACTGTGGTGCATCGTTATCTATTGAAATTAGCATACTAACCGGCCAGTCCTTTGCAATTTTGTACCTCAAGAAGTGATTGTAAGAGAATTAGTAAACCCAATAGTCCTCCCAAGGTCTGAGCTCCCAGCCCAAGTAACTAGAATGACTGCAAGCTGCACAGTTTACTACGCTTAATAGCTGATGACAAGCTAGCGGTGTGTTAGCCACCGTTAGCAGCAGTTTGGAGTTTTTTAGAGTATGAATTTGACAGATGGTCAGTTCTTACATATCACACCTTTACATCATCATTATATGTGACAAGACCAGTTTGAAAATAGGAACAACATACCAAGGTGATTTAGGGGGTCATAATTGTTTCTAAAGTAAGCTAACTGCTGCTAACTGTAGCTATGTGATGTTAGCTAGCTAGCTTAGTTAGCTGTGGAGCTAGCACTGCCATTAGCTGATTCAGCCCAGGATGCCAGAAGCCTAAAATGGCAAGAAAACGACCTTCATACTGTTAATCCCTGTCATCAGGCATGTTCAGTGTGCTTACTAGACGGGACACTGGGACCAAACACAGCGTCTGGCGCTGTCCTGTTCATGACACTGTCATTAAAGCATCTGACAGTGTAATAAGACTCATTGACATTTTAATGACAAATCCAAACTGAGAACATTAACATATTATTTCTTGACACAATTATAATGTATAATGTAATGGCATCACATAAATCTAGATATTGTTTTAAGTTTGTTGTTTTTTCATTGTAGTATACTGTTTCATTCTGACATTTCACATTCATTCAACAAAGTTAAAAAACAGTTTTGTTACTGATATTGTTGCTTTTCAATATTCATGATGTTATGATCATTTGTTTGGTTTCTCGTTTGCAGTACAAGTATAAAACAGGATACCGTAAGCAGGTCGGCCACCACATCGGTGCTCGCTGCATCCAGGACGACCCTCTGCTCATGCTGGCTCTGAACTCAGCCAAGATTGCCAGTGATGCCCTGTACAAGAAAGACTTCATGAAGTCCAAGACTAAGTTCAACCTTCCAGTGGACATGATTTCCTTTGAACTGGCCAAGAAGAACCAGATTCAGGTCAACCACGCCAACTACATCACCCGCCTCCACAACTGGACCTGTCTGCCAGACTCCAGTGACGTCCGTCAGGCCAGACATGCATATGACCTCCAGAGTGATGTGAGTATGAATCCTTGAATTTATACAATTGAAAGCTATAATGTTTACGTATGTATAGATTTAAAGTTTTGGAACATTTGTCACCATGACAAACTCTTTTTCTGTCCAGGCTGTATACAAGGAGGACTTAAAGATGCTGCAGGGAATTGGATGGGTGCCTATAGGTTCACTGGATGTTGAGAGGTCAAAGACAGCTGGTGAGATTCTGAGTGATCATAAGTATCGTCAGCACCCAAGCAACTTCAAATTTAAAATGACCACAGAAGACATGCCCATTGCTTTGGCCAAGGAAAACGCTCGGGTTATGAACAAGGTATGAAATCATCACTCCTCAAAGTGCAGTTATGTATAAAGAACTCAACATTAAGCAGTTGAACTACTTACATTGATAGAATCAAGAAATTCTTTTTTGAAACAAATGCATACTTGCAGAGTTTGTGATATGATGTGCTCTCATACTGTTTTTTATAACTGCAGAGTGCCTACATTGAGGCCTGGGAGAAAGAGAAGACGAAGATCCACATCATGCCTGATGCTATGGATGTTCTTCTAGCCAAAGCAAACAATGTCAACTACAGCTTGGTAAGTGATAAATTAAACATATTAGGTTAAAGCAAATCTCACATATTGACTACTTTAAATGAAGGCAAAAAGATTTGGTACATTAATTAAGATCTGTTTCTGTTATCAGTACATTTATATCTCTAATTACTCAATCACACAAATAATTAAAAATATATAGACTTATGTCTGTGCGATGCTTGTGTTTGTTTACAGAAAAAGTACACACAGGCACATGAAGATGCCAAGAAGAAGGGTTACGATATGCGCAATGATGCCATTTCCATCATTGCAGCCAGGGCTTCCAGGGACATTGCCAGTGACGTAAGCTGTTGGATTTTAACAATGATAAACAAATACTACACATGTCTCACAGTTCATGTGACCATGAAACTTTGTTTGTCATTTTCTTTGTCAGTACAAGTATAAAACAGGATACCGTAAGCAGGTCGGCCACCACATCGGTGCTCGCTGCATCCAGGACGACCCTCTGCTCATGCTGGCTCTGAACTCAGCCAAGATTGCCAGTGATGCCCTGTACAAGAAGGACTTCATGAAGTCCAAGACCAAGTTCAACCTTCCAGTGGACATGCTTTCCTTTGAACTGGCCAAGAAGAACCAGATTCAGGTCAACCACGCCAACTACATCACCCGCCTCCACAACTGGACCTGTCTGCCAGACTCCAGTGACGTCCGTCAGGCCAGACATGCATATGACCTCCAGAGTGATGTGAGTATGAATCCTTGAATTTATACAATTGAAAGCCATAATGTTTACGTATGTATAGATTTAAAGTTTTGGAATATTTGTCACCATAACGAACTCTTTTTCTGTCCAGGCTGTGTACAAGGAGGACTTAAAGATGCTGCAGGGAATTGGATGGGTGCCTATAGGTTCACTGGATGTTGAGAGGTCAAAGACAGCTGGTGAGATTCTGAGTGAAAGAAAGTATCGTCAGCACCCAAGCAACTTCAAATTTAAAATGACCACAGAAGACATGCCCATTGCTTTGGCCAAGGAAAACGCTCGGGTTATGAACAAGGTATGAAATCAACAACTACATATGGATATGATGATGAACTTATTTCATCATGGAAATGTTAACTTGAAGACCTCTTAATGTATGTAAATTGTCATGTTGTTGTTGTTTGTGACTATAGAGTGCTTACATTGAGGCCTGGGAGAAAGAGAAGACGAAGATCCATATCATGCCTGATTCTATGGATGTTCTTCTTGCCAAAGCAAACAATGTCAACTACAGCTTGGTAAGTGGAAAAATAAATACTTTTGGTGGTGCAGCATTTTAACTGGAAAAGTTATATACTTAACATCTCTGGGATGATCTTGTTTGTTTACAGAAAATGTACAAGCAGGCAAATGAAGATGCCAAGAAGAAGGGTTACGACCTTCGTAATGATGCCATTTCCATCATCGCAGCCAGGGCTTCCAGGGACATTGCCAGTGATGTAAGTGTTTTACTTTAGTAATTAGATTTAAAAGTAAAGTTGTCATCATTATTTTAAATGCAAAATTAATTTTACAGTAGGCAACTATTTATAACATAGAAGCTTACAATAATATGCATATTCATGATAGTTGTAATGTCAGTCTTCTGTGCATTCTTCAAATAAGTGTTACTGGTTTTAAGTTGTGATAGAGTATATTGTTTCACTCTGATGTTTGACATTTTTCAGTTCAAACAACAACAATATTGTTATTAATATTGTTGCTTTTCACTATGTAAGATGTTATGATCATTTGTTTGGTTTCTCATTTGCAGTACAAGTATCATACAGGATACCGTAAGCAGGTCGGCCACCACATCGGTGCTCGCTGCGTCCAGGACGACCCTCTGCTCATGCTGGCTCTGAACTCAGCCAAGATTGCCAGTGATGCCCTGTACAAGAAGGACTTCAACAAGTCCAAGACCAAGTTCCACCTGCCAGTGGACATGCTTTCCTTTGAACTGGCCAAGAAGAACCAGATTCAGGTCAACCACGCCAACTACATCACCCGCCTCCACAACTGGACCTGCCTGCCAGACTCCAATGACGTCCGTCAGGCCAGACAGGCATACGACCTCCAGAGTGATGTGAGTTTCATCTCCCTAACAATTTGTGTTCATGTTCATGCTACCAAATATGTCAGAAATTGAATTTTGCATTACTATGCTTCACAGGCTGTCTACAAAGCTGACCTGAAGTGGCTCCAGGGTTTGGGCTGGGTTCCCATTGGCTCACTTGACGTGGAGAAGGCCAAGAAGGCTGGAGAAATTTTGACTGATAGAAAGTACCGCCAGCACCCCAGCACTGTTCCCTTCACCAGTACCACAGATGCCATGAACATTGTACTGGCAAAGAATAACGCTTTGACTATGAACAAGGTAGAATTCAGAATTATTTTTGGTATAATGCAGATTTGTTTTTGTGTGAAAGGGCTCTTAGAACATTATAGTGATGCAGTTATGAAATAGGTTAAAACCCGGAACTGTGGACTCAGTTATTTTATTTACACTGTGCAGCCAAGTATGAGGGTAAAACACTGCAGAGTAGGCCTACCCATAAGGCTAGTATTTTGTAATAGTTCACAGTTAAGATGTGAAGAAATTGTTGTTTATGTTCCGGAGAGAGAGTGAAAGAAACACATCACTAGTGCGTAATGATTGCTTTAATATGCAATGGAAAGTCTTAATGCCATCAATTTACACTGGATTATTTTGTGCTTTCTCTCAGCGTCTCTACACAGAGGCATGGGAGAAGGATAAGACCAGCCTGCACATCAAACCTGACACTCCTGAGATAATCCTCTCTCAGCAGAATGCTATCAACATGAGCAGGGTGAGTACAATCAAACCTACTATTATTATCTGAATTGAATTAGAAACCGGATGAGATTCTTGAAGTGGATTCTGATTAAAATCCACATGCTCCTGAAACTTTCCAAAATCAAGTGCCACAGTTAGACCTTAGTTGTCAAAACAGTTAACAGAAATATTCATATATATTTTGCTTCACAGAAACTTTACAGACAAGGCTTTGAGGAAACCATCAAGAAAGGCTATTTCCTCCCTCCTGATTCAATCTCTGTCAAGGCTGCCAAGGGTTCCAGGGAAATCATCAGTGATGTAAGTCACTCATAATGCATCTCATATCAGTTAATATAATTGGTGCACTGGTTTTAAACATAATTAGAGAGATTTTCTAGTCGTAAAACAAAATGTTTTTTTGCTGCTTATATCACCAGTACAAGTACAAGACAGGATACCGTAAGCAGGTCGGCCACCACATCGGTGCTCGCTGCGTCCAGGACGACCCTCTGATCATGCTGGCTCTGAACTCAGCCAAGATTGCCAGTGATGCCCTGTACAAGAAGGACTTCAACAAGTCCAAGACCAAGTTCAACCTGCCAGTGGACATGCTGAATCTTGAGCTCGCTAAGAAATGTCAGATTCAAGTCAACCACGCCAACTACATCACCCGCCTGCACCAGTGGACCTGCCTGCCAGATTCTAATGATGTGGTCCAGGCAAGGAAAGCCTATGATCTGCAGAGTGATGTAAGCCCTTCTGTGACATTCACTGCATACCTCAATATATTATACCATGTTGACTGTGCATATGTGTTTTAATGTTAACCTAAACGCTATTCCAACAGGCTGTATACAAAGCTGACATGGATGAGGTTATAGGTGTAGGATGGGTCCCCATTGGTTCACTTGATGTGATGAAGGCCAAGAACGCTTCAAAAATTCTCAGCGACCGTCTGTACAGGCAGCCACAAGACAAACTGAAATATACAACAGACATGACCTCTATGTCCATGGTCTTAGCCAAATCAAATGCTGACATAATCAACAAGGTAAAGACTATCCTGTTCCTCTCTTAAGATTTTTGCATACCTGTTCTATCTTACCCTTCAGATTACAATGGTGTGTTTTTTCTGTTTCTCATTACAGAAGAACTACATTGCTGCTTGGGAGGCTGACAAGATAAAGAATCACGTGTCCGCTGACCTACCAGAGCTTTTGCTTTCTAAAGCCAATGCTTACAACATCAGCAGGGTATGGATTGGTTTGCTTTAACTTATGCTAGAATTAAATATCACTGCTAGGTGGCATCGTAAAAACTATTTTCATCTCTCTTTCAGAAAATGTACAGGGAAGGTGTTGAGGAGATCTTCAAGAAGGGCTATGATATGAAGCCTGATGCTATATCTGTTGTTGCTGCCAAACGTGGAAGAGAGATCATCAGTGATGTACGTAACATGTTTATGAGAGTTTTTCTCTCTGACAGTGACATGTGCTTATTTGTGCAGCATTCTGTTTCTCATGACTTCACGCTTTCTCTCTATGCAGTACAAGTACAAGACAGGATACCGTAAGCAGGTCGGCCACCACATCGGAGCCCTCAGCTGCCAGGACGACCCTCTGATCGTGCTGGCTCTGAACTCAGCCAAGATTGCCAGTGATTTCCTGTACAAGAAGGACTTCAACAAGTCCAAGACCAAGTTCCACCTGCCAGTGGACATGCTGAATCTTGAGCTTGCTAAGAAATGCCAGATTCAGGTCAATGACTTCAACTATAGAACTCATCTGCACAACTGGACCTGCCTGCCTGACTCCAACGACGTGGTCCAGGCAAGAAAGGCCTATGACCTGCAGAGCGATGTGAGTAATAAGAAAGTGTCATAATGTGTTTCCTTTACATTGCAAGAATGTTACTCCCTGTGACTCCCCTTTTTCCCCTACCTGTGACTTGTAGGCTGTGTACAAGGCAGACATGGAATGGATCAAGGGAACAGGTTGGGTGCCAATTGGTTCAGTTGATGTGGAGAAAGTCAAGAAAGCAGGAGAGATCCTAAGTGACATTAAGTACCGTCAGCATCCAAGCAACTTCAAATTCACTGCCAAAACAAGCGACATGCCATATGCCCTTGCTCAGGCCAATGCTCAGATCATGGACAAGGTAGAGATAAAACACCTTATTGAATGTTATTTCACTATAAATTATTGGTTTTTTTTTTCATTTTCTTTGGGGGGTATGTTGTTGGTCTTTGTACTACTATGACTCAGATAAAAAATATCTCACTAAACCATGTCAATTTGCTGTTTACAGAAAGCGTATGTTTCTGCCTGGGAGAATGATAAGATCAACCTTCACGTCATGCCTGACACCCCAGAGATCGTACTGGCTAAGCAGAATAAACTCAACACCAGTCTGGTAATGCAGTGTTTCTGCATGTGATTGTATGATCAATTCCAACATTGCAGATTGTTATCATACCAGTAATTGTTAACTTGTTTACTTTTTCAATCAGTTAAATGTGCTTAAGTTTAATGTCCCATACTATAGAAAGTGTTCATGTCTTTTTTTTTTATCATAAAGCAGGTTTAGGTGCTGTATGAATACTTTGAAAGTTAAAAATGTCCATGAAAAAATGCACACAGTCTGTATTCATTAACTGTGCCTATAAATGTGGTCCTGTAATGTTGTGATGTCACAACTATACAGTTACCGCTCTCAGCCATGAGCCTAGCACAGCAATGGTTATAAATAAGCTTAGGCGGAAACAGATAGAGCGGTGCCTATTTATGTCTGTGTGAGCTGACTAATCAGAGCAGACTGGCCGTTCAGACAGACAGTGTATAGAGGTGCTGCAGCAATGGACAGTATGAGAAAAAATAATTGCCATTAAACATAAACATTGTCTAGAAGACTCCCAAAATAAAAGTATGAACCTGAAACTAGGCATTATATGGGACTTTTAAAGAACGAAGGACATTGTCATTTAGGTGTTCAATAAAAATCATATCCAGCGTCAAAGAAATTGTCCAAAGGTTCTGTATATTTTATTATAGTCCAGAGTACACTGTGTCAGAGACCCTAACAGCATAATTGTTGTTTCCCCAGAAATATTACCGTGAAGGCTATATGGACACCATTAACAAAGGCTACTTCCTTCCCAAAGATGCAATTTCTGTTTTGGCAGCCAAGACCTCCCGAGACATCATCAGTGATGTAAGTCTGCACCACTCATCTCTATACATTTTTCTATTAGCTTCACTTCATATTTTTTTGCAGCATTTTTTAATCTCACTGCAGTCTGTATTGTGGACCTGATCAAAATATTTTCCATTCCCAATTTTCAGTACAAATACAAGGCTGGTTTCCGCAAGCAGTGTGGCCATCACATTGGTGCCCTCAGTGTTAACGATGACCCGCTGTGTTTGTTGGCCGCTCATGTAGCCAAGATTTCCAGTGACAACGTCTATAAGAAAGACTTCAACAAGACCAAGACCAAGTACCACCTGCCTGTGGACATGCTGACAATTGAGCTGGCCAAGAAATGCCAGCAGCAAGTGAATGACTTCAACTACAGAACTCACCTACACCAGTGGACCTGCCTGCCAGACTCCAGTGATGTCGTTCAGGCGAGGAAGGTCTACGACTTACAGAGTGATGTAAGTACATGATGAATTGGGAGAGGAGTTTTTGGAGTTTGTTTTTTGCTCATATACTCCTCTTACTGTCATACCAAAAAGCATCATTACCATAAACTAAAGCTGCTTTCAGTTATGTTTTCTTTGTTGGAGTCTGTATGTTAGTTAGTTTCATGGATGTTCAGATCACTCCCATAAATTTTTTTAACTAGAGCTGCATCCAACAAATTCACTGAAAATCCCTCTGCCCATATTTTGAGTCATTCAGCAGTTAGAAATATACATAACCTACAATAATGAAAAACTTAAAATGGTATTTGGTGGGATTAAATTTGATATTTGTTTTGTAGGCCGTGTACAAAGCTGATCTGGAATGGCTGAGAGGATGCGGCTGGTCGCCTCAGGACTCAGTGGATGTCATCAAAGCTAGAAATGCCCAGACTATTCTCAATGACAGGCTGTACCGACAGCCCCCAAGCACCGTCAAGTTCACCAGTGTAGTCGACCTCCCAGCTATTGTCTTGTCTAAGCAAAATGCTGACAACATCAGTGATGTAAGTAATGTCATCTTTCTGCACACTAAATGCTTTCTAGCAATGACTATTGTGTGCAATTATCTGTATAAATAAGGGTGACTCCATGAAGAAGTTTATGTTCTTGTTGTTTTCTTTGTGACAGAGGAAATATAGAGAAGTCTGGGACAAAGACAAGCTCAGTATTCACCTGCCACCTGACACCCCCACCTTTGAGCTGTCCAAGGCCAATGCTGTCAACATCAGCAATGTAAGTTTGTGTTTCTACAATCAATTTACCAGATCTGCTTATGTTGTATTGCTGAAAACAGTATCAATTTGAACATATCTTGATGTTGACGTGCTGAAACTATGTCTTATAGTGTTTTTAAACGTACTTCTTGTTTTGTGTAGAAACTGTACTCAAAAGCTTGGGATGACGAGAAGGCCAAAGGCTACCATATCAAGGAGGATGCCATCTCTGTGTTGAAGGCTAAAGCTTCCAGAGATATCATCAGTGATGTAAGAGGAAAATATGGATAAAAAACAACAGTTTGATCATTGAGATACTGTCTGACGTTTCATTCACATTTTATCCCCTCTATTTTAGTACAAGTATCATACAGGATACCGCAAGCAGGTCGGCCACCACATCGGTGCTCGCTGCGTCCAGGACGACCCTCTGATCATGCTGGCTATGAACTCAGCCAAGATTGCCAGTGATGCCCTGTACAAGAAGGACTTCAACAAGTCCAAGACGAAGTTCAACCTGCCAGTGGACATGCTGAATCTTGAGCTGGCCAAGAAATGCCAGATTCAAGTCAACCACGCCAACTACATCACCCGCCTGCACCAGTGGACCTGCCTGCCAGATTCTAATGATGTTGTCCAGGCGAGGAAGGCTTACGACCTGCAGAGCGACGTAGGTTGATCAGAGTGCTCATGGTAATTGTCTACATACATTTTGAATGTAATGGAAATACAAAAACAGCTGTCCTGTTCTATTTCCTCAGGCTGTGTACAAAGCTGATTTGGAGTGGATTCGAGGATGTGGATGGATTCCACATGAGAGTGTGGATGTTGTGAAGGTGAAGCATGCACAGAAGATCCTGGCTGATGTAAGTTGGACTACAATTCAAATTGAAGTTAAAAATCACAAACATTTATATATATTTGTAAAGTTAGTGATCTTATTACACATGTCTTTCTCACCATAACAGAGAGGCTATCGTGTCAAGTTGGATGAACAGAAATTCACAGTTCCAACCGACAGAGTCGACTTGGTCTGTGCCAAGAATGCTGCTGATGTCCTCAATGAGGTAAGGATTATACTCTGTTTCGATCATTTTGAGACTTTTTCTTCGGTTTACTACCTGACAGTAGTAATTGCAAATTTTAGTTTTTTTGGTAATCAAATTTTAATTTCTCACACTTTCCAGGCCAGCTATCGTGAAGCCTGGCACCAGGACAAGACCAAGTACTCACTGGTGGACACTCCAATCCTTGCCACAGCCAGAGAGGTGGCAAAGAACATTCACCCGGTAGGATTTGCTACATGTTCAAAATCATCAAGACTTTGTCCTGTACCAGTTTTAAAGCTACAATGCTAATTAGATTAATCGATTAGTCATTCAAAAGAAAATTATTTGTTTACATTTTTTTGTTAAATAATTAATTAAGTCATTTTTAAGCAGAAATGTCAAACTTGCTGGTTTCAGCTTTTTTAATGTAAGCATTTGCTGCTTTTCTTCATCACTTATGACAGTAAATGAAGACTCTTTGGGTTTTGGACTGATGGCAGTACAAATTAGCAATTTGAAGGTGTCACTTCGGGCTCAATTTTTGAGATCTCTGTGGACAAATTGATAAACTGGTTTATCACAGCAACAATTAGTGGATCAACTGTTAGTTGCAGTACTTAGCAGTTTATCCTGTCATATTGTCAGTTTGAGATCAATGTACAATCATAAAGCATAACAACTATTTCCATCTCTTGTAGAAACTGTACACCAAAGATTGGGATAAGGTCAAAGCCACAGGCTACTTCATGCCTGGAGATGCTGTACCAATCAAGCAGTGCATCCAAACCACTAAAGTGCAGAGTAATGTGAGTATTGGGGCAAAGTTGCATCTTTCTTCTTCCTTAATGACTACAAGTTATTCTTAATTTAACTGACAACATAACAACAATGGAGATACTGATTTCCCTCTGTCCTGTAGCACAAATACCTTGAGGGATACCGTAAGCAGGTCGGCCACCACATCGGTGCTCGCTGCGTCCAGGACGACCCTCTGCTCATGCTGGCTCTGAACTCAGCCAGGATTGCCAGTGATGCCCTGTACAAGAAGGACTTCAACAAGTCCAAGACCAAGTTCAACCTGCCAGTGGACATGCTGCAGTTTGAACTGGCCAAGAAATGCCAGATTCAAGTCAATGATGACAACTACAGAACGCGCCTCCACCAGTGGACGTGCCTGCCAGACCAGAATGACGTCATCCAGGCCCGCAAAGCCTATGATCTTCAGAGTGATGTGAGTGTTAGTCACAAGAACTGAGGGCTAATCTATTTTATATTTTTTATATTATAATCTATTTTAAGTGAACCTTCTATCTTAATGTGCAACGTGGTTTCTGTCTTCAGAATATGTACAAGGCTGATTTGGAATGGATCCGTGGTTGTGGCTGGATGGCAGCTGACTCTGTTGACCATGTCAAGGTCAAGAGGGCCCAGGAGATACTCAATGAAGTATGTTTAGTGTATTGTATTCACTCTTTTGATTTGGCAATTTTCTTAAAGCACATTTTTGTGTCACTTCATTGTGTCTCACTGCGAGGCTGTAATTAAACTTGCAGAGGTTCTACAAGAAGAATGCCAAAGAATGCTTTGGAAAATTCACCCTGATTGTGGACCGCCCTGAGCTTGTCTTGGCGAGGGTCAATGCTGCCAACCTCAGTGACGTAAGTAAAAATACCATATAACATTTCAAGTGGCATGTCGATAAGTAAATGTTACATCAGAAATTGAAATTCTGTTTTTTCCTTTCTGCTTTAGCTGAAGTACAAAGAAACTTTCAATGCAGAAAAGGGTCAGTACATTGGTTCAGAAGACACTCCTCAACTGGCCCATAGCAGGGAGGTCAACAAGATCATCAGTGAGGTAATGCAAGCTACTTCATTAATTTATTCTTTAATACATGATATTTGTTAATTTGTATATCACATATTGCATCAGCTTTTTTAAAAGACCTTGCCTACTCTGTGTGATTTCAGAAACTCTACAAATCGGCCTGGGACGACTCTAAGGCGACAGGCTACCAGCTGGACCATGAATACATCCCACTTGTCTCTGGCAAGAAGGGCAGAGATATTGCTAGTGATGTGAGTGTCTTCTCTATACTTATCCTTTGCTAATAAGGCAAAAATCACTTTGACTCACATTTTCGTTTTATAGTATGTAAAACAAAATTAAGAGCTTCATTGTTTCGAATCCTACAAGGCCAAGTACAAGGATGCCCATGAGAGGGCCAAGGGTCACTACATGGCTTCTACCCTGGTGGACTTCCCTGAGGTGATGCGCTGTGGAGACCAGGAGAAGAACAAGGGACTGGTAAGATGTCAATAATAGTTTGTGTATTTATGCCCTACATATCAAAGTATTTTGATCTTATTTCAAGGCACATTAAAACAAATATGTTTAACATTTAGTTAAGTGAAAGATCACCTTTTTTTCATTACTTAAATGGTCTGCACATACTGAGACGAGATTGATTTTAAATGATAAATTACTTACTTATTACTCAATGAATTTAATTGAAGGCTTGAATGACAAGAGATTATGATTTACTTTTGTTATAATCCACATTAACTTTAATTTAGGTTCACATCGTTGATGACAGTGCCAGTAACCTTCCATGGGTTGTGTCTTTTTACAGAGGGTCTACCAGAAGGACTACCATCAGACCAAGACCAAGACCCATCTTCCACCCGACATCATCGCTAACCAGGTAGCCAAGCGGTGCCAGGACATGCTGAGCGACGTTCTCTATCGCACCTACCTACACCAGTGGACTTGCCATCCTGAGCAGGAGGATGCCATTCGTGCCCGCAAGACCAATGAGATTCTCAGTGATGTAGGTCCTTGTTCAGTGCTCGTTTGCTTAATGTGCAACATCACGTGGCAGAAGATTGGGCAAACTCATGTGACAACTGTTTTAAAAATGTTACTGTAGATATACAGGGATTATACTTGTTAACCATCCTTATATGTCAGTATTTCAATAAAAGCTCTCATATTTAATGTTTTTAATAATTGAGTGAAAGCAATTATTTTGCACTCCAAAGCAACTAAGCAACTCTATCCTAAGACAAACGTTTGTTTAGATGTCAACTTGATAAACAGTATATCCAGTAATAGATAGATTGCAAAAAAAAAAAGTATGAAAACAATCCAGATTTTCTCTCTCTTATTGAACATCAAAAAATGTGATTTTTGCTGTTTAATAGGTCTTCTACAAGGATGACCTGAACTGGATGAAGGGTATTGGTTGCTATGTCTGGGACACACCAGAGATCCTCCGTGCCAAGAAGTCCTACGAGCTGCAGAGTGATGTGAGTAAGAACAGGGAAGATCACAGTAGACTTTCAGAAATGTTATTGATGATTCACTGTGGTGTATTGACATTGTTTGTTTTTTTTAACCTTCCTTAGAAAATACAAATTTTTTTAATTCTTGCATTGGTGATGATTTACCACAAAATACCTTCCCTTGTAGCTTAAATACAGAGACGAGGCCAAGAAAGAGTTCAACAATTACTCAATTGTGACGGACACCCCAGTTTATGTGACTGCTGTCCTGGGTCACACCTGGGCCAGTGAGGTGAGTGAGCTGGACTTTTAAAAACATTTCTAGAGAGTGATTGAGTTCAAATGAATAATTGAGTGCATTAATTAAATTCTGGTCATTGACAGCTGACCTACAGGGAGGCTTATCATAAGGAGAAGCACCTGTACACCACTGTTCTTGATACCTATGACTACGCCAGATGCCACAACTTCAAGCACTTCTTCAGTAATGTAAGTGAATATAGATATATTAAAACATTTAACAAGACACCATCACTGTAAAAGGCATGCTCACACACAATAACGTTTTGATAAATTTCCGGCTTTTCTCTCAACAGAAAAACTACAGTGAGGCCTGGGACAAAATCAAAGCCAAGAGCTACCAGATTCCACATGACTCCCATGCCATGCAACACGCTAAAATCCAGAAAGTCATTCTCAGCCAAGTGAGTTCAGTTAATTGCATTCCATGTTACTACTATGCTGGGATTTTCTTCACATTAAGAGACAATATGAATGCCCTTTCCCCTTTAGGTGAAGTACAAGGAGGATTATGAGAAGTTCAAATCCCTCTACAGTCTGCCCAAGTCTCTGGAGGATGATCCCGCCACTGCTCGCTGCGTCAAAGCTGGGAAGCTGGTCCTGGATGTAAGTTAAAGCAATTTGTAGGTGGTGAGGACCCAAATGCATAAACACACAGTAGGGTAACAAGATTTGGAACTAAAAATGAGCTTTAGTGAACAGCGGAAAAAATCCAAAAACCGTATAATGCAAAAAAACAAAACAAAACAGGAAGTGTAAACTTAAAGTTGATACAAAAAAAGCTCAAACAATGTACAACAGAAAGCAAAGTTCTAATCTGGAAAAACATTAAGAACAAAAGAACAGGAAGATGCCACAAGGACATACAGGGTGACACAGGAAGACATGTGAACAGGCTCAGGTGAATCATGGACAAAAAAAACAAAGACATCAGGTAGCACACAGAGTATATACATACAAGGGCTGAATAATAAACAAGACACAGGTGAACACAGAAAAGGGCGGGTAATTCACAGAAAGGGAGGGAATGAAAAGCAGCACACGACACATGAGGGCAAAACTTCAGAGTAAAACAGAATCACAGAGTCACAGGGTCGCTATATTTCTAAGGTGTTATATACACAAACAATTCAAATGAAAATGTTAAATAAAAATGAAATAATAACAAATCACTAAATTCAAGTAACAACACAAACATATTTCAATACGATTAAAAATGGTTCATATATAAGTTCACCTTGTAAAGACACATAAATAGTACAATATACACAGGAAAATGTCCATATTATTTGTCTAAAAATATAATATTTGCGTCTTGATGCCAGAACTGATAACAAAAATGGAAGAACATCTGTTCTCCATCTTTTATAGCGCCTGTACAAGGAGAACTATGAGAAAACCAAGGCCAAGAACCACATCCCCGCAGACATGCTGGAGATCCTGTCTGCCCACAACACCCAGGCCTCTGTTAGTGAAATCGGCTACCGCAAGTACCTGCACCAGTGGATATGCTTGCCTGACATGCAGGTGTACGTCCAAGCACGCAAAGTCAACGAGCAGCTCAGTGACGTGAGTAACTCCCCTCAACTTGATATTCTGTTTGTTACTGCGTACTGTAGCCTTAGTAGTGCCATACGTCTTGAATGCATACAAAAAGGGTCAGGTTTATACCAATTTATATACAAACATGTCTGTCATAATCACTTAACTTGTGTGTTTTGTCGTGTGCTCTTCACAGATCTTCTACAAGGATGACCTGAACTGGCTGAAGGGTATCGGCTGCTACGCCTGGGACACACCAGAGATTCTTCGTGTCAAGCATGCTGGTGATCTTCAGAGCGAGGTTAGCCCACTCACTGTATTAATTCTAATTCTCTGCTCTATTTCCGATCCTCCTCAGTTATTTGGTTTCCTGCGGTCTCTTATCTTATCCAATTCTTTTTTATAACCCTCTTCTGTTTGGCACTCAAACAGCTTTAATTTTTTTCCCCTACTGTAAATCCTCCATTTTACTTTTCATACTGCCTATTGTTTATCCAGAGCTGATGCTGACAGCCACATTCTTGTGTTTTTATTCCAGAACAAGTACAGAGCCAAAGGAGTTGAGGCTTTCAAGGAATACTCAGTGGTGACCGACACTCCCGTGTATGAGACGGCCAAGCAGAATGCTGAGAACCTGAGCGATGTAAGGGGCTCTATAAATGTTTCTAACAATGTCGACTCATGAATGTTTGTCAACACATAAAAAAATCATGACCATAATTCTAATTTTTTTTCATTCTTCTCTGTTTCCAGCTGCACTACCGTTATGACTATAACACCAATGTCAAGGGTACCAACACTGCTCCTGCTGTTACTATTGATACAGAAAGGGCACGCCTGGCCAACTACATCCAGAGCGATGTGAGTGATGATAATATTACATTATATTAAGCTTACTTGTTTAGAAATTACCAACTGAAATATGTACGTTGTGTATATTGATGAGTATTTTTTTTTAAATATGCTCAACACGCACTGTTGTATATACTACTTACACAACAGTGTGTGTGTTTGAGATTTCACACACATTGACAATCATCACTATTAAGACCTTACAGCAGTTAATTCATTATGTGTTTCCTTTCATTGTGGGCCTTGTACTTTAATATGAATATGAGTATGAATTTTACAATGAGAAATATAAGAAAGTAAACATAGTGCACCATTGTAGGTATAAAATATTGGACGATTAAAGATAAATCTCTTGTCTTTTTAAATATAAAACAAAAGAAATAAAAGATTTGGTTAAAGAGTAAATCTTTGAAACACTGCAAGAGCATAGAGAATATGGGTATTCCAAATTGGGTGAAAAAGCAGACGAATATCTGCAGAAATGAACCAAATACAAAACAAATAAACAAACATTATTGTGTTACGTGTTAAAACTGTTCAGTCAGTATGCGTGTTTCGGTTCAAGCTGAATGTCTCACTGTGTTGTCTTGGCCTCTCTCAGAACTGGTACAAGGAGGCCAACAAGAACTTCATGCCCACTGGTTACTCCCTGCCAAACGATACCCCGCTCATCAAGCAGGCTAAGAAGAACAGTGTTGTCACCAGCAATGTAAGTGCTGTTACTGTCGTCAGTCATCCAGTCATGCCATTCTTTATTGACTGCAATCAAACCTTTTTGCTCATGAATTTCTGATGTTGCCTTTTTACCTTTATTTGTGCAGGTGAAGTACAAGGAGGCTTATGAGATGACGAAGGCTAAAGCCTACACTCTTCATCCAGAGGGTGTCAACTTTGTCAACTCAAGGAAGGCTAACAAGATCTCCAACGAAGTAAGATGAGACACTGCTGCTATTGTTTACACCAGACACGTTAGTGTTGATGGAGATATACATGACTACTTGATAAAACATATTTTTTCCTTCCTCCTCCTCCCCAGCGTCTGTATCGGGAGACTTACCACAAACAAAAGGACAAGATCCACACAACCTACGACACCCCTGATATCAGACAAGTCAAGATGAATCAGGAACACCTCAGTGATGTATGGACCTGTTTTCACACAGTTTATGTCAATCATCTTCCCATTTTTATTCATAATGCAGTATTTTTTATTCATGCCATCTCTGTGTTCCCTTCTCATTATAGTTGTGGTACAAAGAGAAATACAACAGCACCAAAGGCCAGCTGATTTCTATGCCCATCACACCCCAGCTGATGCACTGCTACCATGTCAATGAGATCACCAGCGACGTATGTTAAAAAGAGGAATACATTTGATGCACATTATCACACTGTCAAAAAATGTACTTTAAAACTTTTGTTGAAAATATTTTTTTTTGTAGCTGAAATACAAAGAGGACCTGTTGTGGCTGAGAGGCCTTGGCTGCTTCTTGTATGATACTCCAGAGATGGTCCACGTGCGCAACATCACCAAGCAAAGAGTATGTGATTGAACATTCACTTTCATTTCAGAGTCAGCATCTTGCAGTGGTTTCATGGTCTTTTGTGTGGCTTGTTTTTCACTTTTAAAGGTGAACTATCCAGTGGATGCAAAGAAGAACCTTGCCAACTTCTCAGTGGTCCTGGACACACCAGAATATACTCGTGTGACTGAGCTTAAGAGCCACATGAGCAACGTGAGTTGTTTTTCCCAAATGCCCACGTTATACAAACATTTTTATACTTTACTACTTTACTGTTGGGCCTCCAAATAAAATACATGTCCTTGTACTTAAATAGCTTTAAAAAATGTAGTTAAAAAATAATAATTCTATTCAGTGGAAAAAATAAGATTTCAAACAGATTTCAGTGAACTTTTGACTTGACATTTTCTGCTCCGCTGTTTTCAGATTATCTACAAAGCCCAGAGCAAGGAGGAAATGGCTAAAGTCACCACCACAGCAGATGCTGTGGAAATCCAGAGAGTCAAATGGGCCCAACAGCTGACCAACAAGGCAAGTTCAGACAGCCGTTAATCACTGGATGAGTTGTTTTACATGGATTCTTGTCTTTTCTGATAATATAATCATGTTTTCTTTGTTTCTCCACAGTACCTGTACACAGATTTGGCTGCTAAGGAAAGAGCTCATTTCACTCCAGAGTCTGAAACTCCACAGATGGGCCATGCCAGAAAGATGAAAGTGGTGTGCAGTGATGTAAGTGTTCCCCTTCCTCATTTCGTCTGTATTTTTGTGTGATCCTTGCATCTTCATAACTTACCTCCATATGACATAAATACAATATCTTAATAGTGTTTGTATTTCTATGTATTTCTGTTTCCAATGCATTGCATGAATTATTTCTTCCCTTAGAACAAATACAAAGAGCAGTATGAGAAGATGAAGCACAGATACACGGCCATTGCTGATACACCTCTCCTGATCCGAGCCAAGAAATCCTACTTCCAGTCCAGTGATGTGAGTGTGCTTCATAACAAACAATTTTATCACTACCACGAAGGAGGTATCATTTTTCTTATTATTTGTAGTTCCCATTCTAGCTCTTCTGCTCAACCCTCCATAAAGCTGTAAACCCATGTTTGAATCTTGAGATGTATCATGCAGAGATTAGACTTTTAGTAAAAGTCTGGAATTCATTGTTGCTCACCTGATTTCAAAATAGTAATATGTAAACCTAGACATTATACATACTAAGCTACTAATGAAGCTTAACATTTGAGTAAATTAATGGAGATTTTTTTTGTCATGTACAATAATAACAACATTTTTCTTGAACTTTACCACAAAATACTATCTGTACAAAGCAGTGCAAAATTAGGAATTTCACTTTGAATAATGATGACTGATAAAGAAAAGAGACTATAAAAATGATATAATATGATATGATATATGAATGATGTAATTGTCTGTGAGGAATAGCTGACACATTTTGTTCTTCATGTCTTCAGCTGCGTTACAAAGAGACCTTTGAGCTCTCCAAGGGCCACTACCACACAGTCAAGGATGCTCTGGATATCACCTACCACCGCAGAGTCACTGATGACATCAGCGAGGTCAGCGATTAAAAATAGCTGTTTGATTAGCTGTCTGATAATATGTATTTAAAAAAATAATAAAACTTTGACCTGAATGTTCTTACTCTCCACCCCAGGTTAAATACAGGGAGAAGTACATCAACTCTCTGGGTACATGGAAGTCCATCCCTGACCGTCCTGAGTTCTTCTTCAGCAGAATTGCCAATGAAAACGTCAGCACTGTGAGTGTTGTTAATTTACATTTCAAAATTATGCTGTTTTAAAATATTTACCCACAGTAGGTTGAAGGACATATAATATCTTTTATATATTATGAAATCTCTGAATTAATTCCCTTTTATGTCCCCCTGTAGGTCAAGTACAAGGAGGACCTGGAATGGCTGAGGGGTATTGGTTGCTTTGTGTGGGACACACCTGAGCTGGTTCAGGCTGAAAAGAACAAGACGCTGTACAGTGAGGTGAGGATCTATTAAGCTCATAATTTACCATCTGAAATGTCAGTAATTTCATAAGATATTGTAAAAAAAAATAAATAAAATTCATACATATACTACTTATGATGTCTTAAATTCATGACTAGTATGCTTTTTATGGTAGTATGTGATTTGATCTTTAATGCAGTTGGATATTTTCCTGCCTGTTCTAATAACAGTTTGATTTCTTGAATTCTAACAGAGACTGTACAAAGCTTCCTTTGAGAAAAACAGAGGCAACTTCAAGTATACCTCCGACACTCCGTTCTTCGCAGCTGCCAGGAATGCCTCTGTTCTCATCAATGATGTGAGTCCTTTCATTCTTAAACCCAATACAGTAATTGAAAAATAGATTTTTTGTGTAAATCGCTGCCAGTTTTCTGTGTTTTTAGTATGACCAGAATTAGAATTACTTTGTTCAATCCATTTGTGAAATATGCACTTTTTTTGTTAATCACATTTCTCTGTGTTTCGTGTATCTCTTTGGGACTGTCAGTTTGGAGGTAAAAGAGTATGACTTTATAGTATAATTTAAACATTGCCATGAATGTTTACAACCTGCCGTAATTTCTGTGAAACCATAATACTGGTCGTTTAAAATATGTCCTTTATTCCTTGTATTAACTTGTTTTAACCTTCCTTTGTCCCCTGGAAAGTCTCATCACATGACAGTGCTTATTGTTTTCTGGACCTTTGTATTTAACCACCTTCTGACATTCTGAGCAGAGATCCTACAGAGCTAGTTATGAGAAGAACAAGGATAAGTTCACCATAACTACAGATGATCCTAGATACCAGCTGGCCAGGGAGAACAGGAAGATGAGCCAGGTAAACGTCCTGGTCGTGTTGTACAGTCGTCCTCCCTCCTCCGGTTCGCTACTCCAGACCTCTGACACTGGTGCATGAGGTCGTCGTCGCATGGCTATGATACAGGATCCAATTCCCTCTCTTCTCTATCAGTCTCTGCTCGCTCTTCTCTCTTCTTTTTGTCCCAGGAAGGTTATTGTTAACAGCGCCACTCAAACAGCAGTAGGAATGCTATCTTGAGTGAGCAGGACTCTCCTTTATCTGTGCCATCAGAGAGACAATTCAATCTCACTGAATGATGATTTAGTTAAGATTAAAAAATAAGCCATCATCAAACTGAAGATGATGATTTCTGTCACTCTGGAGGCACAGATGAGGACAAACAGCTCCTTTGTCACACTTGGATCTCCGGAGTACTTCTCCAGTCCTCCCAGTGTAACTGCTGTTTTTCATTTGTCCTCAACTATGGCATGCTGTGTGTGTGTGTATGTTGTCGTGTGTGAACAGGCAAGGTATAAATCCAAAGCAAAGGATCTGCTAAAGAGTGGCTGCAATGAGCTACTCCGTCCTGACATCCTCACAGCCCTTTACCAGTCCACTATGGGCAGTAAGGTAAACAGCCACAGAGTGGTAACCATGGTAACTCTGATTCCTGTCTACAAACAAGCAGAAAATAAGACCTGTGGAGTTGAAACTCTTCTAGGCCTAGATGAAAGTAATCACGTTGCTTTCATTCTCTCTGCTGTTTCTGGACAATGTCTCATCACATCGTAGACTCACCCATACTCCTTCCCTTTATTCAATCTTACTTTAACCCTGTAAGAGGTTTTAACTGTCACACTTCTCCACCCTTCTCTTTCATGCTCTAATCCCTCCATCACATGTTCACGTCATTGATTACTGAACCTTGAACATGCCCTAAAATGCAGTGCAGTAGTTGCAGCAGATAGAAAACATCTAGAGTCAGAAATGCAGCATAGTGTAGCATCTGCAAAGACAGATCATAACTTTCATCTATATACCGTATTCCTACCCTTGATACCTTGCACAAATTATGGGTTTGACTTCTGGTGCTTTCTTACAGCAATTTGTATGGCGTATGACCATTCATGAAGGTCTAGGTTTTTTACATTATCAAGTTAAAACCAAATGATACATTTATTAATGTATAGCCCCCTTAGAAGCATTAGCTACTGAGGCTAGATCTGAAGAGCACCGGAAGAATCACCCATAATCGTTTACCCATTGACCTCCCCAAGGAAACTTGGGGATACAAGTCACCTATGTGGGCACTGCAGACTTCATGACTGAATATTGATAACACATCTGTCTCTATATTTGTGCATGTTTCATAAAGCATGTTTTTATAATCCCATGCATGGCATCACATTCATTATAACTTATCATGTGTTTTATTTATTTTTTTGTCAGTCAAAGGTTATATAATACATGCTAGTCAACTTGTTCTTATACTGTTTGAGAACTGTCCAAGAAAAACAACAGTAGATACATTTTGAAAAATCTATTTAAATGTACTGCTGATGTCTTTATATGGCCACAATAAGCAAACAAGACCATCAGTGAGAAGATATTTCTGTATAGGTGTTCTTACTGCCTGTCACCGGGTCAGAATTATTTAGGGAGAGAGTGCCGAGGATGAATTGAGTTCATTGTAGCTGCTTTGATAAAAGATAGTGATTGCTTTTAGTCAACTGATCTTCATCTGTCTGTACTCTGAGAATGAAATCCTTCTACGCCTGTCCATCATTGTCTCTCATCCTGAAATTGTTTGAACAGACTTTTGTAGAGCATCCCAGTGTCTCTTTAAACAATATCTCTCACCTTTTTTCTTGGACAGTTGTTTTCTTTAGCTGCACACTTCAGAAGCAAGACAAGTTGTCATAATACACATAAATAAAAGCAAACGATTACAATGTCAAATTGACTTTGAGTGGTACTAACTGTCTTGTGTTTACACGTTATTGTCCTCCATCAGTGGAGGTACAGGGAGCAGTATGAGCGTGCCAAGGACAAGTTCACCTCCATTCTTGAAACTCCCGAGTATGAGGCCCACAAACGCAGCAAGAAGATCAGCGATGTAAGTTACGGTCCATCAAGTCAAAAAGTGCCAAAAAATTATTATTATTTGTTTTGGTGTCTTTTGAAATGCTCCTGACTATGTGATGATGATATTCCATAGATCATTTACAAGATGGAGTACAACAAGACCAAGGCTAAGGGATACACCTTGCCTTATGACACTCCACACCAGCAGCACATGAAGAAGGTCAAGGAAATCACCAGCAATGTAAGTCTCACACATTTTTGAATTTAAAAAAAAGAGTTTGCGGAGGCACATGAAGTCGAAATATGAAATACAGTTTTGTGTTTGATGTCGTGTTTTCCATGCATGTTGCAGCTGAAGTACCGAGAAGTGTATGAGAAGAGCAAGGCCCAGATCAACATGGACCCTGAGGCTCATGAGATCCGTGCTGCCAAGGAGGCCTACAAGAACATCACCAATGTAAGGGTCTATACTGGAGGCATCAGGAAATACCACTTTCTGTTCATTACTGATTTTGAGATTAACTCAACATACCTTTTTCATTTTAGCTTGACTACAAGAAGAAATATGAAGCCACCAAGAACAAGTGGATCTGGACAGCAGACAGACCAGACTTCCTCAATGCTGCAAAGAACTCCCTGCAGCAGAGTGATGTGAGTTGGTGCTTCATCTTTACTATATGTGTGATTCACATTGTTTATTTTGACAACATCCAACAGTGCTGCTCTTATTTTGCCCCCACAGGTTGAGTACAAGTATGACAAAGAGATGATGAAGGGCTGTGTGATCCCTGTGGTTGATGACAAGTTAACTCTCCTGGCTATGAAGAATAATGAAATGGCCAGCACTGTAAGTCTTTCCACCTCTTTATTAGCATCTCTGTGATGAATTGATTCCAAAAGGGATCTGGAGTTATTTTAAACAACAAGACTACTGCAGAATTAAATGTTTAACATGCCGTCCTCCAGTTGAAGTACAAAGAGAAGTATGAAAAGGCAAAGGGCCACTACGTGCCCGTCATGGACACTCCTCAAATCCTCCATGCCAAGGCTGTGCGCACACTTGCATCAGAGGTTAGTAGCATTCAGTGTTTTTGCACCATTGTTTTTACACTTACGAATATTGTACAGTTTAAGAATAAAACATGATCAGTCAATGATGCTGTCATTTGACTAAATTTAAAAACTTTTTTATCCCTCCTTATCTCCCCCCCATCTTAATTGGTGGAAGATGAAATAGGAGTGTAATCGTCATGAAAAACAACAGAATTTTGTTTTACTAGTTAACAGTTTATTGATGATTCATTCTTTCATTAGTGATAGACTTTATTTGTCTTACCCTGTCTTTGACTGCATTTAAAAGAATGTGGATCTCTTTTTATGGATGCAGCGAAGGGGTGGAGGCCGCTACAAATTCAAACAATATGGGACAATAAAGTGAATCCCTAATAAGACATGTCTTCTAAATTTTTGATTTTCATCCACAGAGCAAATATAAGGAGGCCAGTAAAAAGGACATGCAGTCCGGCTCATTCACAACCCTGTCTGAGACTCGTGACACTGCCCACAGCAAGAATGTCAACAAGCTCGTCAGCGGGGTACAGTCATCTCACACTTATTCAACAAAATGAGCTCAACCATCTCCTTATCTTGGACTTTTTCTGTGCAGCTGGCCTTGACAATTATTTCTCCCCCCACAGAAATTGTACAAAGCCAAGTTTGAGAAGGAGAAGGGCAAGTCAGTGTACAACAACATGGTTGTTCCACCTGATGTTCAGCACGCCATGTCAGTGGCCAAAACTCAGAGCAATGTAAGTCATCTTCACAGCTGTGCTGATATAACATTGTATTGATTGTAATTTCCAGAATTCTTTCACCTACATTGTGGATAGTTTCACAGCTTCTTCTGTTTCTCTTCTGACAGTTATTACCTTATACTGTATTCTGTCTGCTCTTCTGCTCTATACCACAGGTTTCCTACAAGAAGGATGCCAAAGCCAACCTGCACTACACAAGTGTAGTTGATCGTCCTGACATAAAGAAGGCTACCCAGGCTGCCAAACTTATCAGTGAGGTAATGATACAGTACAGTTATAAAATGTGGTGGTAAAAGATAAAAAAAAAACTGTTTTCACAAAGCACAAATATGCAGAATGTTAGTGCGTACAAGCCTGGTTTTCACCTACACAGTAAGTCGACTGCTGAACTGCTACTTAAAAGTTATAAGACCTTTTAATGAGGGAAATGGCAAAGAAGAAATACAAATGTTTGTCATTGGCATGGTCCCCCAATACACTAGTGTAAGTTCTATGAAGCTACATTTAACTGTTTAAAAGATGCAGTACCATCACTACTTAATGACTGATAAAATAACAAAAAACAGTCAGGACCATCAGTGCAGTTTGTACAAGGTCAACTGATTTCTGTCTGGTCTCACCTTCATCAGATTGGCTACCGTGAGAAGGCCCGTGAAGAGGCCAGCCGTGGAGGCTCTCTGGCCCACCGCCCAGACATTGCTCTGGCCACTAAGGTGTCCGGGCTGACCAGCCAGGTACAGAGGACCATATCAACCATCTGTCCCTACAGTTATCACCTGCTAGAAAATGTTTCCTTTACTTATTTTACATTCAAGATGGCTGGAATCAGTCACTGGAAGCCATTTTTACACCACCCTGACACTCAGATCAGCTTCCATGAGCTAATATTTGCTGACTGGTATCACTGTGGTAGATGCTTAGCAGCAGTCCTGTAGGCCTAACGATAGTACTAGCAGCTCTTCCATAGCGCTTCCACTGCCATCCTGCATTATAATCCATGCTTAAGCTGCCATTGTGACTCCATGAAAGAACATTTTACATGTTTAACTGCTCATATCATTATACATGTCCCACCCCATCCTTCACCCTGTCCTCTGCTCCTCTTCCTCCATTCTTCTATATTTTACTCTCCTTATTCCTCATCTCTCTCCTTCCATAATGCCCTAGTCTGTGTGTGTGTTCTCATCCCTCCATCTCACTGCGCTTTGTAGGTGGAGGCCAAGACCTCCCTCCATGGAACAGCTTCCTATGATACCCCCCAGATGCGCCACATTAAGAAAATGAGTGCCCTGACTAGTGATGTAAGGAGGTTCATGCCCTGAAACTAAAGGGCTGCTACTATTTGTCTGTCTTCTCTGTTATTCTGCTCCCTTCGTATCAATCGATTTGTGATTTTACTGCGAAGGTTCACTGAATCAAAGATTTAATTCAGATGATCAAATCTTACAAGGTTATTATTTTTGAGTCACCTTGCAACCTCCCCTTCTTGCAGTTAAGCATTGTGTGCACCCTTTGCTCCTGACAAACTGTTGCTTGTTGCTAAGCATAGACATGTGTTGCTGCATCACTGCATTTATTACAATGGTGCAGATGTTGTATGTTAATGAATCCTTTTAGTTTATTTTAAAATCATTTTAATTGTCCCACTTTTCTCCCAACTCACTCACTCAGTGTGTCTGTTGCAATACATGTGTATATGCAGTGGTTAACTCGGCTTGGTTACTTCCTTTGTGATGTGAACACTACAGGGCGGTGGGCATAGAGAGTTTTAAATGTTAATATTACTTGACAAATGTGTTAAATGCAGATTAATTTATTATTAATGCTGGATTTACGCATGTTTGTTCCAGACACTGTGTTAGGATATTGCTTTGTCTCACTTTCTCTCTAAAGCTGACCGATCTGCAGATTGACTGAACATCCCGGATTCCCTGTGAAATATGCCCTCCCTCTTCCATATATACTTTATTATATATGAAGTCTATGTTGTGTTTATGTGGATCACAGACTTCTGTATTTGGCTCTGTGTACAATTGGCATCAAAATGCATCTCGGATGGTCAGATCAGAGGCTGGAAGCTCTAAACAGGTTTTTTGTTGCATCTGAAATAGATAAAGAACAGAGGGGGTGAGATTACACCGCACAAACTGTTACCATATAGTGTGATTTGAGCATGTTTGAAAGGTGCACTGAAGGCCCACCTAGCAGACTTTAACAACACATGGTAACGAACAGTGTATCCACAGTTGTCACAGCTGAGCAGTGATTTCCACCAGATGAAATCCAACAAGAGACACAAATTGTCCCGTTGACTCATTTGAGATGCATTCTGAGGTCAAGTGTGAACTGAAATCCACTTCAGGCACATCCAGGCACTCGGTCTAAACAGCATCAGAGGGCGTCTCTACAGCTGAACTGTTTGGTTTGTTTAAGAAAAACATTCATGTGTTGGCTTTATTAATGTGGTTTGTTACAACAGCCAAAAATGCCACCAGATTAAACTGCAACTTTAAGCCAAACAACATCTTAAAAAAACAGTTCAGCTGGTTTGTATTTATAAAAGAAATCTCGACCAGCCACAGGGTTGTGTAATGTGAATTCAAATGCTTAAATATGCACTTTTACAGGACTATCCTGGCCGGAAAGGATGTGTGCACGTGTGAATGCACCCTTACAGACCTTCAATTAGCACTGTGATTGCTGAATGAAAAGGAGAAAATGAACTGATGCATGAATAACATCAGCGGACATACAGTTGTTATTGTGTATAACAAGGGAAACAAACCCATGTTGAGAAGCATACGGCACTCAGCATATCTTCAGTGTCTACACAGAGTATGGAATCTGAATCATCCCTTTTTATACACTATAAAAAAGCCTTATGTCGATCTTTAAATACTGTATGGAGTCTGTCAGTCTTCCACTATTATTCTCTCCCCAGCAGATACTTCTTACGCTAACTCTCAAATATATCCCAACCTCAATAGGTGAAGTACAAAGAGAAGTTTGACAAAGAGATGAAAGGAAAGAAACCACAATATGACCTGAAGGAGAGTAAGATTTACAAGACTTTGAAGGACGCCAGTGCACTGGCTAGTGAGGTAGGTGCTCACATGACTGGCATCATTTCACAACTAAGACTCATTCAGTCAGCCGCCTGTGAAGTGACACATTTGGCGATGAGTTTATAGTAGTGTGTATAATTAAATTTTTCTAAAGCTTTTAAATTTCTACTTAGTTTGTTTTATCTATTGAATATTTATTTACTGGACACATTCAATAAACAGGTTTAGTCTTCATCATGGAGCTAGAATTCTTTTGCAAATGTACCATATAACCTTGTTAATAATCTCAGGAAACCGTGTACCAACTACAAAGATCACCGACTGTGAGATACAGGTATGTTCATTTTGTAACACTTGAGTGTGTCTGCTAACACTGTGCAGGTGAAGTACAAGGGTGACCTGAAGAAGATCCACAAGCCTGTGACTGACATGGCAGAGTCTCTGTCCATGCAGCACAACCTGAGCACCAGCAAGCTGTCCAGCCAAGTAAGACCTCACCAGCCTGTAACCCTCCCATGCTCCCACTCAGGAAGCTACTGAGAGTCAGTTCAGTTTCAGAGAACCCTCTGAAATGTGTCTGAACTCGGTGTTTCTGTCACCTCACACACTGCAGTAACAATGATGCAGATTATCATCTCATGGATTTATACACTAAACTCTATCATCCAAACATCCATTACTCTGTGACCTCATCTGGTGGTGACCCTTACCCTTCTCACCCTTGACCTTGCTGACCTTTTACCTTCACATACTATCAACCCACTATAACCTCTACTCCTTCACTCTTTCACTTTGATTTATTTCCACCTGTAGTTTGTATAAAACTAAAACTAGTATTTCACCATTGATCATTTAATACAAAACTCCCACCTTCACTTTTTTTGCTATACCGAGCTGTCTTACTTGACTGGGAATTCCCCCCTAGTACTGCTACAAGAAGAAATTTGAGGAGAGTAAGGGTCACTACCATATGATTCCTGACACACCAGAACAGCTTCATCTCAAGGAGGCTTCTGAACTTCAGAGCAACGTAAGTGGTACATACTCTGAGAGTTAACAAATCACTGCTCTGGGTCTCAACAATCAACATATTTTTTACTGAACAGATTTGTATGTGATCTCTGCATCTTAGATCTTCCTTTTTGGGTGGTGTTTCATGTCAACTAGTTCGCCAGATAACACACACGGCTAGGTGTCATTCTAACGGCTGAATGTAAATGTAGTCATGCCATACATCGTTTGAAAGCTTACATTATCATGATTTGGGTCATTCAAACCATTTCAAGTTAAATCCACAGCAGAATGACACAATCAACAAACAATAAAGCAAACCAGACATCAAACAAGCGGGTACAACCTTTTGGCAACTCACCAATGATATGTCTTGGTGCTTCGGTGGCATTTTAAAATCCAATATAAACTGTCATCTGTTATTCCATTATAATGTCAGTAGATCTATTTGCAGTGAAGTACTCCAAAACACAGGTATTCCATACATACAAAGTAGCAACCAAAAGCAATTGGAAAAGCTTTTCCATGCTTTCACCTGTCCATTAACTCCATTAAACAGCAACACAGAGATACCTCAGATGGCTCCCAACCTCTGAACTATTGATTGACTCCTGATTTGACCAGTCAGGAGCGTCTATGCTCACCATGCAGCCTGCAACAGACAAATAATTTCATAGACAGGACACCACTCCTTGTTTCATTCCCTCTCTTTTGAGCCACATAATTTGGATTTTATGTTTTGGACAATGTAACATGATAGAAATAAAAATAGAATGTAATAGTTTGCTATTTTTTTTTATTTGTACTCAACTCAGTCATTCAGCAAATGAGGATGAGGACTTTTTTGGAATTGTGATTGTATTTATCAGTAAAGGAGATGAATAAGAATTAACAGGCGGAATCATCCAGAAATGTTAATTGATTATTTAAAGGACAAAATAAGGGATCTTAAAAATGTGTTTACACTTACTGTTACCCAATTTGCATTTCATTGTGTTTTAGATTTTGTTAACAATTTATTAAATGTATCTCCAGGCAACCATTAGTTTCCATTGGTGATATTCACAATATAAGAATCAGCTATTCTAAAGCACTGAAACAGAACCAAGTTGTGTTATCGCTCACAGTGAACATCAAGAACATTTTTTAAGTATTATCCTTATGAGATCTATCTGTAATTACATTAGCATAAACACATAATAGTAAATCAACTTTGATAAAAATTAATGTAGTCTTGATGGCCCCTCTGACACAACTGAAACATGTGTTACAATTTCACCTTCAGGGACCTGAAATAAATCAAAACCATTATATAATGTGTCTAATCTGTTGAAAACACACTCATTATACATGTGTTTGCTGTTGCAGGTGAAATACAAGGAGAAGTATGAGAGGGAGAAGGGCAAGCCTATGCTAGACTTCGAGACACCCACATATGTGACTGCTAAGGAGGCCCAGCACATGCAGAGCCAGGTAAACACCCTGTCTGTCTACTCTGTGGTTCAAATGACTACAAAAGCAACACACTGTCTTTTACCATCCTCTCTGTCAGCCCAAAGACTCTTCAGTGCCTGCTATATATTAACCTGTACTGTATGCCCGTTGTTATGTATTGATATGCTTCAGCTTGTTGGATGTCATGCTATTGTTTATATGAGAATTACACTTTTGCAGTGCCTTGAATTCCAGTTTATTAATTCAAGACCATGTTTTGTGATTACTGTCATTTTACTTATTCCCCATATTCTACTCTTAACTAGCTCTGCTCAGATTAAAAAACTGGTTGAAGGCAGTGTAAAATGTGTTGAAATAAAATGTACCAATGCCTTGTACGTTGTTGCTCTCTAATAGTGTATATTATAAATTCAGACTGCTTAATCTGTCATGATCAGGAATGACAAAGGTAAAGTCAACAGTATGCTCATTTCAGTCTGAGCATTTCCGTTAATGTTACAGTGTTTAGTTATAGTTACAGTTCAGTTGCAGTCGCAATAAACATTCCTCCAAATACTTACAAATACTGAAGACTGTAGGCACAGAAATGACACAGATCATTATAAGGAGACTGGTGGAAACCTGGATGAGGTAACTGCACTGTGACTGAGTGCTGCTTGCATGTGGTTATCTGAGCTCTGTCTGTCCCCTGTCTTGTCCCTGCGGCCAATAGAAAGACTATAAGAAGGACTATGAGGAGCACATGAGGGGCAAGAACCTCTCAGGCTTGGAGGTCACCCCCGCCATGTTACATGTCAGACACGCCACCAAAATAGCCAGTGAGGTAACTAAAGGATCATTTATTCCTGACAACCTCCCCTGTTTACCTCACCCATGCTCTATAATCATACTAAGTCTACATCACAACCAAGGTCCCTCTTTCTTTTTACCACTTTACCTTTAAATCTCACAAGTGTTTCCTTCTCTTGACTCCTTATAGGTCCACCTAAGTAGTTAACTGTAAGATAGTTTGCATGATTCACAACATAGCAGCTATAAACTAACAATAATGCACCATTCATTCATCCATCTGCTTGCTTTTTATCCTTCGTGTGAAGTGTAGTAGAGTTGTCAGTATTATTTATATTTGTGTATCAACTGACATCTTTGACTTCTAATTTCACAATCAGGAGACGGCCAGCTGCTTCATGTTGAATAGTCTGCATGTATGCATGCTTGCCATCATTTGAACGATGCAGCGATGTTTTAATGCTTAAATTCTGACTTGAGTTACTGCCTTGTTCTTTTTTGTTTCCATGCTCTATATGATTAAATGTGGTTCTTTTTGTCTTTTTATCAGGATTCTTGCCAAAGTCCCCACTGTCTCAGCTCTCTCTGTGAAAATAAGTCTTAAACAATCTTCACAGTTTTGTGATGTATTAAACCTAAAGTCTATTGAGGAGGCGTGGTGACTTTGAGCTCAAAAGACAAGTGACAGCTTGTCCACTGTACTGTACCGTCCGTCTATATGTATGCCTTGGCCTGGCCTGCCTGTGTGCTCTTTTCTGCAGTCTCTCTGTTCTTCTTCCATCCTGTAGAAAGAGTACAGGAAGGATCTAGAGGAGGGAGTGAAGGGTAAAGGGCTAACTTTACTGGAGGAAACTCCGGAGCTTTTGAGAGCAAGGAATGCCACTCAAATCCTGTGTGAGGTATGCCTGACTGAGAGGTGAAAGAGGCAACAGTGTTTCACCCTCAACTGAGTGCCTTCCCGCTCTTGGTGCATCATCTGCTGAGTCGTGTCCCCTTAACTGAGCTTCATCATCACACTAAAATTGCCTCTGCTGAGTGTGACCCCGCTTTGTGACATCACTAATTTTCCAGCGCTCTCTTTCCTCCGATGTCCATAAAATGTTTTTTTAAGCAAAACTTCACCTTGACCCTTCTGGATTTACTGGATGAGTTATCTTATACTCTTATACAAAGTTTCCAAAAATCAACCTCAGATGTACTGAAAGCATATTTTGTTTTATTATTTTAATGAAACATGTAATTATGTATTTTATTCTTTGATTCTAGTTTGTAGTTGATTATATTATAACACATGTAGACAGGCATCCATGACCCACCTGCAATGTAGAAGAAACAAGAGAAATGCAAAAAGCTGTGGGCAAATACCAGGCTCAATCTGCTACTTACAACTTAAGGTTGTCCATTGTCTTGGTCCCCCAAAGCTTCTTGATGGCCCAAAGACCTCATGATGCCATTAAACCTGAAGAAGATCAGGAGAAACATACTACTTGATGGGGTGGTTTAGAAATTTGAGTCTCTTTGGGGCCCTTTGATTAGTAGGTTAAATCAAAGACATTAAAGAACAAATTAAGTGCTCATTTAAAAACCACTATGTTACAGAAGAGTATATTATTATATTTATTTGTATTTTATTGTATTCATTGATATTTTTTGAGACCAGATGTGGGTAGAGGCAGGCAAGGACAAATTTGTAAAAGATTAGTACTTATTAATGTATTTTATGAACTTTTTAAATGAGTTACTTCATTTATCAACAGAAGCTGTGCACAAATATCCTTGTGCTTAGTTTTTTACAATGTAGTTCTTAATTCATGTGCTCTGGGAGGCTTTTCAGGTTGATGTTTGGAGCGCTTTTGAATAATTTAAATAATAGAAGATTAAGAAAAAATGTAGTTATGTTGAAAATGACTAATTATCCTTTAACACACTTTCTTTAACTACTGTTTTTTCCCAGTTTAGAGTGAAGCCTCACACCCAATCGGCTGTCCAATTATTTATTTTTAAAAAATCCTAAATTCTTCTAACCTTCTTTATTCACACATTCCCCTAGGTGTTTTGTTTTGCAGCCCTCCCATGATATGAATGAGTAGAAGTCTTGTTTATGGTAATATGCAATATCTGATTTTAGCAAGCAAAATTATTTTATGTAACACTTTGTCACCTGTAATGTTTACAGAGAGAGTATAAGAAGTCGCTGGAGCAGGAGATCAAGGGCAAGGGAATGTTGGCTTTGGCCACAGACACTCCCGACTTCATGAGGGCCAGAAACGCTACTGACATCCTCAGTCAGGTCTGAATCCTAATGTGGTTTCATATTGTTTGTTCTAGCTGCCGTTATGGTGTATTTTTATCCGGACCTTTGGTTGTAGTTGTCTGAAAGGTGACTGATGGCTTTCTGTTCCTTAGACTAAGTACAAGCATACCGCTGAGATGGACAGGGCCAGCTACACGTCCGTCATCGACACCCCCGACATCATCCATGCCCAGCAGATGAGGAACATCGTAAGCCAGGTAGATTACTGAAATCTTCAAATTGTTTTATTTCTAAAAAATTCCCTCTAGGTTGCTTCCCTGTGTGGCTGGAGAGATGCTCAACCAACAAAATTATGAGTCTTAAATCACAATGACTATTTGATTTCAAATTTCTCCTGTTTGTTTTTGTCCAACAGAAAAAGTACAAAGAGGAAGCTGAGAAGACCATGTCTCACTATGTACCAGTCTTGGACACTCCGGAGATGCAGAGAGTCCGTGAGAACCAGAAGAACTTCAGCACTGTAAGTAATAAATGTCAACGATGTCTGGTTGTCTTAGAGTGCTGTACGGCCTACAGTATGAAGTCGGATGTTCCTCCAGTGTCTTCTATGTATGTCTCCATGTCGCTGTAAAGTATTATCTATAATACTTGATAAGTTGTTCTGTTAGTGGAATTAGCTTTGTATGTTGTTGTCTAAATCTATTGTAAATTAAGTGTTTGGTGTCAGTTATATGTTTTACTCAGACGCACAAGTGAAAATAGTTTTCAGACTCACCCTGAGCAAAAACTGAGGTACATTTTTTGTTCAAATGAACACGTAGTTTCTCTTCAGTTTTGTTACTTTCTTTTCTTTTTCTATTTAGATTTTTTATCATGTTGAAACATTTTAACTGCACTTTTGTTTTTCTCCTTGTAGCATCACTACCAGACTGACCTTAAAAACATAAAGGGCAAAGTGTCTACTGTAAAGGACACTCCTGAAATGCTTCGTGTTAAAGAGAATACAAAGAATTTCAGCTTGGTATCTACTCAACAATATATATACATTTATATTAACGTTTTTACACTTATACTTGATTTTTTCAATTCATCTTTAACAAACCCTGATATGCAGCCCTTATTTCTTGTTGTGTAGACTCTGCAGCTCTTTAATTCACGCAACTAACCTTTGACACTGAGTTGTCTAGTGTGACATTTAGTGCAGAGCTTGTGTGTTGTTTTGTAAGTATTTGTTTAAGTTCTTGTGGAAATGTCCCTTTAAATGTTGTTTTTGAAATGTTTGTTTCATTCAGTGTGTTTTTGTTGATGTCTGCTCGACTCAGCTCACAAGGTGCAACACAGCTAAAGCTCAAGTATAGTTAAATTAAATCAAGAAGCTTTTCCTCCTCCTCCTCCAAGAGTAGAAATCAGGCTAACCACTCGTCGCTGCTTTTATTCCCTGTCCACATAAAGATTCAGTACAAAGAGGATTTGGGATCAGGAACAGCTTTGCCCGAGACCCCAGAGATGGAGAGAGTTAAACGCAACCAGCAGAATATTAGCACGGTACTCCACAGAGTGACCCTGCCCTCCTTCATGTCCTCTTCAACACACCTTCCCTCCATATTCCCTCCTCAGAATATAACCAGACCTGTCCTCACACGTCATCTCCTTAAAAGTCCATGTTTTATCTGACTTTTTACAGGGATTATTTGTCATGCTTATCCTTTTAGTTTTTAGTTTATTAATAGTTAATTTCATCTAAACCGTGAAGTAATAGACTAAAAAATCATCCAGTTCAAAGCAGGACTTACAGATTTCTACAACCTTATTTATTTTGCCTAACTACAACTGTAATATGTGAAAGTCTGTATAAATCTGCATTGTGAGTTGTTCCTAAGTGTATGTTGTATGTTATGAATGGATGGACGTGTCTGTGTCTACACTACATACTGTGCTCATGTTTGTCTCTGTCTCACTCTGTACCTGTGTATTGTCATTATTATTATTTGATGGGCAGATACAGTACAAGGATTCTGTGGGTCAAGGCACATCCATACCAGATCTCCCTGAGGTGAAGCGGGTCCGAGAAACCCAGAAGAATATCAGCTTGGTAGAGGAACAGGCTGCAGTGACCCCCCCTTTTTTTTAATGCCCCTTAAATTATTTCCCCACATACCCTCTGACATCTAGAAAACTTTACCTTCCATGTTTTTATCTCTGGTTTTCCCTCCTCCATCCTGACTAAGTCTCATAAATCACACCTTTTTTTCCTGCCTTGGTTAACAACTTGATTATGAACTTATTTATCTACAAAAACATAGTTTTCATCCCATTTTCCCCCAAATCGGTCAGCACTTCCCCAGAGTTTTCATTTTAATTTCTTATTTTTGGTACTTCCTTCCCTCCTTAACTGACCATCTGTCTTTGAGTGTGTTGCCACCATGTTTTACTTCATTTTTCTATTTCATTTAAAGTGTCAGTACAAAGAAGGAGTGGGCCACGGTACGTCAATATCAGAGACCCCAGAGATGGAGAGAGTTAAACGCAACCAGCAGAATATTAGCACGGTACTCCACAGAGTGACCCTGCCCTCCTTCATCTACTCCTCAACACGTCTTCCCTCCATATTCCCTCCTCAGAATATAACCAGACCTGTCCTCACATGTCATTTCTTCAAATGACCATTTCAATCCATCTCTTTATAGAAATGTTTTCATGTCATTCATACACTTTTACTTAGACTAATTATATGGTTTGAAGCAGCCCCAAAGGCCTAGACACTTTGTCGCCCAACTTCATTTCTGCAAAATAATAGCTTGTTTTTTTATAAATACATCAGATGACCAAGGGTATATGGACACCACTGGCAAGTCCATGAAGAAGTGGTTTATCAAGTTTTCTGTAAAGTAACTTTACCCTCATCCAACAATTTTGGGATAGAATGTGGGCCAGACCTTATCACCAAACTTCAGTGTTGGACTCACTGACTGTATATAAAGATGGATGACATGACAGCTTTGCAAAATTGAGGCCAGAACATCTTGATCACTTTCCGGTGGCTGCGTGCAGTATTGGTTATAAATCCTGCTGCCTCCATGTTAGCAGATAGAACAAGGGCCAAACTAAAAACTCTTCTCCAAAGATAATTTCTGTCATTTTATTGCACTGATGTAAGTTTAGGTGTCCATGTTTATGTTAAGTTTGGTTTCAATTAGTTAATTGACGCTACAAAAAAAGAGGCTTTAAATATTCAACAATGTTCGCGAGTGAGCTTTGGGTGTCCACATACTTTTGGCACTATAGTGTAGCGGTTCTTATCTCCACTGTAAGTTAACACCTTCATCATCTATGAGGAGTTTGAGGCTTCTGCAGTGTTTCTCTCTACATCATGATAATTCAATACATCTAAACCCCGAAGTCATACATTTAATGAAGTACCATCCATTTTAAAGCAGAACGTACGTATTTCACATCCTTACTTATTGACAACATATCCAACTAAAGATGTGAAAATCTGTTGAAAGTAACATGTTATGTCAGTTGTTCCTAAGTGTATGTTGTATGTTATGAATGGATGGACGTGTCTGTGTCTACACTACATACTGTGCTCATGTTTGTCTCTGTCTCACTCTGTACCTGTGTATTGTCATTATTATTATTTGATGGGCAGATACAGTACAAGGATTCTGTGGGTCAAGGCACATCCATACCAGATCTCCCTGAGGTGAAGCGGGTCCGAGAAACCCAGAAGAATATCAGCTTGGTAGAGGAACAGGCTGCAGTGACCCCTTATTTCATCCCCCTTATAATCACCTCCCAACATAGCTGCCTCTCTTGTTCTCAGTCCTGGTTTTCCCTCCTCCATCCTAACTAAGTCTCATAAATCATTCCTTTTACCAGACCGGGTTTTATTATGAATTCACATTTTCATAAAATATCAAATGTAATCCCCCTCCATTTTTTTTTCCCCAAATTACTCAACATTTCCCTGGAACTCATATTTTAACTCCTTATTTCTGGCATTTCCTTCCCTCCCGAATTGAACAGTAATCTGTCTTTGAGTGTGTTGCCGCCATATTTGACTGTTTTCTGCTGTTTCGTTTTGAAGCTTCAGTACAAAGGAGGAGTGGGTCAAGGCACGTCAATATCAGAGACCCCAGAGATGGAGAGAGTTAAACGCAATCAGCAGAATATTAGCACGGTACTCCACAGAGTGACCCTGTAACCTCCTCTACATCCATTTGCCTCTACCTCACTCTTCATCTCTTTCAAACACAACGTCATAACAGCCCTCCTGAGTCATCACCGCTCGTTTTAGATGCTTGCAACATCAAAACCCACCGTGCAGATATAACACCAATGATGAGCCACTGTGTCTCTAACATAACCTGCTTCTTCATTTCGCAGGAAAAATGTGTGTTTAATTCCATGTTTAATGTCTGCTGTGCGTTTTGGTGCTGTGCTGTGTCTCTGTCTTCCTGTTACTGTCTCAGACTGACCTGCTCTTTACTTCTCTTTGTATGAAACCAATACTGTGTCTTGGGTAGATAAAATACAAGGACTCTGTGGGTCGTGGCACAGCTATACCGGACCTCCCTGAGGTGAAGCGGGTCAGAGAAACCCAGAAGCACATCAGCTCGGTAGTGGAACAAAAGCCGAAGCACGTGTGCTCCTAACTGTTGAGAGTGGATGGTAGTGTCCATCAGTAATGCTACTTTCCCTCCCTCCTGTCATCATCTCACACTCTCATCACCTCCTGCTCGTCTCATCCATCCTCATCATCAAGGCACAGACTGCAGTTTCCTGAGCTCCAGCCCTGCCATTACCACCCCTCTGACCCTCATGTAGCCTTAGTTTTCATTTCCTTCTTGTTCTTTTCTCCTCTTGCTCCATCCAGTCATCTTTAATCTTCAACCATCAAACCCCTTTCAGCTGAGTGAAACCCTACTCTTTGGCCTGTGATCCCTCTCCCGTAGACACTATTCTAACCTGCAGTCCAGCTTTTTTTTTTTGCTCCTAAATTAATGTCCACTTCACAGCAAATGAGCTAAATGTCCTGTTGAAGCGTTAGGAGTTTGTTTCTTTCTACAACAGAGATCCTGGCTGTTTGACAGCAGCCGTCAGGATGAGTCACTCTATAGGACCAATTTCTCAGACATCGCTTAAATACATTCCCCAAAGCAACAAATGTTTCTTCAATTCAGAGGAGTGTCTTCTCTGATATTATTAATCTTGGAAATTTCCTGAACTTTATCAGTGTCTTCTAAGAGTTTGAGGCCAATCCGCGTCTATGAAAGCAGTCCTATAGGTGTGTGGCCCGTGTATGGTTCAGTGTCTGACTGTGCTTCTGTCCTGTAGGTGTTGTATAAAGACGGTTCAGCCAAGGGAACTCCGGTGGTGTTCACTCCAGAGATGGAGCGTGTCAAAAGGAACCAAGAAAACATTAGCTCGGTACCTTCAGAACCGACGCAAGAACATGTTCCACTGGAGAAATGTTCTTCCCCACGTTAACCCTTTTCTAACTGACTTGTGTCCCGGCTCAAGTTAATTGTATTAATTCTCCCCACTGCGCTCTCTTTTTTCACTGTGTTAATACCACCAGCTGAGGTGTGTCTGTTCCCATTATCACTGCTAACCTCTCCTGTTGTTCAAACTACTCCACTTCATCTTGTTCCCCTGTTGTTCTCCAACTGAAGAGTGGGACGTAATCTTGTTTCCTATAATACTTCAGCGTCTGCTAATTCATTTGTCTCAAATCCCAGTAATGCCCCAGCTCCTTCTGTCAGAAGCTGTGTGTTTCCTCTTTGCCGAGCCCTTTGTGCTGTGGATGCTAACAGCTGCTGTATGATTGATTCAGGTCTGCCACATTTCAGACGCTCACTGCGTGTCTTCTGTTCTCTACCATCCTGACCCCACCTTCCATCAGGTGCTGTACTCCGACAGTTTCCGCAAGCAGGTGCAGGGCAAGGCCGCCTTCGTTCTGGACACACCTGAGATGAGGCGCGTCAGGGAGACCCAGCGCATCATCTCTGGAGTAAGACATTGTGATGATTGGTTTTAATGAATGCAGCTGAAGTTTTATTTCTACTCCAGCTAGTTATCTTTTCCTACATGTGTAGATTGATCCATAGATATATGTATAAACTGCGCTCACTTTCCAGGTGAGATACCATGAGGACTTCGAGAAGAGCAAGGGCAGCTTCACTCCTACCACCTCTGACCTGGTGACAGAGCGCGTGAAGAGGAACACCCAGGACTTCAGCGACATCAACTACCGTGGCATCCAGAGGCGCGTGGTGGAGATGGAGAGGAGGCGTGCCATCGAGCACGACCAGGAGACCATCACCGGTACAGTTAGATTGCACACAGCCGTCAGTTATCTCTCTGAAAGATCCTGGTCATTTTACCAGAATTTCATGCTTACGTGGGTTTCTTAAAGATATTTACAGATCATTCAAAGACTTTTCAAACCATCTGTAAGAAAATGAAAGGATTCTTTTATGGTGCCATTTTGGCTTGATTTAAGAAATTGTCAAAATCTTAATTGTGCAGTGGACAAAATATATTTCACTGGATAAAAGGAGGAGCTTTTGAGGATCCTAGAAATACCTTTGTAACTGTTTTTCAAAGATCCTCAACAAATTGTCTGTTGGATACTCTACTCTAAAACTCAAATGTAATGGTACTACATGAGAGGCACACCCTGCTGAAATGTTAAACACAGACTGAGACTAGTTGTTTGTTGGACTTGTTTGCCTGATCCTGTATTTGGCCTCAGATCTGCGTGTGTGGCGCACAAACCCCGGCTCTGTGTTTGACTACGACCCCGCTGAGGACAACATCCAGTCCAGGAGTCTGCACATGATGTCAGGTGAGATGAGACATTTGAAAGGATCACTACATAGGGAGAGTATAAGTATGATTTAGTTAATCAAATTTCATGATCTAACACTGTCTAACACTTGCAGTGCAAGCTCAGCGTCGCAGCAAGGAGCACTCCCGCTCCACCAGCGCCCTGAGCGGCCTGGCTGATGAGAAGTCTGAGGTGTCCCAGGACGCCGACCACCACATGTCCCTCTACAGCAACGGCTTCATGGCCTCCTCTATCGGTAATGATCCACAATCACTGTATCATGTGTTATATAGACATGTCAGTGTATTTTACCAGACACAACAGGTGATGTGCCAGACTGTGCCTCATGTGTGGTTTCCTGTATGTTTTTAACTCCTGCAGGTTACCAGCATGCTAAGACTGTGGAGGTGCAGCAGAGGTCCTCATCAGTGGCCACCCAGCAGACCACAGTCTCCTCTGTCCCCTCACACCCCTCTACCACTGGGGTCAGTAACACACAGTCACTTGACACACACTGACAGCATGGGAAGCTTAAAGTGTAACATGACAGGACAAACATGCACAAACATACATTAGACACACACCCTACTAAACCTCCTCCTCTCTCCACTCAGATTCTTATCAAGTCATTGTAACTGCTTTGTGTTACAGACCTATTTATCCTTTGTCACTCTTTTTCAGCAACAAGCAGTCACACCAGCTCACATACTTCACACACCGACTCTCATCGCCTTCTTTTTCTTCACTCTCTGCAGAAAACTGTGCGCGCCATGTATGATTACAGCGCAGCTGACAACGACGAGGTGTCCTTCAAGGATGGTGATGTGATCGTTAACGTGCAGTCCATCGACGAGGGGTGGATGTACGGCACCGTGCAGCGCACCGGCAAGACCGGCATGCTGCCAGCCAACTACGTTGAGGCAGTTTAAAGACAAAGCCCGCCCACCATCCCTCCAGAGTGGGCGAGACACATCCACAGGGCAAACTGATTGGTCTTCCTGTGATCACGACCGTGGCTTAGTGCAATGTGTAGCTTTGAGTTTCTCGTAGGTCTGTCACTGTATTTTGATTGTGTTGTAATTCTCATTAATGAGTCTGTTTTCATTCATATGCTGCTGCCCCCGTTGCCTGTGGATGTGACATAAGCATCATGATATGACACATATAAATATTTCTGATTATAAATACTATACTATGAATGACAGACTGTATTAGATTGCTGAAAGTGTTCTCCGACACTGTGTTGGAAAAAGCTAGAGATTACATGACATCACATACGTCCTGGCCCATTATATTGTAAATTTCAAAAATATTTAATATATAAAACACTTTTTGTCTGAGTCCCACTGACAGAGATTTTCTCATGAAAACAGTGGGCTCAAATAGTTCCAATTATGCCTTTAATGGAAATACTTAGGAGAGAAAAAGAAGTGATTAAAATAATGAAACTTAGAAGGAGTCAAGATACCATCTACCTCCTCAAAGAATAAACCACTCCTGAAGAGTTGTATGAGACGAGCCTCAGTCTTCCCTCCTTTATACTGACGGCTGGCCACTAGTAGATTGTGTGTTTTGTTTCTTCCGATTATTAAAGAGTAAGGCGCGTCCTTTAATCAGTAGCTAATAAAGCACACCCAGCTCCTGCAACTCTCTGCCTCATTCTTTTCATTCTCCACTTCTCAACATCATCTCCCATCTCAGAGCCTTTAAAGCTCCCACATTACGCTTTTGTGTTATCATTCAGGTTTACATGCTTTAATGTTCAAAAAACACATTACTTTTCTCATATTGTCCATTGCTGCAGCGCCTGTTTTCACCCTCTGTCTGAACGCTCTGTTTTTGTGTCTGTCTCTTTAAGGGCCCCATCCATAAAAGCCCAGTCTGTTATGATCGGTGAGCTTTTACAGGTCGCAATACAGGCTGCTTGCATTTCCACTTGGAGTGTTTTGATACTTCACAGTATTTATGTTAACACCTACAGCAGGCACAGCATTGTGGGTGGCCCACACAGGCCTGGGCCCGCCCACTTGTACTGCGGGCCCACCATAAATGAACAGGAGACAGGAGAATATACATACAGTCGTGGTCAAAAGTTTACATCCACTTGAAAAGAACATGTGCAATCAAATGTGCATCTCAAACATGTTGAATATCATGGAAAAGTTCATCTTTTTCTGTGAATTAATTCAAAAAGTGAAACATATAATCATATAATCTAGATTTATTACACAATCTGGATGTAAACTTTTAACCACGACTGTAACTGGGAGTGTTGGATGTGTGTCTTGGTATCTGGCAACCAAACCAAACGACCCTGCAAGTGCCTGACATGTGTCACTCATGTGTCAATCATCATTCCAAGACATTTGCACCCTGTCACACTTACTCATCCTCTTCCACCCTGTAGACTGTAGTCCAGTCTTCATTTTGAGGAGTCTTACACACAGTCTCGCAACATAGTTATTTTTATGGTGTAAAATTTAGATTTTGAATTTTGATTGCTTTTCTCTAGAAAACAGAGGACCTTAAAATCAATGTAGGAAAGATGGTCCGTTTCTATTGAGACAACTTTGGCTTAGGAACTTGGCGTGTTTAATTTCAACTAAGCCATGTTATCTGATACTGTCATAATCTAGAGGCACTATTTGCTATCATCATCTCTGTTGTAGGGAGACTGGAAACCTTCAAAAGAAGGCAAATATTTTATTGCTATAAAATGCATATAGCTGCCAAGTGGGAGGTTATCTCTGGTTTATTATTAAAAAGGGTCGAAGAGAAGAGAGAAGTGACGTCTTTATACAGTGTCTTTTATTCAAAGGACGAGACCAACAGTGTGTTTTTTTTCTGCTTTCTGCAACTGTTTCAGATCACGGTAGATTATTTTCCAGCAATTTGGAAAAGTTTAAAAAATATATTTATTTCCAGGTGCGTGCAGGTGAAAACACTTCATATTGAAGAAACAGAAGTTATAAAATCAATAAAAAGAACACTGAATGCTAGATTTGTCCTTAGTGCTGCATTATTAAAGATCATCGGTACACCTTTCTAATCGAGCAGTCTTTAGAAAGGGTTTCATACAACAACTGAATGGCTTATTAGTGCTTCATCATTTACAAGTGCTTTACAGATCAGTCATAAGTATTAATAGGGACAGGTTTTGGGATGCCGGGTTTTAAACACATCTCTGATAATTCATCCTCCTCCAGCAGGACACTTGTTACCGTCATCACACTCACTTAGATGGACTGTTTGACCTCTGACATCCTGGAAATGTGAGAGTCTGGATCATAATTCATTTATAGCAACTTTTACACTTCAGGAGAATAAAGCTAACATACTAACTGCTAACTTTGGCTTGTTGGCTAAGTGTAAAGTAAAAATGTGTGCAACATTATTAATGCTTTACTGACATCCAGTAATGGCTTATTAGAAAGAGAGACACTATTAATTCCATTGTTCAATGACTTGGCTATAAATGATGTTTCATTACTTGACAAGCCAGAAGTTAATGTAATCAACTGCTTAGAACTGATCTGCAAAAAATAGTAAATGAATAATTAATTAAAAAGGTGCAATATGTAACAACTGTCTTTTGTAAACTCATCCACCAAACAAAGAGGAGGCAGCATATCATCAGAGAAACCACTAACTTCTGCTGACTGTGGCCCATTGGCTAAGCCTCAGTTAGCCGTGCAGCTAGTGGTCCGGACCCCCAGAAGGAGGATGGACGGGGGGGGCAGGTGGGGAATGCATGTGGAGAGCAGCACTGACACGGAAACGTTCTTACATATTGCACCTTTAACCATGAGTAAAATAATCAGTCACAACTTACAAATATTCTATAGAGGGTGCCTTATTAGATTATATGTCCACTAAACAGTTGAACTGTAGGCATCTTAATGGTGACAGAAGAAGGCAAGAGTTAGAATTGGTGCAGGCCTGTAGCACAAAACGACCATGTCATTACTGATGTTAGTGGCTGATACCGGTGAGTCCACCATCACCATCACAAGGCCTGCTGCTGTGATCTGGAGCTTGTAAACTGTCTTTTTGGCTCAAAACAAAAACCTCCCTCCAGCTACAGGACACAGCAGGTCAGGGAGTGGTGTCAGTGTGGTTGCAGTTCCTACAGTCGTACTACTGAAGTATAAATGTCACAGACTACTTTAAGGCTCTTTAGTTTCCTGGCTAGCTTCTGGATTTGAAGCCGCTGCATTCTGTCACATTGTGTTGCATGATACTGATACTGTGGTTTTCTTCATAAAGATGCTTGTCTTGTGTCATGGCCCACAGTGCTCTGTTCACATTGGAGTCAGCTGGTCCTTTGCTGCAGTGTGAGCAAACCCGCCCGCTGGTGATACTGCTTCTCTTTGGCCTCTGCGATCTTTGCGGACAGATCCAGCGGCTTCTCAAAGAACTGCACCAGCGCCTGTTCAGTGAGCAGGGACGCCAGGATCTGAGCGTAGCTGACCGTCCACTCGCTCTCTGCCGCCGAACTCGCGCCGCCTCCGCTGCCGTCGTCAGCGGCCACCTGCACGAGGTCGGCTTCTCTCGCCTCCTCCTCTTGGCTGGTGACCTCTGACCCCGAGCTGTGTCCACGATGACCGACCTCGCCGATCTGCAGCACAAGACTGGTTACCGTAGCGATGGCCTGGAAGAGCTCGTTCTCCTCTGGGTCGCCGTGAAACATGCCATAGAGTGTTTTACAGAACTGGATGAACTCCCGCTGTGTGATAAAGAGAGAGGCGGTTGTATCAGTGTTTCGTCACATGAGACTTCTTCTGATCAGTGAGCCAGCAGTGATTAGTAGACTGATGGGCAGTTTTCATCAAAATAGTCATTTTTTTAAGTAAAAATATCAAAAACAGCAACTCTGTTTAATCATTCACTATCTATGTAAATGTTCTATTCTGGTCAGAAACAAAACAAGAACTTCAGAAACTTTGGATTGTCTCTCTCTTTCAGCTTTTCCTGACACTGTATATCAATGACAAATGAATCAACAGTGAAAAGAAAAGAACTGAGCCAAAAGAGAAAGTGAGCCGACCCACTCCCTCGCTTTTGGATAAGCTTTGAGAAGTTGTGGAAAAACTATTCAAATTCAAAAAAACAACCACAGTGGATCAATTCTACACACTGATTCTAATCCCCAAACTGGCAGCAGAAGCAGCTGATCTGGTTCGTTCTCATCTTTCTGGATTCACTGTTAACTAATAACTTGTGTGATATTTGTGTGTTGCACTGGTTTGACTCGGGATGATATTTCTGACACTGAACTGTTGCTTCCAAGTAGATCATTAACTGTGTGGGGAAACATCAATTTGAATCTTTTATGAGAGTCTAGTTTAAAAACTCTTGACTGTCAGTAAACTGTTTTTTAACCAGGAAAAGAAATCTGAACAGAATCTGAGGAAGAGCAGGAGAAGTATCAGCAGGTGAAATGGCGCAGGAAGGAGTTCAGCTGGACCAGGAAGCTTTCTCTTGTTCGATCTGTTTGGATCTACTGAAGGATCTGGTGACTGCTCCCTGTGGATGCAGCTACTGCATGAACTGCACTGAAACCCACTGGGATGAGAAGGGCATCCACAGCTGCCCTCAGTGCAGGAAGAGCTTCATACCGAGGCCTGAGCTTCTGAAAAGCACCATGTTAGCAGGTTTAGTGGAGGAGCTGCAGAAGGCTGGACTCCAAGATGCTACTGCTGATCTCTGCTATGCTGGACCTGAAGATGTGTCTCTTACTGTGAGAAACACCTCCAGCCTCATTTAGATGTGGCCCCTTTAAAGAAGCACAGGCTGGTGGAGCAGCCTGAGAAGCTCCAGGAGAACATCTGCTCTCATCATGATGAGGTGATGAAGATGTTCTGCCGTACTGATCAGCTGTGGATCTGTACTCTCTGATCTGAAGATGAACATAAAGGCCATGACACAGTGTCAGCTGCAGCAGAGAGGACTGAGAGGCAGAGAGAGCTGGAGGGGAGTCGACACAACGTCCAGCAGAGAATCTGGGAGACAGAGAGGAAGATGTGAAGCTGCTTCAACAGGAGGTGGAGGTCTCTGCTGATAAATCAGTGGAGGACAGTGAGAAGATCTTCACCCAGCTGATCCGTCTCATGGAGAAAGGACGCTCTGATGTGAAGTGAGTAGAGTCAAAGAGCTTCAGGAGAGGCTGGAGCAGGAGATCACTGAGCTGAAGAAGCTCTCACACAGAGAGGATCACAACCAGTTTTTACACAACAGTTGCAACTTTTATTCCAACAGTGTCCGTACTCCTGTCTCTGTTCCATGGTCCTCTAGAGTTGGCGTGTACCTGGATCACAGGTCAGGTTTTCTGTCCTTCTACAGCGTCTCTGACCATGTGACTCTCCTCCACACAGTCCAGGCCACATTCACGCAGCCGCTCTGTGCTGGACTCTACGTTTATCCTGGAGGCTCTGCTGTGTTCCGTGAACTCAGATTTAAGCCATTTAAGGGACAGCGGGTCCAATTCTGTCTTATATTTCTTTGATTCCATCATTGCTGGAGCACTGCTCAGGCAGAGCTCCTTCACTGCACATGATGAGCTCAGCTCACATGGTCATAATCCATCAGGAGATGAGTCATTAGTTGTCTGTACAAATCTCAGATTCTGCTCAGACTAAAAATAAAAATACAAATGACTTGTAATAACGCGATATGTTTGTACGTTGTTACTACATACATTTCATGTTGTGTCTGTCTTTTTCTAGTGTGGCAGCAAAATGCTGTCGTGCATTTTCGCACCTCTTTCAACACGGCACAGATCTGAACTGAACGCTGTGTGCTGAACGTCGAGGCTGCAGCAGCACAACATACGGAGAGTGACGGATTGAATGCATGTTTGAGATCACAGGAATGAATTTCAGATATATATTCCATAGAAGAAGAAGATAGAAGAACTGTGACAGAGACAACTGAACAGTCTCTTTTCACCTTCTTAGTGCGACTGACACAAAACAGATGACTTTCTAACTGGTCTAGCTGCACTAGTTTAACAGGCATATTTTTTTGTAGAATGTTATGAGTTAGAAATATTCAAATTCAATATATAGTGGCCTTTGGTAAATGTGATTTTATAGATTAAATCAGGTAGGAGCCACTAGAAGACAAGATTTGACTGAGGGCCAGTGAACTGTACTGTGGAGTGAGACAGCAGTACAGCAGGTTCTCAGTACCTGGTTCATGAGCGGCAGAGGCTTCTCCACATCTTTCTCCTTCTCTTTGGCCAGATCCTGCAGCATCTGCTTCAGCTGCTCCTGGTAGTCTTTCACCTCGCCTTCAACATCTGGAACAACGGTCAGCACACAGAGGCAGATATTCTTCAGTCAGACCCCTGAAACCTCTGAGTTACACATCTTAATATTGCAGATTGCCTGTTTTTTTTCTGTGTTTGCTTTAGCTGTAGTGAGTTTTCCTCTTGAGCTAAGAAAATCAACAGCTGATGATGATCGCAGTGAGTTTGGACGAACCAGAGGGCAGATTGACGTAGAGGGGTCTGTTTGTGGACATCAGGGGGCTTTTCATCAGAGAGGGGTCGTCTTCACTTTCTGTCAGAGCTGCAGACACAAACACACAGTGAAGTCGGTCAGACACCTCCAGTCCTGACTGCAGCCTGAAAGCCCTCGAGGCTGTTAAGGTGTGAGCAGAATGAGTCACCTGGTGGGATGTGCAGACGGTACAGCAACCTGATCTTCTCATTCAGCTCTTCACAGTACAAAGTGTCTGAAGAGAGGGAAGGAAGGAGGGAGGGAGAGAGGGAGAGATGGATTTAAATTAATAAGCCAGTGTTCATTTTTTGGTTTTGCATGGGACAAGAGTGTGTTTGATGAGACACCCATTGCAAGTTGACGAGAAAACACATCAGGCACAAAACACTCACACAAAAAGTTGTGGGGGAGTCCCGAGCCCTCACATAAACCAGCTTAACTAGCTTAGTTAGCCTCTCTCTCATGAGCAGATGGGCTTCCTGTCTCCAAAACCTGCCAACTTACACCTTACTTTACCTTCCTGTGCTTATGGATGCATTTTTATGGTTTTCTAAAGAACCAGATTTTACCTGTCTACTCTTTGGGAATTTCCTACTGTGTGTGACTTTTCTGGAGTCTGACAGGCTGTCTGACTGTTTCAATTTTGAATCCAGTGCAAGCTGAATGTCTGTGGAAACAATACACAAAGAAGCAGGATGATCACAGAGGACGGTCTAAATGTGCCTTCATTCTTCCTGACTGTCTTTACCTACCCAGCCAACCAGCAAACTCTCTGAAGGTGACCAGGTTCTTGCGGTCCTGGTCTAAAAGCGCGAAGGTGCGGTTTGCCAGTGTGTCAGCGTGCTGGTTTGAGCCCCCGGGCCACGGAACCAGCAGCCCGTACAGGCTCTTGAACTGGGGCCGGTCCAGTCGGTACTGCCTCTCAATGTAGGAGCAACCAGAGTCGCCGTGATGCCACGCCGCCGCCTCCGCCGCTGCCACAGAGCTGCTGTCACCCCAGTACAGACTGATGAAGTGCTCCGTCTGGGGGGTGGTGAGGAGCGACAGGGTGGGAAGTGAAGATGATCATTTTACTGATGAAGGAAACAAGCTAGTGGAAAGATGGATAAGAAGATACCTTGAAGAGGTCGTAGACGTCAGCCAAGTTCTCTGGAGACATGGAAACATCCGGAGTCACCACTCTCAGCTGCACAGACACACAGAGGGAGGCGTTTAACTTGTTTTCACAGTCGGACTGTATGACAGCACCACATGTACATTCTCTGTCTGCTCACAGCGTTTTCTTTGGCGGTGTCTTCATGAGCCTGCAGCACTTGGATTCTGTGTCGACAGCGAAGCCTCTCAATATGCCTCACACTCAGGTCTCCGAATTTCTGACAAAGACACACGGATCGTATGCAGGGTCAGCGGAACATAAAATCATTGCATAAAATGTGCAAAAAATCAACACGTTCAAAATCAAAATCAGTCTCAGCGATGAGATGTGTGCGCGTCTCACCTCGTAGGACTGGTTGATGAGGTCGGTGATGTTTGTGTGGCCCACAGCGGGAACATCAGCGTCGCTGCTGCTCGTCTCCGGTGCAGCGGGCGGCGAGGATGGAACACAAGACGACTCTTCACTTCCAACCTGGTCCAGAAAACTCCAAAGCACAGATCAGAGGAGTCATTTCATGTGCTCTCAAAATACAAAAGCAACCCCTAAACCCTCCATTCGCAAATGTTGAGTTTGGCATCAAAGTGCTGATTGGGGTTTTGTTGAAAGTGTGAAACAGGCGCCTCTCTGACTGGCAGTCCCTGTTTCCAATGTACAACTACTGAGAAAGATTTAGATTTCTTTTAAACGACGCAGTCAATCAATATCAAAAACAAAAAATCTGAATCACAGAAGTACCTTGTGAGAATCATCAGGGCCTGTCCGTCATCAGTGCTGGCAGAGAGCTGTGCAGCGTTGGCCTCCAGCGCAGCCAGACCCAGCTGGAAGATGGCTTTGATGCCGTGGAAGAAGAAACAGTCGACCACGCAGACGGCGCTGTGGAAGGGCAGCACGCTGAGGAAGAGGGTGAGGAACCAAGAGAGGGAGACGGAGGACAGGGAGGACAGGTCTGGAACATGTTCAGCCAGCTCAGGCAGACGCTCCCTGATCAGCTCCTCAAACACAGACTGGTCCACCTGAGCTCCTGCGGGAGTCAAACATGGAGAAGTGGGTTCGTGTGTGTGTGTGTGTGTGTGTGTGTCTGACTCATATCCTTGTTCTCGTGTGTACGTTTGGGCTGTTGTTCATGATTTCCACCACTAGATGGCAGCAAATGTGCTGTTACTCCCCCTTATGTACACAATGTATTTTTCTTTGTTGTTCAACTCGCTACAGCGTGCTGCAGGAAAAATTTAATTCAACTATTATTTTAGAACTGCGCTGATGATGATGAATGATTTCGCTTTTATTCAAAGAGTGATAAACATGTCCTGTTAAGACAAAAGTGACCCAACAGACTAACGCTGTTCCCAGGCTGAATGAATTGGTGTTTTTGTTTTCCTGGGTTAGGAACATTGTTAACACTAATACAAATATATTACATCAAAGATACAGCATCATCTTTTAAGTGAGGTCTATGTTCCCCATACACATTCTTAGAAGACACTTACTGCTGCACCCACAAACATCTGGACATTCACAGAGAGAGGAAATTGCTTCAAATGCACCTTGCATGTCAAAAACAAACAGCCTGATAAACACAGGAAATAAGCCCCATGTAGAGGACAAAAATAAGTCTTTGGGTTGTTTGTGTCTGACAAGCAGCAGCGCAGACAAAACAAGACACAATGTGAGACAGTTTGAAGGTATAAGCCCCTCGGTGGTCCAACACATGCAGCTTGTATGTGAATGATTAAAGCGTATGTGCTTTAAAACGAGCGGCGGCTTCAGAGATGCTCACAGTCCTCCACACACTTTTTGCTTCCTGATAAAAACTGATTTATATTAAAATATTTTAGCTTTCATAATAATTCATTAATGATGCATTATTATAATAATACTACACTAATAATAAACAATAAATCAGGATATGGATGCATATATTTTGCCCAACAGTATATTTGTTGCTGCAGATGTTTTACTCATGTAATCAGGTGTATCTGAGTTATGGAAATGGTTTTGTTTGTTTGTTGATGACGGCTCAAACTCGAAACTCACACAAATGAGTTGTTATCAAGGACATTTTTCTGCTTGGGAACTGTAAAAGGCACTGGAGTGAGTGTGCATTATGGCCATTTAAAAGAGTCATGGTCGTGTGTAGGGGCCCAGGCAATAACGCAAAACAGTCTCCAACGTCTCGTGAGGAGCATGAGCCAAAGAAGTTAAGCTGTCATCGATGCACATTGACTTTGTGCTTATTATCAAGAGTGTGCCATGTGTCGAGTGTTGAATACAGGATATGTAATTAGAGTGAAATTAAATGTGTCACATTACTTTTAAGGACCAAAAACATTCACAAAACACAAAATAAAAATGCAGATATGTCACAGAATAAAAATCAAGTTTAAAATATCAAGTGCTGATATATCCCTGACTTGTTTTGAGTGGTTGATAAAAGTAACTAATTTATGTACTTTGTTGCTTTGAGTTCCAGTTTGTTTGACTTTACCTGCTGAGCCACATACTAAAGAAAATGACAGTTTAAGTTTAACAAAACTAGCAGTTAGTCAGAGATGTGCTGTTGAGAAGATATCAAAGACGCTAACAAAGCAACATCGTACATAAAGTAAGCACTGCAGAAACATAAAATAGATTGCAGCACTGAGTTATACTAGAAATCTGTAAATGATACAGTTATGGCTAAAAATGGCAAAACAAATATACAAGTTTGAAGACGATTTCACTTATCCCCACACTGCACACCAACGGTCAGTTTTCTATCCGGAAGTGACAGGTTGTCTTTCAGGTGATTGCATCTATAAACCAAGGTAGGAGGATGACACACGACCCGAGTCATACATCATTATACCAGATGAGAAAATATATATATATTTGGCAGCGTGGCTCATCAGCATAGTCAGGAAAGGACTCACACAAATATATAAAATACACTAGTGAGGGGCTTTAATTAAAACCGTCTCTTTGTCTTCGACCTTTCAGATCTTACCTATGACTCTGCGGTTGAAGTAGTCAGGCAGCATCCTCTCACACACAGCCACCAGCAGCCAGAAAGCTTCTTCTTCTTTAGCATAGAGCAGCAGCACCGATGCCAAGATGTTCATAGACTGAACAGAGGGAGATCAGAGAGGAGGAAGATGCAGGAACAGTCTTTTAATTACAGCCAATTTATTATGCCAGATTACAATTATGTTCCCGGTGCTATTTGCAACAAAAGGTGATTTTTGAGACTCATTCCAAACTCGTCAAACACTGAAGCTTTGGGATGGCGGCCAGTCTAACCTATAATCTACAAATCTATGGCCTACAATCACAAAGCACTGGTACAAGTTGGGAATGAGACTCAAACATAAACTTTTCTTACAAAAGGGCACTTTTAAATAATTGGCAATCTATGTTTGTTTTTATGAAAGACGTACAATATGGATCCTGGTGGATGCAGCTTGGAGTTAAAATCGGTAGCACAAAGAAAAACCTTAAATTTCCTTTGGTGAGACGCCACAGGTGCACAGGGCAAACACAGAATAATAATAATAACAAACAGACACCATGACAGCTATTTTTGTGTAACCAATTTTCAGAAATGTTATGTTTGAATATGTGAATGATGACATATTAGATTAACGCTTTCTGAAAAGCCCTCAGAATGTAAAGAGGAATAACAATGGAAAGTGTATGTATAAGTGTATGTAAGTTCTACTGAAGTGGAGATTTGCATAAGTTCCCAGAATAGCTGACCTAAAATAAAATGTGTATTTTGGAGGTTTTCCTTCCACTAGCCTGAAAGAAGCTGAAACGAAATAGGCGAAAACCTAAAAAATTAAACTGTGCATTAAAAAAGGAATACGCTAAAAAAGATCAGGATTATTAAATTAGCAAAAAATTATTTTTATTTCTATATGCTGTCTTTGAGTGATGATTTAATTATAATAAAAAAATAAAATAAAAAATGTCAAAATAAAATTTCTAAATCATTTTTAAACAGCTTCTTTTTATTAAACTTCACAGTTTGATTTACTCACTGAATTATCTTTAAACGGTTTAAACTATGTACTCTTGACATGCAGATGTCACAAGGTGAGTGTTCATTTCAGTACACGCACAAATCCAACATTTATCTATCACAGACAACAGTGAAAGGTTCCTATTAGCAGGTGGAGTGGATTAAATATTTCAATGCAGGAAACATTCATACACTTCACACTTCATTGCTGTAATATTCGCACATATTCGCATCAACTCTGCACTGATGTCACCATTACATCAACAGGTCCTTACCTGACAGTATCCGATCTTGGGGTTGCGGTGAGCGTACGCAGTGAGGACACGTCTCAGTGCAGCGATGCCGGTGGGGTTTTGAAAGGCGGGATGGTCCGGCAGAGAGCGGTGAAGGTCTCGCTCAATCTCCTCTGTGGCCAGGCTGCTCTGACCCATCGACTTCTGCACCAGGCTGGTGTAATAGCCCTGATGAGACTCCAGCTCGGAGGACGCATCTGCACAAAACAGAGATAGAGATGCTTTAAATAAGTAAACAAGTGAGTGGATACAAGTGGACGAAATGAGGTTCCGCCGTAGGGTGTCTGGGCTCAGTCTTAGAGACAGGTTTAGTAGTTCAGACTGTGGCGAGCTCGGACTAGAGCTGCTGCCCCTTTGCGTCAAAAGGAGCCAGCTGAGCTGGTTTGGGCATCTGGTTAGAATGCCTCCCCTTGGAGGTTTACCAGGCATGACAAACTGGGTGGGACCTGGGGCCAGACCCAGATCCTACTGCAGGGATCATATATGCCATCTGGCCTGGGAACGCTTCAGGATCCCCCAGGAGGAGCTGGAAAGTGTTGCTGCAGAGAAGGAGGTCTGGAATACCGATCTAAGCCTGCTGCCTCTGGAACCCGACCTTGGATAAGCGGATGGATGGTAAATGAATGAATGAATAAATTAATGAATAAATAGATGGATGGATGGATGGATGGATAGATGGATGAGTAAAGCATGAAAAGACTTCCTTCTCACAAACATCTTCAAAACAGCCCCTTCTCTCAATTCTCATCCTCTGAGTGCTCTGACAAAAACAGGTACTTTATATTTCATTGGTTAGGTTTCAGCAAGCATACAGAACGTGACTGTTTCCTTAGGGTCTGATTATTCTGAACGGAAGAATCTCTAGTTGATTAATCGAATGAATAAATTCAGTCTACATCAACCTTTATAAACTGAGTCAACTGAACCCTGCACAGTAGACAAGCTTTTTTATTAAGACCAAGATAACGCTCCAACCACAGCCCCCTGTTTCCTCCAAAGTGACTCTCCGTGACAAAAAAAAATAGAGGAAGTTGGAACTTAGGACATAAAGGACAGAACATTCTGTATCATCATACAGATCATACATACAGTAACACACACACACACACACACACACACACACACCGCCCCCGAGGGTGAATACTTTGCATTTAGCCGTGGGAAAATATATGTGGGAATGAAACTGCTTCTCATAATTGAATACAAGCTGTCGTGTCAGGAATTTTCTTTGTCTTCTATTCTTATTCTGGGGTAAACAGAGATGACCCTTCTTCTTTTCTGATGTGGTAATGTGCTCACAGATAAATGTGATAACGACATAGAATAGACAGAAAGCACAAGCTGGATACAGGCATAATAAAATAATAGGAAGATACTGTAAAGAAATATCAATAGTTTCAGTTTGTCTTGGTGCTCAGGAGTTTTGTTGTTCTTTTTTTATTCCAGGTGTGGTTTCAGTTCCGTTCAACTGTTTCAGTTCAGAAACTGATTCTTTCTCAGGGTGGCTGCACGGAGGAACCGACAGCAAGCCAAAACAAGCTGGCAGTTTGATTTTGACTGAAAATGTGTCGTCTGGAACATGTGGAGGTGCAGTGGACGAAGAAAAGAGGATGTGAAGCCTGAGATGTGTCCAAACCCACATGTCCCTGTGTCTGTCCGCCATATCACCATCACCAGCTTGTGTAACCTCCTACAGTTGTTCTCACTGACACAGTTCACTCTGAGATGGACAGTATAACAAAGTCATTTGAACATTGATCTCAATGAAACATCCAAAGAAATGAACATAAGTCTAATTGAAACTGTTCACTTACAATCTCAAGTCCCTACTCATTTAGAATTTATTTTGTACTCAATCTGCAGGGCGTTTCATCAGAGATCGTTCCATTCCTAGCCCTTAAAACTAAATCTAAATCCTGACCTGTGACAGTTCTTTATCAAATGTCTGTTCTTGATGCACGTTCACACCTTTTGTCCTAATTTTACCTGAGAGTGTCATCCACAGCTCTCCTCGCAGCGACTCTGGTATCCCCATGGCAACCAGTCTCTGAATCTTCTCTGTGCGGAACATGTGGACGCCACGGCCAAACTCCAAGAAGTGATCCTCCCACAGCTGCTCCTTCACCTGCTCCATGCTCTGACACACACACACACACACAGATTAACATGCTTGTTGAGTGTGATGAGGTATTCAGACACTAGCTCAGATTTGTGCACTGTAAACTAGTTGAAGTTTATGTTTGCGGCGACTTTTTCCTCAAATGGGAGTTTTACTTGAGCTGAACTGTCAGACTCCTCCACCTTGTTGCCATTGGCTCCCGGCTGGCTTTGGTGGAAGGCTGTCATCAGAGCCTCGCTGTTCACGGTGTTACGCAGCACCTGCTCCTCTTTCTCCTCTTCATCAGAGAATCCAGTGTCATAGTAAAAGGTGTAGTAGGGTGTCGGGGCGCTCTGGGGAAAATAGAAGATACGAACAGAAACATCATATGATTCTTGCAGGAATTATTATATATCTCATATTTTCAATATTCTCTCATTGAAGCAGCTCATGTTCAAATTGCACTACAGTATGTCGATCTACCGATATTTCCTAAATGAAGTCTGAAACAGTACAGCAGCAGTTCACCTTGTTGTTCATTTTTGTGACTGGTCAGCTTTAAATTTTGATGGTGATTTCGATGTCTTTACATACCATAAGAGGTCCAACCCACTTCTTTGCTCAATCAGTGTGCTGGTATGAGTCATGAGTAAACTTTTTCTGAACTTCCATAAAAAAACTCCCATAAACCCGTAAAATGATCATGAAGCGGCCTATCAAATAAATCAAATAAAAACAGCGCTCTCGCATCACACGCACCATACTCCTCTTGCCGTCTTTCCTGCTGCGGAACATGGACTGTTTCCACTGTATAGATCGCAGTCTGGAGTTCAGGCTCTCCACCAGCTCGTTTCTGTCCTGCAGCTCGATCAGCTGGAAGGCCTTCTTAGTCCGAACACTCACTATGACGGGGTTGGGAAGCAGGCTGGTGCTCTCCGCTTTTTCTATGGACAACACCTGATGAGGAAATAGAGGAAATGGGGCATCAGAAGACAATCATTGTTTCCTTATGTGTCATGGGGATGAACGTAGAGAGGCTGGGTCCCATGTAATTGTGTTGGAATCTGTGGAGGAGAAACTGGGAACAACTGGAATTGGGGGTGCAATGTAAGAATTTTAGTTGAGAACATTCAAAACCGATTAAAAATGATCAACAGAGTGTAAGGAAATAACAGGTTCAACATCATACACCCACTGAAGTTAGCATGCTTAACCAGCGTGCCCCAGCATGTCACGTCTCAGAATAATCCAAAAACCTCTTCTTCCTGGTGGTCTAAAGCTTCTGTGCCACCACCGTAAACAACAACATTTCCTTGGTGGTCCAGCTAACTGCACAGCTAACTGAGCTAACTAGCTAATGACAGCGACAGTCATGGACATAAAAAGATAAGGCAGTTAACTGGTAATCCGATGACCAACAGGCAGCTTCTTACATATTGCACCTTTAAAGGGTGTTCTGAAATACTTAATTAATTTTTTTGTGTTAAATGATGTATATAAGAAGGTCTGAAATAAATAATCATACTATGAATTTACATTTTAGTACTTATTTACTACTTATTTCATGAACATATATAAAGAATATGTATTATTATTTTAGAAAAAGTAAAAGTAAACAACTTACTACTGAATTTGTGTAATAATGCCAACTTCTGTTATCCAAATTATTTGACTTAACACCGCAGTATTAATAATTTAACCGTCTCTTCCTGACATGATGTTTTCAATCAGCGAGGAGCAGATGCATCCACAGTTAATGTCTCTCGCTGTAGCTCAAACAAACAAGTGTACCACTCGTGCTAACTGTAACACAGTCTTCACGACGAGAAAAACAAAAACGTTAAAGCCAAGCTCAACAGGACATGTGCATGACTTAGAGAGAGACCACAGAGGTTAAAGGGAATCTGGAGGAACAGAAGGGGGATTATTCACAGTAACGGATTAGGTGGGTGAAAGCAATCATACTTTTCTAAAGACAATGCCTCAACAGAAAACAGAGGAAATAACAGAAGATTAAAAGCAGCAGCCGTGGGGGGAAGACAGAAGGCATGACTCCTCACATTGTTCATGAACAGACCGGGCTTCTGCCTGCTAATCTCTGCTTTTCACACGAAGAGCTGAACCAAACTCAAACAGGCCACAATAATTTGTACAATTGTGTAAAAAAAAAAAAAGAGCTTCACATATGCAGTTTAATTTACACATGCAAATACATCTGGAAATAATTTATTCCCATCTAGAAGCTGAAAACATGTAATAACCCTGTGTTTCTGTCATTATATACACCTACACGCTCACACTGACAGTGCATTACTGAACTGAACAGGATCAGCACTAAATCTGCAACTTTAACAACCGCATAAGCAACTATGTCACAATCAAGTCATTCAAAAAGAAAGGGAAACGTCAAATGCAGAAGGAACGTGTACTGTTTTTGATGTGATGTTGGAGCTTCATATTATATAACTGAGATGACAAATCCCTCAGTGGTCATTTCCTCTTCGGAATTTCAAAAATGCAGAACTTGTCCTTTAAATGACATTCCCCTCTGCATTATAATGTGTTAGTGTGTAAACACGATCAGCCACATGGAACCAGTCCATGTGTTACTCTTTAACCAGCAGCTGGCAGAGTCAACACACACTGTTTAACAAACTCGACTAAAAATGTGTGACCGTCACCGAGAGCCTGCCACAGAGACTCTCAGATAAAGGGCCTGGAACAACATCACTCAGTACAAAGAGTCTTGTAACTGTTTAGTCACTAGTTTCATTCACCAGGCTTAAAAAAGTCAGGTGAAAACATTGAGGAGAAAGTTGCACTCTGGTGGAGGGGCTTTGGTAAAATAAGACTCTTGACATCTTCTGCTGAATTTTGGGGAGATGGTGGTTTATCTTTCACCGGTTTTCAGCATCCCAACATCCATATCACACACTCTCAAAAGGACCCATATCATGATTATTTCCAAGTTTATATTTTTGTTCTGGATGTATACTAGACAATGTTTACATGCTTTAATGTAAAAAATCCCCAAAAACTGAGACATTTCAGCTTCTGTCTCTTTAAAGCTCTCCTCATGAAAAGCCCATCTGGCTGCATCCAAATGGCTTCACAGCACTCACAGACTTTGCAGACACTTTTGCGAGTCCACAGGACTTGAGGGCTGCCCAAACCCACAATCCACCCAGCCCACAAGGGTTCTCAAGTTGAATTGTGTCGGCTAGAAATAAAATTTAACCACATCATGGTAGAAAAATGCGTAAAAGAAAAAAAACAGGTTATGGAGGCAATCAAAATGCAAGCTGCAGGACCCATCCATTTGTAATTGCGTATCACTATCACTATTAGTAGATCGATAAACTTATTTTCTTAGACTTTTGTTTCTCACTGACTACTGCCCTTCACAGTAATTTATTCACATTACTATGGGGGAAATAACATTTTTAGGGCTGAACTTACAGTTAACCTGGTTCATTGTGCATAAAGTCACGCCTTATGGAACCTGTCCTTGTTTACTTCTGCTTTTAAACATATTGGGGGATAGGCAGGTAGAGCCAACAAGGCTTTTGTTTCATAAGGTCAGAAATAGCATACCACCATAGTGTACACAGCCTCATATTTTTATGACACATGGATGTCGTAAAATGGTAAAAAAAAAAAAAACATATATAAACAACACAAACACTGCACTGTTTTCCTGATGAACAGGTAACCTCAGTGAGGCTGTGATGCAGGTACTGTACCTCTGACAGCGGTATGATCAGGATGCAGCTGCCTTCCTCTCGGCTGGAGAAACACAGGTAGCTGTCAGTGGTGTAGAGAGTCCCGGCTGTGTGGCTGCGTGAATGGGGTGTCCATAAAGAACAAGAGGCCACCTCATGGAGCTTTTCGGCACGAGGGAGCCGAAACAGAGCCAGGACGTACTCCCTTATTGCCTGTTCCTCCAGGATCCTGGGAAAGAGACGATGAGGGGAAGTTAGTCAAAACAAGGTTAAACACTTTCAGACTTAGCTGAAGAAACTTATTAATAAAAACATAAACATTAAATCTTAGTTAAAGGAGACATGTTATGCTCATTTTCAGGTTCATCATTTTATTTTGGGTTACTACTAGAACAGGTTTACATGCTTTAATGCTCAGAAACACATCAGTGTTCTCAAACCGTCAAAGGCTGCAGCTCTGTATTCCCCCTCAGTGTGAAATGCTGTTTTAGCTTCTGTCTCTTTAAGATCCCCATCCATCAAATACGCCGTCACTCAGATTGGTCGGTACACACATGCCTGACCCAGCACTGCCGATGGAAACAGCTGTGCTAAACTAATTCTTATGTGCAAAACTAGCCGCTAGCCATAAATCTTGCATACGTGTGACATGGTGACTTAGTGTGATGTCACAAAGTCACAGAATTAAAGGCGGGACTGCTGATGAGGCGTTTCAGGAACAGTGTTTTCTGTGGGACAGAGGAGCTCCTGTGGGTGTGGACTTTGACCTTTTTAACTTTCAAGATCATTTACATGCTCAAGATCATGTAACACTCTGAAGAGAAGAAAAAATGAACACAGAAGAATAGATCTCCTTTAAATAAAACAATACCAAAACCTTTGCACATGAGGAGGATGTGGGTGTGTCGGAGGGGGCTGTGGCAGCAAATCAGCAGTGGGCATCTATATCATCATGACTGGATGTTATTAGTCCACTGGTAGCCAAGAACCTACCAGCTGACTAGAATGAGCAGCTGGTGGTGAAGCATGAATGAAGCAGTTGATGCTCATCAGCTAATGCAAACATGAACTGAACAAATGTTAAACTCCATTTAGGAAATGTTGATGTCTGAAACAAAATCCAGCATTGAAGACTGTGGCAATGTCACATGAAGGCCAGGAGGCAACAGTAAAGGATAGTACTTCCCCTCTATAATTTCATCTTGAACACAATGGTCTGGTTCACTTGACAAAATCACGTGACTCCTCATAGAGAGCGACAGAGTGGCCCAGCTGTCTCTGCCGATGCAAACCCTCTGTTCTTACACAGTATCACCATGTGCAGCTGATCTTTTAATTTGTACCGGCCATCTTCACAACATGTGTTTCCAGTCTAGACCTCTTACACTTACACTTTTCACTTCCCTTCACATACAGTCGCCCCTCTAACTCTCAGTTAAACAGACCTCAGTGCTGCAGTCAAGGAAGCTCGCACTGCATGAGCCTTTGCTGAAACAAACAATCCACTTTTGAGTTGTTCTGCTGTTCTGCAAAGAAATGCACGGACTGTTTGAGGTAGTTCCTTGCCAACATTACGATGAGAGGTCTTCAATTTTATTGTAGTTAGTGTAAATTACAACACACCAGCCAACTGTGTATGTGTGGATGGATATGGGGCGGGTTTGGAGCAGAAGCTCTGCCTTCAGGCTGACATGAGAGGCAGCCTACTGCCCTAGTTGGCTTGAAGCCAAAGTCTGGTTTGAGCCTTGAGGAGGTGGGCTCACTTTTCAGTTATGGAAATTGTGCAATGTCCTTGAACATTTTGTGGGAGGTTGCATAAATACAGATATGAACTTCTCTTGGCCGACCATGACTTCAGGTTATTAAATCAACACAAGCCTCTCCATTTTTATCCATCACATGATATTCATTCATCACCAGAATCAACCCAATCGCATCACCTGTTCCTCAATGAAGTGCAATAAGCATCTGATGTTGATTAAACATATGCTGTATTTACAGTTGGATGTCATCTTGTCATGTGCTGCATGGAAAGTGACAGCAGAATGTGACATGCTACGTTTTTACATCAGGAAAGAAGAGTGCAACTGCACCATTCCACTGCCGACTATACACCATTTCAGGACCATTTTGAGGATTGAAACTTTCAGTGAATAAGTAAATGGCTTTATTGATTGTTACTGAGGGAACTGCCATTTCTTTACTTCTGTGTTTTATTGCCTTTTTAAAAGTGCTACCTCTTGTGATTTCCCCAGCAGCCAGTTTTACATGCATGGTGTTTTCCCACTTTTTCTTTTTCTCTCCACTCTGGAGTCTCTGTAGTTCCTGTGTCCGGTCTGTGTCCTTTCTATTTCTTCTTCCTTTTTTCACTTCTACATCCTTTGATGTATGCATGCCCATCAACTGTAAAGACAAAAATATGTGTGCTATTCACAGGTACTGCCACGCAGTCAGACATCTGTACTGCATCTCGGGCAGTTTCGGTTTTAATTCGACTTCCTTTTGCGGCAGTGAGGTTTTTACATTTAGATAGAAATAAGTGATGGGTACATCACAGCAGGCATCTGAGTGGCACAAAATGTTGTTTGTGCAGTCAAGGTGCGGTTTGTTGTACAGTGCTTTACAGACACAGAGTGCACGATACATGTAGAAAAACACATGATGAAAATAATAAAGTTAAAGACACTTCAGTGTATCAAACGTGTGAATCTTATCACTCATCTGTTCAGGACTACAATAATGTCTTAAGACTATGTTATGTTATGTTGACAGCTGAGTATGATGTTTTTGTCTCTCTTCACATGGGTTATGCTGTCATTACTACAACTTGACATTCATCAAATACATCTTGGGTTAGTTCTAAGTTAGCCCACGCTTCCGCTGCTGGTACGTTTCGTCAGAATTGCTTGTCAAATTGTCTGACAGCTTCGGAGATTCCATGCCCCACACGTCTTTCCGACACCAGATTAAGGGGAGCTGTGTCCCGTTGAAACCGACAATCTCACAGTCACACCCAGCTCACACCATCACTGGCCTGCTGTGCTGTAAAGAGAAAGCAGCCAGGGCTCAAACTGCTCTCTGCAGCTCTCTCTTGCTACTGATGCATCAGTAAATTAGACGCGCTGTTTGCTGGGGGTGTCACAATTCTCCACATCCACGACACGATTTGACTGACCTCTTGGTGATGCGTGTGGGCTGCTGCAGGACTCGGTCCAGCTCCAGGCCCTCATTGTCCAGCAGCTTCCTCAGGGCAATGTCAGCCAGCTGACCTATGACCCCGAAGGCCTCGTCCCGGTTGAGGAACATGGAGAATTCCCTCTGCCGCTGCCGCGTGCTGACCCGGATCGCCTCCGTCATCAGACCGGTGGAGACCCGCTCCAACCGTGTCATCTCCGCCCAGGGAATCACAAACTTGACTGTGGGAGAAAACAGACAGGTAATAGTTGACTGCATGTCACAGTGAGTATTAGACATGTGAAGCAAATTCACAACTTCACAACCTCACAACTTCACAAAGCAAAGCAGTCGTGCTTCTATTCTGTAGTCAAGTGCAGCCAATTTTGTGGAAAATGAAAAGTCAAGTCAAGTCAAGAGGCTACAAGAAACAAAACTGAGCAGCGATGAGCCTCCAGCTTGCAAACTTTAAATCACATATTTCTTGCAATGCTCCCTTTCTTTATCTATTTTCATAATTTCATAGCTTCCTGAAATAGAGTAAAAGCGTGTGGGTGGGTTTGCATTTTTGAGTATTTGCCAGATTAAAAAAAAAAGTGTTGAAAATCTTTTTCAAGACATTTACATTGACAGCATGGATCAATAAATAGTGGGGAGTGACTCCCTGATTATCAGAGGCCTCACTTTGGTGTACAGACCTTCCTTCCCCAGCAGGAAGGAGTAGAAGGACATATGGTTGATGCTGAGGTAGAGGAATCCCTGTCGAGGCACCCGGCCCTTCCAGCAGCAGCAGGAGTAGTACGTCACCAGTTTCTCTGACGAGGGGAGGCCAAAGTGCAGCTCGAACTTCAGCAGCGCCTCCCTGAACTTTTCCGGGTCCTCCTCCTGGGCGGCCTGTCGACCCCGAAGCTCCTCTGCAATAAGGCCCTACACAGGAGGAAGGTTACACCCATTACCTCAGAGCCCTCTACACTGACTCGGTACAAGGATTTATGTTTCCATCATCATCCTACAATCCAAGGCGGATACTGTACATTGATTCAACAAATGCCGTAAATCCTTTTAAATCCACAGAAAAAGCTTTGTCAACACATCTCTAAACTGAAAATGATCCTCCTTCTGGGTTCATGCCGCTCAGCAGGTTTCACACCTTGACTTTTCCTTTGACGAAGCTGGCAACATCCTCCTTATTCTCAAACACAGACAGTGAGTGAAGCAGGTTGTGGACCAGCCAGTCCCAGTGCTTGTTCACCTCCTCTATGGCAGCTCCTATCACACAACAAGACAAAACCCAGGAGGGAGTTTAACAGCTGCGGCCGGTCTAATGAGTCAGTTGAGGATACAGAAAAACATATAGAGGAAGGAGACTTGATGGTTGTGCTCACCGCTGGCGATCACCCAGCTGATCTGGGAGCTGGGAACCTGGAGGAGGATGCGGAAGGGTGTGACCCTGGCATTGGAGTCCAGCACAGTGTCCAGAGCCCCCACCAGGAGACCTGCGAAGCAACATGACACAGAATCAGATGGGAACATATTCTAGAGACGGACCTGAAGCAACAGTGATCATTTTATTGGTGTCCAAACTCATCGTGAGGTATCCACTGCTTGTAGTGCTGTCTGGATTCTTTAAAGAGAATTGGGCCTATTACATCTTACCCCAGGGACAGTGACCTCAAGCTAGACAACAATGCAACAGAAAACCAGTGAACAAGATCCTGAAAAAAGGAATGTCTAACTTTTCAGATATGAATACATTTATTGGGCCTCTTAAATCCCCACTGCAGAGAGAGAGAGAGTAAACAATGCAGCCATAGACTGAATTTGTAAAAACCTGTGTGAGCAGAGCCACAAGAACCAATATGTTAGCACCAAGCCTGCCAGAGGAGAGCCAGACTTTGAAGTCAACATTGTAGTGGCCAAACTTTTTAATTACATCGTCATGCGATGCACTGCAGTCCATCAAGACTTTTTTCCCATTAGCTAACACTGCGAAAGAAGCATCTGTTAAATGCAGGATACATTTTTTTGAGTGCGACAAACCACGCCAAATGAGTCGATTGACTGTCATAATTTGAGCCATTCAATCCTACAAAATTTGGAAAGCTGCACAACTTAATCATTAATCCACATTCAAGTTAGATGAGCGCTAAGAAGTCTCTCGTGCACCCGCTCTATGGGCCCCACAACACGGAAGATCTGGCTATTTTTATATACGTGAAGTCGCTTCACGTGCCACTGAGCAGCTTTCATAGGGATGAACAGAGCTCCACCTCTAACACTGTTTTGAGAAGTGTGTTGTGCTAATTGAAGCATTTATTTTCATGTTTTCTACAGTTGAGCATGGTCCAACTTTATTGCAGAGCAGAGCTTCGTCCCCTTTGAACCAGTCTCTGAGCACTACACCCCTTTTTGGGTCCCCCCACCAACACTGGTCTCCGCACAGGTTTTACAAGGTAACATTAACATTTAAAACATCAACACAGCAAGTCACGTGAAAAGATGTCAGCAGAGGTAAAAAAACAAAACAAAAACAAAAAAAAAAAAAAACAGCATCCATACATGCTGCCTGCACTTTTTACTAATTCACTATAACATGATAGCATTTTGTGAAATTGTCACCTCCTAAACAAATACTGAACCCTCACACCACTAATGTCATTTTTTGGGCGCTCTCTCTGTTTGGCTCAGAGGGGAGGCGTTCATACATATTTCACAGCTACATGACAGAAATACACCAACAGGTCTGAAGAAGGCAGAGACATGTTGACTGGAGGCCCAGGAGGAGGACCCAGAGTCAGTCTGTTGTTACTTATCCTTTTACTGCAGCATTTGAAGTTGTTATGGTGCTTTTTCATGACTGTGTTCAAATTGCATTTATATGTGTTTTATGTTGCTCTTCTTGTTTCCTTATTTGATATCTGTTTCAAAGTTCATCTCCAAAGTCCAACAAAATGTGACCTGATGTAATTACTGCTCTGATTAAACTCACTGTCGATGTGATTAAACTCACTGATGAGTTTAATCAGATCAGTCATCTCTACAGCTGCAATCAGTCCACAGATGTTCAGAAGAATAGAACTGATCCAAAGAACCAACCATGTTGAGTGACTTCTTTCACTTGAACCAGTAGTCAAATATAGACAGAGCGAAACCACACAGACCACTTTGTGATCAGGCTGAAGCTGTGTCTGAGGATCATGTCTGCATCTATGTAAAGCATGACTAATCTGCATCATGCTCCCCCAATAACAGCTCTCTTTCTAGTGCTTTAATTCTCTATTTCCTGTGTGAAAAAACACATGCCGAGGCGGCCAGTATTCTGCCTTAGGAGATGGGAACTGAGGGGCCATGTTTAAAATTGCTCATCATGTTTCACACAACCTTGTTTTGAATGAATATAGAAGGAATTCATGACAATGTGGTGGCACATGACTGGGCGGGGCAGGTTTTTGGTTGTTGTTTTCTGGCACAGCTCACCATTATGTTCCTGCTCTCAAATGCACCCAGGAATACTTTCACCCCACATACAGACTTGGGTCAATATGCATGAAGCTGCTCTGTGTAAAATAAACATATGATACATGTATAATAAGTGCCTTCGTGTTCGTTTGAAATGTGTGATGACAAGTTGATAAAACCTAAACACTCTCTTACTTAACCGCTGATTCCTCTGGTCCTTTACGGTCTTTACTCCAGCTTTTTCTTTGAACTGCTGAAGATTTTTGGCTTTCTAAAAGCAGCATTATCAGCTGGATCAACCCAACCTGCAACAGCAAAGTACAACCCTGCATTTCAAACTCATGACTGAACAAGATGAGGGCAGACAGATCTCTATCTCTTTGTTCAGCACCGTCCTCTCTGATCTGGTACACAAGGGAAAAAGATGTGCATTCATACCGGGGGGGTGGGCGTGGGGGGGGCCAAAACCAAAACTTAACTGCGAACACTTATCGTAACATATTGTATAATACCGTGTAAAATAAGACTAGTAACACAACTTTCCCCTAACTGACTGATTTCCCAAATAATTATGAATAATTAGGGATCCTATTTGGACAGTTCCCTAAGAAATCTAGCAGGCCAAAGCAAGTGTAGAATTAATCAACTCTCACTGGTGATGAATCCGATCTCTTTAAGACACGCGGCATGGAGAGAAGTCTTATGCATGGTGTTCTCTTGACAAATATACCATCAGGTAAAAGAGAACAGCAGTTTCAGCCCTTCAGTCACACATTCAAGTGCTGCCCATGTCTTCCTCAGTACAATGGCTCTTTAATGGCACCTAAGAGGGTGACTGTCAGCTGACTCTGATCTGACTTCCCCACAACTTCTGTGGGGATTGACTGTTCAATTCCCATATTCCCCTCCTTTTGACACAAAGTACCAACACAGTATATTTGTGAATAACATGATAACTGACTTAATAATTCAATAAAAATGTTATCAATTAATGATTAGCTAAAATATCGTTGCCCAAGTATCTACATAAACATTCTCCAATTTACAGGTTTTCACTTGGAACCTGAAACTGTTGAACTGTACAACAAAAAGGTAATCATACCAATCTCTCATCTAAATCACTTTCCCAGGGCCTATTCTGACATTGGGTGCAAATCTGGTTCACTGTCACTGTCTCCCAAGTCTTAACTTGACAGCTTCATGGTGGTGAAACTACCTCGCTCTGCCAAGAAGAGCTTCGAAAACTAAACTAATTCATCAGAATGACATTTATTGGAGTCTTTTGGAGTCTCTTGAGGGTCAAAATGCTGTTCCCCATTCTTGGAATGTATGCCTTTTGTTAATTTTAGAGTCATTAAAGTCTGGGTATGTATCAAAGGAAACATCAATGTATAGTATCCTCTGTCACAAGCCTTAATCCAGACGTATTATAGCCTTCAAAAACCATATGTTTGTGGAGCCCAAAGCAGGTGGAAGAGTATATAAAGCCTGCTCGAGTAGACAGCTCTGGCTTGCGGCCAGATGTAAACCACATCTTAGAGTCAAAGTCAACCTGCCTGTAGCTGTGAACCCTGCATCCTGGCAACACAAAACCATCCGTCTGTCACCACAAAGCAGACAACGGATTTATGCTGGTAAACTCTCCCGAAAAGGGAAACAACATGAATCATCAGCCTTTCTCTGCTAATGGTCACATTGTGAGGGAATACTGCTGTGGAGACATGATGGCTACAGACAACCTTTATGAGTCTGGGAGAGGAGCCAAACAGAGATCTGCCTTTTACAAGACTATGATGTCTGTTTGCTCTTGAATGCATCGAACTTTCTTTTTCTTGTGTTTATGCTTCGTGTAAGTGGTTAAATCAAGGCCGACTGGTCAAATACTGAAACATTAAAGGCACAGTTCAGCAAAAATTGACAATTCGGCCCCACGCTGATGGACGGTCAAGTGAAAGATTCGTAGTCCACAAAACATTCCTGAGATCCCGATTTGATTTGAAAAGATGTTATTTACTACCTTGACACGCACTGTTAAGCTTGTGCACAGCGACAGTTTGTAGCTACGCGGCCACAGTGAAGATTTTGGTTTTAAAAATGATGGGAATCAGATCCTTTCATATAAATTTGGGATCTCAGTACCACCAGAAATCGGAACTCACCAAATGAGCTGTATGGAGCCATTTTAATTGTTTTTTGGTCATTTGTACTTTTTTTTTTTAATGAGTCCCCAGCCACATCAGCTGTATGAAACTACACCTGACTTTCCATCAGCATGGGGCTGAATTGTCAGTTTTGGGTGAACTTATCCTTTAAACACATGTGAAAGTTTTTTGGGGTGTGCACTGGCTCCGTAAAGGAAAGTATTTGGTTAGAAATATTAAAAAAATAACCCATACTGGTATGAAGGGAATGATGAGCTGCAGATGTTCAGCTGCCAAGCCCTTCTCATAAATCCTGCGTCATCACCGGTGTGATAGCAGCTGAAGAGTGTTTTGGAGACCACACTGATTTTCAGTTTCTGTTCTCATGTTTATAACTGGAAACACAGTCCATCCACTCAGAGCCATAAAACACACAACTGTGCTGTGCTGCCCGCCCCCCCCCAGCCCGTGTGGCAGTCATGCCAAAGCGAAGGTCGTTTAATTAGTTAATGTTGAACGATGTGACAACAGGACTTGACCCTTCACCCCCGCTTGCTATGGGAACAGCAGGAACAAACACACACACACATACGCTGGCCTGGAAGTTCCCGCTATTTTGTTTAATGAGAAGAGAGGTGGCCGGGTTCCTGCGCGGGGAAGAGGGAAGAGCATAAAGACGACACTATATGAACTGGTTGTCTGGTTTAATGGTATGAGGTGTCACTCATCACGTAACTCTGCTGTACAGACGACTGGCGGCCTGTAGTTTGAGCCTGTTGCACAGATACAAAACACAGAGAGGAAGCGAGACAGAGGAAGCGGCAAACATGGAGCAAGCTATAACTCACAGCAGTGGGAAGCGTTCGGACAGGCTACAGCTGCAACAAGCATGAGGTCACGAATTTGGATAATAATCACTATACAAGGACAGAACCTGCTCTGCAGGGTGAACTATTTAAAGCGTTTTTTGCCACCTTCAACATCTAATACAACAGAACGCCACAGAATGACAACCCTTTGTCCTCCCACAGGAAGTCACACTGAGATCAGTTTGATATGGACAGAGCATATTAAACTGACTGCTGTGGGTGGATTCTTCAGGCCAACAGTGATCTTATCATATCTATCGAACATGATGATTATTGTATGAGAAATGAAGGGGGAAGGAGTACCTAAACAGTGCTCTGTTAAAGATTTTAACCAAGTTATGTATCCACTATAAAACATATCAGCAGGAATAATATTATGAACCACAGAAATATGCATATTTAAGAAGGTATCATCAGAGTTGCTACCTGCTGTTTTTCTTGCTCTGTTTATGACTGTTAGCTTGTTAGCTCAGTTAGCTGTGCAACTAGCAACAGTATTAGTGTTTACACCACTGGCACAGGTCCTTTGGACCGCTGGGACAAAAAAGGTTTTCAGTAACACGACTAGATGTCCATGCAACACAATACATGAATGTTTTCGACATAGCGTCAAAAAAATCTTGAGTAACTTCTGCTCATATTTGTTGTTGTTTTTGAACGTTTTAAACTAAAAACTTCTTACATACTGCACCTTTAACACTGGAAATTGTTCATTTTATATGGTTAACAGTCCAAGACTCAAATATACTCAATTTACAGAGTAAAAAAACAGAGATATCAACAGAAAGGGGTTTCAAAAAGGAAGCTAAGAAAAGCTGAAGCATCTCGTCACAAGTCTGACTTTTACAGCAGTGTGATATGGTCTTTAAACTAATGTTGCTACATTTTGAGGCTGGATCACAGATTTGAAATCTCCTTAAAGTGCTTCATAAATGCGACAACAGAATGATAAGATCAGAGACCACAATACTTCTGAACAACATTGTAAATATGACCACTGGTGCTTTCACAGAATGCAAACACAATGAGATGTATGATCAATGATCATCAGTAATGTGGATATAATGACTATGCCTGGTAAGTTCAGAGAATGACATCACTTTACAGTAAGGCAGCCTTTAAAACCAAGAGAAGACAACACCGCCACATAACAACATCCAAAATCAGAGAGTGCCCGGACCTACTTCACTCAACCGAAAAGTCGATTCAGATTTAAGTGAGTCCATAAATCCTGAAGCTGACACAGTCGGCCAACTCTGGCCTTGTTTAAGCAGTAACAATAAATCTAAAAGTGCAACATTAATTCACTGACTGGACGCAAAACACACATCACATCCACTCAAACTGTAGAGAAGTCAAGTGTGCAATTAATTAAATCAGTATGAAGTCAAGTCAAGATAAGTCTTCCTGTTTTCTTTCAGCCTTTGCTGTCTCCCACACCGCTAATGTTTGACCCCTCAGTATCGCTCTTCCTTCCCCAGGCTCAGAAAGCCCCTCTCAGCCTGCCGTCTTGGCTCTGAGACCCGTGTGTCTGTATAGAAAGTGAGACCACTCTGTTGACACATAACCACTGATGTTGTCTCTGGTCCGGTCACAGAACTTCCACCACAGTCCAGAACCATACTTGAGCCTGGAGCCTGAACCCTGTCTTAAGGCCAGTGGTTAAGATCGAGTTAACCTGACATGTAATTATGAGGTTTATTTCAGGGCATCAGTTGCCATAGTAACACACAGAGGCCGTAGTTAAGGTCGGTATGTGGAGGAGCAGGGGCTTTCCTGACCGAGTTAACTCTTTAACTCTTCTGGGGAACACGGACACGGACCCTCGCTGCCCTTCGTGGTCTCTGTTCCTGTTGTTTGTGCCTTTCTCGTGTGTGTTATTTCCTCCCAGCTGACTGACGGTGGCTCCTCCCGTGTCGTCAGTGTTTACCTGTGCTGGCTGTGTGGCCTCTGCTCTGCTCGTGTTTTAAGTACTTTGTCTCTTTACCTGTGATCCTTCCTGTGGGCTCTCCGTGGCCTCTTCTCCTCTGCAGGAGGAAGAAGTCGTTGCTCCTCTCGGTCACCCAGAGCTTCAGGGCGTTTTTCAGCAGAACTTCCTCTGGGTTTAGCCACATTATCTTCCAGCAGGGGGAGGGACCGGAGGAAGCCCTCCGTCGCCTCGGTCCGTTCAGCGGGGGTGTGTAAAGTTTCCTCTGCCCGTGCTCGCTCCTACAGCGGCGGGTTCTCGGGTCTGTCCATGCTTATCCTGCGCTCCCGACAGCTGCAGGGCTCGGGCTTCCTCGCCTCTCGTCTGCTCCCTCACGCCCGATTTACAGCAGCTGTACACACTGTACAAGATCGTCTAGTTGGGAGGATGACTCACTCTGCAGTCGCATCGGGTTCCGGGAGTTTTTCTGAGTGGAGAGGATTTATTTTCCATGAGTAAAGAAAAACCTCCGAGGACCATGATAAACAAAAATGTTTCAGTCACACAGCAACTTAGTTTTCGGTCCTGGAATCACGAAATATCACAGGCTTTTTTTTTTTTTTTTTTTTTTTAATTTTTTTAAAAATTTTTTTATCGGTATCTATTTTGGCACAAAAGGCTTTCAGTAATGATCTGATGATGATAAATATGTGCAGTAATGATCAATTTGAGGAATAAAATATCCGCACAAAAAAGCTGACCATGAGCTGCTTCAAACATTCTGTACAGGCCAAATGTTATATTAACCATCATTAATAATTGATAAACGTATCATTAAACTGTAATTAATAGTCATTTCACTGTTAACAAACAATGGAATGCTTTAAAAAAAAAAACATTTATTAAGCAACTGTAAAGAATCACAAACATCAGTTTCAAACTTTACGATCAACTTTTACTTAATAAACAGTTTATGAAGCATTTTACTATTGTTAGCGATATTTTTTTAGTAAAGTTTATTTAATTAAAAACAGACCATTTAATGATTATGGTTTTCTAAAGTTTTACCCTCATTCACTCTTACCATGAATAAGGAAGATACATTGAAAGTAATGCAGCATAACTAAAGCCCCTCATTCATCATTATGTAACTATAAGTAAAGAAAAAAAAATAAAACAATTTAAAAGATGCTACACTCAAATGAGAAGTATAGAGACAGAAGCTTTAAATCAGTCATAATAAATTCACCAACTGTCCCTGTCAAACAAAAAACAGACAAACAAAAAACACAATTCTGTTTAATTTTAGATAGAAATATCTGCAACAACCTGCCATGATTCAGTTTTCTTAACTTTTTGATCAGTCTCATGAAGATTTTGCATGAACACACTTATGAAAGAACAACAGCCCGTGTCGAAGAAAATTATTCATCACATTTTCAAAGCATCTTCCATATGACTATTAATATAACAACAACAATTATAACATTAATAATAATACTACTAATAATAATACTACTAATAATAATACTAATAATAACAAAACAACAACAAAACAATAATAATAATAATAATAATAATAATAATAACGATGTATTATTATTATTATTATTATTATTATTATTATTATTATTATTGTTGTTAATATAATGGCGATGGGGATGGTAGTAGTATTGAACAAGCTATAGGCTAAATATAAAGTCAATGTTAAAAAACTGAAGTGCAAAAATGATAAGCCAACAAAGTAACTAACAAAACTAACCTCTTTATCAAATACAGAAGCAGCTTATGCAGGCGTTAGCACAGGACAGCTATTTCATTTTGTAAATAACTGTAAACTCAAATTTAATAAATACTAATTACATATCAACCACAACATTATGGAGCAAATCTTCTCTCTCGCAAAAATAAATCTCACCGATGAGGTTTGTGGGTCCTGAAACACGGCACAGAGTGGAACCTCTTCGTTTTGTTTTACTCCTCTTCCGCATTTCACCAACTTTCCCTTCCGCAAGTTCCGGTAGAGAGCCGCTGGCCCTCCTGTGATTGGCTGTCCAGCTGACACAGTGTTCAGGTGCTCAGTATGATATTGTCACACAAAGGCTTTTTGTATGAACTCAGTCCATTCATCTTAACAAAAAGACACTGCTTGGTGGCTCCAAATATAGACTGCCGGTTCATTTTCCACCAAGTCTATTACTTCTGACACTGCAAAGATTGTTTTTTTAAATTAGTGACCTTATAATTACTGTTAAAACTAAATTCCAGTAAAGAAGGCAACTAAAAACAACTTATGGTCATTTCTAACAGTCGTCTTTAGGGATGGGCTAACCGTGGAATTCCTGACATAAATACTCTTGAGGAAGGGAAGGGCAAAAACTGCAGTACGGATGAATAAGGTTGTAGGTTCGAATCCACCCAGGGACAAGTTGATTGTGCACACATTGCTCAGTGAAACGTGCAACTGTTGTGTCTCTGCATGCATCGTGCTGTCGTAGCTAAATAAATAAATAAGAGTCACACCTTTCTGTACTGAGGCGGCACATCCGGCTGCTGCTCTGTTCACACCGTTTCACAGATGAGGACAGTGTGCTCAACGTGGGTTTTATTTAAATGATCTCTTCCAGATCACGTCACATTAGGTCCGTTTAAAATAGCAAAGATTGAATTTGAGCAAAATGATTTTGGTGACTGATATATACAGCTGTACTGATCCAGTACTTTATTGTGGAAAATAATTAAAATCAAATTAAATAATTTTTAAAATTAAATAATATTAATAATTATTATTATCATAAATGAGTTGCTTTTCGCGACCTGTTGTCATTTTTTGATCCCCTAACTTTCCAGCTGGCGTGGTCATCAGGCCACATTGTTCAGGCTCGTTGAGGAGAATCACTTAAGTTGTGAACAAATGAAGTAGATTTCATCTTTACATACTTGTCCTCGGCGAGGCTCGCCTGTCCTGTGTCATCGCCCCCCCTGCTGTTGACCAGAGCAGGTTGTACACCGGCACACCTCCCCAGCGGGGAGAAACGTGCTCCTCCTCACTGTATCAGGTGTGATACTGAAGAGCTACGAAATGATCGAACAGGCTGATGGCTGATGTTCCCAGCAGACAAAAATCAACTGATGTGATGGCAGCTCCGGCTTGAATGACTGTGGTTTAGTTCACAGCCCGCCTAACCAATCAGCAAATGACAGAGAATTGTTATTGTTATCAATGATGATCATAATTAGATGGTGATAATAATCATTATAGGAAGAACGTACATTTATTTAGCATTTATTCACTTAGACTTTACAGTCAGTGGTTACAACAAAACATTTAAACAACATTTTCAGTTTCAATGCTTTATTGATCTAGTTTCCCTGAGATGGTGACACCATTAGAGTTATTTTCTCGTAGACAGTGGTACTGGCACAGAATCTGCAAAGTAAACTAGTAAATAAAATACTTGTGTAAAATACAAGTAACTGAAAAGTAACTTGTTAGGATAGTATTTGAGTAAATTATGAGTTGCTTAAAGTTTCCACTACTGAAAAATTTAACATGTAACTGCACATAGAGCTAAATGCTGAGGTAGTTTTTTAAGGTTCTGATGACTTCAGATTTAATGCAGAGGTAGAATGGTGGGATGGTTTAATTGAGCTCCTTATCTGCCAGTGGAGAGTCAGCTGTGTGAATGGAGACGCCAGCAGCAGAGTGGATCAGGGGTTTGTCAGCCTGATGATATTCACAGTCTGACTAAACAGATCCTTCACTCATTAGATAAGATAGAACATCTCCCACCCGTCAACCCACATAGCAGAGTTACAAGACCAAACAACAGCAATGTGGTAGCAGGTGGTGTTTTCAAAAAACAGAACAACAAATGCATATGTGAAAACGTCCATTCTGTCTGTCCTGCTGTCTCTTTGTCATATTTCTGGCTGGAAAACAACATCTGTCCCGGCAGCTTCCTGGCTCTCGCTGCTGTTTACTGGTGTTAACAAGTAAAAAACTTAAACTCTACACTATTGTGTTGTTGTAGTAACTATCGCTGGCAAATTATATAAAAAGAAAATGCAAAATCTAATGAGTCTTCAGTGAACTTCTGCCCCAGACAACAGCATCCCTCTCCCGGAGTGAGAGCCGGACAGGGTCTGCTATTTACTGATGGCGACTACGTGATGTCATGTAGAGCAAAAAACTTCTCTTTGTCACTTTCCACGATGCATGGTGGGTAATCATCTCTACCACAACACTTCATAACAGAATCCATATTATTATAAACAGTTGCAGAGACACTTTTAGGTTTACAGGTGAGAAACTGAGGGGAAACACATTTAAAACACACACACACAGTTCTCAATGTATTGATGTGTACCATCACACCTCTGTTGGTTCTGCAGCTCTGGCATGTTATATGAAAACTCACACTTGTTTCAGTGTGAACAAACAAAGGCATATAAAGGCAAGCCGTCTTTGCGACAGTCACTGGGTGAAAAAGGCTAAAGCTAACAACCACAACCTGCTGTGTGCCAAGTGTAGCAAGGATCTGTGCAAGCAGCACGCCTCATCTGCAACTCCTGGTGCTAAACCCTCTCTTTCACGTGGGCACACACACACACACACACACACACACACACACACACACACACACACACACACACACACTAACTCAATCCCTCCCTCTCTCTATTTCTCTGACTCTACATGAATATTCACATAAACTGTTTTGGTTCTGACTGTTCTTTTAAATGCAAATACATTTCGTTCAAAGTGAACTTGTATTGCTTTATATCTCAAAACAAATATTATTTGATAGATATAAGAAGTTAAGAATGTTAAACGTTTGTTAAGATTCTTTACTTTAATCTGACATTGCATTAAAAAATAATCATACATATATCGACCTAAGTAGCATCATATCAAAAACTCATATTCAAAGTGTTAAAATTATTATCCTTACGACCAGAACTTATATTGGTTAAAAACTGTAACTCAGTGAAAGTGAAAAATAATTGGAAGATATAATATTTCCAGAGCTGTTTTAGGAAAAAGGAACTTTAATATACTCAGTCGAGTTTGAAAATCTGACACTGCACAAAAAAATAATAATGCAATGTAATTACCGTTAATGTTAATCACATATCTCAGGCTGTTAATGATATATTTTTGTAAAATCCTCTGCCATTTAGTATACGGATGTTTTTTTCAACAATGGGCTTGCTTAGACAAACTAATGATACGAAGTAATGATACACAGTAAATATGCCAAGTTGCAGAAATTTCAGATAGTAGTTAACATAAAGTCTGTTAATACAATAATGATAAAATGCGGTCTATTTTACAATACGTTAAAACTTTTTAGTCCACATCGTTTCCAACAAATGTTTTCAATACATACATGTTTTCGTGTGTGTGTGTGTGTGTGTGTGTGTGTGTGTGTGTGTGTGTGTGTGTGTGTGTGTGTGTGTGTGTGACTGAGCAGCAGCACCTGTTTGGTCAGCCTCAAATGGAACGCTCCGCTCACGCTCCTATTACGGTCATATTGCGCCTCAATGGGAAGTTGGTGTCACTTTTATTATTGTCCCACTCGAAACACTCATATGCCTCATCTTTTTACAATGATTTACCGAGCTGTGGCACCATATAAAAATACAAAAATACCCGACTTACGATATGCCTCTTTAAAAGGATTTTATTTTAACCCTGGTCGCATTGTGTGCTTATTTTTAGAATGTTCCGGCTATTTGTTTCTGTCGGAGTCGATCCGCCTGCGGTCCTTCTGTTTCCGTGTCTGGGAGGAGAGCAGTGGTGTGATTTTCGAGGAAGCTTTTCATCTATCAAAATGCAGGTCGGTAAAGCTTTATTATACTTTTAATCGCTGTGAATTAGCCATGATGAATGAGTCGACTTACAATCAGTTGATGTCGGTCTTGTGTGTTGAGATAATTTCAGAGGGGAGCTGTGAGACGAAGCTAACAGTGCGGAGCTGGGCGTATCAACAGAGAAGTTAAATGTAGCTCTGCTGTTAGCTAGCCAAGTGTTCAGCCCCAGAAACGTGTCAAAGAGACAACGTTGACATGAGACTACCCCATACCAGAGCTGAAACAGTTTGAATTTAGAAATGTAAGTGTTGACAATATGTCAAACGTTTGCTAATTAGAAACGGTTCGTAATGCTGTACAGCTTTTTAATAAGCCCCACATGATTAAAAGAAAAAAAGAAAAGAAACAGAACTCCGTAACGTCACGTCCTGTCAGACGTTTATACCAAAACTCATTTAGCTGGATTAATGCCTTCTTTATATTAGCCACATAGTGGTTAAGGCAGATGCTCGGGGGGGGCTCTGAACTTTAAACTTAAACTTCACGTGTAGATTTACATGTTATACAAATAATCAAATCTAAACATCAGATGTGAAATGTTTTTTCAGTCTTCCATTTACAAAATGGTAAACATTGCATAGAAGAGCTAAACGATACCCACAGTGACAGTACAGTATGTCTGCTTTGTGTTCTCTCCAGGACCCAAATGAAGACACTGAGTGGAATGACATCCTGAGGAAGAAAGGTATTCTTCCTCCCAAAGAGGAACCTAAAGATGATGAGGAGGAGGAGCTGGCCCTCCAACAGCAGTCTGTTGGTAAGAGAGACAGTTTCAGAATAATATTCCTTGTGACACTCGAATCAATGTACCTGACATAAAATAAATCAAATATCTAATATGATATTTCTGAAAGTTTAGACTGATTTGCAGAACACGCAAATCATTTGATATGACTGTGTCTCTGAAAAGTTAAAACATATGAGGACATGACACTGGAAGAACTGGATGAGAATGAAGATGAGTTTGGTGAAGAAGATGAGGCTGCAATTGAGATGTACAGGTCAGTGAAGGGGATCTATCGATGAGTGTGGTGCAAATGAGCAATTCCCAGTCATGTGTACTTTTCTGGTTACAAAAGTTCTCCAAGTGAATTGGAATCTGTGAAGCTCTGACAGACAATCAAGATTTCAGTAGTTCAAGTCTAACTGAAACTCCTTCACACTGACTGTAAACTGATGTGTGATGCATCTCCTTGCAGAAAGCAGCGTATTGCTGAGTGGAAGGCGACTCAGCTGAAGAATGTGTTCGGGGAGGTTGCTGAAATCTCGGGGCAGGACTACATCAAAGAGGTCAACAAGGCTGGAGACGGCATCTGGGTGGTGCTGTCCCTCTACAAACAGGGGTAGGTCGTCCAAACAAATGGAGTAGTTGGGAAAAAGAAGCTAATATCTAAAAGAACAGGAAATGTTTGAGTTGAGTTTTTGTGTCAGATGGACCATTTATGTAAATAAGTTAAGTTTGCATAGATCTGTACCATACCCGCTGCTATGATAACCTAATTTCCCCTCAGGGATTAAGAAAGTTATCCATCCATCCAGCCATCCATGATTTTTTATTGCCCTTTCTGACCTTAAAAAGCCAAACCCTGGCAGGATGAATTCACCTATTTGTCCTCTGAAAAATATCAGTCAATTAATGGTTTAGTTTAATAACAAAAAGCAACAACTTTCATTATCAGTTATTCACAAATCTGTTGTTCGGACAAAATAGGCAATTTGAAGACATCACAGCATCTTTACCCTGCTGATTCATTCCAAGCACAAAGTGCAGCAGTGACTGGTCTGTCTAATGTTCATTGTTTACTTCTCTTCATCTCTTTTCCCAGCATCCCTCTGTGTGCCCTCATCAACCAACACCTGACTGTACTGGCCAAGAAGTTCCCTCAGACCAAGTTCCTCAAGTCCATCTCCACCACCTGCATCCCAAACTACCCAGACCGAAACCTGCCCACCATCTTCGTCTACTTTGAGGGAGAGATGAAGGCGCAGTTCATTGGCCCACTGGTATTCGGAGGAATGAACCTCAAAGTTGATGGTAAGTTGTGGCTTTTATTCAGAAAAAGACTTTGGACATGCACTTGAAGTCTTCAGCGCCATCATAGTCTATTGAAAGACAGTAATGCTGCTCTGATAACAAAAGTTATGTTTTTTTAAGGAGTTGTTTAATCCAAGTGTGACTGAAATAATGGACATTTATGGTTTCTTAAAATTGTTGTCTCAGCAGATGAAGATGTATATACGTATTAAAGTGTTACGTTTGGTGTTTGATTTGCAATTTAAGTGGCACATTTTAGTCAGACAATTAAGTCAAAGTCTTTTTGCAAGTTATACCATTTCATAAATATTATCTGTGAGCTTAAGACAAACACATTTGTGCTTTAGACTTTACTGGTCGATGTAAAACGCATCACTGCCGTTGCACCAGGGTGGAACAATCACCTCAGTCTCCAGATTTAGAAACCCTGTTCTCCTGTGAGATACAAGGGATTCATCTGGTGGTAATAAGCTTAGTCAACATGGTGTGCCCTAATTTGGCTTTAATGTAAGAGATGTTTGTTTATTCCCTAAAACTCCTGCACTGCAGGTTTAACAATGCATTTGTTAACATAGTAATATTCAGAAAGATGGAAATAATTCAGTGAATATTCTTATAAATCAGAACCAAATGAACAGATCCTTAAACCAGTGACTGTATCAACACGGTCTCAATGGTGTCAGTATATTGTATCATTTCATGCTCAGTTGACAGATTATCAGACACACTTAGCTCAAATGAATGCAGTCTAATAAAACAGCCCTGAATATCATTCTACCTTCAACCCAATGGTCAGAATAATATTGACAATGTAGTTTCTGAAAATCACAGATATGTTGCAACTTTTTCTTTTAGGTTCAGTTTTCAATTTTATGTTGTGACAATGCTGTGCTTATGGTCTGGTTTGGTTTAGGCATAAAAACGACTTGGTTAGGATTGGGGAAAGATCATTTTTTGTCTTACCTAGTTCTGTTCACAGACACAGCTGGAAAATCTCCCAGTGTCTCTTCTAAAATATCTGGTTCTGTTGTCACAGACACAGTAGAAATCTCCTGATGTCTCTTTAGAAACATCTGCTTTTGTTGCACTCACATGACTGTAAGATGTCCCAGTGTCTCATTAAAAATATCCAGTGGATTCGCACTTACAAATGCAGAAACATCATCAGCTCCACCACCCTACATGGAAGTGAACTCATTTACATGTAATGTGATGTGACACGTATTGTAGAAATGTTGATATGTGTGGCATTAATTTTCTACCTTTCAGGGTTAAAATTCAGTGTTGTAGTGAGGTGTTGACTCATCTTCAAGCTGTAGTTTGAGGTGTATTGATTATCTGTACACCACCAACAGCATAGCAGTCGCATCCTGTTCATTTGCTCATATTTTGTAAGCTGAGTGTTTTTTGTATTTGTCCTGTCTGTCCCATCCAGAGCTGGAGTGGAGGTTATCAGAGAGTGGGGCGGTGAAGACGGACCTGGAAGAAAACCCCAAGAAACAAATCGAAGACAAGCTAATGTCATCGATCAGATGTTCGCTTCCTGCAGGAAAGGACAGTGACTCTGAAGATGAGGACTATTAGAGAAAAAAAAACGTATGTCACTGCCAACCAGAAAGGCTGTGATGGCGCCACATGAGAAACACTCAAAGGACCTTGATGTATCTGACAATGATTTGAGCAGGGAAAAGGGAACGGCATCTCTATCAATATACAGGCATCATGTTCTGTGCTTTCATACAGGGCTCAGTCCAGTTTAGGGGCTCTTGGACGGGACACTTGGCTGCAGAGAATCTAACCTTTGGCCCTGTTGTTGAATCACCCAGCGTCCTTTACATCTCTGAACATCCGACTGAGTCTATACAGAAACATCAACGACAAACTTTTTTTTATCACGTTTAATGATAATTATGTCACAAAATGTACATGTACATTTAAATCTTTTGCTCCAGTGATTGGTGCCTGTTGTTTTTTTCTCATATTCTCATTTTTTTGGAATCCGTGTCACTGTTGATTATAAAGAACTTTCATAAAAGATAATTGTATGTTGTGTTTGTATTTTGTGACACTCGTGTCTGATGTAACAGCGCAACGTGCCAGATAAGTGCTCTGGATCAGTTCACAGACTATACACTGATTGATATTCGGAAGCAGGAAGACACACAGCAGCCATGGCAGTGCATTTCAATATCTTTTTTCATCTGTACAATAATTTATTTTCTGTTCACAAAATACCATGTTTCTGGGTAGGGAGACATGTCAGAGATGCTGTGTGCCGCTGGGCCGGTCGGGTGCCGGCTGCTGCTCTTCTGTTGATTCTGATTTCCTGTTGTGTTCTTGTACATCTTTCTTCTACAGCATCCCCTCCGGCAGCCCTCGAATCTTCTGTTTCATTAGAGAGAAAGAGAGGTCAGTGTCAGCAGTAAATCCCCCCATGAACAGCGATGCCATCTAATGTGATTTGCACCGTCTCCCCTAATTACTGGTTCACTACTTCTTTTCCTCCCGCAAAGGTTGCAGAGAAGGAGTGGAAGTTTCTTTGAGTTTGTCTGTTGTTCCTCCCTGAGGTGTTTCAACATCATCCTGAATTTCCTACCAAGTGACCTTTGGTTGGGACATGTCTAATAGGTTTTAAGATGAGGCTGAAAGATAATGGTCTGCTATGCAAATGGAGGCAAGTTATCGCTAATCTGTGATATTTGTTATTTAAAAACAGGATCATTTGACCTTTTTAAGCCTCTAACAGTCATTCACATGCAGGGCTGTACGCTTAGTTTCACAAGGACACAACACGGTTACAAAAAGGTGTGTGTTATAATTGGTTTCATGAAATTGCTTTGTGTGATTTCCGTGATTATAGTTCTTAAAATCATGTTGAGTTTCCTTTGATAGACACCCCATACATACATACATACAAGTTGCTGCGTAGCTTACATTTTTATTGCCATTTAGAGATAACTTCCTCTTGGCATATTGATGTATTTATCCTGTGCCTAACACAAAACCAAAAGAAAAACAGGACATCTCAGAAGGAAATTTTCTTTGTGTCGTCAATAAATGAGACAGGCTTGTAAATCTCGAGTATGAAATGTTGCCTTAAGTTGTGTTTCCACTGCAGGCGCCTGGCTCTGCATGAAGCACACGGACATTAATGTTAACCCCTGAAAAAGTCCCTGCTCCAGGGTAGAACTTTCCAGAAGTACAGGAACTTTAGGAGTAGCTGAGTAAACCAGTTTGTTTTCTGTTCATTGTCCTTTGGCACATCAACATGGAGCTACAGAAGAATGGCTACGACAGTTGGGCTGACGATGATGCGTGATGATGATGATGGCTGAAAAACAGCCGTTACTGATTTGTCTTCCTTCACGAGTCTTAAGAGTTCAGTAGAAAAGCAGACAACAAAGTTCTGGTTTTAGTGGCAGGTGTGCTTGGTTTGAGATGTGGCCCTTATTTTCTTCTAGTGCTTACGGTTTCGACACACATCTATTTGTGGGCCGACATGTTTTTGCGTGATTTCTGCGTTACCCAGGCTGCTCTCTGCCCTGTCTCATCCTCTGCGTATACACTCACAATATCTCTGAAACATTTAAACACATAGCTGACAGCTGAAGTGTTCTCACCAGTAGTAGCACCTTCTTATTCCTCCTCTGGGAGAGCTTGGGGAGAAGTCGCATCAGAGGATGAACTGAGTGAGTCTGCTGGAGTAAAGGGGAGAAATAACTTAGAGAGGAATTAAAGCAGAAGTGATGACCCACCTTTTTTATTCAGTGTGTCATTTTATGTCCAAGTACAAGATTCTTCTTTTAGGCCATTTAACACAGAGGTCTGCTGCCCTTGTCAGTCTCTTGTCACAGATCTAATGGAGGTTATAGATTCTTTTAACCTCTCAGGCTTTAAAAGTGCCCACACAATCAAAGGGCCACACACCCTTGTCTTAAGAACATCTGTGTGTCTGATCACAAACTGTTTCTTTTCAGTGTGGTTGTACCACTTTTACACAGATCACCAGTCCACCACTGGGTTTTTTAAATGTACATCTGCTAGCAAGACATTTCTTTCATCTCTTTAAATTCCTACTTCAACACTGAGGAGCCGGTCTCACTTTTTCATCACGCCTGTCAGACTAGCTGAGACTCTGCTGCCGCCTACAGGGTCAAACAGCCCCGGCTAAGCCAAGCTACACAAGAATGAAAAAGACTGGATTATATTATTTTATGCGATCTGGAGAGACGCAATGCAGAATTATCAAAAGGCAGTGAAAGGAGCAAGAGCATGTTTTTATTCTAATTAATTTTTATCAAACCATTCTAACCCTGGAGATTTATTTAAAGTTTTAGACTCAGTCACCGCTCCCTGCCTTGGTCCTTTTATCAATGCCTCGCAAGAGAAATGTGAGATATTTCAATTTTTTTACAATAAGCTTAATGACTTGAAACAACAGATTGCTCCCCAACCAGGGCGCACATCCTTATATATCATTAGCAATTTAAAACTTATTTTATTGTCATTTTAATCACAAATTTTACACATGAAATGAACAGAGTCACACCTGTTCCAAAGCCAAGGGATTAAAGTATTCTGATGTGATTATTCAGTTTCTGGCTCCGCGATGCAATAGAAGAGAGATCATTTAAAATATTGAATTTTTCAATACTTTTTATAACACTCAAGAAGTGTTGTTGTTGTTGTTGTTGTTGTTGTTGTTTAAACAAAGATATTTAGTCTAGGTTAGTTTTTTCCATTTTTCAGAGAGTTGATCTCCTCGGATCAAGTCAACATAAATGAAGCAAAAACTTGGTGAGATCAGTGACATCAACTTAAAACCTCTAGAAAAAGGCTGAATGAATTAGGACGATGACACCAGCGGTGGCGTGTCTGTCCCTCTGCTCACCTCATGCTGTACAGCTCCAACAGAGTTGCGTGCTTTAGAGTAATGAAACAGGAACTGAAAAAAAGAAAGAAAAGTCAGAAAGTCAGGATGTCATTGAGCTGCTGGGGGAAATATTAGAAGCGGAAACACAAATAGACAGAACTAGATTCAAGTACTTACTCTTTTGAAAACATTCTGGACTTGCTCCTGTGGGGAAACATAAATTCAGTTTAAGTAGATCACATTTTAATATCTCATGGTTGGTTTTTCTGGTGTGGATATTCCTGATGGCTGCACCACAGCAGTTTCTATTTACAGTCCCTCTCACTGCAGAACTGTTATAATTAACATTCATTATTGTCACGACGTGGACACAACAGCAACTCCTGCGTAACATCAAGAATTATTCTCTCAGAGAAGAAAATTGGAAACCAATTGCTTTGTTATGGACATGTTGATTGAACTCTCTGAAGTCACAGCTAACAGAGGTGCTGTGTTATAGTGTGTTGCTGTTGTTTGGTCTGTCACCTGCACTAAGTTCTGCCTGAACTTTCAAAATGAGACGTACAGAACGATTCTACCCACACACTCTTCATTCTTCTCTGTCCTTTCCCATTGACACACACAGCACACACGTTACTCTCCTCATCACAGTTTCTACTTCGTGTAGCTTTCGCTGTTTATATTTCTTCCTTTTTTTCAAACTGTTATGCTTTTAAAAACAACTTTATCCTCGCTGTCATTGCAAATGCTTTTAACATTGAAAACAGTTCAATACGTAGTTGATTTGTTAGATATTTAATGTTTTTTGTTTTTTTCTCTCAGTTGAGAAATAAAATTTCATAGGTCCAAGTCAAACTGGGACAAATCATTATCTGCTCTCTCTCTCTCGTTATAAATCACTGTGCCACACTGCTGTGAAAGGAGAGGCCTCTGCGCTCGCTCTCTCAGCTGTTTTCTCACCTGCTCGCTCCCTCTCCATATGTGAAAAACAACACATATTTCATATTTATTTAGTTTGCTATACCAATCACAAAACTCAGCCTGTTGTACCCAGCCTCCTATAGTTCCACCTGGATGGATGGACAAGTCCAACCTCTGCCTTGAATAGTAGAATCAAGACACAGATTTCTTAAAAAAAAAAAAATAAATAAAAATCTGCATTTCTTTTAAAAACATGGAATTGCTTCTAATCACTCTGATTAACAACACTGCAGATAATCTGCACATTAATCACTGTAAACAACCAGACCATCACTGAACAAGCACAGGGCTGATGGGAAATGTACATCAGTCCTCTGGAACTCGAATGATAGTGGCACAATTGCCTTGTGTTTACAGTCATTGCATTATTAAGATGGCGCTGTTTATTTAGGCAGTGAAATGGTGTGCGAATGTTAAGTAATTCTGTATGCTTAATATAATATTATATATATATATATATATATATATATATATATATATATATATATATATATATATATATATATATATATATATATATATATATATATATATATATATATATATATATATATATATATATATATATTAAAGTGACTGTTTCAGTGTTTTTGGTGTTTGTTCTCCACCCACCTCATTCTGGTCTCTCCACGAAACATCATTAAAATCCTCACTTTGGACGCCTCGCACCTGTAGACGAACAACACTCCTCATTATGAATTGATAATGGTGCCACACCTCTACTGACAGCACTTTTTTCTTTCCAGCTCTATTTGAACAAATCTGTTTTTACTCACAAAATAAAAATAGTACATTATTCATTGGCTCAAACATCACATATGGACATGTGTCCCGACAAGGGAGACTATAAACATAACTTCCTTACCTTTCTTAACACTATCCCATCTTCCCACTGATCCAAAGGACTGGCATCTGAGTGAGGAGCACAAGTGAGGAATATAATCAGACATACTGAAAATGTGTGCTATATCTCTTTTATTCTATACAAACATCATGATAATATCTATATAAATATATCTATATCTATATATCTATATCTCTCTCTCTCTCTCTCTCTCTCTCTCTCTCTCTCTCTATATATATATATATATATATATATATATATATATATATATATATATATATATATATATATATATATATATATATATATTTGGACTACAATAACACTATAACAGCTGTTAAGGACAGGAGGTGTCCACAATAGTGACATAGCAACTCATAACCTCATATAGTGTAATACGTTTTTTTTTTTTTTCAGTCTCTTTAGAACTGACAGTATAGAATTGGTTCAATACAAAATATATATACTGACTTTAAGAATCAGCCTATATAAGCAGCTAGGTCAATATGTAACAACTGGCCATAGCAAAGTGAATTTTGATCAACATGATAGTGTATGATTGATTTACTGTCTTTAAAGCGTGTTGATGTGCACTCGCAGGTAATATTCAGACCTAAAGAGTGTGACCAGCTGAAAGTGTTGTTCTTGGTGACCTCCAGTGGTTGTTTCTCATCTAGATGCAGTGATGCTGATGTGCAGCCCAGATGTGTTCAGTGTTCCTGACATCACTGTTGCTGTCAGAGCGGTCTAATAATAGAATCTCATTTTCAGAGATTTGAATTTCAGAATTTCAATATTTGTTGAATTTCATTTTTGTGTGAAGTGTGTTGTTTCCCCCACTTGATGAATAAAGCTACTAACTACACAAAACAGTGATTAACCTAAAAAATACAATGCTGCTGTAACAGTTACTGAAAGTGAGTATATGAAGTCATTGACATTATCTCCACTTGCATTTACTACTACATGAAAATGCTGTTTAGACATCATACTGTATATAATGATGTAGTACAATAACAGAAGCATCCAGAATACATCTTCTGCCACTGCTTTCCTCTCTAACTAGGCCTATATTATAAAAGGTTTATATATTGTAATGATTATCAAATACTTTTCAGTGCTTTACATGCCAGTAATAAACTAACAAGGATATCTTATAGTAAATGTAAATCCTCTCCTGGCGTAACATTACATTTCCTTTAATTCGTCCAAGGAGCAGTACAGCTGTACCGTTCACTCTCTGAAAACCAACAGCAGACCATCCAGATGAAAAGTAAATTACAGTAACTGTCACTAAAATAGACATCTCCAGACAGGGTGGCTTTCTGTAAGATGAATCACTTCCTAAATACCATGTAACAGCTGACTTGGTGGCATATTAGAAAATCATTTGTTTTCAGTTTATCATTTGTAATCTTCCCTGAATCTGCTGTACTTTATGGCAGACATGGTGTGGCGTAGTTCAACAGCATTTTTCAACCACAGAGGCAACTTCAGTTGTTCAGCATAATATGATAATGCATTCATAAGACGTTCCTCCTTTAAATGACCCATTGAGTGTTCGGTTGTAACAATGTTAACACGCTGTAATTGATTTCACAGATTCTCTGCAGCTCATTTCCAGTCGACTGCCAAAGCAAACACACCGTGTCCCCAAAGACCATTTACACCAACCAGGCTCTCACAACCTGGCAACCCAAGTGTTCTCCTTATTAACTGCTTATTACTGATCCATGAAATAATAATAATTGATCTAATAGTAACTAATGAAGACATCAGTAACAGTGCTGTGTGCCTTGTTAGACTGTAAACACATCAGTCCTTTTAACACTGTTAAATGTTCATCTTAATGTAGGCGGAAAATGAAGGGAGGAGACAAAGAGAGGAGATCCTGATGTATCCAACAACAGTCTAGGACTCATGCCCATGGTTCTACATTCATACAACCCCTGAATCTTAAAATATACTTTAAACATATGTGTGATTTGAGAGATTCTAAAGATATTTCTAAGCTTTTCTTGCTATACAGAGTCTCAGTGTAAGGTTTTTACTTAGACTCAACTTGACCGTACTTCATTTAAACTAGATGATAGATTAAATAATGTTTGTCCACGACGAGCTGTAATTTCCCGCATGTTTGTTGTTTTCTGTTTTCTAACACAGAGTGAACTCAAGCCAGAAACAAGGAGACAAAACCCACATTAAAGGGCCAATATGTAATTTGTGACAACATCATTTCCAGGTAGACCACATTCATATACGACCTGACAATTTCCTCAAAAAACTAATAAAAATAAATAAATAAATAAATCTGTTTATAAGTTGCATTTACAAACAAACCAATATTCAGTTTCAAGTCAAAAAACAAAACAAAACAAAAAAAAACAACCTTCCCATCAGTTTCAATAAGATCACCCACCTGTTGTGCTCCAAGGTCCAAGAAACCCGAACAAACATAAAAGAAAAAGTTGTTGCACCGTTGGCAGAGTCATGTCTCCTTGTTTCCTCCCTTAATTCCTCTCCAGGCTGCTGTGTGGTCTGAACGCCGTGCCCTCTGCACGCAGCAGTTTAAAAGCTCACAACCTTGTGGGCTGACAGGCATCCTCTGATGACCAATCACGCCGACCCGGTCGCCGACAGAGCCGCACCCTCCACCCCCACCTCTCTCCCTCTCTCCGTCTCTCTATCTCTTACTCACTCTGGAAAGGAAATGGATGATACCCCTGATGAGAAGCAGCTAATGAACTACATTAACTGTCAGGGAGGGAACGGTTTTATAGAGACTCTTGCTGTAAAATCTTTGTTTTTAGGAATCTGAAGAAGAGAACATGCTTTGTTGTGAGGTGAAGAAATGAGGTGCTGTTTGTGTTTTACTGCACATTATATGATGATTTAAGGGCTGCAGATATTCACAGTGAAGCGTCCCTCATTTCCACTGGCCTTCTGGTGTATGGCTATCAAAAAACACTTTGAGGATTTTATCAGCAGAGGGCAGGAGAGAGAAAGTTCTGTGTGAATTATTTATGAAGAAGACAACACTGTAAAGGTATTCCTCATGTCTTATACATGTGGTCAGGGCAGTTGTACATAAATAAAAAATAAATAAAAATAAACACATAAATAATAAAGCAAACAGTGAGTCACAGTGACGTGGCCAGGTTTTATAGGAATTGTATGCAGACTGACTGCCATGATGTGACTGGTTTATAGTAATGCAGTGGGAGTAAGAGCGAAGCAAGGATGATTCCCAGCTTTGAGCACCACAGTTTACTCAAATAGGTTGCTTGCGTCTTTTGACGCGGGGTTGTATGAAGAACTTTGCCCAAGTCAGCGTGTTACCTGCAGTAGATGACCATCAGCTCTCCACATAGGCCGGAAGATATGCGACAAATATGAGGTCAGTTGTTCACATTTTCAGAGATGGAGCCTTCACAAAAAAAAAAAAAAAAGAAAACGCCATGGCAGCCATTTTACTTTCCGCCATAACTGAACTGTGTATTTTGCACCATATCTCCTGAACCAAACATGAGAACACAGGGAACTTTAGGTCTACCCCAATGTCTTGACGGTCAAGGGATTACAATGATGGTGAACGCCAGCTGAATAGGCTCGTACCACCAGTCTACATCTGGTGAGCCAGACCACTAGTTTCCTGCCAGACTGTCAAACTTACAGTGTCACTTATACACTTGCTATCCAGCCACCAGAACACTGAATACGTGTACTCTCAGTTAAACCTGTTTGGAAATGCTCACTGAACCCTTCCTGTCTGCCTAGACAATCTGTGTCTGGGTCCTTCACTTGTTCTCACCTGTGCGACAACCCAGTGCTCATAGCATCTCACTGAGTATCTCATCTACACCTGGCGCCATGCTTACCCTCACTTATTTCTGGGAGGGAGATTGGTATGGTTTTCCTGGAGCGCTCCATCTGCAGCTACATTTTATTTCCAGTCAAGATGGGCTCTTCACTGCTGGACAGCCTTGTCAGGCTCCCGGCTCCACTTCCTGAGTCATCTGATGGTTTTCCAGAACATGTCTGAGGCAAACTAGAACTTATTTTTTTCTCTTCTGACCCTCTAAGCTGCTGACCAGCTTCTACCTCTCTCCTCCAGATGACTCTTTATTGAGCCTCGAGATGAACTTCTGGACACAGCTCTGAGCAGCCACCACAGCCATGGAATTTCATGTGGATTGATTGGAGTGAAACTGACGATTCGACAGCGCTTTTTGTTGCCTCATGCAATTTATTCTAACTTCTAGCATTACCTGCCCAGGCTAAATGAGCAATTTGACAAAATGTGTTACATTTCCATTATAACAATATTAATGAGTGTGCATTGCCTCTGATACATTAATAAATATATGAGTGAGTCAGACAGCCTGATCCAGTGGTGCTGTTGTACTGAACTGAGCAGGTGACAGACCTGATGTCAGGCTGTGCACTGACACTGTGGACACTGTTCTGTATGCTGCTGTTCAGGGATTAACTGCTCAGATCAGGTGGACTGGACTCTGAGATGCATTTATTCACCTTGATGCATTAAACCAGGGTACCACTGACACCAAAGTCTGAACTTCCTATGAAGAGTAAAGGTCACCCAGCTTGGCTTTATGACAGGCTGCTAACTGCAGGGAATATAAGAGTGACTAACAAGGTTTTGTAAAAGATTTTGATTTATATTCTAGGGTAGGTATGTCTGATCTTTGGCCTTATTTTCCTTTTCCCACCATTTCGACTGTTGTTTTGCTTAGAACATGTAGCACTTCTTCTCCTGTGTCTGTCCATTATCAGACTTTGTGTTTTTTTATAATCTATAAAGCAGGTTTAAAAGCAGTAAATACCATAAATGCACTTTCACTGTTTGAGAGAGAGAGAGATTTTTACAACACAGTACGACATGCTGGTGAAGAAGATGGGACATTTAACATAAATGTTAATGCTGCTCCGTGCCCTCTGGATGTGTAAATAACTGATTGCTAACTCATTTGAGGCAACAAAAAGATATTCTGAATAAAAGCTTGTACCTTGTACACTTTTCTGTAAACAAATCAAATGGATTTTGAATCTACATAACGTAAATCACATCTGTAACCTAAACAGACCTACTCAGGCTGATTGAGGCACTTTCCCTGTCTTGTGGCAGAGATAACAAAAAAAAAAGAAAGAGCAATAAACTCAAACATGTTGACTCTTGAATCTTCCCAGTGTGCAGCACATTTGATGATCTGGTAATCACAAGCCATCTTGTATGATTGGCCGGCACACAAAAACAAAGGAAATAGAACACTCGAGTCACAGAGAAGAAGAAGAAGTAAAATAGCCTCTTATTCACTTTCTCATTTTGAAAGATGGACAGTGATGGCCCCGATCTGAGAAACATATTGTACATTGAAATAACTAAAACAGCAGTTTTACCGTCAGTTTTGTTTGTCTATATACTGTCACATGCATTTACACATTCATGTGTTTCTTGTGCTGCACTGGAGAAACACCACGTGGCAAATAACATGTTGAGTCAGGCGGTCAGTGACGGTGATGGCGAGTGAGTTTGAGCTTTATTTCTCCAGGTGTCCAACATGTTCCTTTTGTCAGAGTTAAGAAGGTTGTTCAGTAATGAAGAGCAGCCAAGACTAAGTTACATTTTCATAAATTCAGCCCTAAATAATAAATATATAGAAGCATTTAATCTGCCTCTGAGAAGCAAGACCTGAGAATGGCAAAATCAAAAACATTAAGAAATAAAAAAAAAAATAAGTAAACTAGGGACCATTTTGAAATGGGATCACTGAACATGTTGACGTTTGGAGGCATGAGTACTCTGTAGTGGTTTCTACATTATTACATGTAGAGGAGTATTCAGTACTCTCGGGACGGACCACACCCAAGTCAGGTACATGGCTGTCAAGTTTTGTAACTTGAATGTGGGCCACGGGCCTGAAGTGTGAAGGGGCCACCTCCCATTGTTTCACCCCTTGCTCAGATCATACTTATCTTTTAAATTTTGATCTACTACTGAAACAGCTGAACACAGCTAAAAAGAGCAGATGTCTGAAAGTACAAACATGGACACTGGAGAGGGACTAAATCTCAAACTACAGAGATTCAGTTGTTGTGAGCACGCTACAAAACGCCTGTCTGTCAAGTTTTCCTGCACAGACATGAGCTGAGTTATTGCAACACAGGCTCGTCTGAGGGGGAGAGGGGACATCAGCATGGGTTGGATGTGGTGTCAAGACATACCACACAACACAGTAAAAACAAATATATGATCATGAACAGTCTTCATTTCCGCTGCGCTGAATTACAGGCTTCTCTTACGTTAGCTAGTGGTTAGCTGATGTTCGTTAGGGATCTTGTTTTTTTTCCAACTCTAGGTGAGAATTGAACAAATCAGCTCTTATGTTTTCTATTCAGACAGATGTGTAACTTTGCAGCTGCTAGCTGTGGGATGCACTCACAAGCAATAGAGCATTATGGTAAAACGTCCTGCAGTCTGGTGGCTTCCAGCACAGCCTTTTCGGTTGATTGGTTTGTTGAAGCAGCTGCTTCATCACTGTGAATGTTTTGTGGTTTTTCGGATGTTCTGATGCTGGATATTCCCTGATTGCTGCCTCTGTAAGTGTGTTTGATTTGCGGCTGCATCCTCCTAAAGTGTGAAAGTGTTGCTGTCTGATTGCATATGATTGTGCAAATAAACACAATGTTCTCCTTCATTGTGCCACAGACTTAAAACAAGCAAGAAGAGCACAGACACATCCTCTGCATCTGTGTCCAGTATGTTGGACTGGTTAAAGGATAAGACTGGCTAATGTGCCACAGAGATCAGCTGTTTTGAGCCACAGTGTCGCACAGGTTCCTTCTTTACCATGAACATACACACACTGCACTTGATCTTGGCTCTATTCCACACACACTGTCACACTGCTGCAAGACACACACACTTCGCAGCAAGGGCCAAATATGTATTAGGGTGTCCAGATTATTTGTAAAAATGACTTTACCTCTTACCATATATCTAGAGGCCATTAACAAAAATATACACATTCTTAAGGAATCGATGGGCTGGAGTACCACAAACAGGGAAAGCTGTGACAGCCAGTCGTGGTTTTGTGCTTACTGGGGTAATTTCAGCTCAGGTCGCTGCATCAGCTGCACCACTGGCCATTTGTTTTTAACATCTAACAATATTAACAAATAACATGTAGCTGCTTAAATTTAGTGTAGAACGTGGTCGTTTTGAAGCACTCGGGGACAGCGGGACATTGTGGAACCAGTAAAATTGGAACATTTTAAACACATTATTTTTTCTCAAAGTGTGGCTATGAAAGGTAAATACAAACACATCAGACTAGCAAGTCCATATAACAACTGTTAACTGGCTCATTCTGACAGAACCTATTCATGACTTAACAGAACAATTACAACTGAGTAAATTCAATTTTTAGAAGCAGATCGTCAATACACCAAATGTTGCAGATTAGTGTTGTGCTTTTATCAGCCTACACAATATAAGCCTGTTGTTAGCTTTGCAGTCACCTGTCTGTTACCATAGCATTAGCTAATTAGCTAATCAAAAAATAAAGCTTACATGTGTTTCAACCCAGCACTCGCAAGTGCTCTGCCAGTGAATTTCTGCTAGAAAGAAACATTATGGGTACAGGGGCCTCTACACTAATGAGCTTCATTTTCTGTATGCAAATTTAGATGACATTTTCCAAGTGAAAAACAACTTTCTAACAACTGCTTCTCATAACAAGCTGCCAGGAATAATATTATTTCTGTCTAAACATTTAATATTTAAGGTTCCAGTTGGGTGGGAGCCAACGGGAGCTCAGCTACCATGAAAGCCATAAAATCATAGATCTGTGGGGTCACCAATACATTACCAACAGCTGTTATTCTGACAAATGTAACTTAATGTAATGAGTATTGTAACATTAATGATATAAATAATAATGTTAAAAGAAACATGTCTTCCAGAGGAAATACGCACCATGGTCTCTCTGAACGAGACTGACAGTGATCACATACATTAAGTCTCTCTCTCTGGGCTGTTGTAAATTATTGTTGTTGGTGTGTGTGTGTGTGTGTGTGTGTGTGTGTGTGTGTGTGTGTGTGTGTGTGTGTGTGTGTGTGTGTGTGTGTGTGTGAAAGTTGTGGACTTGGACCACCTAGTTGCTAGTAACAGCTATATCCTAGACTCCTTTACTCATCGCAGGGCCCTTCACTGATGGCAGAGGCTGCAAAGTGCCATGCAAGGTGCCAACTGCACACCAGGAGCGATTTGGGGTTCAGTATCTTGCTCAAGGACACTTCGACATGCAGCTTAGCTCAGCCCGGGAGAGCTGGGATTTGAACCAGCAACCTTCCAATGGCTAGTCATCATGCTTTACCTGCTCAGCTACAGCTGCCCCACCTCGTCGGTGCCCCCTTTGGCATTTGGTACAAATACATAATACATTACAATAACACATTAAGATACCTCTTTTCTTGTCAGATGTAACTTTGGCGACACATCGCTGTAAAAGCCTGTCACTTCTTCAGAGACAGAAGAAAGTAGAGACAGTCACCAGACTCCCCTAAAAAAATGCTCTATTTTGAGACGTGCTGAACTGTATGAACTTTGTGAAACTCTGTCTCCAACGCCTCCTTAACTATGTAGGCCAACTTGTTCATTCAGCAAAATGTGGTAAAGTGTAACCAACTTAACACTGTTTGAAACATGTTCATTCGTTTTTTCTGTTTTTTCACAGATGTTAAATATGTCAATTCCAATTTCAAAGGCACACAGTAAATGCTCAGCTAAGATGAAGAGGCTCCAGCTGTGCACAACCATATTAAGTCATACTGTTTTTCGAATACTTAAAGGAATATATCCACACACACAGAGTGGTTGTGCTGGGAGATCTGCATATCATAGAAGAGTAGGCTGCTGGCCCTGGTAGAGGTCTGCGCTCTCCCTCTCCCTTCCAGTTTCTTCATTGCTTCTTTTGTCAGAGTGTTTATCACGCTCTAGCGTTAATGAGCGAGTCCGTATCACTTTGTGGTTGAGGCACATCAATGCTCTTCCCCTTATTAACCCCATAACTCAGGTCCACCTGCCAGCAGACCTCACCTTTAAAATGACCCAGACTGTCGCCTCTCACAGGGTCGATGCAGCTCAACTGCAGCACAGGGACCGTTAAAGCACACACAATTCAAAGGGCATTGCTCAACACTTTTCGATGGGCGTGATTTGTGATCAAATAATGTCTTCACTGAAGAAAGTGCACAACTGCTGAGTTCACTCAGGAGTGGCAATTTCAAATTTTCCCTTTTCCTCTACCTTATTCTGCTTGTTAATGCAGAGGAGAAGACATTGGTTGGGGCACAATTCTACCAATCCCTCTGATAAAAATGTGAGGTCACTGTACAGGGTAAAAAAGATATAAGGCTGAAAACAACAAACACGTCAGGAGGCCCAGCGCCTCACACACATGCTCTCGTGCTACAAGGCATCAGATGTGTTTAATTAATGTCAGTACCTCATTAAAACAAAACAAAACGAATGAACCTCCTTTACCAGGAGACTGTGAGTGTAGGCGCATTGGATCGCACAACATGTTTGCTGTTGTGTCTCTCATAACCGTCATGGTGGAGCCGGTCACAGTTGGAGCGTATTGTTCAGCAGTAGGTCGAACATACTGCGAGGGACAGATGCCTTCAATGAACACACAGTGACCAGCGTGGCTCAGTCAGCGTGAGTCAGAGGACAGCAGCAGCCTCCTCTACAGTGGGAAGGCGTAAACAAGTGAGCACAGAGGACCGTGGCTCATACGCTGCAGGTGGATGAAAGAACAAAGCAACATGAAAGAAGATGAGACGTTTTCCGATCATCTCCCATGTGCCAACACTGTATGATGTCATCGTATATGTGGGCTGGAACACAAAAAGACAAAATATCCGGAAACACACAGTTAATGAAAGTAAACTGATCATCCTTTCGAACTTTTTTTTTTTTTTTTTCTTGAGGAATGATTAAAAAAAAAAGGTTTGGTTTGATAAAATCAAGCCAACTGTTTGTGAAGATGCTATGATGATTTAAAGCTGCAGTTTTGAGAAAAAATCAAGTGGACTTAGTCAGAAAATTTGAATGATATAGCTCCCAGGTCCCTCCTTCCTCTCTGCTGCCTGCAGCCCTGCCTTCAGAGCCCCCCCAAAGCACCAGCAGGCTTGTAACCATGGTAACAGAGGATGCCAGATAACTAAGACCACGGCAGACTACCCAGTTTGCACTGCAAGCGGAAGTGGGGGCTGCCAGCAGCATATGCAGGAGAGTGATCGATACTTATCACACACTCTCCTTGGCTCTGATTGGTTGTATTAAGCTGGGAGCGGTGGATTCTTGCCAATCAAATTACAGCCACTGGCTGGAGCCACAGACAGTTGATTTTTACACAGCGGACCTGTAGCTTATTCTACTGTCAGATCATGATGACAATTTTAGCAAATATAGTAAAAAAAGTTACAGACTACAGCTTTAATTCTGTATTCATTATCATACTCCTGCATGTGTGAGCATTTGCCAAGTTCAGAGGTCAATCTGTGAATCACAGACCCTGCTCCACAGAAACCCTTTGTTCTGATGCAACCTAGTTTTCACACTGAATAATCTAATAAACACTTTCCATTTCTAGTCTGTCATAATATGTGTTTTGTTGGTCTTTTCATAGGATTTGTAATCAAAGTTAACCAATAATTCTTTTCAAAGGGGCAATATATAAAACAATATAGTTATAGAATGAACTGACATTATGAACAACAGTGTTGATGATCTGTCACAGACGTCTATGTGCTGTGTCGCACAGATGTCTGCTGAAGTTAGCATGCTAATGAGCTAGCCCCAGCCCAGGGGCAGATACCTCACTTGACTATTTGGGGGTACAACAAACAGGACATTTTCACAAGAGCAATTGCAATTGTCTGTTTTTTTTCGAGATTGGGGGTTCCAGACCTTAAGTCCCCCACGGAATTCCACGTATGCCCTAATACTTCCTCACGCTTAACACCACTTTGTAGGATCACAAGAGCTGAGCTAACTGGCTCACAGCAGCTGGTTACAGCCATAGATACACAGATTCAGGGTAAGAGCCAGATCCTCTGGAGAAAAAAAACACCTGGGGCTCTATGTTAAGCTTGTCACACAGTTAGTTTCAGACTGACAAAGATGTCATTTTCATGCCCGGCACCCTCATTGTGTAAATAGCAAATGACCCGGTGCGCACCTGTGTGTCCCCAGGTGCATTGGTCTTAAAGTGAGGTAAGGTGCATTGATGGAGGATTGATATCTTGAGGCTGCAGAAGACCAACAAAAAAATGGTATGAAGTCAAAGGCACAGTCTCCTCATGTTTAAAGTGCATTATTCAGACAGTAAGATGTGTCTACACAGGTGGGTTCACACTGTTCATACACTCATGAACCCTGTACTGTCACTGTAACAAATACTGGGGCACATTTAATCTAAAATAAAGGCTGTAGAACCACAGAACATTAATTAACATGAAACACTAACCGACCCTGTCGGTGAGTCAGGAGTTTTAAATAATCAATGAAGTTTATCATCTGTTCCTTGTGCACTAATGTGCATGTTAAAGTACAGATACATATGTGGTTTCCACTGCAGGTGATGTCATCAATATTTTCCTCATTAAAGATGTATTTCCCCCCTCTCATCCCACCTGTTATTGATCAGGATGGTAATTTTGATGACCCGTCCCGTCTGATCCAGGGACTGAGATCAGCGCACACAAAGGGAAACAGCAGTGCTCCTGCTTCTCAGTAAAATATCAGTTTATTATTTAATATACAGTCAAACAGTGTTGTTGTTGATTGTGAAGTAGCAGGGCAGAGGGTCCAGCAGCCATGGAGCACATACTTATTTATTTCACCTGGAGGTGTTTACTCACACAGACACACACGTTCTAGCTGTGTTCCGTTGCCTAATAACATTAACTAACAGCCAGTGTGCAGCAAAGTGAACTGATGCATGACTAAAACACAAATGTTCCTGCCGTCAGACTTTGTTGACTGTTGATGTGTACTCCATTAAACAACCGGCACTGCTGATGAACACCTCTGATGTGATTCTGGCACAAATGTTCACAAATGCGGTCATGTTTTAAAGGTTTATTTGCGATAAGCATCGTCTCGTTCAGGGGAGACTTCCCTATCCCCGAGGAGGCGTCAGACAACCTTTTAGACATTTTAACGCTGAATTTCTTGCATATTTTCAAAGCTGAAATGTTTTTATACGTATTTCAAAGTCACATTTGGCTTTTTCTGATTTTCATTTCACACATCAAAAGTGCATCCATCAGTCTTATATGAGCCCTACTACTTCACATAATACAGATGCTATTTTTTTTCATTCTTACCACCATTCTTACCACCGCCCCCTCAGAGAGTCAGCTCTCAACAGCAATGGACCAACATGTTCTCAGTTTCTACCTCTGAATGTCTTCTGTCCAACATCCAAATGTCACAGTCAACCAACAGGAAGTTAACAACAACATCAAGATGGTTTAATGCGCTTATCTCCTTCCAAAAAAAGGAGCTTTAAATTGTAGTGTAGCAGTGTGATGTATTTGCATCTTTTCTTCATTTTCCCATATCCTGCCCATTTTCATATACCTAATTTGGATCTGCACATGCGTTCCCGTGGCAACGTCATCCCTGAAACGGACAGCTTTGTTTCAGGGCACGAGGGAGGACGTTTGTTTTCAGTGTGACAGACTCGTTAGATGCAAGCGATCATAAAATCTTCATCAACCCGCTGTGTGATTTGCACTTTCAATAAACAAATCTTTGGAGCCCGCTTAGTCGAGCAGTAAACGTTAACAACACACAAACGCAATATCGGCCCCTGCCTGATTAAATGTTTCATCTAGCCCACAGTTTCAGTAAACGCAGTTTTATCATTGGTGTCAAAGCAAACCTGAGTGGTGGAGGATAATCCGTAAAAGAAATACTGGAGGAAAAAATTCTATGTTTCTCTGTGACATCTGTCCGAAGATCAGTTTGTGTTTAGCTACTGACGAGCTGGGCTGACATTTGAAATTGTACAATAGACACCACAAAGTTGCGGTGCGGGATGTGAATGATTGAAATACTGGATACGTCAGCGGACAGTTTCAACCCAGCCCTCACAATCCCCGCACCTTTAATGAAAGTGCATCACTAGAACACTTGGGCATCCGTAAATGTGCATGAACAAGCAGAGTGGGCAGCACTGTTGACACATCCACTCTGTTCTGGGTTCGACCTGTTGTAAAGTTCATTTCACCACCTGGTGTCACACGGAGCCTAATTGAGCTCACTGTCAGGTGAGTCAGAGGCGAGTCAGGTGAAGGAATAGAGAATCTGGGCGCTGACATACATCATTTGGGAGTGTTGATTGGTGACACGTAGGAGCATTAACTGTGGTGTGTCACCGCCGCGCGCTGTCTTGATGCAAAGGTCATTCAGAAAACTCGCCCGCCTGTTCACACTCAACTACTTTAGCTTTAATGGGTCGCTCTGATCCAGGCCCCATTCATTGTCCACAACAAAGACAAAGATAAGGTTCCCTCTACTACTGGCTGTTTCCTCTATGACAATATAACAGTGTCTGTTTAAAAAAAAAAAAAAAAGTGGCCCCCATGGGACCTCATTTGACAAATGATGAAAGACAAATAATTCATTGATCTGTGTTTGAATTGTGCCATGAATCACAGATATGATGTTTGTCAATTAAAAAAAAAGAAAAAAAGATCATTTTCCACTCCAACAAAGTCTCAGTTTGTTGTAATTGAGGTGAAATATCATCTAGTTTTGTGTGAAATGGCTCAGTGGACTACAAACGTCACCAACACCATCATGGCCCACGGGTCCCCCCACACCTCCACCTCAGTCACTCCTGATCGTCTACGCTGCTTCATCTTCTTTTATCGCCTGCACACTGGGCATGCTATGTCACACGCTGTATGTTTGAGTTCTGCCGATGTACACAGTCATTCAGTGACTCACGGCAGGACTGATCAAACCTGTGTTTACAACCTCATTTGTAGCAACACTTTCCCAGAATAAGGCCCAGCTGTGTTGTGAGTATATCTCTGCTCAGAATTGATTTGTCTGCAGGAGCTTATTGGCAGTGGGATGATACTATCCACTGCTGATCCATACACGTCAGTGGAAGCTGCAGAGGTTCTTTTACAGGCAGATTCTTTTACAAGTCAATATACATTACAGATTAAATGTATTGATCCCACACGGGGAAATGACAGTACACAGACTGGGATAACTTCATATTATAAAGCATATAACACAAATAATTTCAATAGAAAAGTAGCTTTTACTGGTTTCTTCCTATCTCTCCTTAATATTTTTTTCCCCTAAGTTCATCTGACAAACCACATGAATCTGACAGGACTTGGCCTCTAACAGCTGCGTCTATAATCCAGAGGCGTCTCCAGACTTCAGACTGCCATCTTGTGGTGCACTCACCTGCTTGCATGATGTGTAAAGTGTTATAGCCGTTACTTTAATGAAATGATAAGGACTAGTGGTATAATTCCTCTCATATCATATCATATTAAAAGGGAAAAAAATGACTTTTAATTAAAAAATGACTTTTAATTAAATTAATCCCAACAAAATTGTTGGGATTAATTCAATGATTTCGCTGGAAGGGTTGAAAATATGCCTGTTCTGTAACTGATCACCTGAACTGATGAATCCACCAAGGTGTCACTTCAGTTAATGAAATTTTTATCTGTGAACATAAATCTTTATTCATTAGATTTATTAATTCAATTTGAGATAGTTAGGCCTCCACGGATCAAACCGTTTTGATATCCAAAGACCCGCCCTGGCACGTCCTGGTGTAACTGTGCCAGACACTCCTAAGGGTCCTGCGTCTAAGCCTCACAGGGTCAGAGCAAACGCCGAGCCAGGTCCTCCTGAACTTAACCCAAGTAGCCAAAAGTGGCGTGACGGTACACATCACAATGTTTAGATCTCTGGGGTTTTGTAGAGTGTGTCCTCCTGTAAATCTAAAAATGTCTCAGCAAACCATTATCCAGGATAATGTAGATGCTGTTGTAAAATGTTCTGACTGAGACCCTAACCCACTTTGCATTGTGGAAAGTGACAATGATGTGTATTTTACTCTACAGTGCATACGGGATTGGTCAGAGGAGGAGACAAGCCATTTTTGAACCACTGACCGACTGCAATCTCCCTCTCCACCGATCTTCCAGTTCAACAGGGACCCGTGTCTAGTCTGACTAGTGTTTTGTTAGTGATAGAGAAACTAGTTGTGAACAGCTCAGGTGAAGTAAAATCTGATTATCTGTGACAATTTGTAAATAGACAGAGATTAGTAGCATAGTCGGAGGGAGAAGCCTTTTTCTTTGATAACACTTTTCTCCTGTTTATTCTGATTCTAGGATTTTAAAATCAGAGGCTGGAAGGTAGGGTAACAGATTCTTTTGTTTGTTGTGTTGGCCTTGTTCTCCCTCTGAAGCAAAATAAATCCTACTTTGAAAGTAAGTCCTCTGTGACACTTGGCTGTGCTGGTACTGCTGAAATCAAGCTGTATAATGTTTGAAACCTACTCACACTCTGTGTTCTTTTATTTGCCATGCAAATTTCCATCATCCCCTCAGGCTGGAGCAAGGAAGCACAAGTTATGTGAAGTGTCTAACACCACCCAGTGGTCACTGCCAAGATAACAATGCAGCCTCTTGACACCTTATCATGTTTGTATGAACCAAAATCTACAGCCCCTTAACTGTGGTGGCTGGGTAATTTTGTGCATGTGTGTGTGGGTGTGTACTACTGCTCGTCCACCGAGCATCATAGATGACAAGCCTTTTTGGTGGAAGGGCTGAGCAGCAGCCCCCAGATGCATTTTCCATAGGTTAATAAACAAGCTGTTATCAGAGGAATATAAGATCCCAGAACTGTTTGAAGCTAGAAAGGTGGCAGGGTCCATCATATATACCAACAAAGTAAAAACAGGATGTAGTCAGTTTGTTTATTAAGCTTGTTTAGGCTGAAAAATCAACGAAGAGAAAGCTCTTTCTCTTTTCATTATTATTTTTCTTCAACAAAACTGCAGAGTTCTGCTTCAGAATAAATGACAGTTGGGGTGAAAAACATCCATTCGAACTGTTAATACAAGGAGGTTGCACCATGACTGAAGCACCCGAGTCAAACCATTGTGTAAAAGCATAATTATGATGAAAGAGGCACTTTTAAGATTTACAGTATTTTCGTTTTTGGGTCAAATTCACTTTCAGTGGGAGTGTTACGCTACAGGCACTTTTACCATAGCATCAAAATCACTATTTCTAAAGGACTAAGAAAGCTTAACACAACATGAAACTTTGATTGTAATATCTAAAAATGAAGAAAGTATTTTTTATTGAACAATGACAGACAACAAGAGTGTGTGTGTGTGTGTGTGTGTGTGTGTGTGTGTGTGTGTGTGTGTGTGTGAGTGTATGCGTGTGTGTGAACAAGACAAACAAAAACCAGGGGCAGGTGATCCATGATACTGCAACCATGAAGAACCAAATGACCACCAGCAGTCGCTGCCCATCACTAGCAGCAGCAGCCGCTTAAAATAAAGCGCAGTAGCCTACATGGAAGACAGCATGTTTAAAACCATGTTTAAAAAAATGATGCGCTCTTTCACTACTCACAGAGACTTTCATCTTGGGAGAGATGGCCACAGTGTCACAATCCCCATCATGAAGTGAAAGTGGATGTCAAATAAACACTGCTAGAGATGTCTTTTCAGTGTTTATTGAAATACACTGTGTATAAAAATACACAATTATGACCACTGTAAGACCACATATCCATGTAAAATACAGAGCTCCTCACCAAAGTGGCACCTTAAAGTATGAAAAACAGAGAGAGAATGAGAGAAAGAAAGATAGAGAGAGAGATGCAGAGACAGGCAGACAAAGGAAAGAAAGAGAGCAGGGATTAGTTAAGGTATAGTTTAAATAGTGTTTAGGTGAACGGAGAGATAATGGCTTATTTTGTACTCGCATAAGCTGAGACAAAAGGCTGTATGGACCTTGGTGCTCTGAGAGACAGAAAGCAGAGGTGAGGTCAGATATGCTAGATTCATCTGATACTTCCTCTTCTAGAATTAAAATAAGAGTATTTAGTAAACTCACAATGAAAGAAAAAGAACACATGTAAACTCCACATCAGGGAAAGGGGAGAGAGAGAGAGGCCAGGTGGGTCAAGAGAACGGTGAGAATGAAACTGTTTCAAGAAATTCACATTGACAGTATTGGCGTCTTTAAAATACTGCAGTGATAGATGGTTGCATTCATTACAGTCACTCTGTGAAAGTAGCAGGCTTTATGACCATCCAGGTGGATGTCAGTAAGAACACATAACATTGCGCGGTAGCTTTAGCAGCTACTTATACTCATTATACTCATTTAACTCGGCATGAAATAAATCAACATATGGTATAAATGAAACAAAATATAATAGCCTACAAAAACTTCACATGACAGCAGAAATAAGCCTCTCAACTAAAATTGTATTTTTTTAAAGAACAAAAGCTGACATTTTGGTCAACATCACAGGAACTTCAGAGACACTTGCTTTTGTTCAAACTGAGGACAGCAGGAGGCAACGACACAACCCGAGCGTGTCTGGCTGCCTAGAAATACAAATGAGTGTAGACGAAGCACTAAAACCTGAAAAACAGCTTTTTGCGGAGTTGTGGCTACCACACCCTATTCATATTTACTAGAAGTAGCACCCTGACATGTTGTTTGCTTGTGTTGTTGTTTTGTTTGTTTACCTTGTATAAGGAACATTTCCCACTGGTGAACCACTGCAGTTATTGGCTTAAAAGCCTGCTGTCGTTTCTGACACTTGATGTGTATTGAGCTTTGGCTCTTATGTCTGTCTCATGTATCAAGTTATTCATTACAGCAATTATGTTAAACACAGCTTTATGTATCTTCTAGTTACCCATTAATTGAAATCTACTGTGAAAAAATAAGAATTTTGAAAAAAACTATAAAATAAGTCAGTGTGATGCTCAAAGGTTTAGGTGTATTTATCATGTAATTGCACAAACTGAATCATATTGAGCTGGATAATACAGTTTAAAAAGTTTTACTGTAAAAAAATCTTATCTATACATATATCTCTACATCTATCTCTACATATATCTAAACATCAATCCATACAAATATCCATACATCAATCTAAACATATGTGTATACATTTATCTAAACATGAATTTATACATCAACCGAAACATCAATCTATAAATATATCTAAACATACATCTATACATCAATCTAAACATCAATCTATATATATATATCTATACATCAATATGTACATATATCTCTACATCGCTCTAGACATATTTTTTTTACATCTATCTAAAAATCAATCTAAACATATATCTCTAAATCTATCTATGTGTCTATCTATACATCTATCTGAACATCAATCTATATATTTATCTAAACATCTATCTGTACATCTATTTACACATCCACTGATCCATTTGCATGACATCACAGAAGTCCACCATGAGGAAAGGAGGGCAGCTGATGCTCTGCACTGGATGGACTTGGTGGAGGATCAAGCTGCTCCATCACCAGGTGAAGCTCCACATCCTCTGATTGGCTGGACTCTGCAGAGGAGGACAGAGATGTGACGGCTGTTTCAAGAACATGCAGAGGAGTTTGTGTGTGTGACAGCTGCACCACGGCTGTCTGCTGATGTGTGCTGTGACAGGACCGGGACTGTCTGCGGGGGACGAGGTTCCTCTACAGCTCTCTGTGAGGTCGAGGCCTCCATCACAGCTGCCCGTGAGGAGGAAGCCACCACTGATGCTGCTACACCAACAAACGAAAACACAGATCAATCTTCCAAAACTTTGTTTGTTTATTTAGTTTGTAAGCATAAAAAAAAATCAGTTGGTGAAGATCTTTCTCTTCTGATTAAAAATAGTGTCCTTTTAAAGATCTTGTACCAGGAACCATTGTACCTTAGCGTTATTGTTCACAGTGGTGAAGTTGATCAACGTCATTAAAGTTAAATCTACTACATTTTCTTGTTTGAAAAATGTATGTAATTTAACAATCAAACATCTTGTAGTTTATAGCATTTCACATGACAGTCCTCATCTTTAGGAGCTTTTGCCCTACACAAAAACAAACACTTCTCTACTCTTCTCCAGTGATGTATGTGGTGACATAAACATGTACGAGTTGTGTGTGAGCAGAGTGTACTTACATAGTTTTGGCTGACAGAGCAGTCGGAGTGTCTCTGGGGCTCTCTCTCTCTCTCTCTCTCTCTCTGCCGGCCTATTGGTAATATATGGCCTGCTCCTCTGCTGACAGTGACTTCCAATGTGGACAGATGGACAACACACTGTTTGTTAGCACACACACGCAGACACACTGCCTACAGACACAAATAATAATTGATGGTATCAATCACTGTAAACATTTTTTTCCAAGCACTGATCAAGTTGATAACACTGACTGTCACACTTACTCTCTGTCCCAGGACCTTCCAACAGTGGCATGCTCTCAGCCGCCGCAGACTGACCCGGGATCAGGCTCACAGTCACAGTCCTTATTGGATGAAGTGAAATCTGAACTTCCTGAGGTCTTGTTAATGTAAGTCCTGCCACTGAACATGAAACCACAAACACACACACAATTGTCCTGTTATTGTCATGAATCATGTATCTGTTATTAGTTTTGGTGAGATGAACTACTTTTTTCGTCTGAGAAATAGGTGCTGTGACCAGAGGAAGACATCTCACCTGAGTTTGTCCCCCTCCACCTTCCAGCAGCAGCATGTTCTCAGCTGTCGCAGGCCGGACCATCAACAGAGGGAACACATGGCCTGAGTGTCTTTCTCATCCAGGAGAGGACACGTCGGAGGAATTTCTTCTTCTTCCCTGGCTCGTTCTTTGCCCCTGTGTTCTCTGAAAATAAAAGTACATTAAAGTCCTCAGCCGTACTCCAAAATGCACAACAGTTCAGACACAAGTAGAGGTGACTGTTACTTACCACATGAGCCCGAGTCCTCACATATCGATGACTCCATGCCACTTTCAATGTCTGTCTCTAAGGACACTGACGCCTCGTATCGGCCAGACTGAGAGCTGAAAACACAACAAAAACGTTAGACTGTCATTCCTGTTATTGTCATCACATCGTAATGCTGCAATGAGGAACTTTTAATTTTTGTTGTTTCTGAAGCTCCTGCGGACCAAACCTCCTGAGGTAAAGATCTTGATCTTGCTTTTTGTGGATTTGATGTGGAAGTGACTGAAAAACAAAGGCAAAAGGTTCTGATACTATTTTTCATCATCTCACCTGACTGCACTCTCCTGATCTCCCAGCACCGTGCGCTGGGCTGTCGCAGGCCGAACCAGGATCACACCTGATGGTAGATATGTGGAAGATGGAGTGCAGTCCTCACTTGAGAACGGGGAAGTGAAGGCTGAACATCCTGAGGTCTTGTCAATGTAAGACCTGCCACTGAACACGCACAATTATCCTGTTATTGTCATGACATCTTCAAGAATTATGTCTCTGCTATTATTTCTGGCGATCTGAACCATTTTCTCATCTGACACATGGGTGTCGTGACTAGAGGAAGACATCTCACCTGACTTTGCTCCCCTGACCTTCCAGCAGCAGTGTGTTCTCAGCCGTCGCAGGCCGAACCAGGATCACACCTGCTGGTGGAATGTGAGATGTAAGAGTGGAAGGTGGCGCTGTCGCAGAACAAGCAGGGCGTCTTTTACTCATGACATCCGCCTTTGGTCTCATCATCTTACCACGGCTCGTCTCAGACTTCTCTGCCCCACTGCTACAAAAAGACATACTCGCTGTTACACTGATGTCCCGGAAACACAACAGGACACTGATCAAATGACAAATCATCCCTAAGTAACAAAGCACCATCTACAGGACTCACATGTCACACGCACACTTACTTTGGGTAGTCTTTGGTGGTAAATGGATGAGTGAGGACTTCACGGGGAGTGATCCTCTCATCCTCACTCGTCTTCAGTATGGCTTTCAGGAGCTCGATGCACTGCTCTCGCTCTGCGGCCTCGGCTTCATTATTTTCCTCAAGACGCACCTAGTTGAGGAAACAACGGTCATTTCCACCATCATGAAAGTCAATCGGTCATAGTGACAAGGAAAGTTACTTCACACTTACTTTTTTGAGATCGTCCAGAGACTGGAGCTTGTGGTTCTTGACACTGCTGAGGTGACATCTGAAATACTCAAGAGATGTCTGAAAGAAGGTTCAAAGGGTTTGTATCAATGATCCTCAGAATCGTTTTCAATGATCGACTGTGAAATGTTGGGAAATGTTAATAAGAAATAAAAGATTAAATAAGATTAAATGCCAAAGAAGGTTCACTGTGGTACCTTGAACTCCCAGCTGTTGGACTCAGTGCAGTTAAAGTACTTCTTTGTCTGTAGACCACTACTGAGAACAAGGTCTTCTGGCTGACCCAGGAGATCAATGATGCTCCGCAGCTGGAGATTAAACACAGCATTACTTCAGTATTGTTCTGAATAGCCAGTTATCATCGGTGGGTTCGGTTTAAGCACGAGGATTGAGTTGGCCAATCAGAGGCAAAGTAGGGCAGGTCATCCTTTCTTTTATCTAAATTTCCAATCGATTCCCAGCTTTAGACAACTCATTATTGTACATGGAGCACTAAGAAGAGCAAAACTGCAAGCACAAGTGAGGACACACAAGTATGAGTGACTGACAAACTGAATAAATTAAGGGACTTACAATTTCATACTCGGAGCGTCCACTGAACGGTAGTTTGCCACAGATCATTACGAACATCAGACAGCCCAGAGACCACATGTCAATGGCCTCAGAAAATGGACAGCCCAACAGGATTTCTGGAGACCTGAATGTGGAGGAGAAACATTACACAGGATGTTTACACTGTCAGACTTGGGAAGGGAGCAATAAATGGTAAACTTCTAACTCACTCCAGTGTAATAATAAAAATAATGAAGCCTACCTGAATGCCATTGGTTGCAGGTGCTTGCCCTGGCTGGCTTCTGATCTGGACATGGCAACACCAAAGTCAATGAGCTTCACTCTGAAGGGTCGTGTTTGGTGATTCTCTATCATGACATTGTGGAGGTGCAGGTCAGCATGGATCACCCCGATCCCCTTCAGCGCCTCCAATGCTGTCCCCATCTGAAAGTACAAGGTCAGCAGGAATGTACCAAAGCCTACAAGTGACAGAGTGCTCAGTGCTTTGCTTTCCATCTGTGGTGCTGATGGAGGTCATACCTGCTGGATGATGCTTCTGATGTCACTCAGAAGCATAGGCGCAAAACTTGTCAAACCAAGGTAGTCGCCTAGGGTGATATCCAACAGCTCCAGCACGATTGCCTTTCCATGTTTGGTTCGAAAGGAGTCGATGAACTCAACGATGTTGTGTTGGTGGAGTTTCAGACGCTTGAACCGTCTCAGCATGGAAACCTGGAGACACACGGCAAGTTTGACACGATTAGTTTTTTACAGTCAGTTAATGTGTTAACATGTGAAGTCAACAGCTTAAAATCAACAGCTCTCACCTCATTGACGGTGTCATTCTCGAAGCATTTAGGTATCTTCACAGCCACCATCTGCTTGATGTCCTTTTTCCAACATTTCAACACCGTTCCAAAGTAGCCCTCTCCCAGAACTTTCAGGACCTCATATCCTCTGGGGAGTTGGACGGGGTTCATCTCGGAAGATGAGGTTGATGCCTTAGAAACACTGGATCCCATGCTGTCTCTCAGAATACTGAAACAAAACAGGTGAAAACAAGAAAAATGAGACGTTACTTTCATTCCCTTTGAAGGACCATGACAATGTTTCAGATATTGAGTATATATAATCTTGCTACCATTCTATGGTTTCAACCCCGTCAACGATTAGATGACACAAAACTTGTTGAACTGCCGCTTCAGGTCGTTACAAAGACAATTGTGTATTCCTTTCAAATTCCACATTTCAGTGATCATCTGATCGTCTGAGGTCTGAGCAAAATCAGGGGAATTCCCACTAAATGTTGATCATTTCTACAGGTATCTACAAATATGAGATTTATATATAAACAGATAAAACCTCAGAGGAGGGTAATGCAGTGATAAATGTCCAAATTCAAGCTTATAAACTCAAAAAACAAAGCCTAAACTACACCAGGGTCTTCAGAGGCAGAAAGGGAGTGTAGTAACAGAGATCAGATCTTGATTTTGATGTCACTGTAATTTATGTGGGAAATGTACCAACTAAGATGAAAAAACAAACAAACAAAAAAAATGGCCTGATATTTACTACAAATACTACTAGCAGCTAGTAAAAAAAAACAACAACTAGGAAATGGTGAAGTAAAGACTCTCCAACAATCCTTGAATGGACAGAAATAGTTCATTCAGATACTCCTTACAAGTTACATTACAGACGAGGATTTTACATCTAAAACCTGTCCTTAGCTCATAAAATGTGATGCAGTGTTACAGTTATGGATACCAGTTGATTTGTTTATTATAACAGTCTCTCAAGTAAAGTAAGTAGGCTTATCCTGCAAGAGCACAACCATTTGCCCACTGTCCTATTTATATACTGTCTATCCGCCAAATATATATTGCTGTGCACAGAACACGTCCGTACCTTCATTACAAAGCACGCAGTGGACTTCTCCAATATAAGCACACACAATAATCTGTTCTTCACGGCAGCGAAAACTGATAAAGCCAATATGTTTTCTATTAGTCGCAAGTCATGCGTCATGGAGGAGACGGTGGGGTGGACGCAGGATGCCACTGTCATCTCTGCCCAAACTTTACAATACCAACACGTCAAGTAGAAGTTCTGAGCGCTCTCTCTCTCTCCTACAACATAACCAGTTACACTTGAAATTCAGTTTCAACAATTACAGCAGCTATCTCAGCTGTACACAGATAGACGGGCCCTGGTGCGTTTAAGTTACACCTGCACGTTCTCATCTCCTAACGTTCCATCGTCTCCATGGTGCACGAGACAAAACTGTTGTTTTTCAAAAAAAACAACAACAACAAAGAAGCCTGGTCGCCACCTTTCCCCTTAAATGTTCCACCTTAAATATCTAAACATGTAATGCCCCAAACAAAAATATCAGTTTTTAAAAACCACTACACAACCATTAACACATTCCTCACCTTTCGCGGGACTTTCGGCACATTCTTAACCTCTAAAAATAATTTTACACCGTGAAAATGTGGAGTATGACCCAAAACTGACTTTCCATGAGAGGCTAGCTAAAATGCTATTAATAGCTTATCTGTAAATTCAATAATTTCCCAAGAGTATACGCACATTGCCAACCGAAACACACCTCTACACGTTTAAGAAGATGAATAAATACATTTGGTGTGATAATAAAAGATGTCCTACCTGCAGAGAGTCAGGACAGCAAGTGCCTCGCCAGAGGGGGTCAACTGGAGGCCACTTCTCCAGCAGTTAGAGATGGTCTACTTCTGGCAGTAGCTGTCCTGGAGCAAAGTAATCCAAAAGGTTTGTTTCCAAAGAATTTTACAGGTGGTCAGGTATAATCCAAAAGAGGTTTGTCAGAGATGAAGTCTTCAAGTGATCAGATTTAATCCAAAAAAGGTTTGTCTGAGATGAAGTCTTCCAGGTGAACAGGTATAATCCAAAATGTGTGTTGAGTAAAAGTTTTCCAGTCGATCGGGTTTCCCAGATTGCAACTTTCCAACAATAAATCCGCAGTAGGTCAACTTGTCAAAGTTTAATGTGCGAATGAGAAATAAATGAGGCCTGCAGCTTTTATAGCTTTGGTCAACGTTCTGTTTCCATGGCCTTCAGTGACGCGCGTGCGTGCCTGCGTACGTACGTGCATGTGCGTGATCGTGCAGGTTCTGCGCCGCAAATTAATGTTTTTCGTTTTCTTGTGTAAAATGTCGTCCCTCAATAATATGCCATTTAAATGTGTCAGAAGTGTAACTTCATTCATGCCAATAAAGTTGATTTGAATTGATTGATGTAAACTGTGGGACTTCTAATCTTCACTACTTTGTGGGGGTCTAAAATAATTAACGTTAGTGGCAGAGATCAGGTGATAAATTATAAAGGAGAGAGAAGGAGGGAGAGAGGCTTTTCCGTTTCCACCAGTTGAAGAGAAGATGAAAACCAGAAAATGAGGCAAAAAAATTGAGATGAAAGTATTTAAATAATGAGATTAAGAATCACGTCGTAGACATGTCAAATTAAATACCTATCCACCCTCTAGAGAACAGAGCACCTAAACATTATACTGTTTGTGTTGTATTAAAATGAATAATTATTGTGTACAGGTTTGCATCCAGAAGTGGAGCCCAACACTGCTAACTAGCCACATGTTCACTTGCCAAAATGCCCTGTAGAGAAACAGCATGAAGGCAAGTTTTCAGTTTTGTGCCTTTAATCAGTATAATAAAAGTGGCTAATATGCACTCTAGTGGTTTTCTTGTCATTTCTGTTCATTTCCTATTATATAGTCTCTGTTGTTAACAGACCAGTTGATCCTGTTGATATATGACACATGGTGATATACTAGTCTATCCTGACATCAGATGTGACTGTCACATATACATAAAATCTGATTTAAAATATTTTGAAATATCCAGACAGCAGAAACCACTTGTGCTCTGTTACTGCCCGTGTTGGGATAGCTACTTTGCAAGGGTAGAAAATGTAGAAATGTAGTTTGTAAAACTACTGCTACAAAAGTAGCTTTAGCAACTACTTATACTCATTATACTCATTTAACTCAGCATTAAATAAATCAATATATGGTATATATGAAAAAATATATATAATAGCCTACAGAAACTTCACATGACAGCAGAAATATGCCTCTCAACTCAAGCTTTATTTTTTAAAGAACAAAAGCTGACATTTTTGGTCAACATCACAGGAACTTCAGAGGCACTTAGGCACAAACACGTGAACATGTAGGTCATGTCTGTAGATGCATCTATATCCAACATGTGCATGCTCACATATGGCCATGATTGAGCTGGCACATCAGGGGTAGCAGGAAGGTTGTCCATGATGTGCTCGTGCTATATGAGCTCTGCCCTCCTTGGCACAAAGACCCACCTAATCTGTGAGGCATTTGAGAGCTGCCAGGGCAAGCTAATCAGAGGCAGTGTTGGCTTAGCATGTCATGACATCTTTCATGCCTTTTTTCAAAGAAAAATAAAATAAAATGTATATTATTTAGGTCTTTTTTAACATTTCATGTCATTGGCCAAAATTGTAGTTTGCAAATTGAGCAGTTAAACTACAAAAAAAATTACCCAAAAAGTAGTTGAAATACTTGACGCAGCACAAGATATGAATGTAGTACCAGCAAGTTACAGCAAATTGTAAATTAAGCTATGTAGTTCAACTACATGTAGTTTAAGTCTCCCCAACACTGACAGTAACTAACTGTACGTGAGCTAGCCAGGCTTTCTAATTAGAAGTTATTGTTAAGGAACAGTTAAGAGCTGGTCCGGCATGGGGAGCCTGCTAAAGGCTTCACCTAGGCGGCAGAACCAGTGTTAGGGGCCCTGGGGCTGATAAGAAGACTGACAGCCCTTAGTGAGCCCAAGTAAGATGGGGAACATCATCAGTGTAGGCTGGAGCATTTCAGTGTGTTACTTCAAACTGTTCAAGGATGTTGTCAAAACAGTTATTTTATTTCACTTTGCCTCTGTAGAGGAAGTGCGTGTGTGTGGCAACCATGGCACCCCCTCCTCTGGCCCCCCTCCCTGCTGCATGTGTGAGAGCCAGCAGGAGTGGTGTTCACATGTCGCTGCTGACCGCTCTCATTGTTCACTCCCACTGACTCCACACACGCTCAATGTTACAGGCTGGAGCTGGAGTACAGGTGCTGCTGCTGTGTGTGAGTAAGTGTGTGTGTGTGTGTGTGTGTGTGTGTGTGTGTGTGTGTGTGTGTGTGTGTGTGTGTGTGTGTGTGTGTGTGTGCATGTGTCTGTCTGCAGCCGAGGCGAACGTGTTTTTACTGAATGGCTTTGGAGCCACGTGCAGGTGATGGGAACACTGTGCACGAGTTTCAGTTACACAACCATTTGTTATTCGATATTAATTGCAGAGAAGGAGCACTGAGTGAAAACCCAGAAATGAACTGATAAAACAAGGATCCACTCTGTGAAGACAGGAAAGAGATTTTCATTTGTTCATTTGTTTGTTTTTAACAGCAGCATGGCGGGGCTTGTTACGCACATTCACATCACATCTGTCAGTGCGTGTGTGTGTGTGCTTGATAAACATCAGTTTGTTACATGACATGTAACACTGTATGTTTTGTGAAAAGTATGGATAAAGCAGAACACCATTACCTGAAGTCACATCCGTTTAGTCAACCACAAGTCCACAGGAAGTTAGCGTAAACCAAATAGCTAACATACTGATGAAAGTTATAAAGCTCTATTCAAGTGAAAAGATGAGGCCGTTTTTATAAAGCTAACTTTATTTGCATGCTAGCTGCTAGCGGTCCATGTGTCTTTAACAAACAAACTGGCAAATAACCTGGAAGGCAACTTTCTCACCAAGCAGTTGCCAGGCACTACTGGTCCTGCGATTGTCACGATAACGCTCCAATCACTGCTCTCCATCTGTTAACAAATAGGTTTCCTTGCACTGAGCTCAAGGTGTGTTCATCCACAAACAAAGCTGTGTGATTAATATGATTGTATAATGATAAATAAATAATAATATCTGATCATATTACTTATCAAACTATATGATAATTGAATGATCTGTATATTTGATAGATGTGCTTACACTCACACAGGTTTTAACTGAGTACTCGCTGGCCCTCCAGTTAGAAGTCTTTTCCGAAATTCTGTTGAAATCTTGTAAAAAGTCATGTTTTCTTTGTATTTCTTTCATTTTTTTTTTTTTTTAAAAAGAACTGGTATGATTTTTTTTTTTTTATCACATTTAATCTGTTTTACATCTTTTTCATGATTTTTAAAGCAACTTGAATTGCCATTGGAACTGGAAATCGCTATCAAGAGAATTGCTTTTGTGTCTGTTGGAGTGGCTCTGACTGAATTGTGCGTGTCAGGCAAAAGCACACATGCAGGACAATAAAGCACTGAAAACGCTGGGACACAGTGGCCTTAAAGTAACTATTGAGACTCAGCACAACCTTGCAAGTGACAGCAGACCATCTGGCCATCAACAAGGACAGTAGAGCAAGCTCTCACGTGTTGCTGTCTGGACAATCACAAGATAGATAACCTGACCAACTAGTGTAAAACTCTGTGTTCTTCTTCTTTTTCAAACAAACCAAACAAATCGATGAAGAAGTCGCTGATAATAATTTCGTACAAATGTCCTATAGTGATTGTTCCCTATGTGACATGAAAAGACGACTTGTTTGAGTTTCAGCTGTGTTTGGCTAGAAGTGGTTTCAAATTGTGTCAGCAGATGGAAAGGGATGACAAACAAGTGCAAGACTTGTTTCATGAAACATTACACTTACTGTGGTGGTGGAACTATTTACAGCCTCTAAACACAGACATTTAGAAAATCAGCAAAAAAAAAACAAAAAAAAATCCATTTGTTTTTTGGAACCATATGGCTGAAAAGTTTTATTGTGGAAAAACTTTGCATACTGTCTGTTCTTTGAATGAATTCATGTTTATCCATAGATATTCAGAAATCCAAATCAATCAGATTCTCTGAAGTAGTGATACACCTTCCCCGCAGCTAAAAGAAACATTTTGCACTTTGAACTAAATGGAAAACCTTTCTTAGTTTCATAAAAATTGGGGTCACTTTGTGAATATGACATAATAACAAACATTTGTTGTTTTCAGCTTCTTAAATGTGAGGACTTGCTAAAACACAGAGGGTGTTATTCTGTTCTCCAGAAACAACCAGAAAACCCTTTTCCTTTTAATCAAACTGCTGAACAAAGCTACTTCAGTGACGACCATTATTAAACTTCTGTTACAAAATGATGTATGATTTGAGGGGGACACTGCGTAACACTCACACAGGTGTGTGATCGACAGATAAGAAAGCAGGAAAATATTCAGACGGTGACATGTCATTCCTTATCCAGTGATCTACTGGTTTGTTCCATCACGCTTATTCACAATCTGTCCTTTGTTATTAACATCTAGTGCAGAGTTAGATAAATAAAGTTATCAATATCAAAACAATTTATCTGTATTGAAGATTCTCAGGCATCCAGATGAGACCCGGGTGTCGTCCACATACCTGAACCAGTGGCTAGGAGCAGTTCCCGGCGAAGTGCTGTCCTGTAAGCAGGCGTTTCCTCACCACCATAATCGCTTCTTGAGTGGGAATGCATGTAAAAAGTAAGGCGACATCATAAGAAACCATTGTTTCATCTCAGTGCAGTGTTATTTCTCTCACTTGGATAGTTAAATCCTGTGAGCTTTTTTATGTGGTGAAGAGAGTTACAGACCAAAGGGGCCGGGACACTGGCTAAGTGCTTGGATATGTTGTAGGTAACTGAGTTGATGCTGCTGCTGATGTGACTGAGCGGTGCCCATTTCTTGTGTATCTTAGGGAGTCCATACATAAACGGGATGGCTTCCCCTGTCTTTGTCCTTTTCCAGCTTTTGCAGATTCTCTATAACCTTTTTGTAGCTACCGGTAGGATCTCGACTTACTGTCTCTTAGGTGTTAGTATCACTAAGCAGATCAGTGACTTTGGTGTTACAGTCCGCTGTTTTTAGCACTACAGTTCATCACCCTTTGTTCCTCTGCAAGATGCTTTCCTTTCCTCATTAGTGAGGTTGGAGGGAGGTGCTTTTGCTTCAGTTTGGTGACCAAGCACCCTGACCCCCCCCCTTCTTCTTTTTTTTTTTTTTAGATATAACTACCTCTTTTATTGAAGCAGCTTTTCTCCAAACACCTGAGCAAATTATTAGGCAAAGCCTTTGTACAGAGGAGGTAGTTCATCTATTTTCAAAAGTGTACATAAATCTAGGTCTGTCCTTTTGCTTCCTGCTTGTGAGACCCACACGAGACAAACCAAATAACCACCTGTAGTGACAAAATACAAATTCTATTTTCACACTCTCAATAGTCCTCATCTGAATGATATTAATATGGGCCTGTCTTCCATAAGGTGCCTTATGACTTAAGATTTAGGTCAGACTTTGGGAGTAAAGTCCACTCCGATGTGTTTAACCATCAATCCATCTGGCCTTTGACTCCTTCTTAAAGGAACCAGGTCATGTGATCTTATAAATTAGCAAAACATTTCCTCTGTGAACACCGTGACTCAGTGAAACACCACAGACGCTGGTCACTCTAAATATAAGGAAATGAAAACAGCTTGAGCGTCATGACTGTGCATGTCAGGATGTTTTCATACTGCGTCATGCTCACATATAGAGTAGCTCATCAGTCAGCTGTATCAAAGTGATATGCTGTTTTTTTTTTGTTTTTTTGTTTTGCCGTGAGTTGGGAACTGTTAGGGTAATCCTAATGAATTACAATCCAACAGAGGAAGGTGAATTTCAGGATTACCACAGGGATTAAGACATGAGGCGTTGGCTGCAAGGCAGTGCATGGCATCTGATCATCACTGAACACGCTACAACTAAACATTAAAAAGAAACCGTCTCCGAAAAATGTCATGTCGGAGACGGAAAAATAATCTGCAAATGTTTGTTTCTGTATGAATTGTGAAGCCAATAAAATCAACAAAACAAACAACAAGATATATATATATATATATATATATATATATATATATATATATATATATATATATATATATATATATATATATATATATATATATATATATATATATATATATATATATATAGCTGCGGCTGGTGTAACTAGCACCTCCGCATTTTTATGCACTGAGAAGGCATCCTTCATCGCATCCTTCTACATTCACCCTGAAAAGTTGATGTCTAATTGAAGTCATAATCTGTGGGTGTAATTTCGTCTCAAGCATGATTGCGTGTCAGACAGAGAGTGATTCATTCTCGTCGCATCATATGCTGACACACTTTACTGATATAACTGACAGGCTTTGGAATGAAGCGTCACATTTCTATTTCAAATGTCACATCTGTGTCAGTGAATTAAAAAAAAAACACCTGAATAAATGTTCAGAATGTGGGTCACTCAGGCCAGCTAATGAGCTGAGGTAGAGATCAATGCAAGTTCTGTCTGTTAAAATGGACTGTAACACTCACCACCACACGCTCACTGTCATTCCATGAGGTGTGTATTAATATATAATAATGCAGGAGTGTGCACGGGTGGCCTACATCTGTCTGCACATGTCTTAACATGTGTTAGAGCACAGGTTGTACTCCTCCACCAAACCTTATCAAGAGATTCATCTTGTTAGAGATGACCCTCCCTATCACACGCACACTTCCTGCAGGGCGTGTTGAACAGATAGGACAGCAGTGGTTTCACAATCGCCTGCTTCCGGGAACTGACTTACAGAGGCCTGTGTCATCCTTATACAACTTCACAACTATGAATATACCTAAGAGGAACGCAGGGCCGGCTTTTGGCACATGCTGGAGGGGCAGTGCAAATTAAAATAATTATAATAAATGAACAAAAAGAAAGAAAGAATAACAAACTCTGCCTCCCTGTTGTTCCTCATCATTTGACCCTGCCTGCATTTAGGGTGGCTGTGTCACATGCACTGACTGAGCTGAAAGTGGGGAGGTGGCAGCAGGCCTGACTGACCGATGTCATGAGGAAGCTTACAGGTCTCTATTATTACATCAAAATAGAGCAAAACTTGCTAGTAATGCTAGATAATGAAGCTATGTTAGCTGCTGAAGATGTTTATGAATCGTGAGAATGTCAAGTCTATTAGCTTATTTGGCTAACTGCTACCTACAGCGTTTGACATGGTGCTGAAATTCTCTGACCAATGTGGACAAATAATTTCCCAAGTTGTTGGTCATGTGTGTTGATACACTGCTGTGTTGTTATTATTTGTAATGTTGTTATTATTATTTTTATTTTTACTGAATGTTACAGTTTAACCTTGTTACTACTGAAATGCAGGTCTTAATCAAATTGAATAAAGCTTATTTGTACAGCGCCTACTTTATATGAAGTAATAAATCATCATCTCACCTAAGGCACCAAAATGGTTCATCGCTGCAGATTTATCGAGTGATAAAGATGAACGCATTTTAGTGTCAGTTGTGAAATCTTAGTAGAAACATGTATGACTCAGCCTGCCCTCAAATACAACCAAGAAGAATGGGATCCAGTTTGTGCTGCTCACAACATAATAATAATAATAATAATAATAATAATAATAATAATAATAATAATAATAATAATGATAATAATAATAATAATAATAATAATAAAAATCACAATTGAAAGACACATTTCCAGAAAGAGTGTCTCAGTTACTCTGGATTTTCACTCTACATTTTACAAGTCTGCACATAAGTAGGTGTGTATCACCAAGTGATATGTTTAAAATGTATTTCAAAGATGTTCACTGATTTATTTTTATAGTTAGCAACTCTGCAATTGGTGTTGATTGTTGACTGTTAAATTGGTGAAAACATAAGTTGGGCAGACACTAGTTGGAAATTACGCTACAACAACTCACGTTAGTTTAGCGGCCTGCTGAGTGTAAGTTAGACAGAAGCTGGAAGTTAAAATGGTTCAATCAGCAGAAGAAGAATCCATTTAGAAGGTGGAAACATGAAATGACCAGCTATTATTAGCTGCTTGTTGGAAAATAGCATAGCAATATTATTATCAAATCATGTTGGAATCTTTTTTTTTATGTCAGTAATTTGGAATGTTAAATGTGTTGCTTTCTTGTTACCACCTACTTACCATAAAATACTATAAAAATGAACAGATTACTGCAGATTATGCAAACTAAGTAGAAACTGTTTCTGGAAAAAATGCAATATGGTACACAAGTGTTGTACTGAGGTCAAATGTAATTAAAAAGAGATTGATTGGATTGATTAAATCCTAAAGGAATTGAAATGTTGTTAACTCAACCAGAGGCTGAAAGAATGATAAATATGAGACCACATGACACCATATGTTGACCTCAAGAAGATGTCAGGACTTCTACTCACTCTGGTTTTGTGTAAAGGGTCTTAACTGATTAGCGTTTACAACTCTTGCAAGACTCAGTACTTTGTCTACAAAATCCATGCAGGATGACCCAGAGCAGCAATTAATTCATTCTTCTAAGATGTGCCGACGTGTCCTCAGTCACTGAAGATGCCATGTTGATATTTCAACAAAGAAAAAAAAAATGTTGGTGAAGGAATTCGAAGGCTCATTGTGTAAAACTGTTGATTGTTGAGCCTCATTCTCAAGTCATCAAGCATCAATGTTGTTGATAATTGACGACCTGGTCAGCAATCTTTATCCTGAATCCTCTATTGCACCATAAAGGGGATTCTAACTTTTCAATTTGAGGGAACATTTTCCCTATAGTGGTTTTTGGAGAGAACTCTGATTGGATTATCTACGAATTGATCATCCACAGTCAGTCGAAAAAGCTGTTAAATGGAGTGTTCGTCCTCAGTTGTGAAGTTGCCAATTTCCGTTTCGAAACGTGTCCTTGTTCACCTAATTCCAACAAAAGATCAAACAAGACATTCATAGAATTAGGGCTGGACAGGGTTATTTATTTCCCGTATATTTTTAAATGGAACTTTGTAGCGCAATTTCGACATACAAATCTAACAAATAAAATGTCATGTCATTGTCCGAACCGCTTATCCCTTTCCATGGGGTTGCAGGGTGTTGCTGCTGGAGCCAATCCCAGCCTTGTGTCAGGGCGAGGGCAGGGTACTCCCTGGATGGGTCGCCAGCTCATCACAGGGCCCTCACTAGTGAGCAATGTGGGGTTCAGTGTCTCGCTCAAGGACACTTCGACATGCAGCTCAGCCCTGCCCGGAGCTGGGATTTGAACCAGTGACCTTCTGATCACTAGTCGACCTGCTCTACCCGCTGAGCTACAGCCGCCCCATAACAAATAAAATAATAATTATAAAATGATTTATATAGTACTTCTCTATGCAAGGTTACAAGGTGCTTCATATAAAATACAGGTGAAAATAAACTTCACAGAATACATGAGAATGAAACTGAGATTAAGAACACTGGCAGGTTAAAAGTGCTTCACAGAATGCATGTACCTCGTCTGCCACCTGGGGGAAGACTTTGTGGATCTGATGGGGAATGTTTTTATGTTGTCAATGAAAGGTCAATACAAAATTAAATGAATCATTTCATTTTTTAAAGTTCAACTCAACAAAATGGATGATTTCTTTTTTTAATAGAAGGGTTTACAATCATATCTGCATATAAAATGTTTGTTCTTATCTGCATCCAATGTAGCACAGCCCCTATATTTTCATTTGATTCCTGTTATTTCCCATAAAAAGTGGCCATCTTAAACATTCCTTCAATCTTACACCCTACTCAGGAGTCACTCAAACTTCACTTAGGACTCAATCAGAATGTCACTTACTCAACATGTAAACCAAACGACAAACAGAGAAAATCCAGTTTTTTAAACATTTTTGGTACTCTTTTATGTTCCTGGACATTTTGTTGAATTTGTTTCCAGCTGTGACAGGCTCTGCTGTGTCATTCAACAGCAAACTCATAAGCAAGCAAATTGAGTTAACCGCATTCAGAAAAGTGACATGTCATCTAAGCAGGGTACAGGGCCTACGACTACTGGACTGCCTACTTTTGGAAGGCGGATTTGAATGCAGGCCTTGAGAAACACCCAGTCCTCTTTTGTCCTTTGTATTCTCATCCTTTTCCTACCTGAGAATGCTGCTAAGCCGAGGATGATTTTGATTGCCATGGATGATATTACTTTGTGGTTTTCATGTGTTTTTTTCATGGTCACATCATATACTCCAAGGTATGCAGTACATAAATAAGAAAAGGGACACAATTCTGTTGACTATGTCGGACATCAAAGTATGTCCTGTGCCCCATGCAGTTAGATGATTGAGTCCGCCCCTGGGTGCAGGATCAGCCCAACCTCTCCAGTTCCTCTAAAAGTCATCCAGTTTTTGGGTCTGGTCCTGTGGAGATCCAAATCCCAGAATTGGGTCATATGCAGTTTTCGAATGGCTCCACAATCACATACTTGGTTCATGTACAACAGCGTAGAACCTGCTTCTTTTCTGCTTTTCCCTGCATACTTTGGCTCCTTATCATAAGGCTGAACCACAATATGTAGGCTGCTCAGCATTTATTCAGCAACGCCAAACACAGACGCGATCCACTGCTTATATAAAGCATTACATAAAACAATGAATCAATCCCACAGCCAGAACTAAGAGTTGAGCAGCGACAAAGTGATAATTCAAATCAAACAGAAGACGATTGTTATCTTAATTTCACCTGAAGGGATCTTATTGTGATATCACGTGTGAAAACTCGATAAAACCAACAAATGTGCGCTTGTTTTGGAGGATCTCAGTTACCCACTGCTGTCTGAGAAGTTATACAATATCATTGCGTTATATAAGTGAGCCACATAGAGTGCCAATAGCAGCGCTCCTCGTGCGTCACGTGACGCCCTCCGCTCGCTACGGCGAACTGTTCATGAAATCCGGAGAAGCAACAACCTCTAGCTGCCGAGGCTAGCTGGCAAGCGACCAGGTTGGACTATCCCACTGTCAGCTTTATTTTTATCAGGTTATTCTCGTTTTAAAGAAGAGGACATGACACCCGGATTCGTCCAAATGCATGGGTTCTGGGACATTGGGTTGAAAAGAGTTCGTTTGTGGACTCCGACGAGCGGCGAAGGAGCTATCTGCATTAGCTGTTATTTAACCCGCTGTTAACGTTAGCTAACGTTAGCCCTGGGCTCGAAGTGCATAAAAACAACGTCCGATCAGTTGCGGTCCACTGGAGCAAAGACGGGCTCGTCGGTATGTAGCTTAGACCTATTCAATTCATTCTCAACTTCAATGTACTGTCAACTCTAAAACCTTCATTTGGCCTTTGTTGGGTTTGTACAGTAACGTTATCTTAACGACGAGTCAGAAAATTAAGCTTCTTACTTGCTAAGCACGGAGGACTTTAACCAGTGGCTCTCAGTTTATAGAAACGTAGTGTAAAGCCATATCCGTGTTATCTTCGAAGCGACAGTGTTTGTGAAGTTTCCTTTATTGTCAGTTTGAGACAGCGTCAGTGCTGTGAAGCTTAGTAAGTCACACCGTTACCCTACCTCAGCCTGAGCCAGTGTTTACAAGGAAGCTGCGTCCCGTGGTGGCTTCATTGGCGTAGAGGCCATTGTTTACTGTTTGTGGAACTTAGACAGGACTAGTAATAATTCATCATATGTTGATGGCTTATGAGGCTGAATGAGTCCTTAACTACTTCCAATGGCGAACAATAATAGACGGTCGTGGGTTTGGTTTGACAGCAAGACGTTAAATGATAGTTTAAGTTTGGGGTATGATTTCTGATCAGCGTGGGGAGACAGGTCTGCGTTTGCCAGACTGTCCGTGAACCTCTTCGCTGTTCAAGTATCTGACTTTCCCTTTGGAAGTCGAAGATGGAGACGGGAGTACGGCCTCACCAGGGCGAGATGTTCGTCCACCAGCTCTCCAACCCAGGGGCTGCGGGCATCTGCCCTGAAATGCTGGAGGTGGCAGAGGAGGCCAGCCGAGCTGGGGACTTTAACCTGGCCGTGGAGATCTACAGCTCCCAGCTCGCTGACCTCCAGCAGCCGGACAGGGGCTTGTGTCTGAGGAAGGCTGACTCTCTGGCCCGCGCCGGGCGGATATCTGAGGCGCTGGACTCGTACTGCACGGCTGCCAGCCTGGGCAAACTGCGGACGGAGGAGCTCAGCCTCCTGGTGGAAACCATCGCCCGGACTCTCCGTGAGAAGGAGCTGGGCCTCCCCGGGACGGTAAACGGACATGGCAAAAGCAGTAACGGGGAAGACGGGGTTGAAAGTGACGGGGAGTGTGCAGAGGATGAAGCACTGGACATGTTTTCTTGTCGCCTGTGCAAGTGTCTGCTTCACGAGCCTACAACCGTGGATTGTGGACACACTTTCTGCAAACGCTGCATAGAGGACGACTGTGTCAAAGACTGTGTACATTGCAAACAAAAGTTGAACAAAAAAGACGGACTGCCAAACGGCAGGAGATTAAATGTTGTACTCAGTGGCCTGCTGGACAAACTGTTTGCAACTGAGAGCAAAGCCAGGAAAATCTGGAAAGAAGGAGAGGTCCTGTGGAAAAACCAGGAGCTGTCTGAGGCCTTGGAGAAGTACAACGAAGCAGTGGATCTGGGTAAGAGCGCACAGCCTTCATTTGTGTAATGCAGTGTTATTCATTTACCCCCTTTTGTGCTAAATGTGGTACATTCTCATCAAAATTAGAGTTTTGTGTAGGTGACCTACTTTTTCAGCATAGCTACACAGTGTCACCGATAAGGGGCGCCACTTCTACCCATCCAGACAGCACTGAGGTCAGGCGTTATATGATGCACGGTTCCTCGTTACCTAAGTAGCACACATACTGATCTGATGCTTCCCAGTGACACATTTATACCGTTTTCTATTTTTTCTCTGCACTGAATCCCCAGAGTAGCGGTTTGTACACGACAGCCCACTTCGTTTTATATCTTAGATATTGTGTATCTTTGCATAATACTCACATACTGTATGAATACATGGTTCAGTGGTTCAGACTGAGTTGGACTAAGGCCCTAACCCCTCCCACTGCTGCTGGTGTTTCATAAGTTGGCAGGTTATGCTGTTTGGTAACATTTAGGGAAGAGTCGCAGTGATAAACTAACTGTTGCTATACTACATAAGAGAAATAACAACTTACTCAACTACTCAAAGCTACTCTTTCCTATGCCTCATATTTGGGATTGTTGTCAAGTTAAGCAGCTGTCTTCCTGAACCATCTGAGCCAACAAACTGAATGTTCTTTTCCTTTGGCTTGTTACATAGAGAGTGCCAGTGTAGATTCATTAATTGTGGGCAAGGGCAAGTCTCATGTTGCAAAGGTTGGATCCTCACAGAAGGCTGAAACACCCTCTCTCCACCTCTGTCCTACATATTAGAAGCACATTAAAAATCCATTTCCTGTCTTCCTGGAGTAGCTTTATTGGTGAAACAAGGCGCCGGAACTGCTGGGTATCTCAGATGTTCACACTCAAGTTGGTGTAAGAAATTGATCAGACATGAAATTGTGGAGCAGAGGGAATGTATTATGTCTCTTTTTGTCATTTTAGCCATCAGATGGCATTTTTCCGACATTTCTCTCCCCAGATCAATATTGATTCATGCCTTCTGTCTTGTGAAGGACTCTGGGTTGATAGGAGGACAGAGTGCCTTCACAGCTTTCACACTGCCATTCAGTGTTTCCCCAACAAATGCAGCAGGAGGCCATCTGGTATCAGTGATGCAGGATGAGCATAATGAGCTCATGATGTCAGCGGAAGTACAGCTGTTGCCCATCTTGTGTCTTGTAGGCATTTTTTTCTCCACTTGGTGGTTGTCTGTGCTGCATGTTTTAATACATTAAATTTGCACAATGACATTTATATGATGATGTGCAAGCTGTGTTTGTGAGAGAGCGCAAAATGGACACTTGCAGTAGTGTGTACTGAGGTAGAGATTGTAGTATGTTTTGCACTGTGACACATCTGAGGCAATGCCACAGCTGATTGTTGATCATTCCTTTTATTTGAAGATATGAAGAAATTACAGGATAACACAATTAAGAGATGTCACTATTTATTTTAAATTCACGATTTGATTTGACTTTAGATTTTAGGGTCATCAGCTGATTTGATTTTTTCAAAAAAATTCATTTAACCCTCTTCCCAAACAAATCTCTGAAATTCTCTGAAATGGAGAATAAATCCAAGGTCTCTGACATTGTCATGTTAGGTCACATTTGTTGTTAGCTACACTCATATTGTTCTCACATAACAGCTTTTAAATGAGGCATTTACTGACTTTTCTGCACACACCGCTCTGACGACGCCTCCTCAGATCTTGGCTGCTTAGCTGGGCTTGCTCTAACAGTTATTATTTATGACTGCAGACATTAGCTTCAGGTGAAAATAGCTAACGTGATTAGTAATTGTTGTGAGGCAGAAGCGTCGTCCAGCTCATGCTTCACAGCAAGTTCATATAATTGAACATCTGCGCTGAGATGTCCATTTAAAATAATATTTGTAGAGTGTTTATTTTATCACTTGCAGATGACCTCTGCCACCCTCTGACATGCCTCCAACATAAGTATTATCAGGCTAATGTCAGCCCACAATTCAAAGCATTACCAGACATGTAAGCCAGGCATGGGGAGGCTACACAAGTATATTTTATGGTAGTGCGTTCCCTCAGTGTTAACATAAGGCAACAGTTGTTGGTCTTTGTGACATGTGAGAGGGAAAATCAAAAGCTGCTGCTGAAAGTCAAAAGACAGTTTGAGGTTAACCTCAGTGACAGTAGGAAGTGGTGGGGACTACATTGGTTAGATGGTGAGCAATCTCCCTACTCACCTCAGCAAGTTGTCATTTCTGTTGTGGGACAGACTTTTTGTTACACTTTCAAATAGCACTTTCCCAGGAGCTCTGGCAACTCTGAGTGGACACAGTACCTCAGATACACACAAACCCCAAACCCCCACTCAACAATAACATCAGCATCCATCACAACATTTCACTGTGAACTTCATCATCAGCTAACCCTGCCCTGAAATACTTAGCAGCACATTCACTCTTACATTTCAGGTGTCCGTCCAGGTGATGGTTTTTCAGTTGTCTATCTCACACAATGCTACAGGAAATCATAATTATCTATAGGTGTTATTTATGATTGTAAAGTGCTGCTTTGTTATAGGAAATCTGCTGTACACGTCTAGAGGGGCCTGATACTAGCCCACTATTTCTGGCCCATGTAAATATTGTCTGTTAATTGAGCTGTCGGTGTTTTATGCCTGAGTCTCAGCTGACTCAGCTCAGTCAGCCTTTTTACCCTCTGTTCAGTTTTTGTGAAGATAAGAGATGATTTGGTCTCTCAGATAACTTGCCAAATGGTCTCAGAAGCCAAAGTTCCACTCAAAATTTGCCAAAGGCAATGGCCAGTGACGTTTTTTGTGGGTAATCAGCTTGCCAAGCGTCACCAGCTTGGCAAGCTGGAACAGAAACCATAGTAACACTGTACTGGATTGGGTCTGAAACATTGTCAATGATGTGTAATCACCCTGTCACCCTGATATTTACATATGTCTATTGCAATAACAGTCATGTTAACCTCCTCAGAACCCTCCTGCTTCTGTGCAGCCTTAGTGTTCAACAATCATATGCGCATCTGTTTATGGTGGTTGCACGCATTTAAATTGTAAATATGAAAAAAAGGCGCTAAAAGTCAGCCTCGGGTGTAAAAAGTACTCGTATCAATAAAAATTAGTAAGGTGTGTGATTTGGAGAAAACCTGTATAATAATGTGGCCATGAAGTGACTGCTGACAAACAAAAGCAGGCTGTGAATTGGCCTCCGACTCTACTTTTTTTTTTATCACCACATAAGTTACATAGCATTCTTATGCAGGAAATAGGTCTGCAGTCACGTTACATTGTTGCCCTACTTCTGCTAGACCTAGAAAAAACTGTCCATCCCCTGAAGGCCTGTCCACTGACCTCATGCTGTGTGTGTGTGTGTGTGTGTGTGTGTGTGTTTCCCTGTGGTGTACAGTGCCCTCTTCAGGCAGACTGCTGTGCCAGCGGGCTGAGTTGCACATGGAGATGAGGAACTTCAGTCAGGCAGTGCAGGACGCCGACAGCCTCTGTAGGATAAAACCTCTCTGGGAAAAGGTGAGACACAAGTTTGAAAAGGATCTGAAGGGCAAAATGAAATATGTCTGAATAATGATAATGCCCAACCTGGCACAGCGAAAGAAATCAAAAGTTAAAACTGCATCATCGTGAGTCTTTTTTTAAGAAACAGAAACAAGTATTCACTCAGATCTCATGATCATAAGCGTCAGAAATTGTTGTTTCTGCCAGACAACATTTGCACACCTGACACCTGTTGACCTGTTATGTATGTATATGTTCTGTGTTTGTAGCCAGCATAATAATAATGATGATAATTTTTTTATACCTTAATATCTGTATTGGCTCCAAAACTCCAGTATCTGCTTATAGTTTTCATTTAATAGTTGTGATATTAAACGTGATAGTGCTTTTGAATATTTAAAAATATTGAATATTTGGTGTCAGTGGAATAGGCTTGCTGTGGTTTTATGTGTTATACAGTGTCAGGGCATACTTCGAGTACATTACATTACTACGTAATTGATTTACTTATTTAACATTCGGATGAATGGCACAATTGTAAACTGAAGGTGTCTGAACAACTGCAGCAGGACAGAGTAGTCTGCGGCAGATTTAACTTAAATAGAGTTGACCCTGAAAGGGATGATGGAAAACATGTAGCTAAAGCAAAAGCTCCTTAATTGCAATATTTCAGATTTCAAAACAGTGCTAACATTAGTGATGGAAAGGGAGTTGGTGACCTCACTGAAAGTTTGAAGGTGTGCAGCCTGTCGCCTGTAGCTCTGTGATGCTGCTCCTTCTTGGTCTCCCAGACTGTATAAAACTATTCCCTGTAATATTTCACACTGACATGCTGTCAACAAAAGTCTTGCAGTAGTTGCGAGACACTCACTGGGAAACACAATGCATGTCCTGTCAAAACTGTATAATCCTTCTTTGTTTTTGCAGGCTCACTGTTTGAAAGCCACGGCCCTGAGTGAAGCAGGTCAAAATGATGAGGCCTTGCAGGAATACTTCATGTGTATAGCGCTAAAGCCTGACTGGACCAAAGTCAAACTGGAGGCTCAGAAGGTAAGCAAAGCCCCCCTTAGAATTAAAAAATGCTTCTAACTTCTTTTTTTTTTTTCATAAAATGTATGATATGCCTATGAAATGTCATTCACCTAAACTCAGTTTTTCTGATACATTTTGAAGGAAAAAAATAGCGAAACACATTCTTGGGGGGAAAACTGCATGTATTTATTTCAGTCAAACTAAGGTCATTGTGCCCTCATGAGTAACATTCTCCAGTCTCTGTTGTGCAAGTAGTGAATGCGGATGTTCAGGTATATTTTAATAATGCAAAATGTGACTATTGCTATTTCTGATTTGGAGAACAGATCCCACCCAATGTGGGGTAGACAAGTGTGAATGAGAAACATCTCGTTAAAGTAGAATACAGGGAAAAACAAGTGTCCTCACCTACTTCTGCTCATCTCTTCAAATATGATGTGAACGTTGATCAAGTGCCTTGTTTTGTTTCCTCCTGCAGGTCCTTAGCGAGGTGTTCTCCTCTGTGTTTGAAAATGAGGACATGCCAACGCCGCTGCACCCACTGCAGGGGGGGCTGACCACCCGGCACATCAAACCCCCCGCCTTGCTTAGGTCCCTGAGGCCACTCACACAGACCCAGAGACCCGGATCCTCCTCACAGGTTAATGCACACAAACAAACAGACCAAACAGACCAAAGGAAATATGTGTAATAAGGAAATTTAATCTTTATCAAGATAAATCCAAAATATTATGGATTGTATTATATCTTGAAATATTGCCCATCCCTACACGACTGTATGTCTTGTTCTTCTCCAACCTCATTGGTTTATTTGTAGTTTTACTTAATTTAAAACATTTTTGGAATATCTGTCAGATACATTAACTTATATGAGCACAGTCCTATACAGTGTATTTACACTGCTGATGCCAGTTCTTTACCTGTATAAAAACATTATTTCAAATCCTGTATGTCCAGGGATCTGAAAGCACTTTGTTTTCCTTCCACTGATTGTGGGTTTGTAAGCAGGTTAATGTCAGGGAGATGGATTATTTTTTATTGACACATGGACACACACTAGGTCTTGAAAGATAACTATGTTGAGTTGCAGTCTTATTTTTCAAATTTTGGATCAGCCAACATAGAAACGACCACAACAGATGCAGGAAAAAAAAATAAATGCATTTGTCTCCCAGAGTAAGGCCAACAGTCATAACCCTACGTTCCTTTACTAAGTAGATCCAAATATACACATAGTCTGTTTTAGGTTCAGGAGCAGTCATCTGGACTGCACCTTCACACCATTTTGTGTTGACATTTTGGATGAATGCGCACTGGAGCGAAATCTGTCTGTAAATGATTTCTTCACAATCATCCAGCTCACTAATCTGTCTGTCGGTCTGTCTGTCCAGGACTCAGAGTTTAGTGTGAGTAAAAGTGCTCCAGCAGACGACTCGTCCTCCAGACTGTCTGGTCCATGTCCTTGTAAATCGGACTCCGCTGCTGTGAAGGACAGCGCTAACAGCCTGGCCAGTGTTCTAGCTACACTGCCAGCCCCCCCTGGTGGCCTCAAGAGGAAACACAGCGGAGACGGACCCTCAGCAGTCTTCAACCCTCCATCCAAACAGCTCAGACCTGGTAGGAGAATCTGATTTTTATTCCAAAATTCGATTTTTCACTGATTCACATGAAAGTACCACAACAATTATTACTTAATATTGAGCTCTGTATTTTCTTTCCAATTTAAAAATTTTCTCATCGTTCAAAAGCATTTACTGATAACCAAGTAAAACCAAGGAAGTACAGCACAAGTAATTGCTTTCTTCTGTTATAAAGTTAATGGAGTTGCCCTGATTCTGTCAATGCTGCATCATCCTGCTGTCTGCATCTCTGCTCTGAGCCAGTTAAGCTACTTAGACAAGATAAGATAGGCATACAATGAAATTATGTTTGGTAAACCCTCAGAGACCAGCAGCAATAGAAAACAAAAACACTTTTCCCGTCAGAGAAGAGATTGTTGTGCCAGTGTTTATGGTTCACTGTTGTTTACAACATATCACAGGATCAAATTACTGTTCAAAGAACTTTGTCCCATATTAAAACTACAGTGACTACTTTGTTAGTTATTAAATGTAATGTAATGGAGTGATACTTGTATCACAGAGTCTATCTTCTCTCCAACAAAACAAAGCAGAACACTTGCCATGTGATACAACTTTATTGTTTCCTGTAAGTGTGTGTGTTTTTTTTTGTCACGAGCCAGAGATGGAAAAAACAAAACACTCCCCATCAGTGTGGTCGGGTTTTCATTTTTGTTTTTTGACTTCACAGCATAAAGAAGTCTGCCCTCTCTGCTGTAATATTATAATATGTTTTTTGTTTTGTTTTTTTAACAGTGAATTAGATAATAATATTGATAACCTAAACACATGAAAATATGTATGCTGAAGGTGTCTTTTTTTTTTTTTTTTTTTTTAACAGATAAGCTGAGCAGCTTCCAGGCCACTACATTGTGTGGAGGGAGGACAGTTCATGCTGATTTATTGGACAGTGGAGACATGGAGTGTTCTCTTTGCATGAGGTGACTGCACACAGACAAAAGTTCCAGAGTGCACACAGCAACAGTATGCTAGTATCAGTAGCTAATGTAATGTAATGTAATGTAATGTAATGTAAAATTTGTGTGCTTTTTTTTTGTCCTCCAGATTGTTCTATGAGCCGGTGGCCACTCCCTGCGGTCACACCTTCTGCCTCAAATGTCTGGAGCGCTGCCTGGACCACAACCCCAACTGTCCTCTGTGCAAGGAGAATCTGTCTGAGGTACACGCATACTTCATGCACTGTCAAATATCCAAATACACTTTGATCAAAACAGGGCTTTACAACTTAATTTAAAAGTTAATGTTCTCCTTATTCTTCATTTGATAGGTCAAAGGATGAGTAGATTAATCATGTAAATCGTGACTGATTAAATGATTATGAAAACAATGTTTTTTTATAGACTTGGTATGTAACAAATGGCTAATTTATTGTGTTTGGGTGTGTTGTCTTTGCAGTATCTGGCCACCAGGGGCTACAACAAGACCCTGCTGATGGAAGAAGTGCTGCAGCGTTACCTAGGAGATGAGCTGGCAGAGAGGAAGAAAATCCATGAAGAGGAGATGAAGGAGCTGTCAAAGTGAGTTATTTACGTCTGAATCAACATGTCACTGGTTCAAAAATAAATGTTCAGATGGGTTTATAGTAACAGTAAAGCCCTAAACCATACATCCTGCATTATACAACCTTTTATTCTATTATATTATTATGACTCAAACCTTGTATAAAACCAATATTATGTCAGCTGCATACTGTATACGAGTAACTATTATAGCATGCAGTCTTTGATCCCCAAAAAGATCTAATATAAGAAGCACTCAGCCCGTTAGCTCAGTGCAAACACATAATGGGAATTCCAGTGAAAACACTAACGGGGGTAACATTGCTTTTTGTAAACTTGTAAAGTTTATATACAAGCGATACGTTTCAATTTAAATACTGAACATAAAAATGATAACTGTGGTCATATTTACAGTATCTAATATGCTTTGGGAATTAATCTGTAATTGCTGACATCACATAATTAACTCAGTCTGCTGATGTATCTTCAACATTGTGCACAGCATAATACAGCAATCTCAAGGGGTTAAGTTTTTTTATTTATATTTTCTTAATTATTATAGGGGGAGTAAAGTACCATAAAAAGGTAGCATTGAGTACTGGTACGGATTTCAGGTATCAGAACCGAATGTGAACTTATAAATAAAGTAATATGAATCGGCACAATAACTAGCAACAAAATTATATACATTGGAAAAAAGTAAAATTTGAGCAAACATGTACCTTACATATTTCCGTGTACTGAAGAACAGTACTTGAGTACGTTGTTCTAAGGTTCATTTCATCACTGGTTGCTCTAAAATCTAACAGATTCCAAATATTGGTTATCGGTCTACTTGATTTTTTTTATAATCAGCCCTGAAAAAGCCATGTTGGTCAAACCCTTGCACGAAATTTTTATGATAGTGAAAAAGTACTATTTAAAATAAAAATAATGAAATCAGTTAAGCTTTACATTGTAAGATAGATTAAACAGGATTTCTTTCATTGACAAAAAACCCTGACCATTAAGTTTAATTTGCTTGTTGCCCTTGAAAAGCATTACAAGTATTTGAATATTTGTTTTGTTTTGTTTTTTATTCTTCCACAAACACACAAATGCCAACGTCTCAATAAAGTCTTCATTGTGTCTGTTGTAGCCTGAACCAGGAAGTGCCCATCTTTGTGTGCACCATGGCCTTCCCCACCATCCCCTGCCCACTGCATGTGTTCGAGCCACGCTACCGCCTCATGATCCGCCGCTCCATGGAGACGGGCACCAAGCAGTTCGGCATGTGCATAGCCGATGATCTCAAAGGTTTTGCTGACTACGGCTGCATGCTGCAGGTGAGTGTGTGGACCTAGAGCTGTAACAGGATTATTTTCATCTAATACACTTTCTCACCTCACTCTAATTAACAGAGACTATCAGTTAAGGACAACATAATCTGTCTTTCAGGTGCGAGACGTGAAGTTTTTTCCTGACGGTCGTTCAGTGGTTGACACCATCGGTGTATCGCGGTTTAAGGTCCTCAGTCACGGCCAGAGGGATGGCTACAACACCGCCAAGATAGAGTATCTGGTAGATAAGAAGGTGGGTTCAGAGGAAGTCCGTGTGAGTGTGTTGCCTGTTCGAGCATGTCATTTTAGACACTTTCCATCATGCTGCTGTCACACAAGGTAGAATGCTGACAAGTGAGCAGAAGGGGGCCTGAATCAACTCCCGTCACTGTGTCACAGGAGGGAAATTCATTCTTTCTGCCACAATAAACAGATGGATTTGCTGATGTATATAATTATGTACTTAAATTATTCTTGGTCAGTCAGGTGGAAGGTTTTGTAATGAGACAAAGAGCTTCTGTCATCTTTCCTCTGGTCAGTGGTGCTTTTGAAAAAACAGTCTCTCTGTCTAATCAGGTGGAGGCAGAGGAGCTGGTGGAGCTTCTGAAGCTGCACGACTCCGTGTACGAGCAGGCCGACAGCTGGTTCACCTCCCTGAAAGACAACATGAAGAGCCAGATCCTCAGTCACTTCGGACACTTCCCCAGCAAAGACCCCGACCCACAGGTCAGCAGACATACTTTGACTGCTTACACCATGTTCAATATAGATGTAAAGAGAAATACATTAAGAAATCAGATGCCAGATTACGTTACGATACGATAACAATCCACAAGATTCAGATTAATTTTAGGTTGGTTAAGGTTGCATCTGTGGAACAATATACTTGATTGTTTAATGAGATCATTCTCAACAGAGTTGGGAGAATTTTTAGAAAGAAAAGAAAAAGACTTTACTTTGATTAAACAGTATGAATATAAACACCATATGCCTAAGATATTAGTTGGAACATTTTGTGTCCAGCCAATGTCCTGCTTGGCAATCAGAGGCCTAAACAGGATAGGTATTTTGATAGAGCAGTGAGGAAAGGTAAGACGATCTGTCAGCTGCTCCTGGTTTTCTACTTTGTTATTCTCTGCTCACCCCAAGAGAAAATCAGCTGTAGGTAGCAAATGCAGTGGTGAGGTGAGCAGACACATATTGGTCCTGAAGCTGACACTAATTTTGTGTTTGAATGTGCAGTTATTCAGAGTTGGATGCTCCATGGATGCTTTGGATATGACTGAAACAAAAACCTCTTCAGGAAAATATTTGAGTACCTTCTTAAGTTTGGAAATTTATCAGTCACACCCACACAGAAGGAGTGTGTGTCATATTTGTGTTTAAAAATAAGAGCCAATGTGAAAGAGGGAGAAATGAGAGGTCCCAGAGCTTAATTGTGATCAATTGCAATCGTGATTTTTTTTTTTTAAACATTATTTGAACGTGTGACTTTCCGCAGTCCTTATTGCTCTGGTTTTGTTTCCACAAATTTCTGAGAATAATCTATGACCAATTTGGTTTTCGTGACCCAACGTCATCTGATTCAGCGTGGACATGGTCTTTGCAGTCAGCAGTTCCAGACAGTCTCTAAAATTACTCTAATGCTACAAAAGAAACATCTTGCCATAAACACTGTAAAACCAAAAATATGAAGATGCTCTAAAAAGATTCCTGAAGGACATCCAGCCCTCTTAAAGCCCTGTTTTCTAACACCGTATGTATATTTTATCTCCTGCAGGCCAGTCCCTGTGGTCCCGCCTGGTGTTGGTGGCTGCTTGCTGTCCTTCCATTGGAGAATCGAGCTCAGCTCACCATCCTGGCCATGACCTCCCTCAAGGACCGCCTCATTGCCATCCGCAGAGTTCTCATCTTCGTTACACGCAAGAGGCCGCGGTGACTGGCCGGCCACTCGGGGTACAGACTGGAACCTCTTGGGCTTCTATGCAGTTCAGCGATTCATTTATTCATTTGTTTGGCCATTCATTTGTTCATCTGGTCACTCATAGACTGACTGATTCAATAACACATGTTTGCTCATTCATTTACTTGCCCACTCTTGCATCAGTTCATTCTCTTAGAGGCTCATGTATGCCTTCACGCATCATGCAGCCTCTCTGAGCACCTGTCTGTTCTGTTGAGAGTGGCAGGTGGGTGGGAGGGCAGCCACGAAGGCTTTCCTTGTCCCCTCCCCCCAACCAACAGCCCTCTATAATCAATTCATCTTGGATGAACTACAACACATCTCTAAACGAGTGACCTCTAAACGAATGACCTCTCACCTCTTGTTCTCTGTTGAGACGGAGGTAAAAGCAGACAGGCCAAGCTGTTTTACTTGGTTTAGGTCACTTCTGGGTAATTTACCCAACTGTCTGTCATGAAGGAACTACAAGCAGAAACAGAACTTGGCCTGCCACAGAGCCATGTGACCCCGCACATCCATGACCGTGACAGTTTGTACAGGTTCAGTCAAAACACAAACTCACTCTCTGAAATATGAAGCTGAAACAGAAACGCGTGGTGGCAACACAAAGTGAATGTACTGGTCTGGCTGTAGTATGTGGATGTTTTTGTTTTTACTCTCTACTACATTTACAGAATCCGTTTGGCGAGTTGCACATGAGGTCAGATTCCTGCATGTGGCACGCGCAACAGCTGCTTTGCTCAAGTCTTACTGACTGAGCTGAAATTCATGTGCAAAAACCTGGAGCTTACAATGCCTCACCCACTGGTGAGTGTGTACCTCAGCCGTCTGATAGGAAGTCATGGGCACTATGTGAGTCCTTGCATCAAGATAGGATTGTGATTGTGCCCATGCTAGTGCTAAAAAATCCAGACAGTGTATGAGAACAAATCCACATAACATGCTCCACCTGTTTTGATAAGAGATTTAAGGGCGCACTCACATTAGGCAATCCTTACTGCGCCCAAGCACGTTTGACCCCCAAAATCCAGTTTGTTTGACAAGTGTGAGCGCTCCGTACCGTGTGAGCACAGTACGGAGCGCTTTCTTGGCCCTGGCATGGTTGGAAGAAGGTGTGTTCCACCAGCACAGAATGAAGGCTCATGCACGAGCACAGCTGCTCAACGTGGACATGAAGTATAATCATACGTATTACACCACCTCACATGATGAAGAAATCCAGGAATGTGAGTGGGCCATCTATGACCAAAACTATACAAATAAGCCACAAAAAAGTCAGTAAAGTCAGTCATGTTCTCTGTGTTTCTTTCCATTGTGCTGCGACAGCACTACAATATGGTGACGTATGTACAAGAAGTAACCGCGACCAGAGCAATGCAGCACAGCGGGGGACTGGGGAGGAGGGTCAGTCATGCTTTGGCAAGGCAACTGGGCCAAGTGTGAGTGCACCCTAAGTAAGATTTAATTGTCAGGCTAAGTTTTAGTTGCATATAGGAAATTGCAGATACAAATGCATCCTCCCAGATACAGTCAATCTGGAACATTGTGTCCTGTTGTAGCATATCTCTGGGACTTCAAAATACAGACTTAGTTTTAGGGGTTGATTGCGTAATTTCTTGTTTTTTGTTTCTCTCTCTGCTATGCCCTCAAGTGTATGTGTATGGTGAAATCTTAAGTTGGGTGATTTATATGTATATCAATGTAACTCGGAGGCCTTTGTATTGATTTATTTAAGGACGTTTCACCTCTCTATCTCTCTCTTTCTATCTCCGTTGCATTTTCTCTCAGTACATTTACATGCACACTAATGCAATTACAATGCTTCAGGTGGCCCATTGGAGTTTTGTAAAAGATGAATATACATCTAGTCAATATTCTCAATAAAACACATTGTATGTATACGTGTGGCCTGACAAACGTGTTGAGAAAGGTTCCATCCTCATAAAGCATATGCCAACTGATTTCTGTCTTCCCCGTCTTTACTGGCATAATGCCACATCTCTTGGCACGACGCATCACCAACAGTTGATTACTTTGAAAGCTTTAAACAGAGATGTGCTGTCTCATATAGCTACTAGTGGTCAAAAACTTTACAAGGTATTCAAAAAATTGGTTAAATGCTGCACAATAATAACCCAGACTTTCGTGGTTCCTTGTATTGGGGTGTGTGTAGAGTTTTTGACCACTGGTTCTTTCTGACTTTTTCAAACTGTTCCACCGATACACAGCCAGTAGAGGCAACATGTTAAAAGAACGAAAGAAACATGTAGTGAAGCAGAAGATGATGGCTAGCTGATCAACTCTGCGAATGCTGTTATGAGGGTTCAGTTTGATATGCTGAGAAACACTGAGTGGAAATTCACACTAACTTTTAACATTGTACAGTGATGGGAAGGATGAGCAGTGGAGGAAGTGTTGATCTCTCGAAGTCTTCAAATCAAGTTTTTGAGAGCTACAGTCTGAAGAGCAAAGAGCAGTCTCAGTTTTAGTCTTGGTAAAGTTGTTGCTGTAATTGCATTCTTGGCATGCATGTTAATGCACCATTTCTCTGTATAATTCTGTCCTTCCAAATGTGTGTGACTCCACTGCAGTTTCTTGCTCTCTGTAAGGGGGAGGGGTTTACAACATGCTGCAATTCCCTGGTATATTTGTAAAGGGAGTTCTTGTACCTATTTTTTATTTCAAATAAAGAAAAACACATTCAGTTCCGTCTCTGCATGTTGTCTCCTATCAGCTGCTTCACACCAGGGAGAAGGAATAGTATAATGTTTAATGCAATGTCCTCTGGAGGTGAGGCACGAGAACATCCCGAACAGCAGCAGCATCCTCGTTTACCTCTCTGACAGCCCTCCTCACACTTT